>NC_083858.1:1435000-2132500 GCF_029169275.1 Apis cerana
ATGATGCTTTTATGATACAATATAAATAATTAATAATTAATACATATTTAAATTTATTTCATTAATATTGTGACGCATCTATTGTGGCGCATTTATCGATTTTTATATGAATTCATTAAAATATTTGAGAAATTTTAATTAACGCAGTAAATTCTATATATTTTTCTAATTAATTTTTATTTCACTTTATTTTTTATCAGAAATCATCAGAAATATTTTTTAAATGAATAAGATAATTATTCACTTAAAATATCTTTATTGAATCGTTTAATGAAAAAAGAACCAAAAATTCCTTTATCAAAATATCCAAATGAATTTTAATGAATATTAAATTTTGTCTAATTTCATTATGTTAGAATACTTCTTATGTAATCTTAATTGCAATTCTTTTTTTAAATTTAAATTATTTATTAACATAGAATTAAATAGATAGAGCTTCAAAATTTATTTTATCATTTTTGATTATTTAAAAAAAATAATTTGATAAATTTTCGTCTTCTTAAAATTTTCAATATAAAATAATATTGTTTTAATCTGCATATCTTATCTAATTAAAATAGATTTCGTTAAAAAAATAATTTTTTTAAATATTTTTTAATATGCTTCAATATGAAGTGATATAAAAATAAAAAAAATTCTTTTTACGAATGATATTAATTTGTTAATCAATGAAAAGTTACAGTAAAGTTATAAGTATATAAACATAATATATGCATATGCATAAATAACATATACAATATATTTTTGCACATGCTATATATGTTAAATATAAATATGCAAAGCATATGTATTATGCAAAATAAAAAATATATTTTTAATTATGAAAAAAATATTTCTATTCAAGTTTTATTGTTGTAGATATTTTCTATGAAAATTTATGCATTTGCATAAACATTCGCATTTTAATTATGTATTTTTACAACAAAAACGCCTCATTTTTCGGTTTTAAATATTAATGCTTATAAAGATTGCTACATTTTTGTTTGTCCATTATTGTGATATTAAAAATTTGTTAAACATTGACATGCACCTAATATTGAGATGAAGATTGCTTATCAGTTTTCTTAGGCTACGGTTCTATTTTTGTTACAGAATTTTCATTATCATTGTAATCATACAATTATCATTATATATCTATTATATATTTTTTATATACAATCGTTCAAGTATAGCTACATCCATACTTGCTCGAAAAGAACACGATATTACACTAGAACCACTCTTTTTCCATAAACGATTCCTTTTTTATTTTTTTTTCTTTAATTTTTCTTTAAATTATTAAAAAGATTCAATTATTAAAAAGATTTTAATTCATTATTTAATAATCTTGATTTATCAATAACTGTTATAAAGTTTAAATGACCAACTGAACATTATCTACATACATAAAGGGAATACAACTCTCTATTAGAAATAATTATAAATAGTATAAGAAAAATGAATCAAATTAATGTTTTTTTTTACTTTTGAATGAATAAATACTATACACGCGCCTCTATAGAAATTATTTTATTTTTATCATCTTGCCAAATTTAATTTTTTTTTTTATGTTTTGACTGTGATTGGATCCTGCCCAATCTAATAAATTTATACATTCAATTGCTTAGGTCTTTTAGATCTTTTATTTTTAGATCTTTCTTATTTTTTGTTGCATTTTATTTATTTCTTCTTCTTTTCCTTCATTGCGTTGCTTCCTGAAGCACGCTTTTGAATTTTAACTAGGGAATCACTTGTCTTTTTTTCTTTATCTTGAAGATAAGTTGGCTTCTTTAATCACGTATAAAAGCACCATAAATCCATTTACTTCCTTAAAATTGAAAGCAAAAGAATTCATGTGTTCCATCTAATAAGAAGACTGGATATTTGAATTATCCAGTCATGTTTGGCAGCAAATACTTAAAATATATTATTCGAGTTTTCACAAGAAAATGTATATATTCAAGATTTAATATTTTTACTATAGTCTACATAATTATATATAATATCATAGCCATAATATTATTATAATGAATGCTATGATATATATAAATATATAGAAAATATTTTAAACATGATTTTATTTTCTCATGAAATTTTGAATACTATATTCTATGTACTTGAAATATATTCTATGTAAGATAATATTACTCTATGTGTTTTTTTGAGGAATTTCGGTCTGTTATTTCTTAGATAGTACCGAAAGAATATATTATACTTCCGTAGTCCGACTGTATGGGTTGGATTCCTCCGATTGTGAAAGTTTTCGTTCTCGTTTGGTGAATAGACCTCCTAAAAAAGATGGCTGCTGAGCCAATCCTTTAACACCACCAGGGATTGTAGCCCCTGGATGTATAGGATGAACTTGTCCAGGATGTTTAATGCCTTGGCTCATTGAGCTGGCAGATGTAGATTGAAAAGAAATCGACATACCACTATCAAGTGAACCCACGCTTCCACGTCGCTGTGGTTTTTCACCAGCAACTGTGAAAAAATATAAAAGTACGAATTAAATTAAATTTCAAATATTATTTTTTTATATTGATTTATTGCAAATATTACCTAAATCTTCTCAATCGATACGTTTTGGAATTAATTTTTGAAAAATTAATCTATATATAAAATATTGAAAAATAATATTTACATTGTTCATGTATATCCAAAAGAGAATTACTAAGTGCAGAGCGTTTCAATTGAGTGTCCATGTCGGTAGTTTCCGATCTTTCGGAACAAGGCCCCGGGCAAGGACATATCTCAACGTCTGCCACTCCAGAATCTCTATTTTCAGCACCACCTCTAGCGCTTCTACTGCTTTTCTGTCGTTCTAGTTCCGTCTCAATCCGTAAGGTTTCCATCTCGTCCATTTCACTGATAGATTCTCTAAGATCCTCAACAAACTTGCATCTATCGTGTGCGTTTCTCGCATTAAATGTGACCAATACTTTTCCATCCACGCGTTGAGAGAGTCTAATTCCATACGGATAATCTGAAAAAAAAAACAGAATAGTAGATGACAGAATTCAAAAATATAATAATTGTTTATAAAAAATTATAATAAAATATTTCATTAGGGGAAAAAAGTTAGAATAACAAAAAAAAGCAAAAAAAAATTTGATAGTACAAATAAAACATTTTTATTTAATTATTAAATATTTAGTTAATTATTATGTTGATATAAGAGTATATCATCATAATATTATGATATAAATGATTTTAAATACGAAACTCACGAGGAACTTCAAACAGTGTAACCACCATTCCGCACAATGGAAAACTTTGTCTAAATGTGTAAGTAACACTGTTTTTCTTCTTACTCAGAATCTTTGTCACAACGAGAAGATCATTGAAGAGAAATACTTCTCGTTGATGTACACCCGGTCTTTCTTTTTTGTGAATATCTGGGATCTCGTACAATCTGCAGTAACAAACTAATCTTCTATGTGGTAAAGCCATATTAGGTTTTTTACCAACTATCGTCGCTTGAACTTTCATTACTTGAGAAACATGGTCTGAGCCAGGTTTGAATTCATTTTCTTTCACTCTCTCATAAATTCCAACTAATATGTCTTTATCAATATCTCCACAATCATCTATTCCTCTAAGATTCTTGATAAAATCATCCAGCCTCATTCTACGCTCTGGTTTTAAATTTGGTGTATGCAAATCAGTATTCAGCATGATTATTGCAAAGGCCAATACAAAGACAGTGTCCGCTGAGCGTAGCCTGGATACTACATCGGGATTACATTGGCAATAACGTTGGCTAAACACCTCCATTAATCTCTCTATTTTTTGAGCTTCGCCAGGCATTCGAAAGTATGCTTGAAATTTTCTCAAGGCAACATCTACTTGCATTCCTGATAGGTCCAATTCATGCGAAAAACATCTAAAAAAGAAATTGTTAAAAATTATTTTTATTTTATTTTATTTTAAAATATATTATAATTAAAATATATTGTAATTAATAATTAAGCGTTAATAAATAATACGATTATATAAAAAATCAATAATATTATAATTTGAATTTAAATTATGATTTTTTTAGTGACAAAATCTATTTACTTATTTATATTATTTAGAGATATTTAGAGATATTTCAAATTAATATTTTATTTTAGATTTCAAGAAGAAAATTAATTTTCATATTTTCTTAAAATTTATTTTAATATCATGAATGTTAATAGCTGCACAACCGCGAGTAAAGTTATCTGTTACCAATCCACCTTGACCTAAATTTTTTTTCGAAATTACAAAACGACTGGTTGTAAATAGATCAATACCATTTTTAGTATTCCTTTCACAGCGATTTTTTCACAGAATTATCTTTCGTATCTATCAAAGAATCGAATATAGAAATGAAATCAATTGCGTTTTTAGAAAGATAATAATAAGAAAAAAAACGAACAATGAATCTAAACTGCGTGTTTTCAATTACTGATCATGATAAATAAATAAATTAATTTTGAATGTGCCATTATATTCTTCAGTTATATATTTTTTTTTTCACAAAAAAATAAAATATACATAGTATAAAAGTATAAAACGATACTTACTCAAGTACAGCCATATTGAAGGGATTTTGAAGATTTCCAAGATATTCTCCTATCATTTGTTTGGATAATCCTTTTCTACTAATCAAAAATCTAGCCACACCCTGAGGACTATTTTCCAAGAATCCTCTTCTGATCAAATAACTAATCCCACGTTCTGGTTTCTTATTAAATAAATTTAAGCCCACTCGATATTGACGTTTCCTAACCGTTTCCGATACTTTATAGCTTGTTTGAGGTATATTTTCCGGATGATCCATGAGCGGAAGTTGATAACCGGAACTGGCATGTGAATGACCAAGATCTTTTACGCTATTTATCATAGCGTTAGAATCTGTAGTATGGTTAGTGCACTCCTGATGCTCTGGTGAACTTGACTGTAAAAAAAAAAGATAAAGTTAGATTTAAAAGAAATTAAAAATAAAATAATATATATATATATATAAATTTTATATTCTTAATTTATCAATTGCGAAAGTGACTAAATTAATTTCTTTAAAAAAGATTTTAAAAAAATAAAAAAGAATCATAGACCCAGAATAGAAAAAAACTCACGATTCCTTTATGTTTCCACACAGGTGATCCTCTTTGAGCGTCTCCTTCAGAACTCTCGCAATTAGTGGAATCGCTTCCAGAACTCTGAACCGAACTTAGGCTACCATTTTCAACGCTTTTGCTAAGACCATTGTGACGTGGTTCCATAGATCTGGACGTAATGGAAGACGTTCTTTTTGGCACTTCCGGCGGTACTTTTTTCGCTGATCCTCTCGTTCTACCAGCGGAACCAAGATGACCAGCGCTATTCCAGTTTTGAACCACTTGTGTTTGAAGATTATGAGGCGTCGATGGTGATGTGCATGGTGTTCGTAGTAGATCTCTCGGCGGTGTCTCTTGTCTGATGCTACATAGTGTTTCCTGGAAAACAGAATAGGAATCATTCTTTTTATTGTTATTATATTTACATACATAAACAAATTTTACAGAATTTTATAAACTTTAAAATTAAAAGAAAAAATAGAAATATTTTTGTTCCATGCACGTTATGATAGTAACGACTTGATATATTACAATAAATTTATTAATTTTTAAATATATAGCTACATTTATTAGAGAATCAATATATAAATATTTTTTAATTTTTAAAAATAATAGACATTTTTATGTATAATGGATATCTTTAATAAAATCTTAATAAATGCATACATTCATTAGTTAATCTATGTAATCATGTATCTAGTGTTATGCTTTCGTCTAATAGATATTTGATCTGATTTTTTACAAGAAGATTTTTTTCTATTTTTGGTAGAGAATTTGGTCCTCTTTATTGTTTCTAACTAATTACATAAATACGATTATAATTAATTAATATAATTGAGATAAAAAATATAATTCTAAATTACTGTATTTTGATCAAATTTTATCTTAATTTAATTTCCTTTCATCCTATTTAAAATTTCATAATATATAACAATAATCAATATAAATCAAATATCAAATTTCATTAAAATTTGAATAAACTGAAAGAATTTACGTTTTACAATGTCTCATATCTTTTCAAATTCAAAATTCCAAATTCCAAAGAAATCATAATCAATCATAAGATAAGATAAGATGTAAATCACCTGTGGATTGTAATAATGCATACTAGATCCGCTTTCTTGGGAGCTGGACTCCCAGCATGGACTCGGTGGTAATTGTTGGTGTCTGTTGCAAGGACTGGGAGCCAGAGAAGGCGTGTGTCTGCCACTTTGATGTATATTATGATTCGCGTGTGGATGACCAGCGATTTGAACTTCGCACCTGCCGCTTTGGCTCCTCGGTATCGGTGACTGCGAGTTCTCCACGTGCCTCCTCTCTCTCAGAGACATGCTTCTGATAGGCATTGGCCTGTTTGCTGTCTGTGGTTGTTGTATATAAATTTGACTGTGATAAACCATCCTTTCGTGCTCGTTTGCGTTTGGAACTCTCTCCGATGTCTCTTGCAGTTTTCTGCTAAGGCGTTTCTCTGCTTTCGCCATGGCGGTGATAGCTGCGAATTTCTTTAACAGAGTGTATCTTCTAAAAGCTCTTTGAATAGTCAGTGCAGCATTTCTCGCTTTTACGCCACCGTATTTTCGTTCCAGCATCTCTATCTGTTTATCCAGCAGATCCTGAGACAATTCATACCTGTTTCAAAAGCAAAAATTGTAATCAGATGATGGAACTTACTCTGTTCAAATCAAAGTTCTGAACTATAAGATTTACAAGATTTGTTTGACTTTTATCTTTCTATTAAATATTTTTTTGGATAGGATTTATATTAAGAAATAGCTAAAGAGAAGAATTAAAAAGTTGAAGCTTGAATTATAAATCGAACTATGAACGAAGACGTGCGTTCTGAGAAAATTCACTTCTTTTTAATAGCCACAAACAACGTAAAGATCAATGTATAAAATTCTTAGATAACGAAAATCAAAAAATTTTCAACCGTTCGAAATTTTACAAATTGATTTACAAAGTTTCGTATTACGATTGATCTTTTATGGGGAATTTTCAAAAAAGATAACTTGTATAAATATTTAATAATAACAATATATATATATACATTTTCTTAAAGAATCTCTCTGTAAATCCCAAATCTTCTCGTTCTTTCAAATGTTAAGAAAAATTCCATCTTCAAATTACAAAAGAGAAACGGGAGAAACGATCAAATTTGTCGTTAATTAATTTTTCGATTGTTAAGTAAAAAAAAAAAAAATGAAAGAAAAATGGAAGGAACGATGAAATCAGATGTTTGATCTTACGCATTCTGTAGCCTGCATCTCTTCAGCACGTCTCCGTTACGTACAGGTCCTTTTTTAAGGTGATTCTGTTGATACCCTGTAGCTTGTGGCTGACCGCCATATCCCTGCACCATGGTGCCGTAGCTTTGCGGCTGGTTATATCCCGCGTGAGCGTATACCCTCACGTTGGACGTTGAATTGTAAGGACCGTGAGCGTAGTTTTGGCTCTGAACGTACGACTGGCCCGTGATATAAGACGTGGTCAGTGATGTTTGACTGCTGGACGAGTACACGCCGTGCATACCACTTCCGTGCATTTGGCTCACGTTTGCCGTGTGCTGCGACGGCCTTTCCATCTTTTGCGGGAAACTGCAATGAAAAAAAAAAAAGAAAAATAGAATGGTTACATAACGGTTCGTCGTTACGGGAGATTGTCAAAATTGATGGACGACGGGTACATCTTTCGTCCAACTGTCAATGTTAATATCAATGAAAATTAGATAAGTTTGGATTTAGTTAACTTAAGGAATCCACTTAGAGGATTTCGAGGGATTTAGTTTGATTGTATTTACAGAATATCGTAAATCTAGTGGAATTTTTTAATTTTAATATATTGGCATATATTTGATAGCGCGTATGTGCAATATAATAAATGAGGTTATGTTAAACGAAGATTTGCAGGTTAATCTCGCGGACTCGTCTTGATCGCGCACACGAGCACCGTGATTGGTTTATTGAATATCCGCCCGCCACGTGATTGGCAAACGTGATTTCCGGAGATCTCGCTTGCCGGGCCAGATAAATCAAGTTCTATTGAAACGCGTTTTCTAACATTTACGAGAATTAAATCATTTGACGCAATTGAATATTATTTTTAAAGAGAAAAGAACCAAACTAGCGAAACGAGTTAACAACGAAAAATTTTACTCTTATTCTGGTCATCGTGTCGTAAATTTTCCGACGAGAGTAAAAATGGAAATCCACTCGAAACTAATTATAATTCTAAGGATTGTGAGAGATTCTGGGGAAGAAATTTACCAGAAATAAGCCTGCCAACCACAACGAGACATCGTAACTACAACGAAACATCGCGGTGAATGGTCGCGAGGAAAAACGCCACTTCTGTTCACCAGCTGCAGGCAATTACCATTCGAGGGACTGTTTCGCGCTTCGTGAATCACACGCGATGAATCATACCTCGAAATTCACCCCCGTACAATTGCAGGATAACAACCTACCCCGTGAGAAATCCTGCCACGCAGACCACCATGTCGACTCCTTCTCCCTCGATCACGCTGATTATTCGATTATTCGATTTTAATCCACCGCTTCAAACGTCTCTCGAACACCACATTTTTTTTCAGATTAATATTCTTCACTCTCGTAAGAAGGGAAAATAGGGAAAGATTTAAAGATTTTTTAGGATTTTTGGATGATAATCAAGAGATAATAATTTCTTTCTTCGTGAAAAAATTTAATTTTTAAGATTTGCGGACATTGAGGAGTTCTCGATTGAAAACTTTGAAAACTTTCGGAGGAAATTTCTAAGGGAATTCAATATCGGAAGATATAAGATTTTAGATTACTCCAGAATTTTTAATAATAATCGATTAAGTTAATTTTACAAGGATAATCTCTATTCGGAGGGAAGGGTGAATTTGGAGAATCGTGGACGGTTCGAGCTGGATGAAAAGGAAGGAAGGAACGGTTGGAAGGTTCGATGCGAACTGGAGGAAGGGTCGTGACAGTTTGAGAGATCCTAGTAGGGTGGGTTAAGGTGATCGAGGATCGCGCGAGCAGCTGGCAGCCACGGGCATTCTTCGTCCTCGAGGATCGGAAATCAGTGACAGTCGGGGAACGAGTGATACGAGAGCACGTGTACACGTCGGCCAAGCCAGTTTGCGTGCAACTTTCTATTTCTCCTTCTCTCGTTGGATAATCTCTTCAACGCTGTATTCTCTACGAAATTCTTTTTTGAAAGGGGAGAAGAAAGAGGACAACTTCCTTGTTTTACCTTCTTTCTCCCATGTTTGTAAACTGTCTTAAATAAATTTTAAAATAATTATTTAATTTGATATATTTACGTACGATAAAATATTGAGCAGTTTACGATAAAAATAACAGGAAATAGAATAAAATAGAAATATTGGTAAAAAATTAACGAACACGATTCTAATCCTTTTTTTTTTATCTTTATCAAATTTTTTAAACGAGAACAAAATCCACAACTTCCTCATCTATTATAATGAAATATGTATGCAATATCGAGAAGAAAAAATTAATTCGAAATGGGTTAAGAGACACTCGAGGATAAATGGCTTGTGTACCCTGGTGAGCTTCGTTATTTCGCCAGAAGTGGAGAAGGGTAAAGGGATGCTACCTTTTCAAGCAGTCCTTGAAAACGTGTATCGATTTTCACATGTGTGTCAGCAGGTACGCGATGGAAGATATCGAACGATGACGATGATGATAATAATAATAATGATGATGGCCGTGACACTCAAACCTTCCATATCCTTATGCAATATGCTTCGTTCAATTAAACGACTTACGTAACGTATGCAAGTTTATGGCTTACACACTGAGAAGTCTGAAAAGTTCCCTCGTTGATTGGATTTTGCCAGGGTCGATGAGTCATGCGAATTAGATGGTCTACGTTTCTTTCTTTTTCATTGGGAACTGAGTATTCTTCAATATCTTAATATGTCAGGATTTTTTAAAGAATTTATTTTGATTTGAAAAAAATATGGGAAAGCAAGATTTTTTGCTTTTTCTATTTTCCAAATTTCCCAGATTAAAATTCCATTTAATGTACATTCTTGTACAAATTTTTAAGAGGAAGAATTAATTTCCTTGGCGAATGAAAAGCACGTCACTTTGCGCACCGTTTTTTTCCATCAAAGTGGATTTTTCTTGCGACCGTCTTAAACGAAACGTAATTGCGGGAAAAGTCGAAGGAGAAATTAAAGCGTGTGCATATACTCAAGATCGATCGATCCACATATTCTGACAGAGCCTTCGAAATTTAATGTATAATTGCATTGAATCATCGAATTATACATCGACAAGAAATTTGATATTATTAATATCGAGCACAATTTTATTCTTCTCAATCCTTCCAACTTATGAATTCTATAAATTAATAATCGACCCGATATAGGGATATTTCAAAATTGTCCCTAGACAAATGGAAGCAACCGAAACGATTACTCGGCGCATATCTTTATGGATTCAAGTTGTTTAAAGATCGCAAAAAAAAAAAAAAAAAGATGAGCAACGAGTCACGTAAACGCTTTGTATTTTTTTACAAAGTGCTTCATTGAGGAGGAAGAACAAGAGCGGTTGAGGGATCGAAGAGAGAGAGAGAGAGAGGATATTGGCGGAGCCACTTTGATTAAAAAACACGGAGCCAGGTGTTGAGCTCCGTTTGTTGTATGCGCACGCACACGCGTGCAAACGAGGCAATAGCACGCGTACATCCACCGGCACGAGCTCCGTGCAACAGCCGACAAGCAGATGTTTCGACTCTTGGGAGGCTTTAAAAAAAAAATTCCACCCTGCCTCTCAATATATCTCCAACGAAAGAACGAAAGACCGCCTTCTAATGGCATCGTTTCTACGAGAAACTTGTTTGTTCCGTGTATATATATATATATATATTTATATACGTGAAAGTGCAATAGACGCAATATCTGCTTCACCGTGTTGGAGATCGCGCATAATGTTTGAGAATTACGATAGTGAGATTTCTGTTCCCTAGAATGTTGATTCTCGAGCAGAAGTAGTGAGCTAATGATGGTAATTATGAATTGGAATTGATTGAATTCTTTATATCTAATCTAAATCTTGTTTTAATTGATTCCGATGCATTGTTGAACGAGATTGAAGAAATTAGGTTAGGTTTTTGAATAATAACAGTTTTGGAGAAAAACAAAATATAAATTCTCCAAACAAAGTGATACTTTTAGGAATACAAATTGGTGAATTTTTCCACAATATTAAGGATCCAATTAACGAAACAAATTCAAAAAAATTTTTTTACCAACAATCGATAACAGCTTTATTATCAGTAGGTAACCAGGAAATCAATTCATTTCATTTTCTTTTCAAAATATATATATATATATATATTATATATCGTATCGCGACGCGATGGAAAATGTTGCATTCACAGGAGTGAAAATAATAGCCTCGAAGCGGAAAGTGAATACGAGTCTCTCTCAACCGACTCGTCGTGGAAAACAAACGCCCTTTCATCGAGCCTGCTCTCGCAGTTTGCGCCCTCGATAAATTCTTAGAAGCGACTTCTCTATTGTCTTAGAGCGGCGTTTGACGTTGGACGGCGTCTACTTTATCGCGGCAGACGAGAAGAGAGAGAGAGACAGAGAGAGAGAGAGAGGGGGGGATTGAAAGAGAGATGTTCTAGCACATAGCCACTCGTGCGTTCATAGGAAGACAAAACCCTCAGACGCGTAGGCTTCAGGTGGAGTGCATCAGCTGCCACTTGGACACGCGCCATAGAAGCCTCTACTGTGTTTCCTTATCCTTTTTTTTTCTCCTTCTTCTTCTTCGCTCTCTTCCTTCCTTCTTTCCTTTCTTCCTTCTCTGATAGAACTTCACTTGCGTGGAAGATTGTAACGCTTTGATTTTCAATTTCTCTAATTTTTTATTTTACAACTTTCTTCTTTTTTATCTTATATATCCTGCTCTGTTAATACGGAAAAACGGAGCAATTCTTTATTTTCTGTGAAATTATTTTCTTTATACAAAATTAATTTATTCTTTATACAAAACTTTCACAATTATTATTTATTTCAATATTGAAAAATTCTCATCAATAAGGAATATCATAGATTAGCATTATCAATTTAAAGACTTTTTTTTACATTCATTTACATTTACTCACGATTGACAAGTCTTAAAAACTGCAAGGGATTCAATTTCCCAATATCTGAACCTTTTGTTTCATCATAAAAAAATTGTACAAAGTTTTTTTCCACTCGATTTAATAAATCTCGAAAGAGATTTTCTCCCGGCTAGATTCGAAAAACTGGGGTTCATTGAAGACAAAGACAGAAAAGTGGATGAGGAGGCGCAATCTCTCGTGAAATCGCGCGATTCACGTTACGTGCATACGCGAAATTAACGTCACGTAATTAAACGGCGTCGCGTGCAAAAGTGGATTCGTGTGCGAGGCACTCGCTCGGTGCTCACGAGAATTCTCCTCCCTTTTGCTCGTTCTCTCTGTGCGTTTCTCCGCTTGAAATCTAGCGTAGATTTCGAGAAAGGAAAAGAAAAAAAGAGAAGAAAGAAAGGGGAGAATCTTTTGTGAACATTTTTTTTTTTAAAGAGGCAAAGCGGCTCGCTTTAAATCGGGAAACAAGCTGTTGAAAAAGTAAACCATTGCGCCTTTTCACGGATCATTTCGTGCGAGTGATGCTAAAGAAGCTATTTCGTTAGCAGGTTCGCTTTTCAAACGATTGTTTCACGGTTCTCTGCCAACTTGCAACTTTGGATATTTTATATTTATAGACACCGGACATTGCGCAATCGATAATCATATGCATTCTAATTATATAACGAGGAAGAGGAATCGATTATAACGTATATATGATATTACGTATATATATTTTTCGGTCCAAGTATTTTGTTCGTAAAAGTATTTGTAAAAAGTCACGGGCAATTTTCCTGAAAAAAATATCTTTTTAAATTAACAATCGCAAAATTCCCCCTAGTTTTGCGAAGTTAATACACGCGAGACGTAAAACAAAAGGGGACATAAATTTTTATAAAAAATGAAAGGAAAATATATTTAAAGATACGCGAGTGGAAAATTTTGTTGTCTATTACCTGCGAAAATTTATAATTCTATAATTTCAGATTCAGAATCGAGTAGAAAATTCCGTAGATTTAAATAGAAAGGAAAAAAGAAGGAAAATCGTTAATATTAATTAATTGTTTCGTTAACGATGAAATCGCTTCCAATATTTTCTCGTTTTTTTCCCCTCTAGTTTTGCTCGAGAGAGCGGGAACGCTAGTAGCTCGCGTGCTACTACTGGAGGAAATTATTTCACGCAACTGGGGGGATCGTTTGAATCCGCGAACACGCGCTCGCAACCGTTAATGGCAATCAACGGTTGTTAATTGTTCAATGATAATTAGCTGAGACGCGAAGAAGCGGAGTTGTGGTAATGGAGCACGCCTTGATAATTCCTTTAATGAATTCGGGACACCGTGCGTGGCTTCTTCCGCGTGATGAAAATCAACGAGCCCCCTCTTCGTGTTTTGTGTCGATAACGCAACTGGTTCCTTTCTTTCTTTATTCTACTCAGAGATATGGAATTTAATTTTTATAATGATCTACTCTGAGATAAAAATAATACGGTGAATTTGAGGTTAACACAAGTTGAACGAATATTTAATCGGGGAGGTAATCAACCGATGGTTGATTTGGAAATTAGAAAGTTACTAAAAATCTGGAGAATGGAAATTCCAGGATAAAGGCACTAGGATCTAGGGAATTACCTTGTTGTTTATAGTTTAGAATCGAACTCTAAAGATCGATTATTAAATTGGAAATATTTTAATAATCAAAATTAAAAAATGCAAAATTGTACGTCGATATTTTATCTTATAATTTAACGTTTATTTGATCTGAAAGATCTTTCCCTCTTGCAACCGCTACATATAGCAGGGTTATCTCGCGGAAGATAAAATTGCACTCGAATATTCCATCGTGTATATTTCGAGAGAAGATTTACGCGTGTAAAATGTCTCGTGGGAACGCGATCCACACTCGACAGATATTCTGTTCCCTTTTATGCATATAATTAACGCGAATAAGTCACAGCAGAGCCCGGTCTGGAGGGGTTCTTTGGGTGAAAAATTTCCATAAAATAGCCGGAAACTGTTTGCGTAACTCGAGCCTGTGTAGCGCGAGCTCGAAACGAGCCATCGCCCGGAAGTGAACCATGAATTAGGACACGCTGCGAATTACGAATCATAAATTATATTTATACGATTGTTCAATTGTTCAATCTTACCGACGTATCTACGTCTCTTTCTTTCTTTTTTTTTTCAATAAATTACTAGGATCATAGATCTCTTGCGGTTAATTTTTAGTTACTTTTCTAGAGAGGATTCTAGTGATATATCTGGTAATTTGCAAGTTTCAAACAATAGGGAATTTTTTATTCATGGAATCCTGTAAATTTGAGATAAAAATATCAATTCTAAATATTCAAAGATTAAACAATAATAATAATAATAATAATAATAATAATGATGACGACGATCATTATCGACGTATTATAAAGATATATGAAGATATAGTGATATAAGTACCGGTTGATGAAATTGGTAGGCGTGGAATAGCCCATCTGCAGCCGCGATCTGATCACCTTCTCCTGAACGGTGACAATCCTGGAACTCTTAGAACTCTGGTGCACCTTAGTGGTTCTGATTACTTGGTAACAGTGATGTTTCGTTTGGGTGTTGACCACCCTGTCGCTTCTTGGCTCGATCATCATGAACATGATTACTTTCACCGATCACCACCAATCACTTTTATCACAGAATGTGGTCTCGCTGTTTATCACTCCCTCACTCACTTTCATATTTTTATCTCTTTCGTTATTTCGTATAACGTATACCACCGTCTCTAATTATCACAATATTCTTTGGTTTGTCTCGTAAATATCGAAAACGTCTTAATTATTCGAGATACATTTCGGTATCCAATAGACCTGAAGTTTGTAGAAAAGTAAGAAAGATTGTACATATTTCTTTCAAAAAGGAACAAAGAACGAAATATCCGACGACTTTAAAATAAATTTTCAAGAAAGGACGAAAAATTATTTTTTAAATTTCTTTCTTCGGAGAAGAGAATAAGTTCGAGCGATAAATTGCGATTAAAGTTGGCAGGATTTCTAGTGGAAACTAGAAGTGGAAGTCGGAAGTTTAACTTGGATATCGAAGCAATGGTTGCTTGAAATTTTAATCCTTAGTAGTTGGTCTGAAGATACTTAGTAGTTGATTTGATTAATTGAATGCCCAGGGATTTCTTAACGTGAAATAAAATAAATCGAAAAGCAGCTCAGAACTATATAACTAAATATAAAATTTAGAAAAGTTTTGTTTAATGAACGAACTTATATAATTATAATTTTCTTTATAATTCTAAAAATATAATTTCCATTTTTTTTCAGTTCACCTATTGCACGTTGATTCAAACTAAAAACACTCGATCTGATTATAGGAAAGAATAGCAGAATAACTCTTTTATCGTCAAAATCGACAGTATTAATTAACATTTTTTAACCATTTAATGAAAAACACCATTTTTATTTCTCTCCATTACCATACTTTACCATTTCAATGAAACCGTAATGAAATTAAATTTAGCATCGTGCTAGAAGAAGAATATTTACCAATCGCATTAAATCACTCGTCGCAACTCACTCGAAGAAAGTTCATCTCCATCAATAGATATAATATTTTTCACAATTACTTAATAATTAACTCTCGTATTGTATTCAAATTTATATCTTTCTTCCCTCTTCTTTTCTATTATTTGTTTCGAAGAATGAAACTTAATATGAATGAAAAATATCGTTTTCACTGATGTTTTTTTTCCGATTAATTAACCATCACCGATCGCGACTTTCTAACGACAATCTAATGATTAATATGCATGAGCGCGAAACGTGGACCGGATAATAGAAATGAAATTACTTTTTCATTTCGCAATTCGATTTTTGCAATCTTCCGTGAAAAAGGCCAAACTTTCGAAAAATGATATTATAGATGATTGAAAAATTAATACGATTCTTGATATTTATAAATTGAAAAAAAAAACTAAAAATTTCATAATTATAATCGAAGAATATCAAATACGAATGAATTAAAGAAATATGTAATAAAAATGTCCATTGAAAATAAAAAAAAAAAAGGAAAAAGACGAAATTGAAAAACATAACCTAACATTCCGCGGCAAAATTTGCCGCATCTATTTGCCGATAATAATCAGACTTTTATTTTCTTCCATTATTCTTCCATTATTCTCCCATTGTGCCCGATTTCCAACGGATTATTAATTTTATACGAAAACGATTTTCCGTCACCGCTTTATTCCCTGTAATTAATCGCGTTTTGTTGGCGACGCTCGAATTAAATCGTTTTTGTAATCTCCCGCGAACACGTTTAAACATGGCCGTTGCACACTGAAATATCTCGTAATTAATGGCACAGCTTATGATACTTAATTGTATTCGATAATTACGAATCTCTTTATTGTATCTCCTCCAACGTTGCCATAATAATGTCGGCGCTATATAATTAGCTTTTTCTATTTTATTTAATCACTCTATTGTTATTAATCTCTGTTATATTCGCATAATATAAATATAAAGGAAAATTAAAAAAAAAAAAAGAGAAATTTGATCATCGACGATTTTATTAAGAATATAATTTATCGAAATATCCGTTTAATATATATATATATTTTTTTTTTCATAAAATCAATACCAATAAAATCTTCTATCTATCTTTCGCTTCAAAGATTGATCGACTCAATTGACAGATCAGCGTAATAAAAAGAGAGAGAGAAACGAAACGATGTTTGTTTTAACAAATTTATAAGCATCGAAACACAGGAATTTTTTTTACCGCGTTAAAATACCGATCACCACCGATGGCTCATTGCTATTCCAACGCATTTTTCGTACGTGAGGCCTCGATCCAGTTAAAGAGGAACAAACGGTATCCACTGACACGTTCTAGTTACACGAGCATAAACTAATTGTATGCGAATGATTTTTTTTTTTATATATATATAATCGTGTCAACGATGCCACGAAATAAAAAGAACCTCTTGAAAACTTGGCGACGAATCGAATTTCGATATATTCGATTTTAATATATTCGACTGTTTTTTGAAATTAATCTTAATTAAAAATATTCCGCAACTTTAAAGAGAGAAGGAACGAGTTCGAGTTTTAATCTCGAGGAAAAAGAGTTGGTATGATATATTGAGTGAACAAAAATTTTGTGCTAAAAGAAAGACTGGTCCAAAGGAGATCATCCCCCGATATTTTAAAATAGTTCTTTGTTTTTCGTTCTAATTTTGATCCTCGAGAATTGAATTATATAATATTTTGATTCGTTAAGATATCGTGCAATAATTTATGATTTATAAATAGATATATAAATTCGTTCCTTTCGATTGTTTGTTTCGACATTTGTTTTCAATTGGTATAAAATAATATGAAATATTCGATGAATAATGGATCGCAAAAGAGAAAAAAAAATTGATTGATTAACTCGATTCGATGTTTTTTTAATCACTTTTAATATTCCTTACCCATCCATTGCACGTTTTTCACTTTTTCATTATTTTAATTTTAAAACGAGGAAGGGAAGCGTAAACGAAGAGTCTTTAATCCTATTATCTCTCATTTAAATATTATCTAAATTTGCCAAGCATTCGGTAATGCGTCCCATTAACGAAGATAGCTGACATTTTCAAGAGATGAAGTATGATACTTTCAAAAAATTTATCGTCTCTAATATTAATATGTTGCTTATTAAAAGAAAGAAAGAAAAAAAGAAGAATAAAAATCATTCGATTTTACGATATCTTCTTTTTTTTTTTAAATGAAATAAATAAATAAATAAATATATATATAATATTTATTCCTTTCTCTGGAAAGCAGACTACAAATTCTTCGAGGAGAACGAAACCCATTAATGATTACAAAATTAAAATTCATAAGAACTATACAGAAGAAGAAGCTACGCTCGTTTCTGTTCAGGAATTAATCTACTCTTTTTTGTTAGCTCTTCGAGCATGGTAAATTTCTTTGAACGTGGAGGAAGACTTGCAAATTTAATTAACTCGTTAAATATAAATAATAACAATGAAGTAATGTTTAAAAACAACGTAACACGTTACGCCATTGAAGCGAAAATAAAAAAGATAGAATAAATATCTTGCAAGATATTGCGCCAGATAGATAGAATACGAAAGAAAAATATTTGCATAAAGAGAGAATAGATTATTTATCACATAATACTTCAATTTTCTCGAATTTTGCAAAATTGTAGAATTTAAACGAGAAGAAATAATTAAACAAATTTTAATGATTCTCAATTACAACGTTAAAATATAGAATTCAATTCTATAAATATAATAACATAAATAAAAAGATTGCAAATCTTTTTTTAATACCCTTTACACGTTATGCACCTATTGAATGATTAAGTAATAACAAATTAAAAGAAAAAAATGTTTCTGTCGTTAACAATTGAAGTTAATAGAAGAAAAATTTTCCTTAAAAAATTTTCCTAGAAAGGTGAAGGAATTAATAGAACGCGAAAACGATTAGCTAAGAAAAGGAATCGTGTTAACAGTTTAAATTTAGAGGATCCTTTTTAGAAACAACTGATTAAACCCTTTAACGGTTCGCGAGAGCCTCTCTCGAATCCGTAAAAGGCGCGTTGAATATCATGGCGCGTTCTCGTTTTCCGGTCGCGAAGGAATTAATCGACCTCGAAGTTGGAAACACCAAGTTGGTTGAAAATACAAAGAAACTCTATCGCCTTTTATGATCGGAGAGTTGCATTTTTTCTTTTTTTTCCATTTCATTTTCAGAATTTTTTTATCATCAATGAGAATGATAAAACAGAATTGTCGGTCGTCCGGTTCGATGGATTAGTATGCCATTAAGCCGCCATTAGATTAATTAATGGCTCGTAATTGATTTACCGTGTCGAATGATTTATTGTTGAAAATAATCAGAGATTGTTTTTTTTAAACAAAGGTACGATTCGAGTCGTGAAAATGGGAATACCATATTTTTTTTCGTTTGCTTGGAGAGATCTCTGGTTTGAAAAATATCTTGCCGCTTTCTTTGAGGTTAGAAACGTGCAGTTTGGAATTTCAGGTGAAACTTGTGAAAACTTTGCTTCTTTACTTACATTCGTTTTTTCTTTTGTGATTCTTCTATTTGAATTAATACAAATAAAAAAAAAATGACGGAAACGATCAACAATTTCGAAATCTATAAGGGATAACCGTCCTCCCTTTTCAATCTCTTCGTTCCAATAACGAAATCAATACCAAAACTGACGATTTGAAATTAATAATCACACGGCGACGAATTCACTAATGAAATCACCGAAACGAATGACATTATTACTAAAAACTTCACTTATAACGATAAAACTCTTTTTCTTAAAGAGAGAAAGAAAAAATGAAGTCCGATCGAAAATTTTAATTCTCACGATAAAGAAGAAAGAAAGGTTGGAACGAGCCGCTGCATCTTATCCTCGACACGGTTCAAGAAGATATTTTCGAGGAACGATACACTTATTCGATAACGCTTATCAGGATCGATCCCCGACACGGCGAGGGACGAGGAACGATGAAAATACCTCGGCATATCGGCACGCGCGTTGATTCACACTAGCGTCAAGTACGGTACTGTTTGCCGTTAGCTTCGATACCATAATGGAACTGTCAAAGTCAAATGAAAGGTGGAGCGCGGCGCGCCTCCTCCTCCCACCGATGACTCCCTGATGCGTGTACACAATGTGCAGCCTCGAGCATCACCGTTCCAGAATAGCGGAGGAGGCCGATTTAAGCGGAGGGAATGGATGGGAAAGAGATTATTCGAGAGAGTTTACCAATTCGAAAAATTCCAATTATCGGTGAACCTGTTTCAAAGATTCCAACAGGGAAGTTATTTAAAATTGGGGAAAATTTTGAAAGATAAAGATTAATTTAATATAACGAAAATGTCGAGTGTCTATCTGTGCGGGGAGGAGGAGATTCGATTCACTATGGCCAAAATAAATTTCACTGGACTTGATCCACTTAGGTAAAGGAAACAAATGGGGCTTGATTAGAGTGAAAAAATAACACGCTCTTGGGATTATATCCCCCCCATTTACTCAATGAGCTCGTATATCTCGTTCATCTCTTTTTTCTTATTTTAGTGGTGTCTTTAATCGAGGAAAAGTTCTTTCGATTTAAAAAAAAAAAGCAACATTTAGAGCTTATGTTAAAATTTATACAAGCATTCGATATTTAAGTTCTAAGAAATGAACGAGGTGAAATCAATTGCTCGAAATACACAATCATCCGTATTTCAATTCCGTACACGCCTACCCAATAAATAACAAATTCGAGAAAACCTTGGATCGGCCTCGAATCTCGACCTTCACGGAGCAAAGATCCTTCCATTTATTCCTCGCCTCGTTGGCCTCGCATCGTAAATCAAAATCATAGGAGAAGTCCTAGTGAATTTCCACAACACAGGCGAAGTGTGCGGAAACGAAGCGAGAGGCGCTGCCGGTCGTGATCGTGTCGCCTGGCCGCTCGCAACTGAACCGTGGCTAGAAAAACTGTCGAGTTCCAGGCGCGTAGCTTTCACGCGTATTAAATTCGGCCGCGATAAGGATATTTCGCGATCGAAAGAAATACGAAAAAAGAAAAGAATGGGAAAAATCTTCGAGCACGCTTTCCGTTATCGAAGATCGAACATTTCGCCACGGATTTCACGAGTTTCGTCACCGTCAACGACGATACAATTTCGCACCAGCTGTTTCGCGCAACCAGAGATCTCTTATCGAATAAAATAGCGATTTGATTTTATTTTCTTTCCTGGTTGCAGTCCTGGTTTCGTTATACCTCGTCGTCATTTTTTCCAAGAGTTTGTTCAACGAGCCTAATTCATCGTTTTCTTCAAAATGTTTATCATTATATTTATATTGGATATAGTTTTGATATTTAAAAAAAAACAAGAATTCTTATTTAGAGTTGATTATTGCAAAATTTTGTTTTACGATTATAGGAATATATATGTAAAACATACATAGCGTAAAAGCCAATAAATAATTTTTAGCGAAGTGGCCATGAATATAATGGAAAATAATTTACTTTGTTATTTAGTAGTAGTAGCGTCTCACGAGCACGTTCACAATTCCTTTTTTTACGTCATCTTGGACACTTTCATTGAATTCGTATCTTCCAGTAATACTTTTTTAGTATATATCTCACGAGAAAAAATTAAGAATTGCTCTCCTTTTTTAATCTCATCATTATTACACACAAAAAGTTTGTCTCGATCTTTGAAATTTTTTCTTATTTCCATTTTCGTGACGATGCCACCAGTCATCAGCAGACTTTCTTCCCAACCGTACAACCCAGTTCTCCCAATTTAGTTAACTATGTTACAGAAACTATGTTATGCGCGGGTCACGCTCGTGCTCGATGCAAATTCACGCGTGGATCTTCGACGCTCGTGGCAAAAGTAAAAGTCAGGCAATGGGGAGAAAGCCTCGGTTATCTCCGCATGCTTAGACATCTACTCGAGAAAGAAAGAAAGAAAGAAAGAAAGAAAGAGAGAGAGAGAGAGAGAGAGAGAGAGAGATATTGTCGCCTGTTTGAGAAAGGTTAACCCATTTCGAAGGAAAGGTTCGATAGTGTTTCGCTCTCGAAATGCAATTAGGACATGCAAAGTGTGTTGTTTCATCTCGAAACGAATTTATGCGGGATGAGAAAGCACGATGAATTTTTAATCTGTGCAGTTGCGAAAAATTGAGAATTGTTAAAAATTTTAAGGGATTTCTGGAATCTAGGGATAAAATTGAAAAATTTTTCGAATATTTAGATATATGGTTATATTTTTATAATATAAGTTTATTGAAATGTGGGGTGATTTATTTGTTTATTCTAGGAATAAATAGGGGATTTAATAAAAAATTTGAATCAACTATTACAGTCATTTGTTCTGTGTTCAAACGTTTTATTAATCTTGGAGATTAATTCACGTTATTAGATTCACTTTAAAATATAAATATATTCTCGAATCTCAATCATCAAATATTATAATATATTCCAAATCATAATTATATATATACCCATAATGAATCAAATTTCTTACATGAAATGCGACTGGAAATTTATAAAAAATTAAATTTTCATATTCGTGGAAAAATCTCTACTGTTACATCAGCCTACGATTTCCAATCAAAAGAATACGTCTCGCTAAATCGATTATCCATACAGTCTTTTAAAATTATCGTAAAGAAACGATAGCCTCGAGAGAAGACAGATTGAGTATTCTAACGCATTTAATAACGCGTACTCTCGTGATACTTTCGATCGTTGTGGAATGTAGCGACGATTCTCATCGACATATTTCGACAGTCATCTCGATTAACCTTCTCAACGTCGCGGTCGTGAACACGAATTCGCAGATAGTATTTCGTGTACTATGTATAATGGAATCCGCAATAATTTCATTGGAATTGCTATTTCCTCATTAGTATTGGTAATATATTAACGCAAATGTAATCTCGTAACCGCTAACAAGCATTTCGTCGCGTAATTTGGGTCTTTTGATCTGCGTGGCACGGTAACATCGTTTTCCATAAAATTCCCTACATACACATTACATTACACATTAAAAATTTTATTATATATCGATTTAACGATTAGTTTAATCCATACTTTGATTATTTACACGTAAGATAAGTCACTTTATGTTTAATATAGATACAAGAAATTTAGAGGTTAGCTTTTGGTCAATGCCAGAGTTGGCCCTAATACTTCACAGTTTCACGATTTAGAATTACAAATAAATTTTCTTATATTTACGAGCACAACTTGTTCAATTATCGAAACGTCACTGTTGAATAGTTTTAAGAAATGTCGAGATATAATTATTTTCTTATTAAACATTCGTACGGATATATCGTGATCCAATTACATATCCCAAAATTTGAAATTAAATTTGCGAAACGAAAGATATAATCAAAAAAAAGTAAATAAGTAAATAAATCTTTCGAATCGTATTTCCACCAGAAGCTCTATCAATTCACCATTAAAATTATGAATCCAAATCCGATCGAAGAATCGAGAACGAATTTCGCCATGATGAAATCGTCATCGTTCAAGTTCACTTAGACGATACGTCACACTCTAATAAGAAGTCGAAGCCGCTCGTTGCTTCGATGTAGGCTAATAAGATCGCAGCACGCGATCTAAGAAAGCCCCCGTATAATATAATATAATCCAGGGTTTTTGCCCGTTTTAACCATCGGTTCGATCGTGACCAGTAGCGACATCACCCACCAGAACGCTGTTCACAGAATACGGGCGTTAGCCTCGGCGTGTGCAACTAACTTAACGAGTCATGGTAATACGATCCGGCGCAGAGAGAGAAAGAGAGAGAGAGAATTTCGGTTGTAAATCGTTTCATCATGGAAAGAGTTCGTATTTTAAATTTCACGACACTTTTCGCGACCCATGGATTTATTCATTTATCGTGCAAGTTTATGGAGAGAAATTACTCGATAGATCGAAAAGAGGTGAAAATTCGAAATTGAAATTGATATACGTATATTTTTAATTATTCTAGTCATTGGTATACGATATAAAAAAGGAAAATTGTTATTCTTCAGAGACTAAGAAGCCAAGTAATTGAAGTGATTTTTATCGAAGGCAAAAATTAATAATTTTAAACAACTTTTCGAACTATCGATTCTAACAATAAGAAATAAATTAACCTCTGGTTCAATTGGTAATTTCAACAAACTAATTTCCTACAATTTCCTTTGAATATTAAAATATTCTAATTGAATTGTTATCCGGAATAACAGAATGCTTTAACTTCGCGTTTATAAAAGGAACTAAGAGCTCGTTCTTTTAGTTTGCACAACTTCGATTTTCAGCATTCGGTTCCGGTTCGATGTGCCAGATCCATAGAAATGTATCTCCATGGAGGGAAGGGGGAAAAAAAAACGGTGAAACGGCTTTTTCTTAACGCTTTTATCATCGTCCAACAACGAACGTTCATCGGAAGGAAAGGTAAAAGCGATGCAGGATAAAACGCTTGAAAAGGAATATCTAATTGCCCCTTTTGATTTCTGACGAAGAGATATGCGCGATTCGACAAATATGGAAACGCGAGGATCACTTTTCGCCATGTTCAGCCGAATCAAGATGAACTGAACGGGTTAAAATAAAAACTTGGATCCTCGGCCATGATAAATTCGTAATTCTTGGAAATTCGTTGCTCGTTTCTAAATTTAGATTTTTATTTTTATATTTTTTATTTCTTATAATTTGTATCGAGTTTTGGTTCGGATAATTGGATCGTATGGATTATATACAGAATTTCAAGGAATCGTTGACGAGTTGAACGAGAAGATTTTCTATTTATACGAATTAATCAACAAGTATTATTTCCCTCCCAATGTCGTTTTCATGTTGCGTTCTTTTTCCACCGGTTTTCCACACAACTATAGTTTGCGAAAGTCTACAAGTGAGTCATCGACTCATTTGTCTCTGAGCATTTCTGCAACTCAACTTCTGAAACGACTCTACGCTTTAAAATCCTATTACCTCCTTATTTACCTTGCGGTTAATCTCTTTAACCGATATAATTTTCCCTCGCGGATTTTATGCTTCTAAAAGAATTTTTTTTTTTTGCCACGGTTCATTGTATTTATTATCTGATCAAATTATTTCAATACAATGGAATTTTACTCGATTTAGATAAAATTATGAAGCGTAGATTGAATTCGTTATAGATTTTTCCTTTCTTCGTTTTTTCATTCTTTTTTTTATTTAAGAATCACTTCAAATAATTGAAGATATTTCGCTTGATATTTTTAATAGAAAAATAATTTTTACTTTTGATTTTGGAAGCATAAAAAATATTTTATTTATGCAATAAAGTTTTTCTCTTATTTTCCTTTTATTCGTGAATTATTATATATATTTCCTTAAAAAAATCATTCTTTTAAAAGATTTCTCATAAAGAAAAAAAGAAAAATAGCAGAAACGCTGAGAAACCAGAGATAAAGGATCAGAGACGCGAGCAACGTTTAAAACGAAAGCAACGGACTCGATTGTTGCATCGTGTCCGAGGCTGTTCTCAAGGAAAAACGAAGAGATCGCGTCATCGATGCTCGCTGAATAATCGTATGCGCAACTCCTTAGCTGTTCTACCGTTTTCTTCACGAACCATGCACGATTACTGTTATTATTAGTTTTTTCACACAAATTTATCGAAATTTTCCTATTCGAATTTTGCAAATACTTCTTCAAAAACTTGCTATCAACGCTTGTATAATCCAAGTCAACATTATATCCGAAATTCGACGTTCAATCCAACCTCGACTTTCGATTTAAATTCAAAATTAAAGATCTTTGCAAATTTTAATTTAAAGCTACGGGACGAAAAACGATTCAGAATTCTAAAATTCTCGAATAAAGAGATATCTTGAGACCGTATTCAAATCGCAATTTATTGCAAGCAATATATGGTCGAAGAAAAAAAAAAATAACAAAGATAGATAGGCTTCGATAATTCGAAGAGATACTAAATTATCAATTCACATTTAATAATCTCTGAATACTCGAGACGATCAATTTTCCTTCGACTGTTTCACATATTTTTATTCCCACACGATGTATTATTACACGGTCATTTTCCAAAGCTAGCCGCTTATCTAAATCAATATTTTTATTCAATAAGCTATAAAAGCTACCACGATCGTATTTTAATTCCTTCGTGATAAATTTACCAAAGTAAATACAATGCTCATCTATAGGAATCCTTTCGAACTATTCGTTCCTACTCGTTTCGTCGTATCGAAAAAAATATACATTGATTTAAATATCCCGCATTTTTCCACCAAGCAAATATTCGATTATATATCATGGCCTGTTAATTCCTCTCGATTCGAAGCTCGATCGAGCGGAAATCGAGAATGGTATCGACAGAAGTGACGATTAGAAGGAGGATCGGCCATCCGTCGACTTTCACTGAGCCGTCGATCCCATCGGTTAAGTCCAGCCGAGCGAATTTCATCGTTCGAAAAGTGGCATTCCTTCTGACACGAATTTGGACGCATCGACACCTATTTTGTGAACGGTACTGTACACCGAGTCCCCGCCTAACGGTATATTACCAGCAATGCTATCCGTACACTCGCTTCGTTTCCACGCCACGTGTTCGATGCGTGTATAGACCGCCTGTTAACACAGTTATCGCATTTTGTTATCGATAACGCTTCCTCCTCGTAGTTGTTCTTCTTTATCCTGTTTTCCGCGACGGTATTGGAAAAGGTATTCGTGTATTTTCATCCGATAGCGATGTGGCTCGTCGAATCGAAAAATTCGAGGAGATATATTACGTTCGAAGTTTGAGAAGCGATGAATCTTAGAATTTCGAGAAGAAGGAATTCGAAAAATCACGCGAGAATATTGTATATGGAATAAATACAATTTTTCGATTCAGTACGGCGTTGAATGAATGAATTATGTATGTTATGGAAAACGCGTTTTGTAATTTAATTTACGAGACAATTTTGCGATCGATATTGCGAAAGAAATAGGTCAATGAAATATATAGAAGGGATTACAAGTTGGATGTGTTTTCACCAGATCGAGCCACGTTAAAATTCGAGAAATTATAAAATTCTTCTCGCTATATATATATATATATATATATATATAAAATCTATAAATCAACGATTCTCGTCGAAAATGATTTATTTTCAATTCAAAAGAAGGGACGAAAAACAAGCAACTATTCGTTCGAGCGACGATTAAGATCGAGAGAGAAAGAGAGAGAAAAAGAAAAGAAAAAAATGGCCGCCCACTTTCTAATCCTATGGTCACAACGGTTCGAAAAACAGGAACGAGGAACGAGGGAATGATGAAGCGTGAAACGCATGGAACTAAGAAGAACGAGTCCGACTCTTTGTCCTCTCGTTTCTATGTTTCACGCCGCGTTTCGCGCGACTAATTCCCTCGTAAACGTCGGTTATAATTCGGGACCACCGTGGAAAACCACGTTCCTATATTCCCCGCTATCTCCTCGTCCAAGAAAAATAAATAAATTTTATACGTGACACGATTATTGGAACGAGATTCTCGTAACGTAACGGGCCTCCATTTTTCCATCGATCCCGCATTTTTATAACTTTGCGTTAAAAGTTAATAATTAGAAAGCGTGATTTTTTTTCTTTTTTCCACAAGTCTCCACGCGACTCGCAACGAGTACAAAGAGTGTGCATTTTCAACACGTGGAAAGTGTATTAAAGAGGGAAAAGAAATATTTTATTTCATCCATTGTGTCGTGACGCAATTAAACAATAATTGCGCGTCTTTGATGACCGAGCAAAATGTCAAACTGACATTTTGCGCAACGAAGGGGAAAAAAAGCGGTGTTCGATACTGCGCACGCGCGCGCGTGTGTGTGAAACTTGTGCAAAAAACGAGAAGCAAGAGTAGAAAAGAGATAAGCGGAAGAGGAAAAAAATCGATCGATCCGTCAAAGCTCGAACTTATTTCACTGGATATTTGTTAATTTTAGAAACGAATGATAATAAAAGAATTAAATTAATATATTCGAATGAAATACGGTAAAATAATATCCATAAGAATCGTATTTACGTGTGGAATATATATATTTATAATCAATACGACTTGCCATCTGAATTTCTAATCGTGTTTATTCGAACGCTGTCTCGTTTGGTCAGTGGTCGAACTGGTAAAACGAATTCGATTCGTCGAGACAACTACCAAGGCCATAAATAAATAGTAACACTAGACAGGCAAATAAACGTATAAAACTTCATCGAAACTAACTCATATTCTGAACTACACTCGAAATTCCCTAGACACACAAAAGTTATAAGAATAAGAATCAAATGTAAATTCGATAAATTTGTTTCTCGAAATTCCTCGCGAAGAAAGGGTCGCAACGAATTAAAAATAATACAAATTCGTATGACAAACTCGTTGAAGAAGTTTCGCGAGAAAAAAAGTCGTCGAATATTTCGTATACACGCGACGCGAGAATATACCTGCTGGTTGGTGTTTCCAAGTGACACGATTCCAAAGCCAATTTTGACATGCATCACCAAGTGACACTGATCACTAACACCGCACCGCGAACGATCGATGATGTACGAAAGAAAAGAGATGGAACAAGTCGGCGTTCCACGGAGTCGGCTTCCTCCACGCGAGTGAATTCGCGTTTTCGTTTCGAGGCGCATCACACGGGTCGCTCGAATAATTAGATTTTAACCGCGTTGGACAGTCTGCTGAATCGATGTCACCGCCGTGCCGACAGTCCGAAGCCTTATGACGCACGAGCCGTGAATATAATGCGCGTTATTATCGCGTAGTTATTATGGCCGCCACAGCCAATAAACGTGTCCGCCGCCCAATTTTCCGCCATTGATCACTGTATAATCGATTTCTTCCATGTTTCTTCCCTCCTCCTGTATTTCTCTTATTTATCTCCTATCCTTGTTCCCGGTTTCTTCGTTTCGTGTCTCGTTTTATCCCGCGCTTTCTTCCTTTCTTAATTTTTTGCCACAGCTTCTCCGGAATAATTCATTTCTCTCGCTCGTATCCCCGTCGTTTTATTTCAAAGCTTCGTTGCAATCGATCAAATTCTAAGGACTCTTGGGGAACTAATGAAACTTGGGGAATTACATATCGACGATTTGAGAATTTATGTAAATTTTCCTCTTCTTTTTCCTTTCTTTCTTTTTCTTTTTACACTCTTTTCAAAGAATGCTCGAAGTATTAATCGATAATCGGTTTATTGAACGTTCATTGCCAAGAGAGATTCCAGTAGAGAATGGAGAGTATCGAGCTACTTAAAGTTTCTCACGATGGATATATTTTGGTGAAAGCAAAGTATTTTCTAGCTTTGGCTCAAGTTTTTTTTTAAGAAAAAAAAACACACTGCCATTCAATTAACATTTATTTTAAGTAGCACTTTCTTCTATCAGCTATCTCATATTTCACCTGTTTACTTATATACTCGCTCGTTCAATTTTCGTATCCATCTATCTCATAACTCACAAACCTTCGCGCACTCGAAATCACTTTCTCGATAATCGAGACGGAAGAGACGATTTGCCAAAAAAAAAAAAAAAGAAAAAAAAACTTCGCTTCGACGATTTCACTGAAAAAATTTCAACCGTCTCCTCCCCTCATAGATCCACCCATTTGCTTTCTTTCTTTCACGTCCAACAACAACAACAAAATTCCATCCGTTCTCCCGATTATATAAAGACAATCGAACAGTCGCGTCGTAGCCCGCTGGCTATAGTTCCACCACGTACCACCATCTTCTTCTCCCCTCCCCTCTCACCCTCACCACATTTTACGCGCGTTTACAATTTTCATCGACGACGATCGATCGATCGAAATCAACAATCGATTCATCCTTCCCTTCTCTCCCCGTACACGAGATAGCCGACGATTAGTAATTTTTGTGATCGTGAATCGAGAGAGGAAAGAACGATGTGAAAGTCCGCGGCGTGCAACAAGTCTCCGTGTGTCCTTCCCTTCTCTCCCTCCCTCCTCGCTTTTCCCTCGATACGTTTGACTTTCCACGGATAAGCAACGCGAAAGCAAAACACGCTCGACACGATACCACCTATCCTTTGAACTTGGAATCGAGCTTTCGCCGCATCCTCGATTCCCACCGACCGGTTCTTCTTCCCTTCCTTCGAAACGATCGATCGAAGCTCGCCTCGCTTTCCATCCGATCTCTTCGGGCCGCGGTTCGCCTCCTCCCCCTCCCCCTCCTTCTCCTCCTCGAATTTTAGCCGAGATTTCGGTCACCACGCGATTTCCTTCACGGGGCCGCGCACTTCTTTTTTCCTCCCAAGGTCGGTGTTTTAATTCGAAAGATCGATGCGAATAATTCTTTCCAACTTTCGTTACTATTTACTCCCTGGCCTCGATTTCGAAAAATCCACACTACGCGCGTTAACACTCCCGCCGCCACTGTTAACCAACGATCACAGCCACGAGGTCCAATTTGCGCGCCGTGAATCGCGTGTGTCCATCGGTGGCCGCGGCGAAATCGCAATGTTTACAGGAGGCGTTTAAAAGGAGGAGGGCTGGCGCCATCGAGTGCGCGCGCGGAGCAACGAGACACGCGATGTCGCGGTTGTTCGCGGTTTCAGGTTGACTGGCTCGGTTCGCTCGCCGCAACTCGCTTCGATGTTCGCCGTGAAACCGACGACGAACGGCTGCACCCCACCTCGATGGACGCGACGTGACGTGGGTCTTGCGTCGCTCTACCGGCTCTCCCGTCTCTTCTCGAAAATTCTCCTCTTTTATTTTCCTTTCTTTCCTCTTTTAATAAAGTTCGCGATGAAACGTGAAAATTTGCCATTTTCAAGACCGATATAGCCGTATCGCGATCTCCTCGAACGAGATCTTCGGTTCGGTTTGCTTGGAGGTGTTTGGATTTCGAGAGCGATGATTTTGTATTGTACGTAGAAAGTTGGAATAACATATTTTCGATTCCAACTGTCTTACGCGTATTCGATGATTGAACAAAGAAGCAACTTCATTAGTTGTCGAAATTCAAATATTTCAGGATATTTCTATTACGAAAAATATATAATCCTGGTTCTTCGAAGAGATCGGTTCTGAATGTATTTACCTTGAATGCATCGAAAGAATGACTGTTGCGCGATGCCTTTTGATTTTTCTTTTTTTAGAGAAAGAGAAAAAAGAGTCACGTGAATTTAAATGAGCAAAACACGGAAGCTGGAATATTACCGCTAAAATTTGCATAACACTGATCGATGTCACCGATGTTTCATTTCCGCGACGCGACAACAATCCTGTCGCTACAATGCTTTTACAAAACGCGTTGCCAAATTTTTTTTATCGTGTTATTCCATATACGCTTCATATCATATCAAATACGCACAATCGCACAATTTCTATAAAACCGAGCTTCGAATTTCTCATTTCGAATCACGATTTCACCTTCACGTCTTCCGATTCCAACGATGATCGAATCTCATCGCATTTTTCTTCCTCAATTTCATCGATATCGTTCACTAATCGTTCACAAACTCGTTCAATTGCGATAACGGTACCCGCACCATTCGAATGCAAATCGCAGTAGAAACGATCCCCTCTTTAAAAGCCATAACGCTTTTTTCCACGCACGATTGTCGTCGCATACAGTCGGTCGAATAGAGATCGAAACGGGATGTCCACGTAGAGAATTCGAGCGTGAAGCCGTTTAACAATGAGCGAAAGTTTCGAAAGCAAATGGGAAAGAAGCGGGTTGTCGCCGCCTCTCCAACCGAGCATCCGAACGCCAACTCTTATCCTCGATCTCGTTTCCCCTTCGTTATCGCGCACGAACTTCCGCATTAAATCCTGTCATCTCCCATCCATCGAATCCTCTCTTTCTTTTGTTTTTTTGGACGCGATAAACGATTCGTCGATCGAAAGAATTGGTTCGTATTTGTTTAGACACGATAAAAGTATGCTTATCCTTGATAATGTTCTTTTTCGTTATAATTGGTGTTAAATGCATGGTGTAAGTAGGATAAATACGTTGTTGATATATATATTATTGTACTAGAATCATAAATTTACAAGGGTTATACACTGCAAGTCGACTTTCTATCTTTATTTCTCCGTGGAGGAAACACGGTATAGGTTAACTTAGCTTTATCGAATTCAGATTCTCTATTTCTTTAATTCAAAGGAAAAGCAATTAAATTTCTTTACTTAGCTGAATTAAGAACGAATGTGCGTCAGATAATAAAACGGAGAAAGTGTATAGAAATTAATTTTCGAAATTATTATAAGAACGTCTGGGATACATTTCTCGATTGCAAAGGTTAACCTCAAATATTAAGACGTATTTACAAGGTAACGGGCAAGATAATTTTTTTCAACTTTTTTCATTCCAATTACAACAAAGAGAATCACGCAATTACAAGCAATCGACGAAAAGAAGAAAAATGTTCAAAGTTACATCTAAAATTAGCTATTTCCACAATCAGATAACGAATCGATGAAAATATCGTAGGAGATAACTCGTTAAAACCGATCGAAAAAAATATTTCTTTCCTCTCTTCAACTCGAATATTCCGTCTCGAACGAGAGAAAGGATAAAGGAGAGGTAGTTTCCACGCCTTTTCGACACCAAATTCACAAAACCGACGACACGTACGTCAAGAGGCTTAACGCATAACCTCGCACGTTGCTTCAGCTTCCATCCGGTTGGTGGCGCGCCCCCAAGGGGGCTATTCGTTAACAAAGTTTACTCGTGCCATGGCCGCGAGCGGAAAATCAAACGTGCCGTCTCTCTGCCGCGAGTTCTTTACGTAACGAGTTCTGATTAGCTCGTACCAGGCGGAGACGGGCCATGACGGGAAGAAATGCCAAGGAGCGTTTCGCGAATCGCACACCGAGATTAAGAGGATCGAGGGTCAAGACGCGGTGAGGAGACAATGGGAAGAGGCGTTTAATACATCGGTATCAAGGTTGAAAATTCATCATCATGATGGATGGTTAGATGGATGAGGCTCGATGTATAATTTTGTTATCTCGTAAATTTCGAGGAAAAATTTCTTTTAAGTTTTAATTTCAGTTTGAATTTTCACAGTGCTTCTTTCCTTACAGTAGCGATTGTACGAATCGAAAACGAATTATTATTCGAAAATCGAATCGAACGATCGACTTCCAAATGAAAATTTCTTTTTTTTAGAATTAATAGATAATTTTCAAAAAAAAAAGGACAAAGTTTCGATAAGATCGATTTTACGCGTCGCATAATTCAACGAGTTGACTTTCGCTTTGAAATTAGAATGTCTGGAAGAGTGAGAGAGCTTGGCCTTTGCTCGAATGATCATTTGCATTCGTGGAGGTTAATGGATCGCGGCAGAAAAAGGAACTCGATACTATCCTTTCGATCTATCCGCTATAAAATACCGCTAGTGACTTTCGATTTGTTACTAAGCGCTTATTAAATTCTATTATTTTTTTCTTTCCTCTCTTTTTTCACTTTCATCATTTCTTTACGTATAACGTATTCTTCGAGATTTGCACTTATACGATCTGGCAATTTCTTTTTTTCTATAGTATTTGTTTGTAATAAAACTTTCGTTTTCATTAAAAAAAAAATTATGAAAGCTACCATTAAATTTTTATTACAGTTCAGTGATATTATATCTATCACTGAATGCAGAGCAACTATCTGATAATTTATTTGTCCAATAAATGTTTAAGTGACATTCTATTATTTCTTTGTATATTCGATAAAACATGCACGATTTATTATTGATCGAGGTTCAAAAAAAATTAAAATTTATATAGTTTTTCATTCCACTCTTCGATTAAATAGAAAGAAAATTTTAAAATCTGAAACATAGGTCAATTTCTAAATTAATCCCTATATAAATTCGTACGAATCATTGATGTCGACGTCTCGAGTCGAGAGAGGAATGATCCCGATGGCGCCGTCTAAAAATCAAAGTACACGCTGTCTTGGTACCAATTTCAGCGAATAAAACAGCCCCTTAATTGATCTCATTGAGTTTGTTTAAGAAACCAAGTTAATTTAATTTTCGTTCGCGATGGGTGACGCGATTCCACGTTGGTTTTATTTTCTCACGAATATTCCTCTAAGAAATTTGATTTATTAATCCAGTTAACCTTTCCGCGAAATCTCAAAATCTTGAAACAAATACTCGATGAATGCGAACGAAGTTTATATAATTCTTATATTCAAATCTTACGATTTTATATTTATATTTAAAATAAATTTTTCTTTTTCTTTAAAAAAAAAATATACGTTTTATACGTTATATACGTTTCCAAATTAAATGAAATACCGATTAGAATTCTGAACAAAATTAAAAACATAATTGTATATCTTAACCTTATTTCGTTACTACGGGCGACTATAATCGTTCTCTATAAGATGCAGCGTATCGTACGTATAACGATTGAAGTTATTGTACATCGAGTATCTTTCTTTGGAAATGTAGCATTTGTTTCTCGCGAGATTTCTCGATAATAAAAATCACAAAAAAAATGCCGTAAACGCGACCACTGACGATCTTTCTTAAATAATTATCCGTAGACAAAAGGTTAAAAAGTTTCGTGGAGTATGGAAAGATGAGATCTAACCTAACAAACGCACCTAACTCCATCTATAACTCGATCCATATTAATATTACTTCGTGTAACATGAAGGATAGATTCGGACGAAACTCATCGAGCGAGTGAAAATTAAAAAGCTTTTCGAGAAATTGGAAAATTCTTCTGTTCGAAGCCGTACTTGCTCCCTTCCTTCTTTTAATCCTTTGCACGCTCGACAAAGGAGGAAAGCGGAATGAAAAAAGGGGAGACCGATGGGGAAGAATGATTCGTTCTCGTGCGCAATGGAATCGAGGTCGTGGTACGCGAGCTGTGAAACGAGCTTTAAGGCGCAACGATCGCAACGAGCGTGTCGTCGTCGTGGTAATTGAGAAACCTAGATGGGGAGGGGATGGGCAGGGGTAACACCTCTCTCGTCGAACGAATGCAATATTGCGCGCGCACGGCGTGGGGAGGGGGAAGGGAGAAGTAGCCGTGGTGGATCGAGCGCGGATAAATCGAACGCGGTTTCACTCGATTTCTCGAGTTGTTGGGAAAGAGAAAAAAAAAAAAGAAAAAATGAATGAATGAATGAGTGAACCGATGAATGAAATACCTGGATGAGAGTATCCTTCGAACGAATTCATATTTCGAATTTCTTTCTCCAAGTAAACCCGATCTTCACTCTCGATTTCGAGTAATTTGTTATATGTTGTCGTATCTCGTGCGATATTCGCGTAGAAAATTATTCATACAAAGATAAGATATATTTGCGCGAAAATATAAATTCGAGTTTGCATTCGAGGAAACAAAAAACTACTTGTTGAAAAATTCGAAATAATTTTTTCGAGTTATTGTTAAATGTTATTCCTGTAGAAACGAATACAAAATATCTCGTCGATCCTGCGATAATTGGACATTCATACGGGATTCGACGACAGAATTGTCGTGGCCGGAATTGAAAAACAACTTTGTTATTACAAACGAAACGTTTCGTCTCGGTATCGATGGTCGGCCAATTTTCCAGATTGCGCGGACGATGAACGGTGTGATACGGGGAAAAGGGTATCTCGGGCACGATTGCAATCGAAACGAAACGATTTCCCCGCGCGTTGGAAGAAAAATCCATCGTTGTCACGGCACGAGCGGCACGCACGTTCAGAGCTCGTTCCAACGTCACGTGGCCACGTGTGGTGAAAGTTGCAGAAACGTGGAAAACTGGCCAATGACGATAATAGCGCGCAATTTCCGGACCGCCTACGGATCCACTGCACTGCATATTCCCTGAAACGAAAACCCTTTCACGCGGGATTAATAAACGCTCGACTCTCTATCGAGACAAAAACGCGTGTTTTAATTCGGATGCGACGAATTATATTTATTTTGTTTGAACTTGGATGTTAATAATCGTTTTTCTTTACATTTAAATTTTCGAATATTAATCGAAACGAAATTCGATTCGAAAATTTAATTTCGTAAAATGGAGAAATAATATTTGAAGATATTTCGCGCAAGATTCGAAGTTTCCGAAGAAATATGAGCCAAGATATTCCCCGTGAAGTTGGCGCAAAGTCAACTTTCGACAATTTTAGCCAGCCACGGTTTCTCTTCCCTTATTCTCTTTTCATATGAAAATAGAGAGCACCGTTAGAGACTTGCCGGTCGACAATGATCGTTCCCCGATCGGAAGTTGAAAATTCTTGCTATTAATATTAATATTAATATTAATATTAATATAATATTGCCTGAGAATTCAGACTCTGTTGGTCTTAATTGGTAATTGACTCTCGAATATCCATTAGAAAGGAAAGAAACAAACAAAAGGGAGAAATGCGAAGGATAAAATACATTTCAAGAGAGAAAATTGCAATGTTGAAGTAGAGTTTCACGGCATGCGTAATAAACGTTTGTTTAACCCTGAACTCTTTGTAGGCCATAGTTTTTTCTATTCGATGATTTAAAGAACGTCGATGAAATTTACTTTTTCGGATCGATTATCGAAGATAATTTTCGAAAAAATGGAAACGATTATTTGATATATTAGATTCTTTCAATTCGAGAATCCAAAAGAACGAAAAAAAAAATACTGTTAAACAGATCCACATAACAAAAGTATCGAAAACAAATACTTATTTCATCGATAATAATAATAATAATAAACTGCATTATCGGATTATCGCCGTTTCTAAAAAAATTGAAATAAGAAGGAAATATTCAATAAATAAAATCATATTTTTCCTTTCTAAAACCGCTGATCTGATCAATTGCTCCTCTTTCTTTTTTTACAATTACATAAAAATAAATCTCTGATTTCGTATCCATTTAATTTAATAATTACACACGCGCACACGCACGCACTAAAATCGAAGGCCAATCGATTATTATTTCGTAATGTGAATTAATTACACAAATTCGAAATATCCGGTGGATTTAATGAAACATAACAGCGCGCTGTAAAAGCACTTTCTCTTCCTGTTCCACATTAATCGGTTTACTCTTATGACACGGGGTTTTAATCCGCGAATAAGATATCAACGTGTAAACAAATATTATGCGTGACGTAAATGGAGGAAGGCGAACGAGGGACGTGATAAAAATTTTAATCGATTGGACGGAATATGAATCAATCCGGAAGTTTCGTTAATTCTTCATCGACCTGTCGATGTAATATTTCTCTCTTTTTTTATTTCATTTTATTATTATTTAAAGCGGCGATAATCGAGGGAATTAAAGGGGGAGAGATAATTAAATAATTGAAAGTTTCGAGAATGTTTCAAACGTTCCGATTGTTTTTAATTAAGCATTTAAACAATTTGATGAGCGTTTTCTAACGATTCCACGTCTCTCTTCGTAATTTTTTTATAATCAAATTCCAAAACTTATGGTTAATTCTACAATTATATATTTGCGTAAGCTAATCATTATGCGAGAATGACGTCACAACTTCGCAAAAGTGTGTCTTTCAATGTGCTATCTGCTTGAGTATCGGTGATAAAATTTAAAAAAAAATTAGATTACATCTCTGGAAAGATTGTAATCTGTGTTAAATATCGATCCAAGGATTTGATGGAATTTGATCTGATATGAAAAAAAGTCGATCGAATCGTTAAATTTGATCAATTTTAAATAGCAATCGATTATCTCTGGTAAAATTAATATTAATTCTAGCATGGAATAATTTTGTTTAATAATACTCCCATTGAAGATATAACTCGATAAATGCGCGATGAACTGTACTCCCACGGGCGTAACGATGTTAACAAGCCTCGATTCACTTTGGCCTTCTACGCGACACAAGTTAAAGACAATCGCATCGTGGTTTCCGGAACCCATCGATTATTTTCGCGGTAATTCAACACTAAATTGGCAAATCTTGCGAATGGTCACGTAAATTGGAATTTCCAATTTTTTATATCTCTTTTATTATCCTCTCAGTTCCAACAAATAAAAGTAATTTTAATATTTTGAAGAAAACTTTAATTTCAAATTAAGAAACGAAGAGGTATAATTTTTTTCTTTTTAAGAAATTAGTTTTAAAATTTTGTAACGATATATATATATATATACGTATATTTAATAATTCCCGAGAAAAAGTTTTAACGTAATAATTGAATGAAATAAGAATCAGGGATGATATCTCTTGTGATTCTGAATGAAATTTATTTAACGATAAAAAGAAATACTAGTGAAATTTATAGAACGATAACAAGATTGAATTTCCCGCCAGTAGCAGCCTGGTCAATAAAATAACACGCTCGAGGAACAATCGTTTTCAATCGTAACCTAGGCTACTTTCTAGTGAAACACGGATATCGATAATTCTATCCTCGATTCTTGCTGACACACGCCTCGAACGGAAGAACGCGGCGTTTCTCGTTACGCTAATAAAACTCGACCGGAAAGTCTATAATTTTTCTCGCCGATGTTCAAATTTTCTTGAAAATTTAAACATCTTTTTCCAATATCTCAATTTTTCTTGAAAAAATTTTGAAAAGGATCTAAATCGATTTTTATTTAAATTTGAAAATATTCTTCTTCCATAAAAATATATATATATATATATTATTATTATTATTACACGCTCGTATATACGAATACACCGAACGAAATAGAAATGAATAGAAAAAAAAATGTTCATAATCCTCGTTCCCAGTGTTTATACAACGATTTTAAATAGAATGTAATAATCGTTCGAAGGATTATTAATGAATGCCTTTAAAATAAATCACATGCATATCCCCGTTTCGCAAAATCCACAATCCACCAAAGCAATCGGGAACATTCGTTCCATTGATCGTTCAACGAAATCCAACCCTGAAATCATAAAACCTAAAGCCAATTGCCGAAACAGCTTCATAAAACTTTCACACCTCTTCTCATATCCATCTAACGCGCCATTATGAATCTTTCGATGATCGTAGCTGGGTATCATCGTTCTCCGATTTTATTCGCAGTTTCTCCTAACAATCTCGTAAAACATCAGGCAAATACAAGTAGCAATAAAACCCCGGATATATATGTTTAACAGAACGATAACCAACCAACGATCGTTCCACGAAGATTGCAGCTGTTTAAGGAAGAGAATTATCTCGCCTTCTGTCGCTCTGTTCACGCTCCCTTCTTCTTCGCCATTACACGCTACCAACGATGCTGCCACCACGCGCAAAATACAACAACCATTTTTCTCACGAGCGTTTATACGAGCTCCTCAAAATGCTGGTAACTTTGTATACGATGCCATTTCGTTCCTCCTCTCCCTCCTCCTTTCTTCGGTTTCAGGGAAAGAAGAAAGAATAAATTGAAATTTGGCGTTTAATTGATTTTGTGTTTGTGATCTAGGTTTTATTTTCTTTATGGATTTTTAAAGTTGGAATGGATGTATAAATTTGACAAACATTTTTCTAGGGGAAAAATTAGAAAATTCCTAGAGAAGAAATAAAATTTGTAATGTTTTTTTTTTTTTTAAATTGTTATTATACTTTTTCCTTTCTTATTTTCCATAAAATAATGAAATTTATATATCCTTGTTCGAGTGTGTACGGAAGAATATTTCATCGTTTAAAATATTTTCTTAACCTCGTAGTAATATTCGTAAAAAAGAATACTTCGATCTATAATCCAGTTGAACATCTGGAATCTAATGGATTTTACAACACGAGATTCTTATTTAAAACCGGATTGAAATGTGAAATGAAAAAAAAGATAGGATATAGTTATGTCTTAAATGGAGCAAACATAAGCTAGAATATAGTTGACTTGTTTAACCTATAACCTCAATATCATCGCTATAAAACATCCCAATATGAACCGCATAAATCAATGAAGAATATTCCTATTTGGTCGAGCAGTTAAATTTCTTCTCGTGGTAAGTAATGAAAATAACATTAAAAAGCTTATTATTATTACTTTTCTACGTAAAATCTTAATTTAATCCTAATTTTTATTACAATGTGTAACCTATTTATATCATTTTCCTATAATAATTTGTCTCGAGAAAAATTCTTATGAAGAAAATTCAACAATTATCATATATAGCATTTTATTTTTTCACAAAAAATTCTAATAATATAAAATTTTCGCGAAAATTTAAACCTAACCTAATCAATTTGTTCCAACAGGGAGGATAAACGAATCTCTGGGACTGCGAAAATTTTTAATCAAAAACAAAATTTACTATTTCACAATTTCACAATTTCACGATTCAACGACGTACCATTTTCACGATCGCTAAATTCAGCGTCCTTCTTCTCGCGTTAAAAAGTCAACAATTCGTTCGTTTATCGTAAGAGCGAACCACTTGCAAATCCAAATCCAATCAGCCACCTCCTTCAACACCCATGTTCCCCCGAGGCGAATCGAAATTCCCTAGGAAACCCTCCCAACGAATCGAACGACGGATTCGTGGAAACTCGAGCACGGCCGAGGAATCGAGTTTCGATTCCATCGACGAAATCGTGTAACGTGTTATCGATCGCGGCAACGTTGGCCGCGTTGTGACACGAATAAACTATCGCCGCCGTTTCCAACGAATCCGCGACTTTCTAGGACAGCGGTGTCTGGCGTGTCGTTCTTATAAACTCCCAGAGTCAAAACGCATTACGAATCGTCGTTTATCCCCTTTAATTCAAATATTGGAACGCGATAGCGGGAAGAATGTTAATGTCGTTGAAAAATTATAAATATGGTGAATTAGTAAATTAATGTATCTAATGCTGATAGATAGAGAATATGTGTGCTAGTTAGTTTTCGGTGAATAATATTTTATATGGAAATTTATTGGTACGTGTAATCGAGGATTATATTATCGTAAAATTTTATTGACAATAATATATATATGTATATATATGTACGGATATGGATTAAAAATTATTACTAGGCGATTTAGTTATTTTTTTTCTTTTTTTTTGTAAGTCGAGGACTATGAGAAAATTAGATATTGTTATATATATCGTACCATTTCCAATAATTTCGTTGCTAATTTTTTTTCAATAAAATATTTTGAGTTTATTAATTATGTAATATACACATATGCATATATATATATATATATACATACACACTTAAGTATTATTAAACACATAATTCGGCGGAAGTTTACTGCCGTCCATAAATAGGAGGAGTTTCAGTATGTTTTTCAGAATAACAGAGAAATAAATTTTGTAATTACGTGGAAAATAAAGTGAACAATATTATTAACCACTTTTACTATATAAAGGGACTTGCACACTTATCTGCTAAACATTTTATTATAAACGTATTTTAATAAAAATTATTATTTTATTAATATATCCATATCAAACCGAGTTTTCCTTTTTTCCCACAGAATTGTAACATCGTTTCATCGTGTTTCGTCCGTTCGCAGCACGGTGAATCGTAACGCGGTTGTGAATTGTAATATTCCCCTCTGCTCGCGTTTCCCCCGCGCTGTTTCGCGCCAAATAGACTCGAATACTCGCCGGTCTAACCTCATTGGTCGAAACAGGCTGTGGTGTCTTTCGTGGGAATTAAAAGGGTTGCCGTGTTACTTTACCAAGCGTGTTAATGAACCGTGAAACGATATATTTTATGATATATTTCCATGTTTTAAATGTTAATTACAAGTTACTTGGATTGTAACTTGGATTTTTCCAAGGTGAAAGAAAGAAAGAGAGAGAGAGAAAGGAAGGGAGGGGATCGAAGAATTGTTAATTTTAATACATCCATTAGATTACCAGGAAGTGTAATAATTGTATAATAATGTTGTGTTACGTTATATTTAAAAGGGATAACAACACTTGGATTTTTCACGCATTCGGTATTCCTCCTCTCGAAAACCAGGACCCAAGAATCGTTAATAAAATTGTAAAACGAAGAAAAATTTGTTTTCCATTTGTTACGTAAAAGAATGTAATAATTGCCCGATGAATATGCGACATTTTATAGCGTTACGAGAGATGAAATAAAATGGAGGTTGTGCATCGATTGAAAGAGGGTTGGCTCTCGGAGAGGCTAGCAAGAATTCGATATCGTTTTAATGGGCGACTCTTTTTTTCCTTCGATTCGATGAAAACTCGACAGTGCATACCTGCTTTCGTGTATCGTATTATGCAATGTTTCGAAGAAGCTTAAAAATAAAGATTTATAATATAGCAAGATACATTAAGATTTTTATAAAGATGTAAAAAAATAAAAAAAATATACCAACGTGCATGCTAATTCGCATGAATGCGAAAAGAAAATAAAGATAAGACATATCTTAAAGATTCGAGTGCTCAATTTCATATTTCAATACACGAATCTACTCTTCAACCTTCTAATTATATTTAACACACAGTCTCTCTTTCTCTCTCTCTCTCAGACCGAGCATGCTTTCAATTTTTGAAAAGTATTTATACAACTCATATCAGCTCATCAAATTATCAAATGCATTAATTTAGAAAATTAATTCGACGGGATTCATTAATGTAACGTTTACAATTGAAATAGAGTTTTTTTTATAATTAACTAACTGTGTCAATCGATTTTACGACTACTGCGTTGTAATGAGAATGGGCGAAAGAAATTCTCAACTTCAACAAGGGGAGAAAAAAAAAAAAAAAGAAAGATTCCTTAAAAGACGATTGTTAAAAAAAATTATAAATAATTATCGTAATTTACTTTCCAAATAAACGAACAAACCTCGAATTTCTATCCATTCTTACGTTAAATTAATATCGGTCCGTCGACACAGATGCATAATTACTGCAACTCGACGATATCAGAGCACGCCCTCTCTACGAGCGAAGCGTGGAAGCAATCTCTTATTAATAAACTCATTGCGGTTCGTAGTTGTTACTACTCACTTTATATGCTAATATCTTCAAAATTGGACAAAGTAGACACGCTTTTCCATAAGGATGATGCTTACCTGCAACAAACAAGAAGAATCGAATCAAAATTTCGTTATGGAAAATTAACTACGAAAAAAATCATATTTATAATATCAATCTTTTAAAATTCAAACATCGATCTTTGGTTCGATCTTTCGATTAAAGATCACAAAAACACTCGTCGAAAATAAATTTCACGTTTCTCGTTCCACAATCACAAGATACGCCTACTAATCCCTTTCGATTACGCTTGTGCATCGCACAATTATCCCCCTGTTCAACGATTAATTGAAACGAGATAACAACGCGATTCCTTGTCCTCGAAACTAAATAAGCCGTCACTTCGCCTCGTTTACCTGTATTTCCGCTGAAACACGTCCGGGAAGCACATGATACCCAGAATATCCCCTATACCCGGAAACCCATTGATCGATCGAAAGCACGACATGCAAACAGAAAAAAAAAAAAAATACCGAACAGAAAATTAAAAAAAGGAGAAAGGAGGATGAACAAGAGGGAAAGAGAACGACGAAGCGCGCGACGACGTTCGCGAGAATGTCTACGTGTTATGAATGTAAGAAAAGAAAAATATATATATATATATATATACGTGTGTGTGTGGAAAAAAGAAAAAAAAGTCGCGCTGCTTTATCTTATCTTTATCGTCTCGCGATATATTGGTCTCGCGGAGAAAAAGCCGATTCAGCGTTTCACGTGTAACGTGGAAGCAAGGCCTGCGATCTCGATGATTAGTGTTTCGATGGCGGCCGTTCCAGTAGTTTCAAAATGAAGAAGTTTATCGAAGGTGTTGCGATTCTTGCGCAAGTTTGGATGCGCGTTCGATGATAAAAGATTATTTATCCGGAGTTTTGGGGAATTTTGTTATTATCCGATTCGTAACGAGAGAAATTTGTTGCTTTGGATATCGAAAAACTTCATTCGAAGAAAGGATTGAACAATTGCAGTTTCGACAAAGGGAAGATCGAGAAAAATCGATATCTTACGAGACGGAGCTCTGGTTTTATTATACGGAAAAAAGTACTGGAGCATTCTTTGATAAATGAAATCACGCCTCCCAATGATTCATCGCCTCGTTGGGGAACGATATTATTTTTAACACAATCGTATCGATAGACGAATCACGCCCCTCGATTGATCTTCCTCCTCCCACTTTACGCTGTGTCATCTCCAACACTTCATTCTCCAAAATTCGAGTTTTCGATGCTGCCTCGAAAAATGAGGAAACAAGAGAATCATAATAATTGTGGCACGGATTATCGACGACATTGGAGGGAAGAAGGAAGGAAGGAAAATGGATAATTGGCGAGTACTTGAGAGATAAGGTTGCTCGTTTGACGGGGAAGCGCGCAGCAGCGTTGTGCAGTACAAAATTATATATGTTGCGCGAGGGTGGTACGCACGTTATTAAAGCCCTCTCTCCTCCGTCGATCAATATTACGCCACCCATGCCGCGTACCACTGTCTCTCCTCGATTTGTTTCCCGTCAGCCTCCTTCCTGCGCGACTGCTCTCCCCGTTTCCCCCCTCCCCGCCCCCCTGATTCCGGTCAAATCGGTTCGTGCATTCCAATCACAAATGTCGTAAACCACTTATGGATTATTTCCTTTTATGCTTTTCGTTTCGATCGAAAAAGGAAGAAAAATAGTCGCTTCGATTTTTTTCTATCATTTGATTCAACGAGATTTTCTTTTTTAATCGAAGCCTATCTCGATATATAAAATGATGAAAATAATTATGTACGTTACATTGGATGGGAAGTCGTTGCTTCTTTTCTTTCACTCGTTTCTTTGAATCTAGATTTTGCACAGTGTTTGTATGCTGTTGCATTTATACAGAGAGTGCCTCCAGTACTCCAACTAACTGTTTCGTCGAAAAAAGGGGGGAGTTGTCAAAAAAAAAAATAATAAAGGAAAACAAACGTACGCCCGAGAGAATTTGCAAGCAAAAATTTAATTCTGCGAACGCCTCCGGCCACGAGTCTGTAAAACGAAAATATCGGAATTACTTCTATAATTCCTTTACGGTTTCGATACGCGTTCATATTAAAATAACTGGGAAATAAAGATCGATTCGAGGGCTTTGCTTGATTTTTCAAACTCGAATCAAAAAACCATTTCCCATAGTTGGAAAATGTATACGAATATTATATTCGTAGACATCGAAAAATCGGGTTCAATAAATTCTAGAATTTGGAAATGTGATAAGAATCCTGTTAAATATAAATTATCAGATGCATCGTTGTCGCCAAATTTCGTACATCTTTCGTATATTTCATAACGAATCCTCTTTTCTTCGACCGATCGATAAAATTCGTTTCACGAAACAACTAGAACAAGATAAAAAGGGATCGAATCTTCATTCTCAAGCAGGAAACGTAAAAATAAAAATCATAGTGGAAACATTTAATATTGAAAACGCAAGTTTCGAAAGACTGGGATCGAGTTTTTCCAACGATATTTTTCAAACACGCGGCGTTTTCAGAGAGCGCAATTAGAAGGCGTAGCTCTTTCCAAGCCACTTATTTCCCCGTGGAAACGTGGCGGGGGAATAAAAATGCACGTATCGAAGGGTATGTGTGTGTGTGTGTGTGTGAGTGTGCAGTCGAAGCGATGGCGAATGATTCGAGGGGACAGAATCGCAGACGGATGGGGTCGGAAAAAGGAGCAGCCAAAAATCAATAGCGCCGTTCCTGGAACTTCTTGTCCGCGCGTTTCCCGATTACGAGACACCGGGGAGTCACGTGATCGATGTAAAAAGAAAAAAAATAGGACATCTCGTGTCGATTCGTTATTTTTTTTGGATTATGGTAACTATTTTTGGGATAACGCGTTGGCATCCTCGAACAACGCAGGGGTGCCAACATTCCAAGTATATATAGCCGAGAATTTTCCGTCCCGAACATTTATTTTCCACATTTTCGTTTTCCACCTCCTGAAAGATTTAGAAAATTGTAAGTTTTGCGAATCGATTGGAAAAGTTACTATTGTTATTATCATTTTAATAATTAAAACTATTCAAAAAAAATTTGACACAACAATACTTGGCACACGTATAAAAATTGTATAAAATCGATATAATATAATTCTATTATTCCTTTTATCTTAATATTTGTGATTTAACAGATAGCACGTAACATAAGGATTATGCGTCATTTCATATCTGTACATATTTTTTCCTTTATTTATCATATTTACTTTCTACTCTATTACATAAAATCTCCACTGTATTCTCGTATCAGAATTTTTATATCCCCTGCATCTTCGATATATTATATCGTTTAAAAATTCTCATATCGATTTTTCTTCTTTTTTTTATCAAAGGCAGCGATACACAATACCCTACTCGCGACAAATTCTGCGAATATTTCAAGGGGATAGGGATAAGGGACATTGTTTACAAGTTTTCATCCGCGTCGAGGGAGGGGGGAGGTTGCAAAACGTTGGGATGAGGCGTTGAATGAGCCCACGCGCATTCCAAGTGGCTCGCGTACGATTCGAGATATTGACATTGGCCCTTTTCCACGGGGATCCGATCGTTTTATTATGTGGCCGGCGGAACTCGGTTTCGAGGATTGGCACAGTTCCAAGTGCACGATGCTCCTTAGACACCTCCCCGCCACCCTCCGCTGGCAAAAACATCGTTGAATATTCGCGAATACAAGCTGCCAGAAGTATCGGTTTGGATCGGTTTCTTTTTACGAATCATCGATGACGAACCAATTTACGATCAATTTACGAGTTATTAATGTATACAAATGAGAAGAATTATTTTTTTTTTTTTTAGATCGTTTTTGGTGTTTTACTATTTTCTTCTGGAAATGAGATCTTTTTCCGTCTCAAAATTAAAGAAAACATATCCAACACAACAACAACAATAATAGTAATAATAAAATAAAAAAAACTTCATCTCCTCACCTTTATCTCAAAAGTCGGTCGTGTAATCGACTCGCATAAAATTAAATCGGCGTGTGGGCCTTTCACGCGATGCCCACGCGAGTATTTATCAATCGCCCGATGTATTTCACGATTATTATATCCTTCCTTCACCACGATATCCCCATTGCCACTCATTATCCACCGTCCACGATCTCCATTATTCTCTTACGTATCAGCTCGAAGAAGCAAATATTATCCTCCGTTTCGATTTCCAAGACGGGTGAATGAAAACGGTCGCGCGCGCGCGATTCGCCCAGATTCCGTCCCAACTTACGACCTTGGGGCGAGCGATACTACGAGGAGGAGCATTCCTTTTTAACTAAGGGGGCAACAACGTGCTCAGCCTTCGCACACGTGCGACCATTATCGATTGAGACCACCCCAACAGTCCTCAGGAAGGGGGGGATTCGTCCGGGGTGCGTTTTATCGCCTCGTCAACCCTCTTTTCTCCGACTCGCCACCGCGAAAATAGCACGATGCACGCCACGAAAATAGTAACGGGAGAGAAAATGCCTCGTGGACCGATGATGGAGGAGATCCTTTAAACCCTTTTTTTTTTAGATTAGGTTCGAGAGAATTTAAAATTGATATATATATATGTATTTTTATATGTATTCTTTTTATTTGGAAATTTGTTAAATTGCAATTGGAAATAGCGAACGTTTTCGATAATTATTACTGGAAAGAGATTTTCCGCTTGGTTTTCAAATTTATATATAAACAACGAACGAACGGAATCGATCGAATTAACAGTAATTTAGCCCACGTATATCTCCAAGGATCCTTCAGTTTCTTAACCCAACGTATTTTACTACGTCCTACACATGCAAATAGGATAGATGTTATTCCACATCATTATCTGAATTTCTATTGCGTATTAAAGCGCGTCACACGGATCCCACCGCGACGTTATAAAATTACAAAAACTTGAAAAAATTTCACAACCCAAATCCAAAACGATGAAACATTGGAAAACTACGCGATCATCCCCGCCAACAAATGTACCGTCATCGAGTTGGGGAGAAACGCGAGGGAAGAAAAAGTTATTACGTCGAACGATTGGAACGGTCGGACGGCCCACGGTGAAATCGGTGTTGTTCATTGCACGGCCGCGAGGCTGCGCCACGCCACACGCGCGTGCTTCAGAGAGAGTGTCTCTGAACACGCGTGTGGTAGCCCCGACCAGAGTGTATAAAAAGAGCCCCGTTATTTCTGCCACGGCAACGTCTACCCGGTTGTAAAAGCAACGGTGGTAAGAACTCTGCCGACCAACTGTGGCTTTTCTATCGTTATATTATATGCTAGATTACGAATGCGGCTGTGAATAAGGATATATATATATATATATATATAAGGAGGATTCTTAAGCACGATGAATTCTTGATCGAACGAAACGAGTCGGTGCGTGAGTCGAAAAGAATTCAGCGGTTGCAGCGGTTTTCGACGGTGATATCTATCGATAGTATTACAGTTTAGTATGCAGTATTGGAAGTGTCGCAGTGTTTTATTATTGATCTTCGGTTTTGGAATATTTCCAATTTGTATTTTCTAGCGATCCATCGTTTCTATCTCCAATGTTATTAATCGAAAATTCTTACGTACACGGATTCTTTTTTACGTCGAACTTTTCAAAGACGGGGATTGAATATCGATGAGATAACGCGATAAAAAGTTCACAGGTATGCCTATGGTTCCTATAGCAACCTTTTCAACCCTATCCGCGTGGCCTTTCAATTTTTCCACCGCCATATAGAAAAAGTATCGATCAATTACCCTTCCTCTTATCTATCTTTCGCCCCAACCGAGAGACCAACCAAGGAACTAATTTCTACTCGGCTCTTCATTTTATCGCGATAACATTTTAAATCTTCGATGCTTTCTTCTTTCTTTAAAACGTTGAGGAAAGAAAATTTCAAGTTTCAGAGATAATCGTTTTCCATCCCCTTCTCGTTGCGAAAAAATTTTAAGACGTGAAATCTTCGCATTGAAATTCTATTTTTCTATTTCCACGATAACAGACGATTATTAAATCCTTTCAATGAATTGCATGTTGAATTGCAGTGCAATTATTACAATTTGTTATGAAAAGTTGAAAATATTATACTTTCTATTGTCTGACATAAGAGATTTCAAAAATTTTAATGACGAAAGAAGCAGAATTATTAATTATTATATAATCACTTTCTCCCTGATTCCTCTTCTTAATAGATTTCGATTATGCAAAATTTGAAAGTAGAAAAATTTATAATGGGCGGATGACATGCGAGAAAAAATAAAAAATATACCATTATTTATATTCGAGGAATAAATCCGTTTCTTCAAACATCGTCGATAAAAATTTGATTTTGGACAAACATCCGTAATCTTTTTACTCGATCGAAGAGATAAGGAAAATACAAATAGAACACGTGCAAAGATAACTGTTATTGTTTACTCAATTGCTTTTCCAAATTTCAATACGTTTCTTCCATTATTGGAAAAAAATTATCGAAAAATAAAATTTCGAATCTATCCATCGACGCACGGCGATGTAGAAACACGAGTGTAAAACAAAGTTCAAAACGAAAGAGAAGGCACGTTTGAAAGCAAATTGGGCCGCGCCCGTTTATTATTCCCAGAAAAAACGCGGACAATGGCCGATCGATAGAGCTGCAAGGAGACAACAGGACGCAGGAAATGAAGCGAACAATCATCACGAAAACGACCACGGCATATCCTGCAGCCTCCCATAAAAAAGTATGAAAATATCGTCCACAATGGAAGGAAAAAAGAATGTGTGCACGTACCGTATTTGAAATAAGAATTATTCATAAGTGATTTGTTATGATGTAATTCAACAAGTATCGAAAAAGAATCGAAAGGGAAAAGAGTGCTCGAAAAAATGAAGAAGCAAAAATATTGTGTCATTATTGTGAAATTAATTATAAGAGAATTCCATTTTCTTTACGAATCGTTAGATCGCTGTAAAATAAAAATAATATTATTATTGTTTTTTTCCTGAAGCATTTTAACGATAAAAACGTGCAAATATTTCTTATAAATACTACACTGTGAACACGAAGAATCTTTTGCCACGAAAAAAAAAGATTAATTACTCATTTATATTTTATTCGATACGAAAATACTTTGTTTCCCTTTTTTACTCCATTAGGCAACACAATCGCGTCCAAGCAAGCAATAATGAAACGGTGTAATAACGCGAAAATATAACCAACTTATTAACCATTCAACTGCGAATATACTTTTAGCCGATCTAAACGCAAAAACAAAAGTATTTATAACTAAAATCAAATTATTTCATAAATTACGAAAAGTATAGAAATTAAGAGTGTATAACAAAGCGTATAACTTGTGAAGTTAGAATTAAAACCTTGTCCACATTATACTTTGAAAGAGACTGGAACAGCAATCTCCAAGACTATAAACTTTCATCTCTAAAAATAGGATAAAAAAGAAAAATAAAGAGCACGCACGATAGACAAATTTTAGCAAAAATTAATACACCCTGTAAATGTATGCATATTTTAATTACACGATTTATAAATCGCAAAAGTTAAAGGGTTAAGTAAATTTAATAACCGAGGATATTTTCCACGAGCGTGGAAGGAAAACGAGGGGCGAGAGATCCTTTTACTCGTGGCGAAACCACGGCCCACGCCGCGGATTAAATGGCGGCTAAACCAGTTCCAGGCGCAATACCGTGTCCTGGCGTTAGACAACGCGATCGAAATTTCCCATAAAAAAGTATGAAAATATCGTCCACAATAGAAAGAAGAATATGTACTTTGCCGGGGTTTCTTTTCTGGGGAGTCGAAACAGTGAGATTTCTTGGAGAAAGAGGGAGAGAGAGAGATAGGGATAAGAAGAGGTATTCTTTAAAGGGGATTGTATAATGGAAAAATTATAAGATAGTTTTACGTTGTGAAAAATGTTTTTAAAAGTCGAGATTTTTATACAAGGAAATTGCACAAAAGCGAGATGATTGAAACGAGCAATTGACAGTTTTCTGTCCCTTAAAACTTTTTAAACGAATCGAATTGATCTAATATCGCAAAATTCGTAATTAATTTCCAGCCCGCAATATCGAGTATAAAATCTATTTTCCATTTCAAACTTTTTTTTTTTAATCACAGATCCGTATAATAAATTTCCAATTCGAGCGTCGAGCCGCGAAAAAATAACGCGTAAAGTAAAATCCCACATTTCGAAAGAGTAATCACCATACGAAATATCCAATTTCATCTCCGGTTTTCAATCAATAACTCGTTACAACGAGCCGAGCGATCTAGTCAAATTTTTCCAAACACGACCATAGAAATTGTTTAATCGTTAATTTTTTCCTTCAAAAAGATAGGAACGAGAGAATCGACGACGCGAAAGGGAGTTTCTCGATCGATTCGGGGAGAGGAGAGAAGAGTCGTGAAAGGTTGCGGTTAAAACCGCGTTAAAATGGGGAAGACAAGAAAAAGGGTGGTTACGGACCTCTATCGATGCCAGTTCCATCCGCGTGGATAACCTGTCCGTGATTCCAACTTCCTCTCTGGTTCTGATTTTGAGACAAACTTGGATTAAAAATAAATCCAGGGCGAGGACGATTTCTTTGAAATTGTAATTCGTTTCAAGAAGATAATAAATCGATGAAATTTGAAAAATATTCAAAACGAATTCGAAATTGAATTTAAAAAAAAATAGATATTTCGATAGATAAAATAAGTGGAAATTGAATTTATTTTGTTCATCATGTGGAAATGTATAAAAATATTCGTTCAAATATGCGAAAAGCAGCGAATGTCTATTCCAAGATGATCTCTCAGCAGAAATATCTGGTTGATATTTTTCCAGAATATTCGACAACAACATGCTTCACGTTGAAGAAACTCTTTCGTTTCTGCGGGAAACAGTTCTTCGATAAACAGTGCTTTCTCCGTGCTTATTTTAGAGACAGCTTGGAAACGAGCCTTTAAAAGATGATTCTTAATAAAACGACCCCTCGTTTCTTCGAATGCATTTTCGGTATATAATTAAAAATAATTACCGTTTGAATAATTTCATTAATACACTACGCATTATAAACTCTTCTTACTTTATCTATTTCCTTTTTTCCCCTTTCAAAATAGACTTATAATAAAATATAATTCAATTTTCTTTAAGTTGTGATATTAATTTATTCGCATATTCAAAATACGAACTCGTTTAATGATCCAGCGAATCGACGAAAGTCGACACGCGATGTAATTATAACAAGTCGATAATTAAAAAAAAAAAAAAAAAACGGAATAGAAGAATCGTCGTTTTCATCGTTTAAACGACAAAAAAATAAAGAAAAGCTACCGGGACAAACAAAATCTTATCGTTTACACGATTATTTGATACATTGGCTGAAGAAATATTTTTCTTTTTCCTCCAACACAGCGATATCGTTATCATAAATAAATTTCATTCACGTTCGTGTTATCGTTTCTTTTCCAATTTAATATTCGCTTCCGAAGATTTGTTCAAAAACTCCGCGCAATCACTCTTTCTTCTTCTTCTAAAAAAAAAAAAAAAAAATTATTCGAAATTCTAAATTCTAACGTTCCTTCTTCCTCAAAAAAAAAAAAAAAAAAATGTGTACTGAGTTAAAAAAGAAAATCGGAGAATTCTTTGCGAGAGGATCGCTGCGAATAAATAACGGCCGGTCTACGATTTACGTACGATTGCTGGCACGCGAAGGAAAGTAAGAGACGCTCGAGTGGGGAGGGGGGAGGGAGCTTGCGAAGGAGAGCGATTCGTTCGAAAGCTCCCTTTCCTCCGAGAAGTGAAACTCATCTCGTATTCACCTTGACGCATCGTTCGAATTTTCTGCACACCTCGTTAAGCCGGCAATTGGCCAACCGACAATCGCGTGTTTGTTCTTTATCTCCTAATTTAGTATAGTGTATCGCCCGATCGAGAGCTCAGCGAAATCTCGTGCTCTTGTTTCGCAACGAACCCGTATTCGTCCAATCCCAAATATTGCAACTCGGAATGTAATTCTATTTGGTTTCTAAGTTCAAGTGTCTGGGGATATTTTTTCTTCTTTTTTTTTTTTACTCGGTTTGAGAATATGAAATCGAACTCGTGAGTATATTTTTAAAAAAATTAGCGTCGCAACTTTTTAAATGATCGAGAAATAATTATCGAACGCGAGAAAATTTTATTTTCTCAAAGAAGCGAGTCTTGTGTTAATCGTCGTCTTGCAATACTTTCTAGTTAATTATCCTGGTAACGACTTGTATTAAAATGCTGAATTAAGTATTCTTAGAAACTCTCATATGTATTATTTCTCTTCCCACTTGATGACGCTACTACGTTGATATATTGTTGAAGACGATGTGTTTAGCTTCGAGGATGTAATTCGATTTGTAAAACCATCGTAATAAAATAATAAATCAATATAATTCGAATGTTAACAAGTTTCGAGACGAGATAATTTCCGTTTAAAAAACATTGCTTAATTGATAAGATGCACGTTGGAGGATAACTGAAAAAATCGAATAAACATTTTTCTTATTAAAATTAATTAAAAAATCGAACGAGCAAATAGAAAAATTTAAATGGCCTTATAAGGGTGGAACGTTCCAGAACTACAATTCCCTCCCTTTCGAATTTCCATCCAATCTTGCCCATACCCGGACACGCGATTAGTCCAATCGAATCCGATCGATTTCTGTATGTAAATCTATAAATCGCGCCCAAAGGATCCGATTATTAAGGTATCAGTGCACCATCCTCCATATATGTATATATATATATATATATCCTCGCATTGTACGCATTGCGTAAGTTAAATATCCTAATATCTTTCTCGCGTTTCTCGAGCAATTCAAATAATTATCGATTCGTATCGAAGAGTATGCGCGTTACACGATCCATGCACATCGTATCAAGTATCACGACAATGTCAAAGATATCGAAATTATTCCGTATAACTGGTATCGAAGTTAAAAATATTTAGCCAAGAATTGAAAATCAATTATTGAATGGAATAACTGTTGATATTTTCAGGCCAATCTCCGTCAAATTACACAATCTACATTTCGATCGTTTCAAAGACATTTCTCTTTATAATAAAATTATCAAAGATATTAAGAATCTCAAGATCTCTTTTATTCTCAAGAAATAAGAAAATTTTCTTTCGTCGAGTTGGAAAAGGAATAAACGCGATAAAAAATGGAATTAGAGAGAAGAATAAAGTTCTTCTGGTAACAACAATAACATTATCCAACGCAAGCAAACAAGCAAGCAAGTAAGCAAGCAAGCAGCGAATTCTCTTTGACCCACCCCAGCATTACCTCAAACATTGGCAAATGTTGGTAAACGCCGCGACTATTTGCTGTCTGCGCGCGTTTCCAATCTCCCTATCTCGTGGTAAATTCAACGCGTGTGTAAATGGAACTCGGATCAACAATAACCCGAAACAACACCGATCGAAAGAAAACAGCGAAAAACAAAAAAAAATAAAAATAAATCAGCCAAAGCTCGCAATCTCCTCTTTCAACCAGCCAGACACGCGTCTCGTATTTTCTCATGTACAACTCGATACCGCGCGCAATAGACAGAGTCACGAGATCTGCTTCAAAGAGATTCCACGATGATGGAGTATAATACGTAATACACGTACTGTACACGTAGACACAATAGTCGGACAGAAAGTGACGATCTTACCGGCAGCGAGGCAGCAAGGATCGTTGAAGGAGCACGCCTACATCTATACGCGCGTGCAGGTGTGCGCCATGTGTGCACAGGTATGTGCACGGTGGAGCTATGTGTGCGTTCGGATAGACGCACGGGGAGAGAGGGGAGCCAGACTATGAGAAACTATATAAGACTCTTTATGTATATGTACGCGTGTATTTATACGTATCTTTGCATACATATATATATTTGTAACCGTGACAGTGACTTTAAGTTAAGAACTTTGTTTTTCACTACTTTTTATTTCATCGTGTTCAATTTTCAATATATTATATAACGTCACGAGCGATAAAATAATCGCGAAATTAAATAGAGAACTACTCACTTTCTATCTTTAATGATAAACGAAATTGATCCGAGATAGATCTTAAAGAGATTATATTACACAACCACAAATTATTATTTCGTATGTTTTTCCAAGTACATAACGAAGAGGCATCATACGCGAAAAAAGCCACTGTCGTAACGTGATAAATACATATGTATACATATGCATGCGTGTGTATGTGTGTGTGTACCTAGTATATATATGTGTGTATGTGTATGTATCTTTCAAAGATGGAAACAGAGAAGAGAGATCGAGTATATCACGATGAATGGCGAAAGCACGACTCGTGAATCGTTAGAGCGGCACTGTCAAGGGGACGAGGAAGCGTCTCGACGCCCATATCCCGAGTCTGCGCTGTCGCGACGTCCCTTTATTCCCTACGAATCTCCCTCTCTCCCACCCCTTTCGTGGACATCCACCACACAAGCGTATCGTAGCCTCTTTCTCGCTCCTCCCTTTGCAAGATAGAACGCTAACACAAAGTTGCAGTATTAGGTGTGCAAATAAGTTCCCTTTTTCGTTACGATCGTAACTTCTGACCGAATTCGAATTACTTCCAGTTCGTGGCGCCATCTGAAAGAGCGTTCTTTTGTTTTCAAGAAGAGTCGCAATGAGCGCTCCAAGAGTTTCCAGTCCAATGCAATAATTTCGAACGATATGGCGTGTTTTGCGTCGTTACTTTTTGCATTCCAGCTTAAAAAATCGGTTGTCAAAGCTACCTAAAATGATTATTAAAAGAGAACGCTGTATCTTATTGACAGAACGTGCGAAAAGTCGTATCAAAGATTTAAAGCCGGAAATTTTAATTTGAAAGATGACGATCGTTCAAGTGCATCGAGAAAGTTCGATGAGGAGATGAGTTAGAAGAAAATCCGATCCAGAGAAGAATTGACAGAACGATTGGGAATCGCCGGACAAGCGGTATCTGGCCGAAACAATTGGATAATTTTGTGTCTGATTGTGTAATAAAATCTTGAATTTGGAAAGAAAAGAACTTATTTGCACACTTAATAGTTGCGATGGTAAGAGACCCGTCGTCGTCGCGCTCCGCCGCCTTCTCCGTTGTAATTCGACGCCTCCTTTGTCAACGAAGGCCTACTACGTTTCTCCCGTGGACATGATGGGACTTGAAAAGTTCTCGTCTCGCGACCTGCTGGCGTACTGGAGATGTGCTTTGTGGAGGAATTAAACCGGAAGGAATATATGTATTCGTAAAATTGTGATGAAAAAGGAAGACAAGCGACAAGGGTTTAATGTTACGTTCAGAGTGACGGAATAGGAAAAGTTGTTGGAAAAATTATTTCCAAGGAGATCGAAGCAATGAAGGATAAACAAGATGTGTTTATATAATCGTAATTTTTGCGGAAAATGAATAATTAATAGATCTTATTCGTGTTTACGATAGGGATAGAGTTTTATATATAAGGGATCGAGATAAGTTTTTGTCTGATAATTTGAGATGTGATTTCGTGAGTAATGGAAGGGGAAAATAGGTAAAAATATAAATTTGGATTTATAATTGGGATAAGAGCAATGAATGGAGGATTTTTAATATAAAATTGTAATTATTTTTGCGAAAGATAAGTGATTAAGGCAATAGAATCTGCTGTGTTCACGATGAGATGAAAAAATTTTTTTCTTGTGATGCAGGAAGTATTTGAAGTGTGCAAGATGCTTTGTGAATGATGAGAAGGGGAGAAAGATGAAAGTGGCTTTAGAATGGCAAGTTGGACGAAGAAATTCTATTTGTAATTATTTTTGCGAAAAGTAATGTAATAGACATTTGATTTCTTACTTTTCTCAGAGTTTCTATCTTAATTCTTTTGTTTTATATTTTTTAAATTGCTATAAACTTGTTGTTTCGAAATTTTTAAATTAAATCGAATCTCTTGGTTTATTTTCAATCTTATGTAACTTTCGTTATCTAATCTTTCGAGTCGATTCAATCATTGAATCATATGTATCTACGAAGGTATATAAATTATTTTTAGATTACAGTTAATTCCAATAATAACCTTGAATCGTAATCATTTTGAAAAATATTCTAAAACAACGAACCATTAGAAGATTCTTCTTCTATGCGGCAAATATTATTTAATAACAGAAAATATGTAAGAAAAAATATTTCTTGAATGGATTGAATACTTAGCATAAGAATACGTTATGCTTTTTGAACTCTTGAATATGATATCTAAAATTATATCTATAATTCGTAGTATATGAATCTGTTGAATTTGTCGAAATTCATTAAAAATATCAAGAAATCCAATACGTATTATCATTCAGTACTATTAAATAGCCACAACTATAAAAATTGAATTTAAAATTAATAAACGTTATATAAATACAAAAAATAAAATTTCTCATAATATTCTCATAATACCGCACTACATATAATACAAAATGCATTAACAATATCAAAACGTAACCATCATTTAAAATCATTTAAAATAACATTCGTAAAACCTGAATTATTAAATCACCATCTCTCATTCATTATCCATCCATCCATTATTTTCTCTTCTCCTTCCACACGTGTGAACGCTCTTCTTTCAAATAAGAAAAATCTCACCCCAATAAACTTTCTCAAAACTATCCGTACAATCCCTCTTCCCCCTCCCTTTCCTTTCCCTCGATCTAATGAAAATCTTCATTCTCGCGAGAGAATATCGAGCGCACTATCATCCATTGTGTAACAGAATCCCAGTTTACTCGGGATTCTTACCGTGCTCGTCATCTGGATGTCGCGCGAAGAAAAGAAGGATCGTTCGAGCGTTTCTCGCGGGAGCAACGTGTAAATATTTACGCGGACTCGTGTACGCGTCCGCTTTAACCTTTTTATTCGAGCGGAACTATTGGCCGGCCTTATCTCGGCTTGCAACGCAAAATTGAAGTTTCAGTCTTTGTTTTCGACGACGAGAGTTGAGATATATTCGGTTTAAAAATATATATATATATATATATATTTTACAGGAAGTTTTTTTCTTTTTTTTTTTTTTTTCGAAGATTCTGAAGAATGTCAATACGTTTGCGCTCCAAGCCGAATCAATAATTCCAGAACTTAAAATGATTTCACATATAAATTAACGAATAAAAATTTTATATATTGGTATTTTACGTATCTTTACGTATAAAGAAAAGAAAATTTGTCGAATATTAAAGTCTATATCGTTCGTTTGATATTTTAATAACGAGGAAATTATCAAGATGGATTTGTCAGGGCGAGTATCGCGATAAAATGTCGTTCGATAACTTTCTTATTTCATTGAGAACAAACTTTACAATAATATGCTCTCACATTCAGCTTCACCTTCTCTATTTTGCTATTTTCCTTGTCTCTATCGTCAATCTTTTGATGAATAGAAATAATTTCGTTATTTAATCAAACTCATCTTCGCTCGAATTAATTTCATTATTTGTATTTCAAAACTGAAACACTTTGAAAATTATATTTCTATTGGACAAATGCCTAAAATGTAATGAGATAAAAAAAACCTAACCATTCGATAATATATTATTCTTTCGTTTTATGGAAGATTATACAAGAATTTAGGAATCTATTCGCAATATTTTAAAAGAATCAAACGTAAATAAATATTGTCGCCGTTCGAATTGCAGCATCGATCCAAATGATGGCCGAGAGTCATCATTCAAGCGCAGAGTTGATACATTTGCTTGGAGGGGGATACTTAGAAATATCGACAGATTATTGACCAGTATCGTAAAAGTACAAATTGTTCGTATGGCATGTATAGTAATGAACGTTAAATCCTTGTATATATATGCAGTAGTAGATATTGCTTGGTAATAAATACTGGTGACTATATTAATTTGGAATATAGGAAACAATGGTGCAGCTGCTGCTGCTCGAAGTAAGTACAATCGCATATCGTGATACGCGATACGTGAAATGCTTTAATTTGCTTCACTGATTAATTCAATGGTTATTAACGTAATATAAATAGCTATTGTAACGATTAATCTTACTTTGAAATTAATTAATTCGAAATACGTAATGCACGATTTATATAATGTATTAAAAACGTGTAACAATTTTCAACGAGATAATAAAATACGTGTATTTCCTATTTTAAAAGGAAAATGCTACTTCGCGTGTAATATAATCTACATGGATAATTTTTGCGTTGAATAATTATCGATCGTGGAAGACGAGATTAATTGGAAAAAGAATTAACAAAAAATTGCTCGTTGGAAGGAAAAAAAAATCGTGTCATCAACAATAAATTCATTCGCCAACCTGTTGCCAAACGCACGACTACTCCCCTCCATTCCCCCACTCTTGCACACTTGCACAAATTAATTCTCAAAATCAAGCCGTGCACATCTTTATATATATGTATATCAACAATAGCTACAATACAAATTATGTTACAGTTACACGTATTCGAAGGGAGAAATTTAATCGGATTATCGTGGGCGACGCCTTCCAATAATCCGTTTTCATTCGCCAACTAACCTGAAACGCAGCCGTGTTTCAAAAGGAATAGAAATTCCGAAGCTACAAAGGCTTCGTAGGAGAGCGTTGTTCGTTCGTAATAATAAACGAAAGAGAAGAGGAGGGAAAACGGGGGAGGGGGGAGGGAGAGAGAAGAGATGGATTGAGAAAGGATTGGGAAAGGAGAAAAAGAAGAAAAAGGAAAAAAGGTCGGCGACCCCGTGGACTCGCGTGGCCAAAGGCATTTAAACGCGCGCGTAATTACGCGCGCCGGCGGAGGGTGCGCGCTTCGCTTTTCTCACGAGCCCCCCTCCCTTCCCCCTCCACACCGGACCGGCCACTCATCGGCCGACGAATCAGAAAGGCGAACGCGGCGACGCGTTCTTCGTTTCGATTGTACGCTTGCTGTACACAGGGTGGCCTGGAATTTATTTTCGTGGCCTGTATATAATTTTGACGAAGGGTGGTAATTCCCTTCCCCTCATTGCGTCACGTTTCCGACGTAATTTCTTTAAATTTCGTAATTGAAGTCATAAGAATTGAATTGAACACAACAAGGATAGAGAAAGAGAGAATTCCATTTCTACAGTACGTTGTTGAATGAAATTTTTACAAGCGAAGCTCTTCTCTTTTGAGGTTAAGGGAACGATGATGTAATTTTTGGAGAGAGAATTAATGGAATTGATTAAATTTAGATTTTGAAATTTGTAATATTGATTTCGTTATTCAAACGATAAAATATATTTATTTCTTTTTCAAACGTGTAATCACAAATATCATCATTTATTCGTATTTATTATATTTTAATCAAGATACGTATCTCGTATAGTTTTTTCGTACGAAACGACGCTTTTGGTATTTTATCTAATGATCTATTTTTTACATAATATAATACAGAATAAGAAAGTTGGCATATACTAAACTACTACGAAAAATCTACGATTAATAATTCTTCTGCATTTCAATTGAGTTTCTTTTTTTTTTCTTTACGTGAAATTTAATTTAACCGAGGAACTCGAGAAATCCGATTCAAACTGGATTAAAAAATATTTCGAATCAACGTCGGAATAAACGTATTGAAAAATTTTAGTTCACCCTGTATTCGTATACGTATATGAAAATCGACTTATGTAACCGGTACCGCAACCCTCTGTAAACCTCTTTCTTTCAAAGATTCGTGCTCAATCCCTTAGGGTGGTTTCAGTACAAGGATAATTCAGGTTGGGTAAGGTGAGGTGAGGTTATACAACAACGATTGGTTCTTGTTCTTATTTGGGGATGTTGTGGCGTGTTATTATCCAAATGTATAGAGCGTTTTATTTAAAGAATTGTATGCGGAGCGGTGGAAGATATAGATAAATGCGCGTGCAACGTTATACGTTAAATAACACGCTCGTAGAACTGGTAGTCTATTGAAAGGTTCGCGCTCATCGCGTTGAACGTTTTTTCAAAATTCTGATACTATTCTCTTGATATATTTTTCATCATTTGACGGAATAATTTTATATAAATTATAAAATTGGAAATTATTCATCTACAATCATACATGAATATGTGAATAGCGTCAAGTAAAATAGATATAGGTATCGTCGGATTTATTTTAAAAGAAAAATTAAATAGAGAGTTCATAAAGAGATATAGTATATTCGACCTCTTAAAAATCGAACGCACACTCTTCCAGATGTATCCACTTACTGATTGAAAAAAGATTCCTTTTAACCTGCATCGATCAAAAGAAACGTTCGAGGACACCGAGAGATAAAAGTTGCAATATCCAATCAACTTTTACGTTGTTTTAGAATAATTTTATCTGAAATAATAAGACGTTATTTCGAAAATAAATTCCAAAATCGAAACGAAGGTAAAACGTTTTATGTTCAAAATAAGAATTTTTAAGGGGTTTGGGAAAAAACGTTGGGAAAAATTTCTGGCGGGCAAAGTGAACCCAAGAGTATTACGATGTTAGTAAGACAATGGGATGCGAAGGGTTAATGACCGCTGGCGTACTATTACGTATTTTATGGGTAAAGTAAACCTAGGGAGACTACTTATCAGTACTCTCTTGAGAGGGAAGACAAGGTTTGTTATTTGAATTCATCTTTATAATGGGGATATCACGAGTCAATAGATTTATACCAAAGATTCTAATATTTATAATTGTCCATTGACACGGTTTACGATCCTTCCTCGCAATTCATCCATCCTATTCCGTAAGAGGCTTACATTTATTTCTCAATATATAAAATATAAAAATCAACGCGTACAATAAAAATAATGATATTATCACCGATATTAAGTGAAAGTGTGACGAATCCTGATGGCGATATCTCAGAAAGGAAAATAATAAATTCTTTGTCCCAATTTCGATTTTGCAAAAATTTTGTAACGTTTCAACGTCCACAGCACAGATGCACGAATAACCTATACGATATTCAATTTTAATCAATTTCTTTTATGTATTATCAAACCTTACTCAAATTTAACATGGAAAACTGTTCGATATTAATTAATTGTAACCTTTCAACATTTTAGATCGTATATTTTGAAATATGTTACATTTTATACGAAAAATCATAGATCGAATTTTTTTTACTTTAACAATATCATCCCCCCCTGCGTTGATTTCAATTCTGTTTATATTCCAACTCGAGAAAACACTTTCTACAAGGAATATACTTGGATACACGACCCTTTGCATCTCCTCTTTCTCTCGAAACGTCTAATCTTTCGCAACTAATTTTAGAAGCAAAATGGGCCACCCGAAAATCGGGGCGGATTGGCCCAGTTGCGGTGTTCGATCGCGGGAACAAAAGGGGGGGTGAATTAGAACAATTTTGCCGTATCAAAGTGGAAACTTTTCACGTTTTTTCAGCTTGTTTCCTTTTTTTCTTTTTTTTTTTTTCGTGGAACGGCCCGAGTGATCGATAAAAGCACCGCGGCGTACGCGCGAGCGTAATTTCTATCGGATATTTAAAAGCCACTATCAGGTAAAAAACACGGTTTATCAGTTTTGTTATCTTTATCTTTCGACATATGGATCGATCGGTGGATGGCCACCCAACGCGACTTGGTCTTTGTTCGAGGAACGTTGTTGTGATAAATTTTAGGGGGCAGAGAAAGAATGTTAGGAAAATATAAGTTTTACATGTTTTTAGAATTTTTCGTTTATTAATATCATCTTGATAATAAAGAAAGAATAGAATATTGTTTTTGCTGGATGAATTTTAATTTCAATTTTTATTTCTTTCTGTTTATGTTTTTAATGATACATCGTGAATTTCTATTTCTATTCATGATTTTTTAAGATAGAAATTCGTGTAAAATTAGCAAATTTCTCAAAGTTCGGAATTATCTTTATTATCGAAATTGTGAAGTATTCTTGGAATCATGAGCGAATCAAGGACAAGATGTGTTTTTTGATTCGTATCACACATTCACATTAAATTCATATTTTTATACTTGGATAAGATATAAGTCTGAAAATCATTCTACAAAATACTACAAAAAAGTTACTTTAAACGTTCGATAATCGAATCGAATCAATTTCATTTTTAGATTATCAAACCTCCAGTATCTCCAAAATTTCCAATTACATTATCAAACGCTTCTTTGATTTAAATTTATATTGTTAAATACGACGAAAATAGCTACTAAAAAAAAAAACTTGCGACGACGAGAAGAATTTGTTTCTAAATTAATATTCGAACAAAATCTTCTACAATATGGAATTCTAAGAAATATTTGGTCCAAAGTTAAATTTTTCTTAAAATGAATATTTATTTTTATTTAACGGGGGGAAAAATTTAAATATTCGAACTATGAGAATACTTCGATTTTTTGTCAGATTTTATTGAAGTTTTATTTAAAACAATAAAAAGAAAAATATGGAAATAAAAGATCCAATCTTTGCACAGCTCGAAAAAAAAATTATGATTGCTCGCTGGAGAATTCAGAGTAAATCAAATATTTGTGAAAGTTTTTTTCGATAAAAATAAAAATCTCTAGTTTTGAAAAATTCAACAATTTTAAAAATCAAACACCATCGATTCCAAGACCAAATATTGATATTTTTGCAAAGAATATATACGCAATGTATCTATAAAATTCTGTTTCACCAGGAACAGGAATATACATTTATTATTTATTTATAACAACTGATACAACAAACAATTTCTATAGACACAATATTATCTATATACAATTTAATAAAGATCTATATACAATTTAACAAAATAGTCTGAATTTTTAAACGCAAAATCTGAGATCCATCAAACTGACGAGTGGTTTCATGATAGCGTTAAATTCAATAATGGAATCGTCGCGTTCTATACGAAATCAGATCGGAAGAAACTTCGAGAACGTTCACTCCTTCCCCTCCTTCCCTTTTTTTTTTTTTCCTTCGATATCACGTTTCCATAAAAAAAAAGAAAAACACGCGCACAGTAGTAGGAATAACCAGGCAGTGCGCGCAGAGGTTGGGAAAAATGAAAAATTCATGAAGAGGAAGGCTTTTAAAACGCGAGACACAGTGGGTAATGGCGATGGAGAAGGGGGGGTGTAGGAGAAAGGGGAGAGGGAAACGGAAGAAGCACTCCGGGGTTTGAAAAAATCCAAAGTTCTCTTTGCAGTGGTCCACGAATGAGGAGGAGGAGAACGAACTATTTTTATCCTCCTTCGAAGCCCTCTCACTAACGAAAGAAAACGAAACGAGGAGAAAGAGAGAGGAGGAAACGAGATAGGCAGACGATGTTCGCCGACATCGCTGCAACGAAAATTATTTCTGACGTCGTTTCCAATTAATTTCGAAACGCGTATATGTTCGAAATCTTCGAGGCTTTTATCCTCCTTCGAAGCCCTCTCACCAACGAAAGAAAACGAAACGAGGAGAGAGAAAGAGAAATATAGGCAGACGATGCTCACCGATATCGCTGCAAAATTATTTTTGACGTCGATTCCAATTAATTTCGAAACGATTCGAACAACGTGCGTACATCGAGCGAGGCGTTCACGAAATCTTCGAGGCGAAGAAAGGGGAAAGAAGGATCGTTCGATCGAGATTCGTTGGAATGTTGCGAATTTCCAACGCTCTTTCTTTCCTTGTTTCCCCTTTTAACGCGTTGACTGCTGCGCGCGCCGCTCTACCAAGCGTGCTCCCTGCTAGGTACTCCCACCGATATTTTAGCGATGCGAGTCGCTGGTATATCGCAAGAATAATCTCTCGCATCATTTGTTTCCATCGTTACATTGCTGCCCTCGCTCGTCGCCTCACCGCTCCACGCGAACAGTTCGAATGTTTGCCGAGTAACGAGTGGTATAACTGCTTAAAATTTCTGCCCTAATTCGTTCCAATGTCGAAAGATAGCAGACAACAACTTTTTGTCCAAATTGTCCCGAGCAACTTCAGCTTCGTATAGAATGCTTTGAAATTTTACGTTCTAAATAATTTCTTTAATAAACCATTTTTCTATTACTTTTAATAATTCGATAGTTTTATTGCACTGTGTGGAATATCTTTCCAAATACTCACGAAGATCCTTCGAATAAGCGCCAATTAAACAGTCATTGGGGATAAAAGAGATGTATTTTATTATGGATATTTTGTATCTTTTTGCTTGCATTTTGGTTACGTTGAAATTTTACATAAACGCAAACGAATATCCATTAAAGGAAAGTTTGGTACGTAACGAGTAACAAATTATACATTATTTTGAATATCGATTTTGAAGAACGAAGTACTATCGTGGACAAAATGTTGGTGAAATTTTTCCATGTTGCAGTTATTTTTTTCTTTTATGAGATCCTAATTATTATTCCGTAATTAGTAGTTCGAATTTCACGATTACATAGTATGGTTCGCGTGCAACGACAGTTTTAACGACAGTTCCTAGCAAAAAAATATTTCACGTTTCGTAGATCTAAATCTTCTAAAAAAACGAATTAACGATTATTCCAAAGATATATTGCACACAATGTATTATCTGATTACCAATTACAAATAATACGGTAAAATTTCCTCTAATGATAGATTGTTATTTATACGACAAGATGAAAAAAATTATCGAAAAAAATGAAAAAAACATCCCATATATTTTTTTACACGATAACTTTTATCTCAAAAACGCAGTTACGAAAATTCGAACACAAAGGAAAGAGAGGACAAAGATTAAAATAACGCTCGAAGCATCGATTATAAATACTCTCTCATAAATATTGATAAGTATTGATAAGTATTTAATAAAATAATCAAAACAAATTTTCATTTTAATTTTAATTTATCGTTTTTTGTTTGATACAAATTTAACGTCTATAAACAAAACACTTTATAAAACAAATTTCCTACTCTAATATAACATAAATATCTTGTAGATGTTCAATCCAAGAAGCAATGGATTGAAATCTCTCTTCAACGATTATTTCCTATTATTATTTGTTTAAACGTGCTTTTAATATCGAAAAACGAGCTTCTCTGAATTTGCTCCTTTAACAAGAAAACGAAGAAATAGTTGAAAACCGAGCCAGGGAAACTTTCCACTTAAAAGAATTGAGAATAGTGGTTGGAATTCGAGAGAGAGGAAAGGAAACGAGAAACCCGAAGAGACAAAAGCCGAAAACGTATTTTTCCTCTTTTTTACCATCGAGGAAAGAGGTTTACGATTCCACGAATCTTTCCAAGAGGTGTCCCACATAAGTTTCCTATACAAGTGTATCCCATCCAGCTTCCATCTGGAGGGAACGTGTCGGTTACGACGTCTTCGATGGGTCGAAAGATTTGTCCCCGCAGAATGGTCAGGAGTAATTGCCGTTTCGCACGGTCGACGACTTACACGCGTCCAACAGATGTGTTCTTGTCCTACACGGAACAAACGGAGGGATTCATTGGTTTTTGGCCGTTAGGATACTTCTCTCGAAATTTTTTCCACAAGATTTCCAAGGGTTTCGTTTTTCGTTCGCTTCTTGAAACTTTCGTTTCAAATCAGATGAACGGGATTTTAGCTGAGAATGTACGAGTGAATATATAACGATAGAGTGGCAGTGAATAATTGTTTCTTCGAATGGAAATAAATTTTTTGTTAATTATTTATTTATTAATCAAATCAAACGGGTTAAGAACGAAAAAGAAAAATGGAGAAGAGCAGTAAATTTGATCATTGAAATTTTATAAAAATTTACTATATATAATCTTCTATGTAATACTGCTTTAGTATCCTAGTTTTTTCTTTTTTTTATTATAATTTTGGATTTATTCAACTACGTTAAAATTTTGTTAATAAAATTCTAGATTCAACAAATGAAATTTGATTCATTCTGTTAAACAGATTTCAAAGTTGAAGCTATTAACTAGTATATATAAATTTGTAAAAATCTTCCCTAGAGATTAGTTTAATTGAAGTTAGTTTAAATTTCTATATTTTTTGGATACTTTATACTTCGTAAAACGTATAAAAAAATTCGAAGACGTGATTAATCAGTTTAACAAAAATCGAACAACATTTAGCAGTGTTGGCACTCGAAAAGTTCCTAGAGATTTAATTTATCTATCCTCAAGTATGAAAGCTTCAAACTCAAACAATTAAGATTCCAAGACGTTGAGATTTCTTGCTCGTTTTTAATGAACAATTAGGATAATTCGAACAAAGGATTACCTGAATCAAGAGATCATTTAAAAAGTAAGATAAAACGAATAAAATTGTGGAGAAAATAAAAGCTAGTATTGGTGACCTATGATATTTAGCAGAAAAGCAAGTTTGGCAAATGATCAGATATCGAAATGTAGATATCGAAAAAAAAATTCATCGAAAATTATACTTTCATGAGTATATTAATTGTAAGGAGACCTTATAACCTGTTTTTCAGGTTATCTTGCGAATTATAATTTCCTATAATATTCCTAAATATCTTTGATTACTTTTTCCTACTTATATTTCTCTGAGAATTTTTTAATTTTTTTTGGAATTGCCAAAATTTGTATGATGTATGAATTAATTGCTTGATTTTTTTTTTGATTAAACAATTATTAATAATTTTGTCAATTTTTAAAAATTTCTTATTTTTTTAAATTTGAAATTATTAAAATTTTTTAAGATTTCTCCAATAATTAATCCTTAAAATTATCTTAAATTTTAATTCACACATCTATTTTTAAAATTTTACATATTTGAAATTAAAATTTTTACGATGTCTCTCCAAGGGATAAAAAGGAATATTTAGAATGGAACAAGGGTAGGGTTTCATGTGTGACCTTACTAGTCGTGATCGATATGGCATGGTTCCAAAAATGTTAGAAAGTGTGCAGTTGCATTTTTATCGAGGAAAAAGGTCATAAAAACCTTGAAGCATACTCAAGAACTAGAGTATATGTATTCAATTAATACAAGTTCTTATACAAGTTATTATATTTCTTGGCAATCCTTCGCCATTCTTCGTTCAATTTATCTCCTTATAAAATCTACACGTTCAATCGTCTTTTATTTGACTTTTTTTACGATTTATATACTTTTCCAAAAATTTAAATTTATCCAAGTTTTTCTAAAATTATTTTTCGCTAACTTTTTTTTAACTATTATAAATTCTTCGAATATCAGAAAAAAAAAACAAATTCATGAGAAATTTATCACGAAAGAGCGAAATCAACAACGGATTAAAATTTCTTTCAAAAAAAAAAAAAAAAAGATCACGTTCACGCTACATCAAATCACAGCCACACAATTTTCCTTTTCATTTCCCTTTGTAATGATGGAGAGAAATCACAGAGAAGCCAACAACGTGTGACCATAATCTAGCACGACTCACATTTCTAACTTTTATATCCAACTCTTCTGTTTAAACGTCGAATTAACTGTCTGTTCGAATCGGTTCCATCGATGCCCACCCATCGTTTTCTAACCTATTATCTAGGGACATTTTGTTCGCAGAGATCAGGTACCGAGGAAAATTTACCTTGATTATTGACCGATCGAGAAAGTTTAAAACCTCTATTATCAAAGAATATTCTGTATAAAATAAAGTGGGGAAATAAAGTGAGATTGATAAGGATGAGTGGAGAATACGGTCTCGACGTCAATTTATTATAAGCAACGAAGAAAAATTTCAATTTTATATAAAGAGATATCGAAATGTATTCGTAAGATATAGGGGAAAAAATTATCAGAAATTAATATAAATAAGAACGAATGGAATGGAATATTATTGTTTTTGAAGCAAAAATGGAAAAATGATGACAGGAGGATTTTTTTTTGGTAATGAATACAGTATAATAAATTAATTGAAAACAGATTGAATCTAATTTTTAATGTAAGATTAACAATTCCTTAATTTCTAATGGAATATTAAATCAAAAAAATTGTAATGACTTGAAAATCCCTATAAAAATTCCCTAGCCCCTAGAAAGAATTAAAACGTATTGTAGAACATATTGGAAAGAAACGATGGAAGAAAATTGAGGATAAAATTAAAAGTACTTTTTTTTTCAAATGTAAGATTGAAGATTCTAGATTACAGATGAATAGAGACATTTCGTTCTCAACGAATAGAATTGCAAATTAAGATAATGCGTTAGATCGTGCGATGAAGACGATTGCAAATGAATGTGAATTAACGAAGGAAAATTATATAGAAAATTGATAAAGAAAACTCGAGTGTAAAATATTTTATATTTACATATTTAATATTTTTATTTTAAAAATATAAAATAAATTTAACATTTTACAATATTTATTTTAATTATTTATTAATAATAAAATGTATAATAGGAAATCATTTAAAGATCATTACTCAATTCAACAAGACAACTGATATAAATACAACAAATCTGTATCCGATTATACGTTTGCGTATTCAAGAAACACGAATGCAGATGATAAATTGAGGCCTGGACATACGAAAAGAGCATGCATTCCAATGCATCGAGATTGAGTTATATTTTCATCTAAAATGGAATTACATTGAAATATTTATAAAGAGGATCAATTTATATCCAATATATCTTCTATCTTGAATAGCGTATATTCAGTTAACGGAACAATCCATCATCTTATTCCAGAGAGAGAGAGAGAGAGAGAGAGAGAGAGAGAGAGAGAGAGAGAGAGAGAGAGAGAGAGAGAGAGAGAGAGAGAGAGAGAGAGATAAAAAATATCATTTAAAAGTTTCCTTATACAAGATCATGGTTCTGTATCATATAACTTCGCGTGTCTAATACTTCGTACGCTCTTAATTAACTTCGAACTTTCCAAGTATTAATAAACAGTCTGCCAAGTCAATAATAGTAGCAGCTGTTCGATAGTTCTCGACGATATATCGAACCTTATCGCGATCGAACTTCGTTTGCGCAGCTGTTATATGTCTGAAAAGAAATTGATACAAAATGGCGAATCGAAAATACGATGAAGGATAAACATATTTTCGAAAAAAAAGGCCAAATTTTAGAATTTCGCATTATTATCTTAAAAAGAAATGCAAAGATCGTGAAATATTTCCGCAATATATTATAAAATAGACAAATATATCTACTTCGTAATACCGAAATATATTATAAATTACGAAACCTAACCTAAAAAAAAAAATCCTAGAAAATCGAAAGACACAGAATATAACGAAGAATGAACGCCATAAAGGAAACTAATGACCAAGACGTTGAAATGGTTAAAACTAGACTAGAAGGGCATACGAATCCATCGAGAGGTAGAGACAGATTCGAATAGGATATCGATTTTAGCCAGAACTGGCTGATACGTAGAAAGAATTGCACGCTTTCGATTGCAATATTGTGCAAGCACACCGAGGTTAACCGGTCACACCAAATATATCCACACCTGGTAATTGGCCTGCCACGATTGGAAACTCGGAGAAATTTGACACACATTCGCCACTTGTTTGTACACATATATATTTTTTAACACTCTGATTTTTTGACGTGTCCAATGTCAACCGATACCGTAGATATCGTTAAAGGGATTCGAGAACTCGAGGCTACGAGTTTATGAACTTTATGAAAGGTATTCTTGGGAGTAGTTTTATCAATGGTACATCTTGCCAGAGATAATCGATCGATCTGCTAACAGAATGGGGTAAAAATAGACGCGATTGTGCTTTGAAATGTCACGTGCTCGAGTTAGAAATCTGAAATAAATCTATTATAGACAAGATTGTTACGAATTATAAAAAAAAAAAAAATAATTGGAAACTCTTCATTTATTTTTTCCAATATAAAAAAATTTTGGTGAACAATTTTTTGAATTATCAAAAATCTTATTTATAAAAATTTCTGAAATTTATTTAATCGAATGAAATTAATAATACAAATTATTATACATTAAAATCGATGATTAATTAGTTTCGTAATGGCAAGTAAATCTAGGAGCACGAATTGTAGTTACATCCGTCTGACTCAACCTGTGGGAACGATTCATTTCTTTCTATTTTGCTCCTTTAGATGGACGATATGGAGCTCAAAGCGTGCTTAACCTTGCGAGTTCACACATCCACACCCGTGGCTTTGTGAGAAATCGTCGGCTTGGTGTGTACCCTCGTATGCACACAACCGTGAACAGGCCATATTTAGGGAACACAAGCCTCAGCGAGTTAAATTCGCATCCTTAGGATGGATGGGAATTATCTTGAAAAATTCTATTATTAAGCGATTTAAAATTTTTTTTTTTGAGTATTCAAATATTTCGAAAATTTGGCACTGACCGATAAATTTTAAGTTTTAAAAATTCGTAAGTATTTTTTTTTACAAAGAATCTAATATTTAGAAAATTGTAAGAGATCGCCGATTAAGTTATATAAGGAAAAATTATTGTTCTTGATGTCCTTGATGACATATATTAAGATTAAAATGATTAAAAGTATCCATCCTATAATTATCTTGAAAAATTTAAACTGAAAAATATTAAATTCAAAAAAATTTAAGAAATTTGAAAATTTATAAATCGAAAAATTATAAGATTAATTTAAAATTTGAATCAATTTCCATGATAATGTGGATAAATTCTATGATTCAAATGGCTCAACTTCCGGCGTGAATGCAGAAATTCCCTTTTATATTCAAATCTAACCACACCGAGCTAAACCGAATTCAAAACTCAACGAGACAACTTTCACCCTTCTCAAATTTCAATTATCCTGCTCCTTTGCAAGTATAAAAAAATTATTACGCAAATTTTTTCACTGTATCTAACCTAACCTAACAAGAGATCGTCTCAAAGAACGATGAAACACGATAGTTTCCTACAACCTGAGGACGATCGTATCACGGACAGAAAAACTTCGCACGCATATGAAATCGATCTGATAGAAAATCACAGTTAGTTTTTCCGAACATATTATCGATTGTTCGATAATAATATAATTTTAGATAACGCAGAATGATTTACTCAATTTAATTTAAATACAATATAACATGAGAAAGGTATTATCTTGTGTCATAGATAATCAATAGAAAAGTTAGTCTAACTGCAATCAAGGTTAATTGTTTATCTATTAGTTGCTGTAATTCGAAAAAACTAATTGTACCATTTTTTTATCATTTTTATCATTTACGTGATATTATCACTTAATTCTCGATATTTATGTTATTTTATAATATTATAAAATAATACTATATTTATGTTTTTAATTTTTCAAATTATCTGAATTATTTGAAAAGTGAATATATGAAATTTTAAATAATATAATTAAATTTATGTTTAATTAGAATTTATATTAGAATTTTATGATAATTAATTAATGAAATGACGTTAACAGCTAATTATTCCTGATTGTTATTCACAGTATATATCATATTAAAATATTTATATTATACATATAATCTAATTAAAAAGTGTATGGATAAACTTAACTCTGTGAAATGAATAATATAATATACTACAACAATAGAGAAAATTCATGCAATAATATTCGAATAAAAATTTGAAATGACGTAATTTGCACTATTATATATAATTATTAAATTATATGAAATCAATCAAATGATAAATATTTTTTTAAATATAATATAATATAAAAATTTCTGTTTTTATATTATATTATAATAAAAATTAATAAAATATATTTAAATTAATTTTAATATCGTATAAAATTCTACAATATAGATGTATTCTGACGTTACTGTAAATCAATAAAGAATAAATTCTATTATGAACTTTTTATTTGATCAAAACTAGCTAAAAAATTCCATAACCTGCATAATTTCATCTTTGATCAACAAAAGCAATCCATATTGATAATCTCGATTATACGATATATATCGATATTACGAATAATATTCCGTTATGAATAATTCTAATTATACTTTAATTAATAGAAATAGAAATAATGATATGAATATAATAAAATAAAACAAATGTTATCGAGTATTTAATATACTTGCATTAACAAACAACATTCTAACTAAAAATATTAATTTGAATCGCATATCGATAAATATTGCAAAAGATATCAGAAGTAAAAAAATCCATTATTTATACGCCACTGCGACTCCACGATATGCATATACATTTGTAGGCATGCAAAGGCTTTGTTCGTTGAATTATATCACGAAATTTTCATTTATACCGATGTAACCACGTTAACATTATCGGTGTCAATATTCTTTTCCACAACAGAAACTAAATGTCATTGTGCTAATTGCAATCATATTACGTACTATGATATTTTCACGATTTGAAACAACGCTTTATGATTCACGTTTCTAATTGCAAGCAAATGCTTTACATGTATATGTATCATATATTTTAATGATAAATAACTTTATGATATTTATTATTTTAATTAAAATAAATCAAAATAATTAAAATAAATACCTGTCATCTAGTAGACGTGTTAGATCAGTCATCTCGCGCTCAAACTTGAATTTTGACACCTCACAAAGCAGGGCGTCACGTTCGCCAATGACCTCCGAAAGTTCACGTTGCAACCTCTCGATTTCTGCATATTGTCGACTGATTAATTGATTTTTCTCTTCAAGGATACTCTCGACATCGGGGTCCAAAAGACCGGCCGGGTCACCGACACTTCCCAGTACCGTACTCATACCGTTTGTTTACTTTCACTGAGCGCGCACACACGTTTTCGTCCTATCTCGTTCGATACTGGTCTCACGAACGTTTCTTTCGACGAGATCAACGAGATCACAAATGGCACGCGCGTCCACTATCAGCACGCGGCACACATAGAAACGCCCCCAGCCCCATATCCAACACGAATATCACATAGGACGGACACTCTGTCCGTGAAAAATCAACGAAGAATCATCCACGAAACAACACCGTTTCATCGTGTATTCGCCATCTTGCATCTATTGCCACCTCTCGGCTCGTGTCAGTCCTGATTCACGATCGTTCCTGTTCCAATTCCATCGAATCGTTTGTCCAGAAATACTTAATTGCGCATGCGTGTTTCGTTGGTTCGCTGGAACTGGAGTGGGTTTATTACTGCTGTCGTTATCGTAGCGAACTACGCCATCTCGAATTGAAATATTCAAATGATATGTTTTCTTTTTCGATTTTTATTTTCTCAATAAATCGAATTATTTGATTTAAATTTTATATATTATTTCTTTTACACTTTATATCAATTTATGAATTACTTATTCTTATTAATTATAGGTAAATCTTTCAGTATTATTATTTTTTAAAGAAATGTTGATATTTGAAGATTCAAATATAAACAAGGACATCAAATTTAAATATAGAATATTTTCAGTTATGTTTTTTGTTTAGATTACATTTTTTTCCCGATAAGATTGTTTATATTTTTGAAACAATAGAAATAACGATGTGTTAAATTTTGAAAATTTGTTTCATATATCAGAATATTTACATGTACTTAATATATATTTATTACGCAAATATTATATAAATTTTAGTAAAGGGAATAAATAATTACAAATTTCATATTTCATTATTGCCTTCAGAGAGTTTCTAGAATTATTTTGAATAAATAAATACATAATAATAAAATTATTTTCTAAATTTAGCATATATTTTAAAAATATTTATAAATTATGTTAAAAAATCATAAATGATTACATTTCGATATATCTCAAATAATATTTTGGGTATTTATTAAATGTAAATTTACAATACCATCAGAGCAAAACACGCGGTCTCCACATTACAAAAATAGGTTATCTTTCTACGCTGCGTTTCACTTCGTACTTTCGTCTTGCTAGACGACTGATTTCCGCTTCGTTTGTAAATCATAAGAAAAAAATATTTTTGTTTTGTTAAAACGCGATTGTTTTCCCGTGTTTATTACCGCGTGGGTGAAAGGATAAGACATCAAGGTCGATGTACTGATCGTGATAATCAGATCGACAGCGAAGAGGGACATTCTCGTCCTTTTAATAATTATCTTTAAATGCGACACGTGAACGTGGTGATAAGGAGATAACAGATTTTTCGGTGTATAGCCGAAAAAACGTTGTGAACAAAATAAAAAAGGATGACTGTTTATTCAAAACAGATTCGAATTACTGCGCGTAATGTAAAACATATTTTTTCGGGTGTGATGTTTAGGTTATCTCATTGGATCTTTATTGAGATTGAAAAACGATGAGATGCCATGGATATACCCGGTGATAAACTTTCCGTTTTCATTTTCAACTACGTCATCTGATGAACATTTTATGAATGTTATCAAGCATTAATTGATATGTTTGCTACAATGGAAACAACGTGCTTGACTTGAACTCAGGTTAAGCAGTTCTATGAAGCGTTCTCTACTATTGTTATGACGAAATAATTGCTCAAATTCCTGCTAAAAATTTCTGTAAATGAAAAATTCCTTCTGTTCAGCATCTGTTATATTAATAAATAAAAAAAATTGCAACAAGAAGAAAATAATTTGAATTAAATTTATGATTGAATGTAAAAAAAAAAAAAGAAAAAAATAAGAAAAAATATACATTTAATTGAAGAAGTGAAACAAGTGTAAATTATTGAACTAAGGAAAATAAACGAAATATACTATATAATATTTGGACTCTCATAATCAAGACATTACTGATTTCATTACTTCTTTAAGTTATATATGAAAATTAAAAATTTACTTTATAAAACAATAGTTTATAAATTTAAAGATACTTTATTTATAATATTTTAATATAATTAAAAGAGAAATATATGTTTCTAAAATGAATAATCAAAGAAATATATGTTTAAATATAAATTTTCTTTTTAAATATAGTGCTAATATTATAATTTACAACTGTATAATGTCTGTTTAACAATATTTTATAATAATCATTTATATTTATTTAAACAAATTGTACAAATATTAAAACATTTTTAAAATGAAATTCATGCTTTCTTCTATAATCTTAATTATTGCTACTTTTTATTTTTTGAATTACACAGCATGAGTTTATTTTATAAATATTTTATTAATAAAATCATCATTATATTCTAGAATTTAAACTTTTATGTATTTTATACAATATCATGTTCTCATAGACCTATAAACTTGTTATGTTTACATTGAAAGTAACGTCCTTTAAACTTAAGAAGAAATCATGACAAACAAAAAAAAAATCTATAAATTGTAATGTGGTATATTTCAAATAGTGTTTGTGCCATTCCTCTCATATGCAAGATATTGGCTACAGTTAACAATTCATAAGCATTCATATAAAAATTATAGAAACTTAGGACCATTCTAGAGAAAGAAATAAATTGTCTTTTAGTTAAAATTTTTGGATATTATATTCTCAAAAAATTTACTTCAATCATGACAGAAATCATCATTCAAGATTTACAGAAGCTTCTCGTATATTTCTCAAAAAATACTTATAGAGCCAAGGATGCAGATAGCACGGTAACTTTTTTATATATTTATATATATACATATACATATATATATACATATATATATATATGTACATATATTCCAATGGATTAATCTTTTTTCTTTATAATTCTAAATAATATTTTTTTTTTAGAGTCAAGCAATTATGCAGAGATGTGTTCTGCTTGTTGATTTAGATTACACTCATTATATCATAAGCAATAATGATGGTGATCTCAGTGCACATTATCCTAGCCATCTTATTATTTTAGATGGTGAGAAGAGTAGGAATCCAAATATGTGTGATACGCCGCCACCACTGCCTCGCACAACAGAAACTATATATGAAAACACTTTTGACTCTAACAGATTGAAGGATTTGATAAAACAAGCTAGATTTGCTAGGTGTCGTTCTCGATTTCCACTGCCCGTAATAATGTATAAAGGTAGACATGTATGCAGATCAGCTACTCTATCTGGAGGACCAGAAATTTATGGTAGATCTGGGCTAGATTATTTATTTGCTGGTAGTGAAGGTGTAGTTTCCATTCAACATCAAGTAGATGAAGCTCGTGGAAGTGATTCTGTACTTAGTGAGTGGCAATTGTTTGATAAAGTTAGGCATCATGACATCAAGCTTCTGAAATTTCTCAAAGTAGGAACTATTATTGACTTCATGGTTGAAAAGAAGAAAGTTAAATTTGGAGTAAAGTAAGTAAATCAATTTTAATTGATAATATTTGATGCATGCATTAATTGAAAAAATTGATTGAAAATATTATCTGTTTTTTATTATGAGATATGTCTTTTATTTGAAATAAATTATATTGTACTTTTTTAAACATTATTTATAATATTGAAGATAATTAATAGAAATAATTAGTATTAAATATTTATATATTATGTGTACTATATTTTGAAATGAATTTTAGAGTAAATATATTATCATAGAATATATTTTCATATATTAAAAATTTTTGTTATTTTATTAAAATAATAGAATAAATTTTCATTCAGTTCTCTTATGATCAAAATATAATTGGATACAGAGATTTGAAGAAAAAAAAAAAAGAATTATAAAAAAAATTAAGAAAGCAACTTTCATTTCTTCACAGAATCAATAAAGTTTCATAACAATTAATAGTATAATTATTTTTTTATTCTATGAATTCACTTTTTAAAGAACTTTAAACAAAGCTTTTTTATTCAATACTCAGTGTGACATCCTCAGAGAAAGTAGACAAAGAGAAGAGGTATTCCGAATTTACCTTGATTTCATTACCATATCCTGGATGTGAATTCTTTAAGGAGTTTAGAGAGAATGATTATTTGGCCAAGGGTTTAGTATTTGATTGGTCTCAGACACACGTAGATGCGCAAATCGGAGTGCCAGAAGATTCAATTTCTGCACAATTACGAATCAATTGGGATGAATATCAAGTTTGGGACTTAGTAAAATTAACTCAAAATTATTTGAAACTTATAATACGATATTTAAGTGACAGTGGTAATGGAATATTAATTCATTGTATCTCAGGTATATTTTTTTTGCGATAATATAATTTTTATAATGTAATATTTAATCTTATGTAATTAATAATACATACACTATTTATAGGATGGGATCGCACACCTTTATTTATTTCATTATTAAGAATCAGTTTATGGGCTGATGGTGTAATTCATACATCACTGAACGCATTTCAAGTTCTTTATTTGACGATAGCGTACGATTGGATGCTGTTCGGCCATGATTTAGAAGATCGACTAAGTAAAGGAGAGGAAATATTCTTCTTTTGTTTTTATTTTTTAAAGCACATTCATGATGAAGAATTTAGTATTCATCCGCGTCATAACAAATCTAGACATACAGTTCTACGCAACGACAGTGATTCACAATTAGATAACGTTATGTTCGATAGCGAATCGGTAGTGACATTGAGCTCAGTCAGTTCTAACTTAAGTCTGAATAGTTGGTGTAGTTCTGTTAGTCAAAATAGCAGAGACAGTCAAGATAATAATCCACCAGCGGTGTTTCACTGTTCTTCCACAGAACCTCAAGATGACAGTCAGAGTAACGGGTAAAATATATTTATTTTTTACGTATATAATATTTTTCTATAATTGCTTCTTTTATAGGAACGTTGTACCATGGTCATTTTATCCTTCTCCAAATAAAGAAGGAATTGCACATGGATCACGATCACCTTTACCACACAATCGAACTTCTCCTGTTGCGGTTCCTGTACCTGGACGTCTTCGACAACGAAATGAATCCTCTTCGTCGGGTGGCTCTTGGCAGATGATATCTGGAACCGGAAGTTTACGTGGTTCCACAACAGCTAATGCCCCGCTCACAGATGGACTGACAACTAGTTCAACTTATAAGACTAATTCTGAAACTTTTACGGGACATACATCTCAAGAATCGAGTACGACAATTATTGAGGATGAAGTTTGTGCGTCGACGGCACAGTAAGTATCATATTATTATCAAAATTATTATAAAAAAATTATAAATTCTATAATTTTAATGTCGTGTTTTAGATCTCGCAAAGAAAAATTACAATGCTTAAGAAGAATATTTTATAATGCTTATAGTCATACTGTTGGGTTTCGAATGAAAGATAATTCCGAATCGAGTGGCTTTGGTCAATTACTCGGTAACTTTGCTGAAAAAGTAGGAATTCTTTCCGTTCAGCGCACATCCTTATGACTATAACGTCATTTACCTCTCATCCCTCTTCCCACAATTATGAGTTTATTGTTATTGACTCCTTGATTCAAGTTAGAATTTTATAAAAATGCTATACAATGAAAATAAAACAATTGTACATTATCATTTATGTGAATAATGTGTTGTTATACAAAAATAATAGCGCGTATACGCGTATTATGAATAAAAACTTGATATTTTTGTATATATATATATATAATATTTATATGTATATATATATATTTATATATATATATATACATATATATATGTATGAGTGTGTATAAATGTGCGCGTGTTCTGGTTTTGCTTTACATTTATTCTCGATACATATATATGTGTATTACAATGACTGCCATCTGTATAAGATTATTATTAGCACAGATGCATAGTAATTGATGTTCACAAACAAATTATAAGTATAAATTATAATATTAAAACGCATAAAATAGTTCTAATGAATCATTTATCCTTAACTTAATAATTACTTAAAAAAGAAACATTTGCATATCGTTTTTATTAATTTATCTTTTTAAATATTTAAAAACAATATTACAAGTTCATTACATGTACAATCCTAGAAGGTACAACATGTTCTCTACACAGTGGACATTGTGGTTTAGTATGCAACCAATCAGTAAGACAAAACCAACAAAACAAATGACCACAGGGTGTGGTAGTTGTTGGCACTTTTTCAAGACACAACTGGCACATCAACTTATTATGTTTCTCATCAAGTATTGAATATTTCTCAAAATGATTTTCACTTTTGTAATTTTGCCAGATTTTCAACATACACTGTATAAGTGTAGCAATTCCTAATAGTCTCAATCCTGAACTGATAGTATCAATAGGGCGATGACCATACACCTTCAAATTTGCAAAAAAATAATGGCAAACATCAAATATTATTGTAACAATATTTTATAGTAATTACCTTTGCATAATCTATTCCTGCTATTCTTTTACTTAAACTATAGTATCGACCAAATATATAAAATAATCCTTTATGCAATAATATAAAAATAGGTATTATAGTATACATTTTTGATATGAAAGAATTTAAAAATGTTACAGTTGTAGGAGTTAATTTACTATGAGGATGATTAATTGATAATTCCAATTGTTTTAATAATTTTATCAATGCTTTTTCACCAAAACATTCTAAAATTACTGCCAATATTCTTGCCTAAATAATAATAATAAGTAGATAATGCATATTAAAAAAATATATTGTATTTATTAATAATATTTTAGCTACATACATATATAGATGGAACTTTATAAGCTTTTAAATTGGCTTGCACAAGTCCAGTATATTCTTCACCCAACGTTTGATTGCCCATTCCCGATGTAAAAAAAAAATAAACTAATTTAAACGGAATATCAGAGTGAATAAAGGGTAATAAACCCGTTTTCCTTTGCAAAATTTGTAAGATATCGATAACTTTTTCTCGTAAATATTTAACAAAGTCATCATCTCTTTGATGTGATCGTAGAATTTCGGCTTGACTTGCGATATTTAATTTCCGATATTTTTTTTTTATTTCCATAATTGGGAAATAATTTTTTTAATTTTATTAAAAATATATAATAATATTGTTAAATTAATATTGTTAAGTTAAACAATTAAACACAAGGATTGTAATTATCAATATTAAAGATAATATATAATTAATGAATATTAATAAGGAAGATTATTTTTCAAAACAATCTAATATAACCTCAAATATTTAGAAAAATTTTTTCACTTTCTGTGCTATTCACTTTTAATATTATTACAATAAAAATACATACTTATTATGTATTAAATATTATAGAAATAATAAAAACTATTAGATGTTTCATAAGAATTAAGAAATATCATCAAATTATGATATTCATTACTGTAAAAAACATCATTCATGACGCGCACAATCATTGTGAAACAAATTTTTGTTAAGCAAAAACTATTTTAAATAATAATTTTAATTTACGATATTTTTTGTTTGTATTTTAATTTTCATAATATTAAACAATTTTAAACCTAAAATTTTAAAATAATATACACAAATTTACATAATTTAAATTTATGTAAGTTTGAAATATATTAAAATATTAATATATAATAATATTAAATATAATGTTTAACATACATAGAGCAAATATAAAACAAATTTTTATTTTTAAAAAAAAATTTTCTTAATAAATAAGATTTTTTTTTAAATATATAAAACAATATATAAAATTTTAATAATAAAAACTTACCAATGTCGTAACATTTTGTTACCCTATGTTAATTAAAAAATTAAAACAAAATATATTAATTTTTTAATTATTAACTAATACTATTTATTTATTTATTTTTTTTATAGTATTAGAAATATATATATAAATAATAATGAAATAAAAAACAAAGCATAAACAAATAAAAAAAAATAAAAAATAAAATAAGTCTAAAAAATTTAAATTATATGATCATGAATATTTTCTAAGATAAGAAACGCAATTAATAGATTATATTATAAACGCTCTAATATAAACCACTATAATTTTTTTAACTTGAAATTCATATTTCAATTATTATCGATCAATGGAGTTCTCTTACGCGTAGATAAAGCAGATGTATGATGCATTTCTTGCATTGAGCACGCCATCTATATAGTTATAGTTATATAGTCACGGGCAGAGGCCAAAGCGGCGAGCAGCAGAGAGGCATCGCCCTAGATAACGGTAGAATCGTGGGCTGGTGTCGTGCTGTTTTTTCGCGAAAGTGCTTGAAAACCAAAAGAAACGTAACGAAATCATTCGCGAGAAGAAGAATCGTCATCCGAATTAAGATTGTTTTCTCATGGTGTGTGAACAGTCGTCTTGAGCCAGTGATTATCGGTTTTTCGAGACGACCGAACAAGAGGACCGTGCCCCGAGGAGCTTTGGTGCACCCGCGCCGCGCGAGACATTCGACCAGTGCGGAATTTCTGAGCCAGTGATACGTTCGTTTCGTTTTTAACTTTATTTCGTGGCTCTATATTACTCGGCACCAGTCCACGGATTCTCTTCAATTGCTTTCGATGTGTTCGTTACGCCAACGGGACGACGAACCGAACAGAACAGGAGTAGGAAGCGAGTAATCGCCGGAGAATCTCTGTAGATTGGGATATAGTGGGCTGTGAACAAGGACGGAGAACGGGAAAGAGAGGGAGACAGTGTACGAAGGAGTGCGCGAGGAAGAAAGAGAGAGACGAATAGAGTGCGACAGAAGGCCATTAGATTCAAGGAGTACACGGATGTATATACGTCGATTGTTCAGTGAACAAATTTAACGAATATTTTGAAGACGCAAGGTAAGAAAAAACCAATGTCTCTATAGGGATATATAGTTTCTAAAAAAAGAACAGCGTCCAACCCCCCGTGAGGTCGTCGTGGCGTGGCACGCCAGGCAAACGCCGCCGGAAATCATGCACGGTGGCCGCCCGCGCATTTTCTCAGGCGGTGCCCGATCTTTCGTTGATTTTTAAGATTAAAGATCTATTCGTTTCATTTATTTTTTTATTAATTGTTTCTGTATCGTTCGATTATTATTTGTGTTCTTATAACGATCTTTCTTATCCACGCCAATTTCTCGTGTCAAAGAATATCTCTATAGCTAAAAAGAAATCAGGTTTTCTTACAGGTTAGGTTCGTCTATCTCTTCTATCGTAACGTTTCGATTTATCGAATTCGCGATAAACGTAATAATTGAGATTCGCGCGAAAAGCAAAAGTTTAGTTATAATATATCGGCAAGGACAAACCGACTATAGAGACTCTTTGTCGAATACTTTCGCCTGTTCGTTTTTCTTGACTGTTCGATGATTCACGTGAGTCACTGGTGGCGCAGGAAGTGACTCGAGAAGAAAGAAACCCGGCAACGTGCAACGGTATTGCTTTGTGTCTCGAATATTTGTTTCTCGTGTTCAGAAGCTATGTTAGAATATATATTTGCAATTTGATTCGTTCTATGCGTTCGAGATTCTCGAATAGGATCTTTATCGATTTGAGTACAATATAATTCTATATTAATCGCGCATGAATTTTCTTCATGTAAAAACAATGTGTTACGTAGTAAAAAATTATGGCGCATGATCAATTTTGTGCTTCGAAGATTATAATTTTCGTTATAATTGGTTAATCCATTGTTGATGTTCTTAGCCCATCGAATTTGACATAGTAGATTAGCTACCATTTAAGATTTATTGATACATCGACAATTGAGCTATAAGAGCAACTAATTATTGGCGCTGTTGAATCAATGCGATGAAGAATGCAGTGTACTGTCATGTGACCTGTAAATTCTGTTTCTATGGCAGTCATGAGCAATCATTTTCGTGGAAATTGTATTTCATGTTCTGCTTAAATCATTTATGAAAAATAATTATTTTAATTATTAAATTAATTATTAAATATGTATATTTATTTGTATTTATTATTTGTTATTTATAGTTTATCAAACATTCATTAATAGTATTTTATTTTTGAAAATTTGTGATTTACTATTTATATAATAAATTAAAATAATATAAAATAATGAAACTTGTAGAAAATAACATTGAAAACAAAAATGGTGAAGGTGGTATGGAAGTTATCAGAGACAAAATAGATAACGAGTCCGAAAGCCTCGTAGCTAATTTAATGAGTTATTTTTAGTCGCCTTTTTGACATTCCATACGGTCGGTTTATTTTATATCCGTATTTAGCTGATAGAATAAATCAGCTAAATTAAAATAATTATTTTAATAATAAATTATTATTTTTGAACAATATTAATAACAATCCTGCAAATAAAAGAAAAGAAATGCGTTCTACAAAAAACTTTTTAAATATTTATCTTAATATTTTTTTTTACAATTTTTACAATTGAATGCAACTAACTAGAAAATGTTTCATTATTCTTGCAATAGTTAATGTTCATTATTTAATGTCAGAATTTTTAATATTGCACATCGAAAAAAAAAATATAAAAAATAAAATTTATTAATGCAATTATATATTGATTAGGTGATCAAGTATTTTATATTTTGAATAATAAATTTTTATTTTCAATAAAAAAAGAAGATATTAACTATGCTGTAAAAACAGAATTTTGTCGTCAATTTTTTTTTAACATCATAAATAAATTATTCGTTAAAAACCACGTATACAGATTCGACAAATATTTTGTATTATTTTCATTTGGAGATAATAGGAGATATATTTGTATCTGTATTATATATTTCATCACGTTCGGTTCGATTTAAATTATAGTATGAATAAAGATGATTCCCTGAACAATATTGCCGTTGCTGTTGCTGCCGTGTATGTGCGCACGTGTGAATGTGTATGTGTGTTTTCTCTGATAAAAAAGCAAATTCCAATCGGCGAACGAACTAACTTATAAAGTCCTGGAAATTTCGCACATATTTTCGGGCGTGACGCAATATCCGAGATACGAGATAACGAGAAGGAGCCGGACATATGGGGAGAAACAAATTCGTCGGATTAGAAAAAAACACGTTTGGATAGCACATTTTTGTTCCTTGAGATAAATACATGAGAGAATGTGTTTGAAAAATGGAATACCTATACTAATGATGAAATTCGATATGGAAGAAATTGACAGATTGACAAATTGTTGAACATTTTTGATATTTCGTTTCGTACTAATAAGATAAAGGAAGAAAGAGATTAGAAAAATATGATTTTTTATACTTTTAATTTTTATATTTAAATTAAATTATAACGATCAGTTTAGAAAATAGCAGAGATATTTGGATATCAATTTCGTGATCAATTTTTATTTCATAATCTATAATATCAAAATAAAAGCAAGCAATTTAAATCAATAATTAATGGTTAATGAAAAATATTTTGTAAATATTTCTTGATATAAATTATTTTGATAAAAATTGATAAAGTTAACTATTACTTTGACTCAAAATGAATGTTTTTAATAAAAATTTATCATTACTTTGTATATTTTAACCAAGTCAGCAGATGGATGTGCAACTTTTGTAAGCACAATAAAAATATTTCGAATTTCACGATGACATTGTACGTCATCGAAGAATAAAACTAACGAAGATGATTTCATTGCATATCATTTGAATGCATGCTGATTGAGATAAATATCGACCTCGGTTTCTATAAATAGGAAGAGTATATTATACAATCTATATAGTATTTTTCAATTATTTTTTTTATTCTATTTTTCTTAACTTAAAATTCGAAATCTTGGAAATTTTCGTAAATTTCACAATCATTTCATTTTCACAAATTTTATTTTAAATTTAAAGTTTTTATAAATTATTTTTCCTGAATATCTTCTTATTTTTTCAAATTTTGTTTTTTTGAATTTTTTTTTAAATTATGAAAAATTATATATTTAATTTTATATAAATGAATTGAACAACATTCATTCCTATTCAAATAATAAAAAATACTGTCGCGAAAATTAAATATCCATAAATACCAATTATACAGATATTTGTATTATATCTTCAAATAAAACATAGCTTTACTAGTGTTCATAGAGTAAGGTTTCGTGCAAAATTACTATTACGTTCACTTGGCGAGACGAGAGTGACTCATGAACTAATGCAATCATTCGTAACACTCGGTACGCGAGAAATGACGTAACGAAAAACGTATCGCGTCATATCCGCGTTGTTGTATGACACTTTTCCACATTTTATCGCATTACTGCTTTGCTCACGCTGGTTCGATCCCCATCTATCTGTCCGTATTTTATCGCTCTCCGTATTGAAATCTTTGAAACACCTTCACATTTAGATAAGCGGAACAAATCATTTTGTTTATTAAAATATCCTTTCTATTTTGAATTTAAATAATTATGATATATTCCATTATAGATTAAATAACATATTAAATTATTAGTCAAGGATAAAACATACGATATTATGAAAATAGTTTTTACTTATTAATTTTTAAAAATCTTTTTTAACCAGAAATTCTACTCTTATTTTATTAATATCAATGAGTTTTATGGATGATCCATTTAATTTCAATTTTTTGAATTGTGTTCCTTAAACACATAAAGATCATCAGTAGCATGATATATAGAGCAAAAATAAAAATTAAATTTATCTTTTTTTTTTTTTTTGAAGAAAAAGTAGTATTTCAAAATTTTGTCCAAATTTGAATATTTAAATGGGATATAGAGGATAAAAATAAATGTTTGAATGGCGTGATGAATTTTATTAATTCTAATTCCAAGTTTCCATTTGTAATTTACTTTCACGACATGCGTGTTTGCTTTTTCTTTAGAAAATTCTATCGAATTTGCCTACCCTTGATAACTCGACGCTTATTTATAAGTTATCGGTTCTTTATTTATAGTGTAAACTCGTTCCACAGACTTTGACGAATAAATGGTTATCGATACTTATCGATACTTATGGTTTGGCTTAGCGAAACGCTTTGCATCGAGCGTAACTTAAGAAAATCTCGTTAAAGATTTAGTATCTATTTTTAAAAAGATCTTTTTATTTTTAAACTATTCCGTATAAAAAGATCTAGAAACAAAGATTTTAACCTTAGGTTATATCTACAATTCTAACTGGATTAAAAATTAAATTTTGAAATGATGATCTCTGTTAATGATAATTTTTTAAAATGAAATTTAACATCTTCCCTCCAATAAAAATGATCCAGAATAACTTAAAATAAGTAATTTCCAAATTAAAAAATAGGATAACATAAATGGAATTGAAAGAAGCAATTGCCATTGTCTGTAAGTGGCTTAATATAACTTGGTAGAAAGGTAAAGAATCTAAGTACAATTGAAGGGAGGGAAAAAGAGCATTATAAATTAGCAATGGTCATTTAAACGGTTATGGAAGCGACGATATATCCTTGATGGTACTTCTGGCTGTGAGCTATATTTCAAAGAGCGATACATAGCTTGCTACTAAAATGGTTGATATAGATGCACGCGTATTATGCCTTTGTAATCGATAGTTTCGGACTAGTCTCGGCTATATCCCGATTGCTATAGCACGATTATGCTGTTACCTCGAGTTCCACGAAATCTATTGGGTGTTTCTAGACAATTTTTTAAATCTTCTTTTGTGGATATTTCGTCTTTGATATTGTATCTTTACATTTTTGAATCGGGAATAAGACTTCTTGATTTTGAAGTATAACCTAGAAAATGAGAATTTTTCACTAGATCGGAAAAAATTTATCACACAACTGGTGCCGAATATGACAGGAAATTTAAATTCTATAATTATACGAGAAACTGCTTAATGAAAAATTGTTATAATTGAATTTAAATAATCAATTGTTTTACATCTCTTTACGGAAAATATAATAAATGTGAAATGAATCAATTTTCTATAACAGCTAGAACATCTACAAGTTGAGAAATATTAAAATTTTTTTCTTAATCGTAATGCTATTTATATTACGATTATTTTTAACTTGTTTTATTTCCACAACGGGAAACGAAATGATAACAGACTTTACCTTGATTATAAAAATTCCGTAAAGAGTGTTAGAAACATGTTTCTGTTCAATCATTTGTAATTTTTCAAAAGCTTCGATCCAGAACATTCTAGCAATTAAAAATTAAAATTTCTCAAGGGAAATTCTTATCAACAAGGTCGACCGAATTTTATTCTTGTTCTTTATTATTACACTTATATTTTTTAATTTTTTTTTTTTTAATAATAAGTTATTGATTTAAAAAAATTTATTTATTTATATAAAAGATTTCTGGTAGAATCTTCCACCAGATTTCGATGTATAAAATTTTATAGGTAGAAAATTTTTAGGGTCTTTTAAATTTTAATAATTTTATAAGTAGAATTTATGGGATCTTTGAAATTCTATGGACACAAAATTTTTAGAATTTTATAAGTATCGGATTGAGAAAGAATTTTACGTGCATGAAATATTTTCGAATGCCCTGTATTTTATAAACACTTAAATTTTATGGATGTAATTTTTTTTAAGAATATCCAATATTAAAAATAGAGACAAAATTTTTGATAAATAAACGTATTCGAATGAAGTAACAGCATGTAAAAATAACAAATTCATTCGTAGCGCATTTGAAATTTTTCCATTTCGAATTTCTTTTCAATTTCTTAAAATCGAAAATTGAAAAATTCCACAAAATTGAAAATTATTCGCCGCAAAATTAAATTCCACAAAGAGTATTACACCTTTAAATTTTTATTTTTGAATATCATCGAGCATGACATAAAATAAATCCTTTTTAAACCAATGAATGTTATGTAAACGAATGCATCTTATCGAGATTAGCTGCGATCTCTGCTCGGATTCCATCGATGTTATCGCGTTTAATGTGCACGGTTAATTTCATCGTTGCAGTTAGAGAAGGGTATTGTGCGACGCAAACCGTTCGATATGGAAATCGTTTGCAAACGAGTCTTCAACGGAATGAATAATTCCATTCCTTCGGTTTTTTTTTCCTTTTTTTTTTTTAATACGATTTTCAACTCGCATAAATTGCCATTTACTAAATTTTCGAGAGACGAAGGAAGAAGGATATTACACATTTAATTTTATTCATCCGCTTTCACCCGATTTTTATTAGGCTATGAAATGTGTTCTATCGTATCAATTAATTATGACTTACGTTACATCTTTTAAAACGTTGTTTCTCAACGTTTTCTTTTTGAGTAGCATATCCTTTCTTACAATGGATAAATAATCCACGAATTTTCTCTTTATATTTATTTGAAAATTAATTTTGTGTAAATATGGAATAAATTAAAAATTCTTTCTAATGAAATTTTTCGTAGAATAATAATATTGACGGGAAATAATTATTGAAATTCTCTAGGATTTACAACTCTTGATATTAAGTTGGATTGGGTCAGGAATAGAATATGAAATAAATAAGGAAATCTTATAATAAGTATATCGAAAACATTTCGATGGAAATAATTTCAATTAAAAACAATCATTTTAACTCCCTAGAATTTGTAATCCTCTAAATAATATTCGATTGAAATTTTTTACAAGTTAAATTTAATCGAAGATCCTCAATTATTTAAATATTGTTGTTGTTATTAATTGTTGTAATATTATTTGTATTAATGTCACGGTTATTCCAGCTGACAATACAATTGTCCATTTATTCCTTAATTGCTTTATCGCAACTGCTGTTTCAGCTGCGTCTATTATCGTAGCGTTATTTCTATCATTGATAGCAATAAGTTATCTTAGATACAGCTAGTGACATTGCTAGTATTGTTATTATTACTATCTACTAACGTAGACAGTGCTATTATTGTTGTCATTGCTAGTGTTATTTGGATTACCAATATTATTTCTGTCATCATTGTTGTCATTTCTGGCATCGCTATTATTATTATTATAAAAATTACATATAATTATATATCGTATATAATTTATCGGTATAAGCGATGAAAAATTTTTATAACGCCACCAATAATATCGTAATAATTATTACCATTTGCTAAAATCTCTGTTACAATTATTAATGATGCTACTATTATATATATACATTACTTATTACAATAAGATTATTTTTCCTCAATTACCGTTTCATCATCGCCGTAGCTATCGAAGCTTTCATTCTCGTGTTTCATCTCTCCGCCATAGTTAGGAAAAAAGCCCTAGACCGGCCGCCGCCGGCCCAATTCCCCTAGCGCGAGGAGAGAAAAACCCTAGGCATTAAATCGATCAGGATCAACGAATACGCGATATCGTATTACCTCGGCCGAGACAAATCGATAGTCGGTGGCGTATCATCGCGAGGAACACGAGCGGGGAATCGTATAGATTTTTAAACCTGCAGTCTGCGGTATCGAGTTCAAAGTCATGCGGCGTATCGTTTTCAAAGTTGAGTCATTCTGAGCCCGGTTAACAGCATCAACAGTTGAATTGAAAATTGTAATACCACGTTGTATAATAAACGTTCGCCCATAACGAATCGTAGACACCGCCATTTTTATTACACTTATATTGTACTTATATTTTTCGAGCGTTATTTTATGCGCTCATCAAAATGTGTCACTTGCACGACACGTATGGGGACGGAATATAAAGAGAATGAAATGTAAGATAATACCGAGGTGAATTGTGACTGTTGAAAATAACAAAGGATATATCGAAAAAAAAGAGGATTTAAGGGAACCCATTAGCTCTCGCCATAAGGTTCACGAACCCATGAGTCATTTCGCGTCACGCAATGACACGGGGCATGTAAGCCCCACAATTTTCTTCGCTGACCATGTAACGCATCGCTGGTGCTTCCAAGAACTGTCACGATATCGTTCAACCTTCAAGTTTCTGTTTTCTCTTCTCTTTTCGTGTTTCTCCTTTTTTTTTTTTCTTTTTTCTTTTTCCACGATTGCGATAACCCCGAGAATCATCTTTTCTCTATCCTTATGCTTCTTTTTTTTTTATTATTACATCGATTTGTGAAAGAAGATTAGTTTAAGGTTACGGTTCAATTTTTTTTTAATTATTCTAGGTAAACGAAGAATTCCAAGTATTCTTTTTTTTAATATCATAGCGAAAGATTGTTTAAAAATTTCGTTTCTTTCTTTTCGTAATTTATTTGGATATTTCCACTTTAATCTCGGGTCGACTCTGTAAATGGGGGATTGGAAATTTTGTTTGATTTTATTTAAAAACTTGGAAAAGATGGAGGATTCATTTCTAAATTGGTCGCTTGGTCCCGCCGGAATCCTTGCTTTCCAAATGTTCCACTTTAATCAGCAAAGTTCCCGACACCCCGTATATTATCTAAGAATGGCCCGATGCTCTACATATAATATTAAGCGAAGTAGAGGGATGGTAATTTTGATAATGCAGAGTTTAATGAGGTTAGTAGTAGGCTCCATCGATTTTATATTACAGAACATATCGGTAAGCGGTTCATAATTAATCACTCTAATTATCTCCTCTCTATTTTTTTTCTCTAATCGTTCATCGTACGCAAATACGAAAATTTATTTGCAAAAGTTTGATTCCTAAAGATATATTTCCGAATGTAATATAATAATTTCTTTGTACAATTTTGTGTGAAATTCAAAAGTAAATCGTAAGGTTCCTTTGTTTCTAAACGGTGTCTCTAAAAAAAAAGCACTCTGTTAATTCTCCATCTTCTTTTCAATTAATTGTATTTGCACCTTTCAATATAGCCTTTTTAATTTTTGTAAAGAGATGTTAAAAAAATATGTTACGAAAGTAGTTAAAAAGTATATAAATGGATATTTTGGAAAACGTGATCGATAGAAGAATCTTCGTGGATTTTAGATGGAAGGAAAAAATTCACAGTATTATTGGACTTTTGAATTTTGTAAGGTATATAATTGTTTATTTTTAATTTCTATATCAATAGGAATTGAGCTAAGCACAACAGGTTTTGTTGTTTCGTTTATGCTATTTTTGAATAAGAAGAAAATTCTTTTTGTTGATGAGAAAAATGATTTTGATTATTTTTATTATTAGTTTCAATTTGTTTCTATTGTATTCTTAAGTGTTTCAGTCATCATGGTTTTACATTCATTTTTTTTAATTTTTTCGTAAGAATCTTGTAAATTTTTAACAGATTTGTGAATATCTGTTGTATCTTTTTGTGCAAAATATTTGCGAATATGCACATTTTGTTCATTTTCTTTTATAATTTTAGGTTCTACATATTTGTCAATATTCGATATAATTTTGTTTTATGTAACAAAATGTTGAAGTTCGTGCGAGATACCTGTTACGTTGCAGCTCGTTCGTTACGAAATGTCGTCGGTTGCGTTTCCAGGACGTGGAAAATGGCCGAGGCAGGAAGAGGAGAAGGATGCGTTCTCGAAATATTTTATTATATTTCATCAGATTAAAAAAATTAGAAAAATTAGATCCTTAAAACGAACATACTGTCAAAATAATGATTTTAAACTTGTTTAAATTTTAAATTCCTTCGCTTCACGTACAGAGAATCTTTGTGCATGTGAAGAATGAAAGAATTTTAAATATTTTTCTTTATTCCTTAAAACGAACCGATCTCTACATTCATTTGAGGGATAAATTTTTATAAAAAATATATTCGAAATTGGAGGCAAGTGGAAAGGATTATACGAACCGATTATTAACAACCTTCAAATTTTAACTTTCACGGATAAATTTCACGGAACATTTTTAATATTTAATTTGAGAAATAAATCAAACGCCGCGTGTAACGATCGTTGCCGAGATGTTAGATCCGCCACGGTGTGAGATCAGCCTTTATTGGCTGAATTAGAAATTATTAGAGGTTAAACTGGGCCTGGATAGAGAGAGAGAAGTCCAATAAAATAATACATCCTTAAATTCTTTTAGATAACAAATTATCCTTCTTGTTGCGAAATTTTAACAAACGATAATTCTCCTTTTAATTATTTCACATTTCTAAATTCGTTGTTCAATTATAACAATTATTGTCTTTATTATATTTTGATAAATTGGAAATTTCTTCTTTATTAATCTTTACTTTCGTAAGAAGTATTTTATTTCACAACAAAGACCGATCTATCCTTCGAAATGTTCAGAAAGGAATTTCGATCTTGATCTTCTGTATTTCATTTGTTTCCAACTTGATCAATTTGAACTTCATCGAAAACGCAACAACGGGACACGTGTGGATTTATCATCAGCTCCATTTAACATGTTTTTCAATTGAAATTCATTAAACGATTTCGATCGTTTCAACGTTTTACGTTTCAATGTTAAAAGCGTGAGGAAGCGTTACTCGATTTCAATCATTAATCACGATCATTACGCGGATGCTTTGATTTCCATTAAAGCTTCCACTTTATTCGCTTTCCAATATTCTGTGTCTCTACTTCCTCTCAATTTTTCTAATTATTTACCTACCTTATGTCTCTTACTAAATAAAAAAAAAAAAGAATAATCGACCAAGGATCAATCGACAACTTTTCTCTTCCTTTTTACTTATTAATTCGATATTGAAGTTAAAGTATCGAGGAAGCTAATCTTGCGAAACTTTTCAACCCCCTTTATCGACCATATTTACGCGTATAAAATTATTATAATACCCTTTCATGAAAACCATAACGAGAATCTGCCTCTCTCCCATTAGTTCCTTATTTATATTTTTTCTAAACACGGTGTATAATAAAATTTCATATTTTTCCCAAACGATACATTCCCTCCATAGCTCGCGCGATTATTAATTGTTATCCGGGAATAATTTCTCTGGAAATTACATCATCTATGTTCCGATTATCGATTACACGTACAATACAGGTACAAGAGATTTGACGATCAAGATTACTTTGATCCGCTTAGGGGGTGGACAATTACCGGGCGATGTTAATTAGACGTTAATCCTAGATAGAGGTCCTCGTGTGACGATCTCGAGGAATGGAAACAGCACCAAAAATCTGGCTCTCTCTCTCTCTCTTTCTTCAAGAATTTGCGACGATACGAGGCTTTTTGCTGATCTTGCTTCCTTTTTTTCTCTCTGTCGCATCTTTGAGGGGGATTTAAAATGTTAAAACGTGTCAGGATTTGACGTGGATAACGATGAAGGGAAAGAAGAGATCAAGTTGGCCGGGAATGGGAAGGGGGAAATTATTAATTATCATCCTTGGAATGGAATTCTTGTGGGTGGGTCCTTCTTTAGGGAAGCTTATTGAAATTCGATTGAAATTGTGATTTTTCTTTTTCCTTCGGTCAAAGAGAGATTAATTTCGCAGGTAATGAAATAATTGATCCACGAGTTTTTTTTTTTTTTATTTATTTTTATTATTATTGCAAAAGTTCCCATTTCGCGATAATTGGATCGAGATTAAAGGGAATTGAAATTTTTTAATCGAAGAAAAATTAATTAAACTGGAAATCTGGAGTTTCTGGAGCGACAATGAAATTAAAATTGCGCGATTAATATATATATGTACACGAAAAATTAATATTGCAGCGTCGTTGGAATTTTTTCCAACGGAGGAATTTTCAATCTCTTGAAAATAAAAGGATCGCGATTCGCAATTTTAAGAAAGAAAAATTGATTTTTCAAGAAGGCAGAAGAAAACTTTGAAATTGAACATTTTCTTCTTCTTCTTATAATATAATATTCAATTGAAATTAAACCCCGACAACGTATCAACGCAATCTCAAATACGAAATTATAAAAAGATCGTCTTAATGTAATAAATTGCACGATTATTTTCTTAACCACTTTTTTTTCCAATATAATAAACCGTCCTTCGTAACCTTTTCGCCAAATATATTCCAGCCTCTCTCCTGGCAATGATAAAAGAAAATAATAATAATAATAATAATAATAAATTACTATTCCCTCCGCAATTCTGTCTTTTCGAAATCGAATGCCCGTTTAAAGCGAAAAATATTCGAATACCATATTTGGCTTTTTCTCGAATCCGTCCAGGAGATTTGTTGCATTTGCTCGCATTTTATCCTCAACATTTTACCCATCATAATCCTGAATCGAACAAATCCATTTATCGAGATTCTCACGCGTATTGATCTTAATTCGTTTATCAGATAAGATATACCGATAGAAGATTTCGCTTGCTCTGGGCACACCTTAACTCTTCCCAACAACCTTCTATTTTATTTTCAAATTTATTCTCGAAAAAGAAAAATAACCTGTTAATTCATCTCTGGAATATTTTTCAAATTATCGATCGAAAACGACGATGAATATTCGAAGCACTGCTCCAGAAATAGACCAAAGATCTTTCAATGATATATATATATTTTTTAAAAATGAAGAAAGAGAAGGGCGAATCAAAAAGAAAAAGAAAAATCGACCCCGATGTTTTAACTCTCGAAGTCAAGCCCCAATTATCCTCCCTGCGTACGTGTCCATTCGATCGGCCATAAAATGTAAATCGTTCGGAAAGAAAGATTTCTCGAACGATTTCTTGCTGCATCGTTAATTGGGCATCGTTCCCCGTGCGAACGGGACGAGGAAAACGGAGTGGACGATTCGTAGAGGCGTTCCACACGCACTTTCGAATCATCGTTCACGAGGATGACGCGTAATATACGTGTGCCCTAGATGCGCCACACACAGCCCGCACGGAGGCGACTCGCTTCCTGTGCAATCAGGTCCGATCAATTAATGCTCGAGCGCATTCTTGCTCCACGGCATAACGAACCTTGATCGCCGATTAACGCGTCGCCTCTCCAACGTGTCTTGGAAAATGATCCAACGGTTTTCCAGAGAGAGAGAGAGAGAGGAAGGGAAATTAATTGTAGAGAAGAAATTTGGAAAGATTGTTCTTTTTAAATAGGGATGAATATTTATTTAGTGGATAAGGGGGGATGTGAATATTGGGATAGATAGTGGAGTGTGTAAGATTGGATAGAGTGAAGAGGATACACAAGATTGGAAAATAATCTGGCATTGGGAATGGATATCGAAGAGGATAAATATGATAATTATTAGATTATAGGAGGAGACGATGAAAATTTGTATCGAAGATTAAATATTCTACCGATTTATATATATTCTTCGACAAGAAAATTTTTCAACCTTTCTTTCAACGATGTTCCGTGAGTAATATTTTTAAAACGTGAATATAAATTGCAAAGAAGAAAAAAGGGAAATCGTTTGTTCAAATTTCGAAAGCACGGAGCCGTTCCGATATGTCGCGAAACGAAAATTTCGTTCTACGAACGGAAAATGGAATAAAAGGAAGGGCGATAAATTAAACCGGCTTGGTGCCAGGGAAACGTCAAAGAAACGGCATCGGCCACTGCGTTTCGTTCGGCATTCGGATATTCGTGCTGGAGACAACTGGGTCAATCCGCGTCCCAAAAGCGCGAGGCGGCGACCGACGTGACGCTGGAATGACGGAAATCGCTGGCTGGAAGCGGAAATCGCGCTGGAACGTAAGATTATCATAGTTATCGATCGATTGTATTCGTTTCTCTTTTTCGATCGAATTTCAAAAAATTTATCTCAATCGATTGTTTTTAGTGTTTCAAAGATTATTTTAATAATTTTTCGATGCATATATATGGATTAATACAGATATCCAGAAATTTAAAAATTTCCAACGTTACATCTGTAGTATTGGAATTGTTCCAATTTTTTTTATAATGCGGAGATGTAATAAATTAATTTCTCTGTGTTCGGAATTTATTGACGATCCTTGATGGTACGAGGAAACGTGTAAAAATTTCGTGGAAGATATCGTAAAGATATATCGTCGAAATTCAATTTCGGTATCGAAATCTTGTCTTAATCCTGTTAAAAAAAATTTGTAATATTATAAATATTGAATATATATAAATATAATAAAAAATAATGTATAAATGTATAATTTATAAATATTGATAAAAATTTTTTAAATATTTCTTTTTAAGGCCTCTACGATATTTACTACTGTATAACAATAGCACTTGTGTCCACTCTGTTAATATTTGAAAACGATTCCTTTCCTCAAACCGTATTCATTTAAACATCCGACCTCTAAGAGCGTCGGAATAGTAAAAGCGCTCGTAAACGTCGCCGCTCCCTTATATACATTTCGATTCCCCCCACCACTACTCCTAGCGCTCGGTTGCGTTTACGCGCGATTATTGCTTTCCAGAATAACTTATTAAAATTATACGTAATAATTGATTAATTTTAACAATACTACGATAATTCTAAATTACAATTCTTCGCTTCTGCGTGCATATATTTTATCTATTATTGTTTATTGATTTACGATAAAATTTTTAAACAGTTATATCTTGTTATTTCTCCATGTTACATTAAAATGTTTCCACTTTTCTTTTCTCTCTCTCTCTCTTGCGTAACGTAAGAGATAAGAATAATTTGAACTTGTTAAAATATTTATTTTTACAGACACGAAAAAATAAGAAAATAATATTTGAAAATTTTATTTGATTATATATAAATTATTATTATTATTATATTGATAAATATATTTATACAAAAGATACACGTTTTAATAAGTCTAAAATATCGTCAAATCGATCGTTTGTTAATTTTTCCCTTCTTATTTCGAATCTCTTTCGAATCTTTTTCTTTTCTTTTCCTATTTCTTTTGTGATCATTTCGTTCGTGCCGCAGTCTTAGAAAAACGGCGGATGACGCCTCTGGACTGAAAATAAAAATGAGCACACTTGTGTTACGTGTAGGCTGGTATTCGTGGCGTGAATTTTTCAAATCCGCCCACGTTACGATTATTTTTTCAACTCGTCCCATTGCCTTCGTCGCGTGAACGAAGCGCAACAGCGAAAATATTCATCTTCGAGCGTGTTAACGGAATCTCCAAATAACACGGAATATATTAATTATTTTTTCGATGCGCCTCGTAAATTTTACGTATTGAAAACGATCGCAGAGTAATGTTATTCGTGGAAAAGAAGATACAGGTTACGTGCAATAATCACGAAAAATATAGTCGTCCATCCGTTTCCAATGGATTCGGTTGTTTCGATTTTAATTATCATTTTCGTAATGGAGCCTTGGTATGAAATTAGAAGCGGAGAGACGTCTCGTAGACGCATCTGACGCGATCTACTTCTTAAAATATCTCGGTTGAACTGGGCCGTAATTACTACACATTTCTTATCGTGAATTACGAAATAAGAGATTTTTTTCTCTTTTTTCAGAGAAGAAGATTCTTGATAAATAACAATACGTAATTTGAAGTATCGCTCTTTATACGAAGATCGATAATATCACGCGTTTAATGATATTTATTTAACACGGATGACTCAAGTAATACATCGATATCACGTTCAATTTTTCCTTTTTTTTTTTTTTTGGTACCCCATTTCCTCCTGATGATCCATTGTAAAGAGAGTGAATGGCCAAAGAGGCTAAGAGCTCGTCGTGGTTGTTAAAAGTCTTTTGTAGGGTACGAAACTTGTTAGAAGCGGTTCATAATGCTTTAATGGACCGCTGACAGCGTCCTTAATTAGCGAGTGGACGAAAAAGTCAATAATAATACCGACTAATCTTCCGTAAAAATGGCAGGCTATAAAACAGGAGGTTAGATTGTGCTATCATTCTCCACTTTTATTTTTCCATATTTTATTTTATCTTTTTCCCCTTCCTTCCTTCCTTCCTCTCTTTCCCTCTTCCTCCCCAAAGAGATGAAAGGAAAATTAATTCGAATAATTCAAGACACGGACTTTACATTCATCGCCCATTCCTTTCTCCCCTTTCAAAAGCTGAAAGAATTTTTTCAATGCTTAACTGTTATTTCAGTTTCGATTTAACGTTCGAAAAATTATTCCTTATCGTAAACACTCATCCAAGAAGCATACTGTCACGTTAGCACATTGTAAAACTTGGAGTAACGACGCCGTGGCAAATAACCGGAAATCGAGGAGGGAACATACCGTAAAAACAAAGAGGCGATGACGCGACGCAAGCGAAACGCGTTAATTCTTCAGCTCGCACGATCGAAGTATAATTCCTCGCGAGTTGGAATCGAGATGAGTCAGCGAGGGAGAGCGCATGCTGACGCTGAAACACGTTATTTCTTTTTTCTCTCTCTCTCTCTCCGTTTCCTCTACCCTTACACTCCTTATATTCCATATATGGAGAATATACGAGTTTTTCTGAAAGATATTTTTATAATATATATATATATATATACGATGGAATTATCACTTTATATATATCGTTATATAACCGAAAAAAGATAAAGTCGTATCAAGATTGATTACGATATATCGTAGAAGCAGAGTTGAGAAAACAAACGAGATGACGAAATTAGTGGAAGAATTTGGAGGAAGAAGAATTTTTTCTCTTTTACTTGAAAAATATCCCGATAAAATAACGTGGGATACGAAAGATACAATAATTCTCACGATTTAATTTCGTAACTCTGAATATATATATATATATATATATTTTAAATTTACACGTTTCTGATGATATTTGATAAAAGAAACGAGGGAGATAAATTCTCTCGATACTCTGCTAAGAGAAATTTTTCTTCGACCGACTCGATCGATCGTTTTATAAATCGTTCTGCAGGAGATAACACCGAGTGTATTAAATTGTAATGGAAGCATGCCGTGAGAGGAATCCTCTCGAAGGATCTTAACGCGGGGCAAGCGAGCAAAGGAAGGAATCTGTAGCTTGTTCAGCAATGATTAAACTCCAAAGAATCAACTTACTTCTGACATAGCGTCACGCCACGGGGAATATAATAACGTGCCCCTTAAATATAATAATCCTTGCAACGTTGGAACCTTTCCAACATAATCCTCGCTTCCCAATTTTTACAATTCCAAGAAATTTTCTAAAAACGATTGGAAAACTGGAGGGAAAATATATCAAATTAATCTTAAATTTGAGCTTTTCGATTGTTTGATCGGCTCGGTTGATTTTATATAAGATTCATAAAATGAAATAAATTTTTACGAACGATAGTAATAATTGTTGCAAGAGAAAAAAGGAATCGAACACGAATCAGATTCGCGTAATTCAAGCTCACGGATACGGTTTAACTTATGACACGATATTTTGATACAACTCTACGTCTCTTAATTTAAACGCCACTTATCTTGCTTTTCCAAGTATTTAACAAGAAACAAGATCTTAAACATCAGATTTCTTTACACGTCTCCATTGTTCCCGTTTCAGAGAAGTGGCGTTGCGTGAATTAGCAAGAAGAGGGTGGCAAGGTTGAGCGAAGGTGCTCGACTCGAATATTCTTCTAGTGGCTCATCGATTGCGGTTCCCTTCGTTTCCTGACGGTGAGTTTCTTTAACGAATTTCACGCATTAAAATTCAACTTTGACTCGTTTGATCCCTTACGGTGAGTAAAACCATGCTGCAGAAAGAAATCAAAAATATACAAAACGAGAAAAATTATTGATATAATGATCTCTTGAAGGAAGGAACCTTGTCTGATTTAACAGAAAAAGGGGAAAAAATCCGAAAACACTCGCATTTCAAACGTTTGATCGAGAAGGAAAGAAAGAAACGACAAATTTTTCGCGTGTAAACCAACAAACTACCCCTTTCCACCCCCTTTCCCGGAACCATAATCCGCCCATAAAATCCACCATGCGTCAATATTTGCAAAGAGGCTGGCGAGTGGCCGGCACAATGAACTCTCTGCAAACGTAGAGACTGGGTGCCTGGGTGTTTATGTTAATTAGAAGCCGTCGTTGGGGTTGAAAATGCAATTGGCCGCCTCTCCGCGAAACAGAAATTGATCCAAGCCTCGCCCTCCCTCCTTCAGCTGCAATTCCACGCGTGAATCACATATAACGAGGAATATTCAAATTTTTTCGCAATTTTCACGTGTCCTTTTATCGAGGCGCCGCTGGAAACGCGCCTTGTTCTTTCAAAGATCGATCCTTTCACGCCTCGCGTTTTTTTATATCCTGATGGAAACAGGGGGAACAGGATGGATTTTTCACAAGATTTTGGATTTAAACTTGGAGGAATTGTTTTTTGAAGAATATCGTTGCGAATATTCCTTTGTGCGAAGTATTTTGAAAAAAAGAACGATCAAGTATCGCAAAAGTGATCGGAATCGATACGTCTCTTCCGCTCATTCATCCACTGCTACCTTTCTCTAACGGTTGTAACTCATCTCTGCGGATATATCACGATAAAAAGCGCGATATCTTGGCGTAAAAATTACTTCCTCGAGCACTTGGCGAGTGCAATTTATTTCAGCGACACCGATGGGTAAAGAAAAAAAAAAAAAAAAGAAAGAAAGGAGAGGGGAGAAAAAGAAAGGAAGGAAGAAAGTGTCGGAGGAGGGGAGGGTGGTTGGGTCTCGCCTGTAATGCGAATAGTAATCCAATTTCCGTCGCTTTAATAGAAATTGCTTTGAGGATTATATAATTTTTCCAGATTTAAGAGCCGCGCCAGTTTTACCCTTGATCACGCAAATTTACCTTCGATCGCGACTCTGTGATCAGAAACAATTTTCCTCCGATGCGAAAAAACTTGGGGAATTTCTTGCAAAAATTTGATTCTTTGAAAAAAACCTTCGAGGCGTAAAAACTTGGCCGAAAAACTAAGATTATTTATCGAGATATTTTTAGTAAAAAAAAAAATGGAGACTGCGTATAATTAAAGTCTAATGAAAGAAAGAAAAGGAGGTTCCTCGAACAACCCTTATTCTAATATAAGCCAACGAGATTATATCGGGTCAAACCGATATATATTCTTTTATTTTCCTTTCCTTTATCTATCAGATTTTTCAAACGGATTAATCGATAAAACGATTCCCCATAAAAATTCATCCATTCGAAAAATAACTTTCTCCAACTTTCTCGGCCCTCAAATCGATCCAACTTCTCCTCGAACCAAGATTTCCTGTTTCTACTTCTACCGACAATATGAAACGGTTAAGAAAATTTAAGAAAATTGTTAAGAAAATTAAGTTAAGAAAATTTCTTTTTGGCGAGAAAAAAAGAAAAGAAAAGAAAAGAAAGAAGAAACTTCTTACGGCTTCGTATATCGGGTACATGGAAGGATTTTCGCGTTTCATAACGCGCTTTTTCAATGCCGTGGAAATTCCCTGCGCAAGGTGAACGAGAGAGAAATCGCTCCTCGAGAAAATCCTCCTCTGTATATTTGTTACGCGCTTACCCCGTGACTTCTGAATCCGTTTTCGATTTCCTCCTCCTCCACCCTGTTTCCATTATTGCCCGTTTTATTCAACGATTTTTCTCCAATATCGATCGAGTAATTTTTCTTTAATTTTAGGTCACGGTTAAACAAACGGATAATTGGATTCGTTATCTTAGTTTTGATATCTGCGTCGATTTTCTTGTAATTTTATATATATATTTTTTAATTATCGATTGTTTGGAATGTGAGATAGTTTCGATTCGTTTATTCGATTTTAGTTTGGAATTGAAATTGATTCAACGTTAAGGTTAATTCTGATTCGAATTATTATACTAGTTATCTAATTTAAGTTTTAAGTTTTGAAATAATTGTTAAACGCGTTGGAGCAGAATTTAAAATTGTTTGGATTAAAGAATTAAGGAGATGCTTTAAGACTCTTTTTTTTTTTTTTTTAATTTATTCAACGTTCCGTTTTTAACATCGACGATATAGCTCGAGAGAGTTATTCATCTCAAAAAAAAAAAAAAAAGTGCCATCGATACATGCATATGCTTTTTCATCCCCTCCTTTCGAATCAATTCATCGAGTTCGAAAAATCAAACACTCGAACCATCCCAAGTATCGACCTAAAAAAAGAAAAAAATACCAAGACAGGATAACCAATAACGAGTTGAAGTAGAGATGCGGAAAGGATGAAATTAATAAATTAAACGAATTTGTATATCCGTGGAATTTCGTTTCAAAAAAAAAAAAAAAAAAAATCGAATATTTCTCATAAATTTTTAACCCGTAACGGAAGAGAATCGTCCAATTAAGAGATTGAAATAAATACGAAATAATACATTAAAAATACTTAAATTCTTTTCTCTTTCTCGAAAAAACATTTTCCCCGATTTTACAATACCAGCGTCGTATAACATTAAATAAAAAAATATTCCAAGAGGAGGAGAAGAAAAGATAAGAAACAAGTTTACGTTACACTGAAAAAAAGAAAAAATACAATTCGTCTTCATCAGAGAGTTTCGACTCGAAGAAAATTTTTCTCTTCTCGAGAGCGGCCCACTCGAAGGCGCCTCGATGATATCCGGGAAAAGAAAAAGGAAAAAAAAGGAGACGGCCTAAAGGAATTTCACCCGCGGCGCGATTATGCATCGTAGGCTCTGATCTTTCACGAGGACCGTGGAGAACCAACCCTCTTCTTCCCCCATCCCGAAGTGTTTCGCGCACAATGATACGACGCAGAAATCATTCGGAGATGAAAAATGGACGACCGAGAGAGAAGCGGCCTCTTCGCTTCGCCGCTTTCTCTCTCTCTTTCTCTCTCGCTCGCTCGCTCGCTCTTTCTTTCTTTCGCTCTCGCTCTTTCTTTCGCTCTCGCTCTTTCTTTCTTTCGCTCTCGCTCTTTCTTTCGCTCTCGCTCTTTCTTTCTTTCGCTCCCGCTTTTTCTTTCGCTCTCGCTCTTTCTTTCGCTCGCTCGCTCGCTCGCCTTAACGGATACCGAGTCCCTGTGACACAGTTTCGCACAATAGAGCAGTCCACCGTTTTCACTCCCTGATCCACCCCTTCCCTCGGCCATTCTTCCTCCCCGTCTTAAAGGTATCCACACACCTCCGACGTTCATTTTTAATCGCCCTTGCCCTTCGCCGATCTCGTATTAAACATCGGGGAAATTTAATTGGATAACGACGAGGAAAGTTGGAAATTGGGGATGGAAGATGTTTGATGGGTTGATTTCTTCGTTCGTGAAGATGAGAGAGGGTAATGATGATCTTAAAAGAGTGTTTCTTTTAATTTTTCGAGAAGAAGTGATAATTTTCGATCGTTTCGAAGGAAGGGAGGCGATTACGATTTTGATTTATTCGTTAAAAAATAATTGGAGAGGACGAAAGGTGATGATAAGTCTCGAGGAAATTTTTGTGTAATATTTAATTAAGGATAGCTTAGTTCCGTGTCTCGAAGGAAAATGTTGCACGAATGTTTTTTAGATTATTTTCTTTGGAGAGGAATGATCTCTTGAAGCAGATGTTGATTCTTCTCAGATAAGCAATGATACGGAATATCAAGAATATGTATGTATGTAAATAACGAGATGTTGTTGAGATATTTTTCTTCCGAGAATTTCAGCTAGATTCCTACGAAAAGTTCAAAACATAATACTTCAATGTACACAGAATAAGAGAACGCAATACTTTTGCAAATATCGTAGATTTTCTTTCCATTCTCGTATCAAGGGTCCCTCTGTATCACTGCTGATACTGCTTTCCACCCGTTATAACGTTGGAAAAAAAACATTCATCTTGTTTCCCGACCACGACGTTTAATTTAACCGAACAATTTATGCCGTTATGCAACAAGATTTTTATCTCGATCCATTTTTAACCTCTGATACATCGACCTCGATTAATTACTTCGATCTCGAATGTATAATTTCATCGTGGATTTCTATTTTTCATATCCGCACGCGTTTGCTCTTGTCGTTTCCATTAGCTGAATCTCCGGAAGGAAAAGGAAAAATAAAAAAGAAAAAATCCAACGATGTCGGGTCAGGTCAGGTCGATTCTGTTATACTTTTTTAGTAAAAAGAAAAAAAAGAAGAAGAAGAAGAAGAAAAAAGTGGAAGGAGGGAAGTGAGAAATTGCATAGAAAAACAGGAGAGCCAACTTTAGAGTGAAAAAGAGAACTGAAATAATCGCGCATGCGCCCCTGCCATTTTTTTAAATAATCGAGATATCGATCTTCGAACGCAACACGTCTTGCCTCGTGATTCCAATAATTGTCGAGGGAAATTTTTAAAAATTATTCCATCTTGTTGCATTTAAAGAAAGAAAGGGATAATGTTAATTGTCTTTTTGGTATCATTCCTTCATATTTCGATCCAAGTTTGCTAATAAAATTTTCCCGTAGGGATAATAAGAATGTTGCGCGTTGGTGAGAAACGGAAGAAACTTTGAGTTTGTTGAATTTCACGGGACAGGATGTCGCGAAGAGGAGCGAAAAATAGCGACGAAACTCTCGGACAAGCGATAAAATTAGCCGAGTCTCGGTTTTCACCGGGAGAAAAGTCAAGTAATTTAAGATTGGATCCTTCCTAAACTTTCCTTTTAAATCATTAATAACGCCTTTAATAATTCGACTGGCATCGCATATTTCAACAACATTTATAAATCCTCTTCAACCCCTTACTTTCTTATATTCTTTTATTTTTACAAACCTGTTGAACAGCCAGAAACGGTTAACAAAACAATCAAATCACTCTGAATTATATCTTATCGATATAACCTTGATATTAAAAAAAAAAAAAAATACAAAAAGCAATTACTCGAACACTTAATAATCCAAACAAAATATCTTGATTCAAATTCATTTCAAAATTTAATTTACTCGTGCAAATGACTCGATAATAATTGAGACACGAAAAACAGAGAAGAAGGGGGCAGAAAAAAATAAATAAATAAAAGAGCAATTCATAAATGGAATTTCATCATCATCGTCATTTTTTTTTTTTTTCAAATGTGTGTCACGAGTGTGTTGCGCGATATTTTCCACCGCGTTTCACAGAAGGAGGAGGGAGAGAGAGAGAGAAACAATAGTTGGCCGCGCAATTAGCGTGCCGTTTTTCCTTCGCGTTATTCTCGAAACCAATTAACGGTCCGTTGATTCGGGACTCCGCGTATTACGAGCTTGAAAAGACCGATGAGCGTGCTCTCGATCGCGTGAAAATCGCCGGCCAACCCTCCTTCCAACGCCATCTTTGCAATAAAAAAGAAGAAGAAGAAGAAGGAACGAAATAATCTCAAATAATAATAATAATAATAATAAAAATGTTTGTGTGAGAAAGTGATTTCGATTTATGCAGGGATGTAATAACGCCCCCTGGAAAATTAGGGGATCGAGTTAATTGAATTAATCTTGTAATTTAGAAAGGCTTTAGGGGGATTCTAGATATTGTATGTTGGCAGGTGTATGTACAAGGTAACAAAGTTTTAATAATTTGTAATTTATATAAGGGAGCGAGTTTAGGAATATTAGGAATATAGGTGTTAACTGATGTTATGTGTATTTGATTTTAGGGGCTGGTTTGTAATTTCATTGGACTTTTCACGTGTTTGTATTCTTATTTGATAAGATTATTATTGAACATTGTTGTACAATGTTGTAATGACTCGAAAAACTGAAATTACAATCCTGATTTAAATTCTACAATCACTCGATTAGCGTCAACGGTACAATTTTGTTCGATCCAACAAGCCTCGATTTTTCTCCTTTACATCCGTATCTCTTTATCCACGACAGTTAACCACGCTCTCCACTCAATTAGCATCTATGGATCATCATTTCAACCTGACTCACGGCGACATCAATGGTGAACTCGTGAAAATTAAATCGCCTGCGGCGTGCGATCAATCTTTCAATTTTCGTTCGAAAAAAAAAAAAAAAAAAATACACGCCTCTGTTTTCCATCTGAATGCGATGATGTACCGTCCACTCAAATGGATCATCGTATAACCGAGATCCTAAATTGAAAAATCATGCGATCGTTTATCCATAAATGTAGGCCTCGTGTCTCTAATTCTTCAAAAATTCTAATTCTAATTTTAAGAATTAAGTAATTACTTTTTCAAACTTTAAAATTGTTCAGTTTAATTAATTAAAGGCTCCAATTTTTCAGTGTAATTTTTAAATAGTTTTCAATCCTCCAATTTCGAAACAATGAAATTTACAAGTTTTTAACAAAAGTAATGCAATTTTGCATCTATAAGATAATCTTTATTCGCATATATCTTGCATCGACAACCTTGAACCAACACTTTTGAATTAATTCCTCTATTTTTTGTTCAATTGAGCTGATGATATAACTTATTACCATTCCGTATAATTAATAAAAGTCAATTATTTATATATATATATATATCGAAAGAATTCGATTTCTTTTTTTTACATAATTCCATGTGATAAATTAATTAAACCGATTAATTTTATTTTTTGAGAATCTTTTCACATTTTCTTCACTGAATATTTCTCGTGGAATATAAACAATTTTATATAAATTGTCGTGCGAAACGTTTCTTCTTCTTTTTTTTTTTTTCTTTCGATGGAAGAAATTTAGACGTCGCGTGCCTGCGCATTAAAAGGCCGCAATTGTCTCTGGCGGACATCTTGACACTGATGCGTTTAATTAAAGGCGATGAAGGTTGATCAGGGTTCATCAAAGTCGAGTGACGAAAATGACACTGTCGACTGGTACTCTAAAAAAAAAAAAAATCGAGCGATCCGCGAAAGAAGATGACGGAATAAAAGAAAGGAAACTCGGATCTAATACTTTTGATAAATTTCAAATTAAACCTTTTTTCATCTACGATTAATCCATTCCACGAATTCTATAATTATGTTTATTTTTAAAATTACCTCTCTAAGAATCTTTCGAGATTAAAAGAAAATATCCGCTCATACATTCGATTAATCTTTCAATTCCATCTCTCTTACGATCTAAATTCCAATCTCCAACCCTTTCGATACGCTTTCATTCCGCCCGAGCGAGTCAATTTTTCCCGCGCCAAGAGCGCGTTATCTGTCGCTTTCAAAAGAAATCCCCAATTCTTGAATCTCTTCGAGCGACGAAGAGGAGGAGAGACGAGTGGAGGGATGTTTTAATTGTTGGAAATTCGGCCGCGGGGCGGGAGGGTGGCCTATAAATTGGGTCACGGGTCGAACGTCCTCTGCGGACCAGTATGCGGATACCGATATATTTTTCGCCAACGGAGAGGGGGGAGAAGTTTTTTGGACGCGTGCCAAAAAGGGATAGGCTCGATTCCATCGACTTGTTGCTGATACACGACTCCGATCCAATTAGAGGATGATCGTTCCCGTCATGCGATTTCATCAATTTCTTTCCAATTTTTTTTCCCCCCCTTCCCTCCATCGCGATATCATTCCAACGACGATATTACTCGATTTATCTCGATTTTTGAATTTCGAATTTTTAAAGTGATTAATTTACGTATATTTGGATGGTAAATTTAATTTAATAAGAAAAAATTACTTTCTCGATTTTTCAAAAATGGAAATGAAGGAAACTTGGGGATTCGTGAGAGAAAGATTGGCTCGACTGAAACGCGACTCTTTTTTTTTCTACTCATCCTATACGTTAGCTGAAAACAGGGTTAATTGCAGTCCACGAGCTATCAAGTATACAGTCGTGAAATTCTTGACCTGCATGCATAAAATCGCTTTGATCAGGAATTCGAAGAAGCTGGACATCCCGATCGCTTGTGTTAAGCTTCCAGTCGGTCGCTCCTCTCCTCCTCCTCCTCCTCTCCCTCCAGTCTCTCTCTGTTTCTCCGAAATTTCGGATTATTCCTTGGATATCTGGATTATTTGAATATCGTCCAAGCGTTCGAAATATTTTTAATTGTAATTTTATTCAAAGTACAGGGAATCGATTGCACAAATCGATGTGAATTTTTAATTTATTGCGATATCGAAATATTTTGTCTCTGATTTTCTAGAATAGATAACGATCGATATCTGGATTTATTAATGCGATAGCATATTTTGATTATTCGTTGGAGACTACATTCTTTGATTTCGTCGAATTTAGAGTTATTTTGGAGTTTCGATATGATCGAGAATAATATTAGAATTCCGATATATATATATTCGAGCATTTCAATTCCGTTACATAAATCCAAAGTATCTTATAAATTCGATTCCATTGCGATATATTTTTAGTATTCTAATTTTATCGGATATCGGCGACAACAAAAATTCCCCGACGAATTTCGAATATTCCATTAGCTTCAATACTATTCCAACATAATATTTCAATCAAAATCACACTTCTATTTCATTTTCCCAACAACCAAAACCGCCATTAAAACCTCAATTTTAACCCCCTACTCTCTCGAATACCTTCACAATTTCACAAGCACCATCACCAGAAGTACAGCCGTACCGTCTAAAATTACTTAGGAAACCGTTTCGAATATTAAATTACTCCGCCAGTCTCCGTCCACCCCTTTTCATCAATCTCAACGTCCCTCTCGCTCTAAAATATCGATATAGAGCGAGAAAATCGAACATGCCCACGTGACTGTTGCAAATGGAATCGTTCAACTCGTAGAAGTGTCTTCCTTCCACGAAAAGGGAGCCCAACACTTCACTACCAACCAACCGACCGACCTTCTTCCCTCTTCCCAACTAACCCTAGAAACGCTTTAACCCCTCTCCAGAGGCTGCATGTTTTCATCGAGGGTCGGTTCAACTGAAAATACGGTTACATTTTCTCGTTAAATATTATACCGAGGGAAAAAAAAGTATTAGCTCTGGTTAGCGTATTAAAAATGTGGATAAAAATGTGAGCTTTGGGAGCGTGAAAGAATTGTTTAATATAGGACTTTGATGTGTAATAAATTTATAAGAGGTGAATTTTTGAATCACGCAGAATGGAAATGTTTTATTTTATTTGACTTGGATGAAGAATAGAGTTTAAACGGATGGGTGATTTTAAGAAAGAAAATTGATCAAAAATGCAAGTTGAACAATTTGGAGGAATTTATATTACATTGTGTGGGATCTTGTTGTTAATGGGATGTTTTATATTTGATTGTAGAAAATTTTTGAAAATTGTGTAAGAGTTGGAAGGTAAATACTGCAAGATAAAATTTTATGCATACTTGGAAAGTGACATCAAAGAAATGATACGTAAACTGCTATCGAAAAATGTAGGAAAAATATATTACATTTTTCAAAGTTGTTTGATTGATTATATTATTAAATTTCAAATAATTCCATTGTATATTTAGAAAGAATTTCTTTATTAATTTTTTAAACAGATCCTTTCAATTTTAATGTTGCTTAAATTAAAGATTATGAGTTCATTTTAATTTAAGGTTATATCTTCTTTAAGAAATTATTTCATCGTTATTATAAATTATTTTTATCAAAGGAATCTTTTTAATTCGATGTAATTCTATTTCAGATGAAAAAATTTTAATCAAAAAATTGAATATATAACATGAAATTCTTTAAAAAAATTAAATTTCTTAAAATTTCTCATAATTATCTCGTACTTTTTAAACTTGTTAAACGAACGTTTTTAATTTTAATATGCCTTAAATAAAAGAATATGAATAGATTGAGTGTAAGATTCTCTTCAAGTCGAGATACTGTTCCCAGAACTCGTAGTATCTTGAAAGAGACGTGGGTAACGTAAGCGATCCCATTCATAAACCTAAAATCAATGACGGATTGGTAGAAGGAAATTCGTGGCTGCGGATTGGACGCATATCGTCGCCATGATGGCATCACTGGCCAATCCCTGTGTTCGCCTCGTTTTCCACAGCTTCTGCACTCGTGGCCGACTCTTTCCTTCTCTCTCCATTTCCCAAGCTTCTTTGTCTTTTCTGTCTTCCTTTGTTTTTATATTTCCTTGATTCTCTTCTTCTTTCTTTCTTCTGTTTAGCATTTCAAAGCTAGCGGTTTATCGTTTTTTTTTTCTTTTTAGGATGATTCTTTTAGGATGAACTTCTTTTCTCTAGAATTTTCCCTAGATTTAGCATCCAATCAGATTTCTCTGGATTTTTTTTGTCTAATGTTGTAGTATTTGCTTTTGATTTTATTATATTTTTTACTTTTTCGGTATAGTTTTAAAAAGTTTCGAGTCTTTTCCACTTCTCGTTATATTTCTTTATTTTCGATTTCGATAATCGCAAGATTCGATCAATCTTGCAAAAATTTTTATTTATTGTAAACGTTTATTTAACTTATATATATTAATTTCAAATCTAACCTAAGCAAACGAAACTTAACCTAAATCAATACAAATTTAAAACAATTCAATTTTCGTTTGTAAGTGTAATCCAAACTTAATATAAATTTAATCAAAATGTAATTGAAATTTAAACCAAATCTAAATTTATCCAAATTTAATTCAGGCTTAACAAAAACCTCGGATATATGGATTCACATCTCAGAACTTTGACACCTAACCTAAATTTTATCCAAACATCAAGTATAATTCATACCAGAGTCGACATTGTTTCTCCTAGAAGTAATCCAACATAGAATCTTTCTTCCTAAGACAGTACATAAAACGTGTTCCAATTCTCATTATGACGAGTCATTCACATTGCAATTCAGTGAGTTTGTCTAGTTTTTAAGACAAATGGCGCATTGCGTGCACCGGACAGGCGCAGTGCGCTAGCTAAACGATGAACCTAAGAAACTTTGAAAGCAATCTCGACACGTGAATTTGAACCATGAATCTCTTCGATCGAATGTTAAACGCCCTGAATGTCAAATTTGACTTGATACCTAACTATATTGTTCTTTTTAAGTCGATAAAATAGTTTTATTAATTATTAATTGACTGTTTTCAACGAGCACTTGATTAATATTAAATCAATCGATATATATCGATATAACGTAAAATATAAAGCATTTCGATAATCGATTTATTATTATCTGTCGCGAAGAAATTAGGGCGGCAGATTTAAAATATTTTCTATTTAAATTTTTTCATGTAAAATATACATTTATTATGATCAATAGATATTCGTATATAGAGACAAAATATTGATCATTCTATTATTATAAAATAATTAAAATTTAAATAATTTTAAAATTAATAAAAATTTTCATTAATCATTTTTCAAAATTTCAAATTATATTAGGAATATTTTCTTTTATTTATTTATGTCTTTTTTTTTCTCAACACAATCAGCACAATCAGTCAACGCAATTGATTTGATTTATTTAATCCATTTTTTTTTCGTTCTCCTCATGACAAAATTCTTTTATATTTTTATTTAGCTCACCGATTTAAGAAGAAGAATAAACAAAATATAAAATGAAAATATTAAAGCACAAAAGCTTATAAAATATTTTTATTCTTTCTTTTTTTTCCATCATAGAAAAAAGATGCAAGTAGCGAAAGAAACGATTGTGATTTTTATTAATTCACGAAAAAATGGGAGAGAGGATTAATTCGAAGTGATTTACAATAACTATTATCGTCTGTGTAGGAAGGGGAAACCGGAAATGCGACGTTATATTGTTCTGTGGCTCTATGAAAAAAGTGGGTGAACCCCTCGGGCAGACTATCCTTCATTTACAAACAAAGGTTCAGGAAAAAGTTTTTGAAGCGAAGACAATGGAATCGTGGAAAAAGCACGCAGAACTCTCGATCCTCTTTTTCACCCCTTTCTCTCTCTTTCTTTCTCTCTTTCTCTATCTTTTTTTTTTTTCCTATCATTCATCATGAATGAAATTTCGTAATTCCATCTCTGAGAAATCTTACGTTTCGTAGAGAATGAAAATATTTTATGGTTTTAATTTGGATTTCTAGTCAGATATTTTTTAACGTTGTATAAAAAGAATTGGATTACGAATTTCTGAGAAAATTTTCAATCAGAAAAACGATCCATTTTATATATAATTTATAATACAAATACGATTTGAAAAATATATTATAAAAATCGTGGGTTTCTATCTTCATTTTTTTTACATTTCATATTTTAAATAAAATAATTTTATCATTATAAAATGTTAGTTTTAAAAAAATTCAACGTGAAAATTCAATAATATTAATTTCTAAAAAAAAGTAAAAAAGAAGAAAGCAAAAAAGTTAAATGAAAATGAAAAAAAAAATTTAAGGAAATTTAAAGGAAAGTTAAAGATATAAAAACTTTAGGATATATGCATAAGAAATTATAAAAGTTACTAAATGAAAAAGTAAAGAAAAAAAAGTTGACAGGCGTAAAAGAGAAAGGAAGTAAAAGTACCCTTTTGTCATCAGCAGGTCTGGTGTAACTGAAAGCAAAGAGGAGCAAAACGTGGCGGATTCGGTGACCCCTCGGCTGTGACCAGAGGCGCACAGAGAATTAGGGCAAGGAAATGCGTGAATATAAAATAGTAGTGTTGGGCAGTGGAGGTGTAGGCAAGTCCGCCCTCACTGTCCAGTTCGTACAAGGAATCTTCGTCGAGAAGTACGATCCGACGATCGAGGACAGTTACCGCAAACAGGTCGAGGTCGACGGTCAACAATGTATGTTAGAAATCCTAGACACAGCCGGAACGGTGAGTTTTCTACCATATTCTTTACACTATCATTTTAGTCATTATTTCATCCATAAAAAACACTATTAAAGAATGGTATAATTTAAATTGTATAATAAAATTACTTTAAAGATATTTTTTGAAATTTCTTTTAAAATATTTTTTGTTAATTTAATTAAATTTTATATATACAATAAAATAAAATAATAAATTCTAAATAATATTTTTTTTCTATATATAAACAGATAATAATTTTAGATATTAAGCATTATATATTTTATATAAAATAATTTTTCAAATACCATAATATTTTAACACATTATTAAAAAACATCTTAAGAGAACTAGCATCTTGGAAAATTATAAACCTTCTCAAGATAGCAATCCAAAAGAAATTTCAATTTATTCTCGATTAAACTTCTGAAATTAATGATCTTTATTTAAAAAAAATTATTTACCTTAAGTTCACAAAAGATTGTGTATTCTGAGATAGAGATCATAAATTAACATCTCTCTACTTCTTCTCACAGGAACAATTCACAGCTATGAGGGACCTTTACATGAAAAATGGCCAGGGATTTGTATTAGTATATTCGATAACGGCGCAATCGACATTCAACGACTTGCAAGATCTCAGGGAGCAGATTCTACGGGTGAAGGACACAGATGACGTGCCTATGGTGCTGGTGGGCAACAAGTGTGATTTGGAAGATGAGAGGGTAGTGGGCAAAGACCAGGGCGTCAATCTTGCCCGGCAATTTAATTGCGCGTTCATGGAGACTTCTGCCAAAGCCAAAATTAATGTTAACGATGTAAGTAGTAGATACAATTCAGAGATATGTATGTTAAATTTTTTTAGAATCTTTTTTAGTTCTAGACGAATAAAAAAAAATCATTGTGCTATTACAGTAAATAACAGTAATTGATTGAACAGAGATGTCTGAGAGAACTATTGTTGATTTTGAATAATACTATGTGTAGGAGTTCAAAACCGTTACAAAGGTTGAGGTATTCTAATTAAATGTGGGAATGTAATAGCCTAAGTATAAGAATGATTCACACGATACTATTTTCTAAAGTGTGTATAAAACAGTGCTTAAAAAAACAAAAGAAAAAACGAAAAATTATGAGAATCATTTAATCATATCTATTTCCATTATTTTGATTAATTCAATATGTAAAATTTATATTATATAAACTCAATATTATTGAAAAATGTAAATAAAATATAAATTATTTATTGTTTTAATTTAAAATAAAAAAATAACTTTATTAGAGTAATAGGTATTATAGAAATTTACTACAAAGATTAAAAAAATAACTTGTTATAATACTATAAATAATTTAATTCTCTTAAACTTCAAAACTTTTTTTAAAATTATAAAATATAAATAAAAAAATAATAATAATCATGTCAATTTTATTTCATAATTGTAATATTAATTGTAATAATATAAAAAACAAAATTCAGTAATATAAATTAGAAAAATTACAAATAAAATGATTCTCAATAAGTTAATTTTATATTAAAAACTTTCTCTTTATGAAAAATTTTAAAAATAATTTTGTCGAAATTTTGTCTTAGAAATTATTATATGAAATTATTTTAAAATCATCACATTAATAAATTAATCTTTAAACTTTTGATGTTTCCTTTCTTCCTGAAGAAAGTCTAGAAAACTTTCTAAAGATTTCACAGTAAATTATATTTCAATCAGTTCTGAATAACTTCTCCTTTCTTGAAGAATTTATATATTTGTATTTGATTATGAAATAACTTTTGTCTTGTTTCATCTGAAACTGCAAATTAGTTATATAATTAGAAGCATGATTCTTTTGGTCTTCCTCGAAACTAAATATATTATATATGATTTTATTTGTTATAAATATAAAAAAAAATGATTAATGATTAAGAAGAAAGTAAATTTGAACTTAAATAAATAATTTTTTAAAGAGATTAATTAAATAAATCTTCATAGAATATTTGAAATAAATTTTTATTTACATTTGTATCTGCAACTTGGAATTTAACAGAATTCAATACAGTATTTATTTTTTATATCTTTCCGTTACACACACATACATTTGAAGCATTTTCATTTCATTCTATTATTAATTACATATGATTTTGATTTAATATAAATAAATTATTTCCAGAAATAGTAACTTTTTGTACTATCATAGCTAAAATAGAGACTAGTTTTTATCTCATCAATAGATATAAAAAACATAAATAATTCATAAACAATAGTTTCTAAAATAATTTGATAAATTCTGTTTATACATCTGTTGCAATTCATTTTTATGCATAAAATCTAAATCTTTTTGAATTAATTGAGTTACTATTTTTGTTCACATTGTTCACATATTTTATTAAATAACCAATTACTTTTTTTAATAAATCATAATAGTATTATATAATCAAGTATTTAAATTTGAATTTAGCATTTAATCACTTTCAATATTGGCTTAATGTTTAAAAAAATCTATTGTTATAATTATTATTAGCAAAATAGAAATAAAATTTTATTACAGCAGCAATTTAAAGTCATTCATGATAATATATCATACATCAATCAATAAAAACTTATTTCTGTTACAGATTTTCTATGACCTGGTACGACAAATAAACAAAAAATCACCAGAGAAGAAGATGAAGCAGAAAAAGAAATCGCTGTGCCTACTTCTGTAAGGTAGATCTAGCAGAAGCCTGTACTCTCCTGCATGAATAAATTCACAGAAAAAGGAAATAAATTAACTAATAACCAGCAACAAGTCCGGATACAACCAACAGATGATACAGGGGTTCAGGTGACCACGGAGAAAACTAAAGCTAGCTGACAAGGAGGGGGCTGACGGAATTATAAATAAATAAACGAAAAAAGGAAAGATACACACAAGAAGAAATCGCAAAATATCAAGGAGAGGAAAAAAAGTATAGAAGATGAAGATGACAATGAGAGGCAAAGAAAAAAGTATGAAAGAATCAAAGAATGAAAAAGAAAGTTGGAAAAATAAAACAGAGAATTAGAGAGAGGGGAGGATATAAACAGCGAGTAAAAAATATAAAAAAAAAGGACTAATAATGTTGTACATACGTTGGTCCCGGGGTGGTTCGTGTGCACGCGCAAATACAGAGGCGCACAAAGAATTTTTAGTGTTAACGAGACCCCGCGACGTCAGTTATCATTATAGTAGAAGTTTTGCATTAAAGAAAAAAACAAGAAAAAAAAGGAGAGACAAGAAAGAAAAACAAATATGGATGAAAAATAAAATATGATTAAGTAATGATTGTATATATATTTATATATTTATATAAAAATATATAAATGTATATATACATATTAGGAAAAAAGAATGAAAAAAGAAAAGAAAAATGTTTGGACGTGCGCGTGCGCAGGCCACCAGCCCCCATGCATCGCCCGCCGCGCACCTCTCTTATATATATATTTATATATATATATATATATATATCTTTTATATATATATATATATATGTATATATATATATAAGATTATATATATATATAAAATAATTATACATAGACGGTACACATACACACAATGAAGAAAAAACACACAGACAGACAGACATACACACGAATGATTATTATTACTATTATTATTATTATTAATTATTATTATCGAAGCATCAAAATATTCATAAGTTATCAATCGTTTGTTTCTCGAACAATATATGTTTTTTCTATATCTCTCCGTATTAAAGCAAATAATAAAAAATCTCTCAGTGAATGTTAAGAAAAAGATAAAAAAGACTAAACAAAGTAAAAAGCCCAGGCTCTCTGGTTCTCCTCCTCATTATTACATCCAAAACACCTCATTTTTTCCTCCTCTTTTTTTATGATTTAAGTTCACATTTAAGCCATTTAAAATTTAATTTTTGCAATAAATATTGTTCGAAGCGTACAAATTAATTAGTTTGGAACTTTATGAATATATACCATTTGTCTTCTCAATTTCTCAATATCTCTTTTAACGTCGATCTATCTTTTTTTACCTCTATAATTTATATAAAATGTTAAGCGATATTCATTCGTCTATATTTTCTTATTTAGGTCTCTTTCATGTATCCATCGCTTGCTATGAAGACAATTCAAGTTAATTGAAATTAGGAACCACGATAATATAGCCAATTAAACATGATTAAGCACAAAATGGAATTTTATTGAAGCAAGAATAAATTGTATTACAATTCGTCATCTCAAGAAGTTTAAACAAACCAGAATGCCCTATATCTGTTTGTACAAAAGAAAGTGCAAAAAGTATATCCAAAGGAAAATAATTCATACCATTAATTATAATTCTATGTACCAAAACATTATGACAAGAGCAAAACCACTCAAAACAACCTCATAAGAAGCTTTCCTCAATACAATAGATTGGCTGGTTATATTACAACAATTATTCCTTGCCTCTTCAAGAACCATCGGATAATATTCGTTCCAGAAAGCCAATGCTTTGTAATCAATTGCATTGGAATTGCTCATATCGATATTCCTATCGATAATCAAGATTCCAGGCTCTTCCTCAGTGTATGATTCCCATTTAACATTACTCAGGGATGGATTGCCAACCCTGGCAAAACTAGCCAACATCGTCATCATCACGTCAGCCATTTTTTTGTCAGCGAAGTTCCATTGAACAGGGCTGTTAACTAATAGGGGAAGTCCCCAGACAAATGGTAGCTCAAACATGTGGGGAACACCAGCCCATTCAGGCACATCTTTAATGATAGATTGTGTCTTGGGCCTATAGTCAAATCTATAAACGAATGCCAACTTCTCCTTGGATACCTTATCAGCTAACAGAGTAAGGCCAGCTGCAAAATTTTTCTCCGTTTGCAAGTCCAAGTATCTATCCCGAAGCACACCTTGATCCTTGCTCGGCGGATGAGGTTTATAAAAAAATAATACCGCCTCGGCGACCATTTCTGGCTTCAGGTCGCAGGTACTATTGTCTTCCGGGCTCTGGACCAATGATACAAATTCGTCAGTGATTAGCATCTCGAACTTGTTAAACGAAAGTTTACCATCTGCGTTCTCCTTGCTTAGGGACTCTATGTAAGCCAATGCCTGTTCATTATTCGTATAACCAACGAGTAGAGGAACAGAATTCAAAGTGCCACTGTCTAATGCATCCCTCGGATGCATAGATAGAAACGGTTCTGTGGAGTTATTAGTTGTATAATCAACGATAGGACCCCACGTTTCTATTTCTGAGGATTCACGGACCAGGATGTTTACGTCTACTCGACGAAGACACTCCATCAAAGCTGATGTGGGTTGTCGATAACAACCAAATTTTTCGGCGATGATATCAACCACCGGTAATTCCGTTTGTGGTAAACCCACAGAGCTTACTGCGTCTCCGCTCATGGCAATGGCCTTGGAGAATTTACCTCTGCTCAGAGGACTAACCAGGTGCAAACCTACACTTATGGCACCAGAACTATGGCCATATATTATCACATTGGATGGAGAACCACCAAAATTCTTGATCTTCTTCTGAATCCAGTCCAGTGCTGCTATTTGATCGAACATGCCATAATTACCTGGAGCCTCTGCGTCCGTGGTTGTGAAGAAACCAAGGATATTGAGACGATAAGCCACCGTGACCACCATGATCTGAAAAAGATCAATTAAATCGTTAGCGTGTTAGAATTAGAGATTACAAAGAATTTTTTTGAGAAGATGAGCGAGAGGCAATATTGTTAATGGATAGATTAAGAGTTTTCGAAGTTACATGTTCCTTCTTAGAGGGGTTAGGATCTTTAACTGCGAAAGATTGCGGTTTATATTTTCTGAATCAATTTTTTCTTTTTTTCAACTTTCTGTAGATCAGATATTTGAAGAAAAAGGAGCTTTGAGAGATTAGGAACGTGTGAATGTTAAGTTACGAGTTAATCTATATGATTCATTCTGCTTTAAATAATATGTTAGATAGGAAGATGTTTATAAGGTAGATTATTAATATTGTCTATATAAGATTTTCTATTATAACGTCGTTTTTACATTGCTTTGTAAGACTATAAATGAATTAGTAGTGTTAGATATGTTCTTATAATATAGTTAGATTATGAGGTCTCTTGTATTACTGTATAATATATCGTTGTATGTTTCTATAACAATTTTTAAGAATCGTTAAACGTGTTCCCTCAACAATGAATTCAACGTTAATGTTTTCTTGGCCGTTGTTCCTGAATTAACATTTACAGCGTTACCTAAGGTATGCATCATAGATGGACCGTTGTCTGTGCGATTCCAAAGGTTAAATTTACTTTGGATTAGCTAAAGCACGCAAGAAACATCCTAATTTCGTTCGATTTTCTGTCGACTTTCATCGTTAGCTCCGATTGATTCACGATTTGAAATTCTTTTCCTTTATGTACAGAATTATAAGGTCAAAATATCATTTGCTAATCATAAAACGTGATCTTCCAATGTAAAAAATAATAAAACCAAGCTTGTTAAATAATATTTGCAAAATGTAAAAAAATCACAGTCACATTTCCTTTTTATTATAAATTAATTTAAATTTAGATTTTTTATTCTAGATAATTAAAAATATGTAATTTTATAACTGTTTGTTATATTTTTAACCATTTTTGAAATCGAGTTATGTAATAAGTGAAAATTATAATTTTAAAAACTTTTTAGCATTTAATATGTTAAGTAACTTACTTTATGTTTGTTAACGAAAAATGATGCATCCCATATAGCTGGAGTGCCAGTGTTAAAATCACCACCATGAAACCACACCATAACAGGCCATCCATCGTCTGGTCTGTTACCTATAGGAATCAAAATCTATATAATATAAAATATTTACAACACAATGCGATTTACTTATTTAAATAATATTGAATGATAACGATTTACATTTCCAAACTTCTGTATAATTTAAAATTAAAAAGACTTAATGCGTTTCCCATTTTATTACTTGTTAATTGTAAACCATAGTTATTTATTATTATTTTATAAAATTCTTTTATTATTTATTGTTTCAAGAAGCAATTAACAAAGTGGGAGAAAAAAAATAGTTGTTAAAAGTTGTTAATGATATTTCATGACATTTCTGAGGAATTCACAACATTCATAAAATTCTGAAGATGTTGAAAAACGCGTGCGTGATCACAAGTATGCATTCTCATTTTCGTCAAACTGGAGAATCGTGACAAAATTTGCATATCATCATTCTTTCAGCAATGATCTATTGTAAATGGTTACAATCATTACAATGACCAAATTTTTAGAAAGTAATGAAGATTATTAATATTTAAAATAAGAAATAAAATTATAATTATTGTAGAATAGAAGTTTATATTTAAAAGATATAAGAAATTGGACAATAATAGAATAAGTTAAATATATAGCAATAATTCAAAAATATAATTGAAATGATTCAAATGATTAACTATATTAAAAATCTTTATCGAAGTCATTAATAAAAACTTGAGAAATATTGAAAAACTTCGTAAAATATTTAAAGAACAAATTTCTAAAGAACTTATCTAATATTACAATTAATTCTCTCTACTTATATAATTATTAATATCGACGTCCTATAACAGAAAATTAGAATCCTAAAATCAATATAATTAAATTAACAATTCAAAAAGTTCAAAAAAAAAATCTATATTGGCGAAATATTAATTATGATGCATTTAATAATTATATATATATATAATATTAAATTGAAAAGCTGAAAAACTTTCGTGAAATAGTATCAGTTGAAAGGTACAAAGCCCATCTGGCTATCGTTTGAATAATTAATTTCGGCGATTTCTTCCAACGGGCTGTATAACATGTGGCGTGTGGTCGGTTTTTGAAGCGTGCCAAGGTCGAGGAAAATTCAGGCCATTGCTCGGTAGGATAAAACTTTAGATGATACGATAAGTATAAGTAGACGATAGAAGTTTAGAAGTTTGGCTTGGTTATCTTCGTTATCGTGCTCCCTATGATGGTGTCTGAATTGTCCAAGAATAACCTTTCTTCGGGATACAACTTTGCCACAACGATTCATTAGACGCTTATCGCGATTGCACATGGCACGAATCTTTTTCTAACAAAAGTCTACAAGTCGGGTTAATTGTTTGGACGAAAGAATTGATTATTAATTATAAGCTTTCGATTACATAGGTCAGGAGAAGATATTTTATAAGAATGAATTTAAAATTTAATGATTTAAGAAGATAAACTACAGATGTAAGAGAATAGTGAAATTTTATTGAACAGGATTCATGGAAAATATTTGCATGTTTGTTTGGAAGTGATTATGTAAATGTTTTTAAATAATTGTTCAAAAATTAGACGTTAATTATTCAGGTAAGTTGGTGAAAAATGAGATAAATGAAATAAGAAAGAGAAGGATGTAAAACAAAAGATGCTGTAATCAGAAATGGTATAATTGTTGAAAAATAAAAATACTTAAATAGTTTAATTATATATTTTCTAAACATAAATCTATATCCTCAAATTTAAAAAAAATATAAAACATTCTACAATGCACAATATAAAGTTTAAAAATAAAGACAATTCATGCACATCATATAACTCAATTTTAAAGATATTTATTCAATATTTTATCTATAAAGTTTAATTAAGTATCTAAATATGATTTAAAATTTTTTAAGTATTATCTAAACATATTAAAAAAAAAGTAGCAATTTTATAATACTTATAAAATCTTGGTAATTTTTTTTATTTTAAAACTTCATAAAAATAGTAGCTTTAATAAAAAAAGTAAATATGAAAATAAATAATGAGTTTTAATTTTGATTCTAAATCTATTTAAAAATGTCATTTATTATATATCTTTTTTGTTCGAAAGTTCATAAGAAATTAATTTATTTAACAAATTTATGTAAAATTTTGGTAATTAAAAAAAAATTTTTTAAAAAAATATACCGATTTGAAAGATTTGATTACAATGGCAGAAGGGGCAAAGGGTTAGGACAGAGTGACGGGGATGGTTTCGTGACCGGCCTCAACAGTATCTTAACATCTCGACCAACTCTAAAAGATCGCGTGCTATGACGTGCGCCAGTTACTGTTACTCTTGTTCCTTGTTTCTATATCGACCGGAGTTAGCTTTGTGGAATCGACACGATTTCCCGATTTACCGGTTGTCCCCTATCCAATTTTCTCTTTTTTTGAATCTACTATATTACCTGATATATTTCTTGTACGTGTTTATTTCTTCTTAGAAATTTTACAAGGTGACTTGAAAATTATATACTTTTTTATTTTAAGAAGTAAAATATTATTTTAAAAAATAGTTAATATAAATTTGGAAAATGTTAAGTAAGTAGAATCATTACAAATTAAATTTTATAGAAAATAATCTGAAATTATTATCATTTTGAATGCTACGAAAGATCACAAATTGATTTAAATTGTGTTGATTGATAGTTTGTAATTGAAATTCTATAATAGACATATATATTATTAGGATTCATCATTGAATCATTCTATATAATATTTTATAATATAAAAATTACATTAAGATCTCGGATTTTAGATATAAATTTTTTCTGTTACAAGAAAATACATAAATAAGTTTATCTCGATAATAATTATAAATTTAATTTTATATTTTGAATTTATATTAATTTACATATAAACCTAAAATTATTTTTTTAAATTTATATAATATATAATTATAAAAATTTTGTATAACCTAAAATTACTTTCTAAATTATTGTCTATTTGTTAGAATTTTTGAATAATCAAATTGAGGAATCTACATATGATTTAGTATGTTCCTAACCTTTTCATTTTATAGATGGAAAGAATGAAATATTTCGTAAATTGACCCTTTTATTAGCAATAAGTATTATCATAAACCTGTCCTATGTGATTGATCGATATGATTTACACTTCCATATATATGTTTCCTTCTCGTTAATAAATCTTCATAAGCAATCTTATAATTTTTATTTTCTACATCTACTGTATATATCTATTATTCAAATAAAATTTTTCATATCTTTATCAGTTTCTTACAGTTATAATTTTTACTTTTTTTTTTCCATACTTTATAACGAAACTATATTAACAAAAAAATCATATTCAACATCCTCGACTTATATTTATAAAAATATCAAAATGATAATCTCAGAAGCAAACTATATCAAAGATTTCCTTAAACTACATGAAATTATAGTGTTCAAATTTTCTGGCCTGATACTTATTCTATATTACACTTAATTTCGATAATGATTGTCGAGATATAATTCATCAAAATATCGTATCAGAAGTATATATATATATATATATATATATATAATATATGTCACTTAGGTCGTAATCTATCCCAAGTAAATATTATTAATAAAATAAAAATTCAATTTCCACTTACATTATTTATTTTTATACTGTAAAAATTTAAAGTTTAACAAGAATAAGACATAAAATGTAAATATAAATAAATATAAACGGAAATGTTAAAAGTTTTTAAAAAAAATATATATTTTTAATGAATAATGTCATATTATTATATATTTTGAAAGAGGTTAGGTTACAGATCGCGACTTCTGAAAGTTCCGAACTTTGTGATTTACGAACACCATAGTAAATCTGACATTCGAAATTAGCTAAAAATGATGCTTGTAATGCCGCTATTAGCCTAGTCCTTAACCGACATCCAAGAACTACGAGATTTACATATCGTCGACACGCAGATCGTTGCATTTATTGTCAATTGAGAAATTGAAACGGGAAAAGTTATAGTCATGATAAGTCATGATAAGTTTTTTACATAAAATATTCAAAAAGAATATAATAAAATATACACAAATAAAAATTATAGTTAAAATATAACAATATTATTGCGCCAAAATATTGCAGAGAGCAAGAATATATTTTCTAAATAAACAATAGGATTAGAAAGATAGATGAAATGAGAGTAATTTACCTTGATAGATTTGAATATTTATTGATTTTAATTAAGCTATAACTGAAATCTAAAATATTTATAAGAATTCCTGATCAAATTCTATAATACTACTAAATTCTTTTATTTTTTTTATTTAAATAAGAAACATTTAATCTTTTAATCTTTTAATTATCAAATAACCTCAAACATAAGATAATTTGCATTAGTCCAATTTTGACAATTCAATTTGTTATAAACTAAATTATATATACATACAATGTTATTAATTTTCCACATGAATTTGGAAAAAAACAGAAATAATTTTCTTCAGTCCTTGATGATGTTCTAATCACAAGTTTTCTTCGACACGAGGCATTCAAGTCACACTATCTTTTTGTACGATATATCGATAAATTAAGAAATAAATGGATGTAGATGATTATTGTCATTGCGTGTTGTTCGCACGAGAAAAAACGATCACGTGTTGAATATCAAAAATCTCAGATTTTGTCTGATATTAACAACATTATGTATTACGATTACGCGCAACTTTAAGTTGAACAAAATAATGAACGTGATTTGTTTTTTAATAATGCTACATTGCTGGTTAATGAGGAGTAACTAACTGTAACTAATTTAAAATGTTATAATAACTGATTATTTGAAATGAAAGGTGAAGTAAATTGATTGTCTTTCAGTTTGTTAAACATGTTAAAAAATTATGAAAATTTTATATAGTTTATAATATTGAAATTATTTAAGAAGTATAAATCAAATTTTTTTTTAATTGAAATTGATTATTAAAATAAATAATTGGAAATAATTTATAATAAGAGTAAGAAATTTTAAATAAAATAGTTTTTATTGGAAATTAAATTGATATTAAGATTGCAAATAAGTAATTAAAAATATAGTGATTTTTATGAGTATATTTTTTTAAAAATAATTACACTATAAATCTTGATTTACGATTTATTTTTATATTATTCCTTTTATATTAATTTTATTATTTTTAAGAAAAAATTATTTTATTTCCGAAAAACTTTAATAATTACTTAGTAATTAAATTACTAGATTACTAGATAGTAACTTTATAGAAACTATTGGTAATTTTACTTACCATCAGGAGTGTAGATATTCAAATAGAGACAATCTTCGCTAACTCCAGGATCAAGTTGATCAGGTGGTAACAATCTTTTATAAAGTTTTTCATGGAGCTTCAAACGATTTGTCATTTGCTGGCAGGATGATGCAAATTGTGTTGCATTTCGTATACCATTCCATGATGGGAGCGGTTCGGTAACAGGAATAGTGAAACGTAATTTTCCTAACGGTGGCTGAGCATAAGGTATTCCTAAATATTGTATCACCTTTTGAGTAACACTTAAAAATACCTGCAATATAAATGAAGAAATAGTTTTTAATTTGTTTTGAAAAAAAAATTAAGTTTATTATTTTTATATTTTTAAAAAGAGAATTTTTTAAATCTCAAAAATTAGAGCAGTCGTCAAATAAAAATTTCTTTAAGAAGAAAATGATATTAGATATTCAAACTTTTATCAAATAACTGTTTTAAGAATATAAAAAGAAATAATTCACGTTATTTCACATTAATTACTGATATTATGACTTTTAAGGAAAAACTGAATATTTCTTGATGAAACATGAATTTACATGTGACAAATTATTCTTCCATATGTAGTGAAAAATAATTGTGCCTAGTCTGCAATCAAAACTTCAAACTACTTAAACTTAACATCAGGTTCGAGCACAATACAATCGTGGATTCATTTTTTAAAGGTAATCAAAATTACATTACTCATAGTTCACGTAACTTGTGATTTTTATCGAAGCTATATTACGATTTCTTATCGCATAAAATAAAATTGCAAAGATTGATACTTTTATGGAAAATTTTTAACTTAATTTCAAATTTTATTTATGAATATATCTTAAATTTATAGTCACGATACTATCGTTACTTTAATATAAATTAATTTTTTTTTGTATTTTTTTATACACATTACTTTTGAAAAATGTATATATCAATTATAATTCTATTAATTAGAATGATTTTTTTGAATTGATAAATAGATAATTTAAATTAATGAAACAATTATATGCAGAACAAATGCTAATCTAATCTAATTGATTATTTCTGATAAATCGAATATAGTTGTCGAATATAGTTGCCGAATATAGTTAATTATACTGTATAATAAGACATATATTTAATTAATCCAAATATATTTGCTAATTAAAAGATATTAAAAAGATAAAATCATTTATAAAATATTCTATTTAAAAAATAAATGTAAATTTAGTACTAGTTTATAGAATATATAATTCATAAAAAGTAATAGTTTTTTTAGGAAGAAAGGAATATGTGATTGCATGAGATTGAAATATCATAAATTCAAAAAATTTTTTCTTCTATTTTCCTGAAATTTCATAATTGCACGAATTTCGCAAAAATGAAAAAGGAAAAGGTAAAAAATAGTGTAGTATTAAAATTCATAAATGTTAAAAATTAGTATTCATTGTGCATATTATCTACATATATTTAGTTGAACAATTGAAACTTACGGTGCTCGCATGTAATTGTTACTCATGCGGTTAAAATGTCAAATACTTATTCAAATGCAGATTTTTCACTTTAATGTTTCTATATGGCACAATGATATATGAATTTCTGTCATATGGAGCTCGTTTGTTATGCAAAAATGATGATTAAAAAAAGCAGAAATGTAGTAATATAAATTATAATTTATCATAATTTTTATTATAAAAGATTTTTCAGATAAAAATTTACATGAAAAATTTAAGAGTGCTTGAAAGATATTTTTAAAATTTTTAAATTCTAAGAAAATAAATTATCGTAAAATAAAATCCACCTAGATTTCTGATTTTTAAAATCTAAAAAATTGTTTAAATTTAAGAAATTTAAAATCTAAAAAATCTCATCTTTTCAATAATAATAGTAATATTTAATTCTCGATTTAATTCTTCAATCTAAGCTTTGTAATAAACACTCCCATTTAAATAAATAATTATTTAATCAAAAATTTTTTCAAAGAAAAATAAAAGATAAAGAATTTCTTTTAATCTCTTCTCTAATACGAATATGAATATAATTATGAATATCTTCTATAAAAAAAATAGAAAATTTGAAAAAGATTATAATATTTTGTCTTTAATTAGTTTCAAATCTATAAAAATATTTTATAATGCATTAATCTAGTATAATGATTTTTATTATTTTAAAATTTCTTTCGATTAAAACAATAAATTAAGTTTTATCATTCTTTCCAAAAGAATCACCTAATATCTTCGTAATAAAACTTTCCATTCGATTTCCTAGCAAACACGTCAACTTAAATTATTTGTACAAATAAAACTTGATATATATATAAGTTCGGTAAATATTTCAGATTTATTTAATTCAATGCATCGAATCACATGGAAAAATATATATGTATGATAATTTTCTACTCGCTCGTGAATAATAAAAATTGACAATTTAATCTTTCTTCACAAAGAAATTCGTATAAAAAAGATATCTATTTTATCAACTTATCATTAATTCCTCTTATTTAAACTATTTTATAAAAACAACAAAATACTTCCAAAAAAAGAAAAAGAGAAATATAATATGCAATTTAATAGTTTTATATTTACAACGAAGAAATCGCATGCTTGTCCTACATTATTAGAAGCATAGACAACTTGTCGAATTATACATCATTACTATTACAAAATTTCAATGACGCAGCAATAGGTTTCTGGTTGGCGATTGTCACGAATCTACCGATAAAGATTTCAATCAGATTTATATACATGAATCATTTTCTGCTCGTTAACACAATGTATCAATGTTACAGGAACGAGGAAGAAAATCACGGAGTCTAAATCAGAATAAAATCGTCGCACCTCCTTGCCAACGACTGTTCCTTGCTCGGAGATCTCGACCACAGGTTGTTCACGGCCCAATCCCTGTCTTGCATGGGTCCTCTGAGAATTGGTGACCGGTAACACGGCAAAAAATCGCGGGAACAACGCGAAAAACAGCCACGCGGGACACTTCATTCTGCAGACTGACTGATTTGCCACGGAAACAATCGGCGGCTTTACTCTGGGGTCTCAGTTCAACCCTTGCGTGACTTCATTCGACCACCCGCGGCCAGTTTCTCCTCCTCAGCCTCGAGACCTGCGCTCTTTCACTTGCGGCTTTCTTGCGTCGTTCAAAGTCGCGTGTTAGCCATGGGTTCACCCCTTGTTGTTAGAACATTTGGTGTTTGGGGTGTTCGATGTTTTATGTTTAGAAAGGATTTGAATTTAGAGGAATGTAGGAAAAGAATTAGATGTATGTGAATTTAGATTTGTTTAGATTGATTTATCTTTTGGGCTATAAAATAATAATTAATATTTGTGGATATGATAAATGTTATTCAAAAAGCTAATATTATAATTTTAATTTGCATTCATAGTCTGAATTAATAATTGGTAGTCGTAATCTAAAATTAATCGAGTTAACTCCTTGGATAATCATGTTAGGTGGTAAGAATAGATTTGTGTACTTTATGGTTGTGCTGAATAGATTGGATGTTGATTTGGAATAGACTGAGATAATTTAGGAATAGATTATCATGAACGGAAATTGATTCTGTTTATTTCTAGATTGAGTGTTATAAACTAGCATGTAGAAATAGCATGTACAAATTTAATTTTATTAGTTTATTTTTAAAGTTTTAAAAGAAGGGAATAGATAAATTAATGTGTTGAATTTTGACATAGAATATATTTAAGAAATTCAATATGATAAATAATATTTTTTCGTTACTTTTACAAAGGTAATCATACCGATAATGTCTTTCGGAGAAATTCAATTAAGTTAGCCTATATTGGAAAATTTTATTTCATGTTTATTAATGTTTTACATAATAATATTTACATATTAATATCAATGCTTAAACATGCAAAAGCTGCACGAAATATTAACTTAAAATCAATTTTTGTAATTCTTTAATAAAAAAAAAAAATCAAATCAAATCTCATAAAACTATGCAAAATTTATTTATGAGCAAGAATGCGTGAAATGTTTATCGTAATCAAAAAAGAACAAAAATCAATGATATGTTGAATGAAAAGAGAAAGAACATAACAATCTTCATAAAATGTTGGTCGCTGAATCATGTCATGTTCATTTAACTTCGATTCGATTTATAATACCTAAAAACGAGGATTTCTTTATTAAATATTCTTTAATTTTCTTAAGTGAAACTTCAAGAATAGAATCGCTATTTTCAGACGTAAATTGTTAAAATGGATAAGATAAAGGAAAAGAGATGAAGAATAGAAAAAAATATGGATAAAATATCATCGAAAAGGTGGCTGTTAGCGTGACCGCAAAAATCAAAGGAACGAAGAGATAATGAGCGGGGGCATTAAGTAATATGCGCATCTAATATAGGTGAAAGGTGATATTATAGTTTGAATTGATGGCATCCAATTAAACCGATGAATTTAGGGTTGCAACCGAGTCAAAGATATGGAAAGAATAGACTATCGAACGTGACCTAAAATTTTATTATTAAGTCTCTATAACACTGGATGTTTTTCGATATCTATTTAATTTATATTTATTAAGTTCTTCAAATTACGTATCCATGTGTTTATCTTTTTTATCAATTTCATATATATCATATCTTTTTTTATTTTTTTATCTTTGTTATTTTCTATATTGTATTTCGTTATAATAATTATTATAGTATCAGATATCAAACTATTGATTAATATCCATTATCGGATTTTAATTTTCATAATTTTTTTTTATTTTATTTAAAAAATTTTTTAATAAAACGAAATATTATACCATTACTATTAATAATGATATATTTACATATATAGTTTAAAAATAATAAAATAATATATTTTTCCATCATTTTTATCATAATTTTGGTACATTTTATAAATTAAATTAAATTAATGTAATAAAAAAGATTAATTATTAGTATTTTCATTTAAATTCGAAATTTTTAGTATTCTGTATTTGTTTAATCTTAATCATAAATATGATATGATTAATTATGTTATTATTTCTATATTATTTAATTCTTGCTTATCTGAAAATGAATCAGAAAAATTAATATTATCCATTATAAAAATATTAGCAGAAATATTGCGTATGACAATATTTTTAAAGAATGATTTTCCCATTGTTTCTTGGTGAAACAAATCGACATGTATGTATGAATAGTAATTTTGTGAATATATTCATTAAGTGTCCTTGAAAATCGATATCAAGGGTCTTTCGCCTTTGTAGCGCCGTAACACGCTATCATTAAGATGCAATTTTCGCGTTACTGTGAAAAACTAATGTGATCTTGAACTTGATTTTTGTTTAAAATTTTTCATTGACTTAAAAACGTAATTATTTATAAAAAAATTACAATTATTTAGTTTATTTACTGCTAATAAATTCATATATATATTTCCAAGTTGCAGACTTTTTTATATGAATTTTAGATCTATATTTAAACAATATTAACAATGTTTATAGAAATGGAATTTCTCAGATTTCTTGATATTATTAATTATTAAATATTTGATTATTTCTATATAGTTTTTGTTAATTTGAATTTCGAATTTTAAATTTTAATCACGTGACTACAGAAATTCAATATTATTGAGCTTTGATGCCAGAATTTGTGAATTGTCAACCACGGATCGTAGAAAGTGAAGATTATTAACTTGTACTTAAAGGCTTAAAATCGATTATGCTTGATTTTAAAAAAATTCAAAATATTTTAACTTTGAAATTTCTAATTTGGAAATTTTTTATTTTTGAATCTTAAAATCTAATGTTGTTATGTTTAAATATTGTTTAAAAATAAACATGAATAGCAATAACAAATTATTCAATTAGAAAAAATTATTTCTTTATTTTTAATTAATTTTGATAGAGAAAGAAATTTTATCATTCATTTTTTTTAATAAAAATTATTTAATTCATTTGATTTGAGATCGTTGCGCCACATGTTACATTGATGAAGTTTTTATCAATCCCTTATGGTAAAAAGATCTCAGCACAATCGGTAACGAAGATGTATTCTTCAAAAATATTTAAATATTTTTTTTTATAACTCTTTAACAACAAATATTCAAATATATTAAAAGAAAATTATTAAAAATTATTATTATTTTCATAAACATATATGTTAATAATTTAAAATGAAACTTTTATATTTTGGACAATATTAAATATATGAATTGATAATACCAGAATATTATATTAATAAAAAAAGATTTTATAAAATATCATTATATGTTAGACTTTATTTGAATTCAACTTTATATAATACTATTTTTAAATTATGAGCGTCATGTTGAAATTTTCTAATTTCTCTCGCACATGCGCATTCAATGAAAATCTACAGTGGGGGAATAGACTTTAAACTCAGTGGGGGAAAATTACTGTTAGTCCATATACATCTTTCATTCGAATGTTTCGTATGTGCTTTCATAATCGCAATTCAGTATAAGTATTTATTTATTTAAAAATAATACAGATTATAGGTAATAATCGTTAAACAAATGTATATTGATATATATAATCGATATATGTTATATATTTTATAATATATTTGTCCTATATTCAAATCCTATATTCAATTCATTCGATTACTAATAATAGTAATTTTCAATATTGTCAAAATATCAATAAAAATACATGCAAAATAATTTTTATTGAATATTCTTAATTTCAATTGAATATTCTTATATTCAATAATATATAATTATAGTCTTTTATATTTTTTAAATATGATTAAATATTTTTTGTTATTAGAATTATTTATTTCGTTTGTTTCAATGAGATATTAAAAAAATTTGTAATTATAAAAAATTTATTAAATAGCTATATTATGACGGCATGTTGTCCAGAATATTTAGCGATTATTTTTTCATTACGAGATATTTGATTTCAACAAAATATAGATAAAATTCAGATTTATAAAATATAGATTTTCTATGAAATATACAAGTACGTATTTTTCCAAATTTTATTTATTTCTTTTCTATCTCTTTCAAAACAACTAATCACGATTATTCTAAAATTATTCAGATCAATTAACTTATAGAACTTCCACGAGCGACATCTTCTCTTTCGAATCTTAACGCATCAACTATGTAATTTCATATAAATATAAATATGTTTTTCAATAATTTCAGTTATGTATCACATGAAAAAACACATAAATCGAAAAAAGACAGAAAATAAAAAATAATAGCATCAACCAGGCAGGCATCGGTCCACCGTGAAGGGTTAAAAATACATATTCGATGGTCCTAATTCAATGACCAGCGGCGATTTACATGAACGGTGCTCGCCTTCGTCGAGGACAGTCGTTGCATTGAGCGACTCGCCGGCGACTAGAGCGGAGGAGCGCGCGAGAGAGCAAGCAAACAGTTTAGTGTATGGGTTGGTGGCGGCTGTTTGCCGATTCGTTGACTTGCCGGCACGGTCGGTCGGCTCGAGTCGAATGCTGCCACTCTCTCAGTCTGTCTCGCGACCGCGTGCTAAGGGGATGTCGTTTCTTCTCTCCCTTCTGTGAACCTAATTAACCAATTAACCAATCGTGTTTTGTTTGTTTTTCACGATTATTTAGTTTTTTGCGATATTGATGTATAACGGATAAATCGGTGGCGCGCGCACGCGAAATGTGACGTATTCAATGGATCGACAATCAGGATAGCACTCATAAAGACGATTCTGTGTTATCTTCCTTCTTTTCCATGGACCAGTGACAACAAGAAAGAATTGTTTGACGCTTTTGTGTGATTGTTTGCGGGGAAAATCGAGAGGATTTGATGTGACGAGATGGGCAGCGAGGCGGACACGGAGACCACGGCTACCAACGCCGTGGATTCGGATGGATCCGTTAGTTGGGAGGATTTTTTCGGTAAGTTAATTTGATACAATGTTTATACTTTATGTTTCTAAATAATTAGAGTTAGTTTATATATATGTTATATACGTAAACGTGAATATAATTTGTTTTATCTTCGTGAAGACAATATCTTATATATTCTTATGTTGATGTTATTTCATTAGATGAGGCTTCTGAATTGAAATAAAACAATAAAATAAAATATCAAGATCATGTTCTTAGATTTTTTTTTTCTTATGTTATTTCTTAAAGTTATAAATAAACAATGGTTTTCAGATTTCTACGATGTAACTCGATGTTGATTTCGCGCCAGTTTTTTATCACGAACACGTGTATAGTTATTATTAGGTTATATGTACATATTATTAGAAAAACATTGCAAATAGAATGTGTCTTTTATTAAAGAAACATAATATTTTAATTGAATTCCATATAATAAAGATGAAAATGACATATTTTGTCACTTTGTGTCGATAATAATTCACGAACGGTAGCGAAAAGAAAGCGCCAATCATGACGCTTGTAAACGATCGTCGCATGTTTATTGTCTCTAATGCAATCGCGCGTCTTGTTTCGAGTGGATAATTCGTCTCATTGTCGGAATGAGGGTAATGTGATATGATACATAAATACAGAATACATATAAAAGTAGAAAAAGAAATGTATTAATTATTGAATGCATTTTGACAAAATTAAATGTATTATGAGAATGTAAATTATGAGAAATCATAATTTGTACAATTGTAAAATTTATTTAGAATAGTTAATTAAAATACTATAACAAGATACATTAAATTGAAATATTTTTTTTCTATAATATAAAAAATCCAATATGATTCAGAATTTATCTTTCTTAAGATTTAAAAATATTAGAATTAGAGATAATATTAGATATAAAATAACTTTTAATATAAAGATAACAAATATAAATTTTACTACTTGATTTCAGGATTGGATACGTATATGAGTCAGTTATCTATTGTATTTTTCTTTTTTTTTACTTTTTTTAAAATTTTGATATAGGTTTTCATTATCTTTAATCTTTGTTGTTAAGACGAAGAAATGATTCATTTCTTAGAATTTCTTTAAGAATAAGAATAAGATATAATAGATAAATTTTTTTTTATAAAATGTTTTTAATTTAAAAACTAGTAAATATAAGATATTAATTTACAAAACGAAAAGAAAAATTGAGCATTGATTTCTTTGAATTGTAAAGTCAAAAATTCATACTTCATATTGATAACAGCTATTGCGGACATCGATATTATCAACAAAAATGACAAATATTAGTTCGATAAATTTAATAGCGATTCTTAAATTATATGTTCATTTTATTATTACCTAAAGAAATAAAAAAAGAAAGAAAATTTGTGTAATTACCAAAACAAAAATATGAATTGTGCGAATTAAAATTTTTTATCAATATTTTTTATCTTTTTAATTATATTTATTTTAAAAATCTATTTATAAATATAAAATATAATCTAATTTATTCATTAAAATGAATTTATATAATTTTAAGTAATCTGAAAAAAATTTCTTGAAACAGGTAATTTATAATAGATTTTTGTTTCTTTTTTATTTATATTAGTCAGTTTAAAGCAACTTGTAGTTTCGTTTTGTTCATTTTTTGATTTGTTATCTCGCATGCTATTAGTGTATAACGCGAATTGCATCGTAAACGGAATAAGAGAGAAACTATTAGAAAAAAGTATATTGATACCAATTAAGGATTTCCCCAAAAGAAACAGAGCGATAGTTAACATTACTACTTTCTATTTATAAAAAGCGAAAATAAATATTGCTCTGTTTTTTTCTCTTTTCTCCTTTCTTTATTTTATACACTTTTAACAATATTTTGATATTTAGTTTAAGTTTATAAAAAAAGAATAAAAAAAATTATAAATCTTGCCAAAATAGATCTTAGATTAATAAGATAATAAATGATTTCCATCATCTCAAATTTAATTTACCTTCATCGTAATATTTCCTTTGAATATAATAACTAAAATAAAATATAACTCATTTCAAATCAATTTTGACAAATCGAGCGAAATAATATATAATAGAGAGTATTGAAAAGAAAATTCAAATTTCCCGCCCTTTCTTTCAAACGTTCTAGATCTTAGTATCATTCGAAAAAAGATACAACAAAATTTAGAATAAAAGATTATCTCGTGAGATTTATCATCGCATAGAAATTTCTGAATTCTGCATCAATAAAGCACATCTTGCTATTCCTTTGCGAACGATAGTCGCGAAAAGGAGACGGCTACTCGCGAAACAAGTGTGGCGAACTTGAGGATGCGACGCAATGCAATGCACAAAAAACCACCGCTACCGGATGCAGCTTAGAGAGCGTCGATGCTTTCCTCGATTCGCTTATGTGTATGCGCGGATCTGTACCGCGTGCGCGTGCATATATGTGTTGCATATATTCTCGTCGTGTGCACACCGAAAAATCGAGCAACCGACTCTTTGTTCCGTCTGGATTTTTATAGGGCCGGTCTAGGTCCGAAACTGATTACGATTCGTCGAAATAATCGAATTGAATTGCTTAAGTTATTAACACGGTTTTCTTCTTTAACCTCTTCCACGACGGGATATAGAAATAAGAAACTTTTACTTTCTTCAAATTTCTTTGATCGTTAATTATTTTTAATAATTAATGTTCATTGACAAACATATTATTTATAACAAAAATATGTCTTTTGTAAGAATTATGTTACGGTTTGATATTATAGGATTTAGAACAAGTGTAGCAAACATGTATGAAATGAATCGCGTGTTTCGCTGATCGTTAATGCGGTTTCCACGAAACTGTCTTTGAAGTTTCTGAAATCTTATCCGCATAAAGCGGTGCACTTTGAAGTTTTTGCGAACTTAAATGTCAGCGGACGTTACACACACACATACATATATATATATATATATACGGTAAATTAGTAAAAGAAATTGTTTACTTGCGATCGTTATCACGTTTATTTTCACGTTTAATTTCTTTTTCTTTTTTGCACGACTACGTTTGTCATTGAATGTGAACCTCTTAATTAATCTTACAAGGTTATTGCACAAATCATCACTATCGCTTATAGTGACAGTTTTATTATAATCGCCTCAAAATAACTGTATCCTCGTAATTGGTAACATTCCTGTTACGAACGACTAGTTGATGAATAACATTCCAAGATGTGACACTTGGGTCACAATATCTACGGCCCTGTGCTCGTGTGGGCTTAGTAAAGCGTAGGCGTGTCATGCTCCTCCGACTGCATTTGTAACGCCAAGTGCCTGGCCGGCGAATATACTCGTAGGTGCATCTACAGGCTGATTCACATTATGTCCATTAATCCTGCATTTCAAAACAGATGAAGATAAGACGAAATATTATCTCTAATGCTTATTGCAGACTCATTTGTAACCGAGTATCAGTTTAAAGACCACAGTTTATCATTCCTTTATCGTACTTATATAGGCTGATTCATATTTTACTTATATAAAAGTGTATATTATATTATCTTCAAGATAGGAAAAACATTTGAAAGATATTTTAATAGTTTTACTAGATTTTTAATGGAATTACAGTGAGTACAATTTTGATGGTTCAAATTATTCTTTCCTCTTAAAATAAATTATAATTATAATCTGAAATTAGATATTTTGTTCTATTAATTTTATTAATCTTTTTCATCTGTACAATAAATTTAATTTTTATTTAAATTAATTTAAATTCTTTTGTTTCTCCTTTCTTAATAAACTACTTTAATCTAATCATTAAACATTATTATCATTAAACTTGAGAATTTTCATTTTTTTTCTTATCTTCCTTTAAAGGTAAATATACATTATATGTTTCCTTTTGTTTTCTCGTGACAATAATAAAAGTGACAATAAAAAGTCGAATTTAATTATACTTCTTCCTATACAACCGCTTTCATCTATAATCATAAAATGAGTGACATAGTAAGCACGTGTAATTTTGATATTACGCTCTTATTGCTTTGAAAGAGTTCTTTTAGAGAGATTTATCACACGTCGAGTATACCTGTTTTTCGTCATTGCTTGCATAGGACCATGTCACAGTATGTCGGACAAATTCGTTTAAATAGAGAGATCTGGCGTGGATAGAGTTCACACGGAAGAGGCAACCTGTATCACACGACGTGGCTGAGAACAAGTGGGCGACATAGAGTGGAGGACGATGGTATTTGCGTGGCAATAAGGTTATGCTGGAAGAAAGTATGATCGCTAAGGAAATAAAGTTTTGAAGAATATTGAAATAAAATTAATTGTAAGATTTAAGATAATATTAATATATAAATAAGATAAGATTTAATTAAGATTTTATAGAAAAATATAAGTCAATTATTTTATCTGGTAAATTTTTCAAATTTATCATAATTTATAAGGTTTTTTTATAATATTTTAAATTCTTTTTATCATTTTACAATTTTTGATAATACCTGTATGATTTTTAATATAATTTTTTATTGAGATTCTATCTCAAGTTATTATACAACTTTTTGTAGAAATTTGTGTTCTCTTTAATTTAATAATTATTGATATTTTTTTTTATTTCATTCTGTTCATCAACTCTTGTAAATTAAATTCTTTGTTTTCTACAGATATAAAGAATATTTTGGTTATGGATGAGCTGGTTGAATGCAGTTCGTTGAATTAAAATTGAGAATTAAGTTCTGTTGATAATTGGATCTTGTTATGCGTGGTGTTGTACAGAGCACGTGTTAAAGTTTGGAAGCCTTAGATATGAATATTCCGTGGAAAGAAGATGCGAGGTTTACGCTCTATCAGTAAGGGTTGCTTGAACCCTTAATGAGGCATCTGTATTATGTTTCTTGGGGATACTTCTACATGGTGTTAATTCATTCGAGTGACATCTTTGAAGAGTCAATTCTAAAGGCCGAAACGAACATAAAAGTTAATATATAAAAATGAAGCTTATTTATTATTACTATAATATCATCACATATTTAAATTATTTATAATTTTGTTATATTCTACACAATTGTTTTTTATATTTTGAGTCAATTTCTGTAAAAAAATTCTATATTAATAGCATCATTATTAATATAATCAAATATTTAACCTCAATTCTCAATTCTGCGCATAAAGTCAAGGATAGTTTTCAATTATTGCTCAAAATTACAAACGATAATTAAATTGATTTTTAATTATTAAATTAAATATCAACAATTCTAAAACTTGAAACTTAAAGATATCTCAAATTGCAGATATAAAATAGTTACTAATTAGTATCCCAATAACGTATTCTAACTATTCAGGCCAAGCACAAATTGAAAAAAAAGGATAAAAACTGCAACAAATTCAAGAATTATCCTCAACATTTAACTCTAATTACCATTTTCAAAAAATGGTGAATATTCAATCCATGGACTTTGATTAATCAAGAAGCTAATTAAATATTATTAAAAACCTTATCCTAAAGGTGAATAAAAAATGATCTTTTTATAACTAATAAACGATTTTCATAAATCCTGAACGAATCATACGATGCAAGCTCCTCAAAATCCTGTTGAACTTTCAGTTCCTCGGAATAGATTGTTCCGTCGTCGCGTTCACGAAAACGTGCTCGTATGCGGACGGGGATCGATGCTCGTCCAACGAGACGCCATTGAACTTGATTTCCCGACACCAGGTCCCCGTGGTTGCACGTGCAGAAACTCCAAAGGAGAACGGCGTTGCCCTCGACGCTGTCTCACGTATTTCCAGGCCTGGGATTGCATATGGATCTTGAGAACGGGTCGAGTCTCTTGCGGATTTTCAGTCTTTCTTTCCTTTTTTCCCCTCCCCTTCCCTCCTTCTTTTCTCTCTCTCTCTCTTTTTTCTCATCGCGTTCTTCGTTTTACTTCTTCCTTAAAGCACGCATGCTTCTTTGTTATTCGAATCCTGAAATAGTGTACTTTCACTACGATAAACGAATTTACTCTCTGAAAATGTACTCTCGATTGGTGTTCTTCCAACTCGCTGGAAGTTTTGAAAATATTTAATTAATGATAGCGAAGTTTAAGAATGATTTAGCGATCTAATAATTATTTCTATTTAATTAATTATCTTTATTAATTATTCTTTAATTTATAGGCAACATTCATAATTTATAAATTACGAGTTCTATTATATCTTTACCAAGTTCTGTCGTTTATATTTAGAATTCGTTTAAAGCTGTTTTTGTTTTATATCAATAAAATAGCTTGAACGTCATAAAATGAGGAATTAAATTAGCGCATGCAATAATTTATACATTACAAGTTCTATTCATTTGCCGAGTCGTTTGTCGTTTATATTTAGAATTCGTTTAAACCTGTTTTTATTTTATATCGATAAAACAGTTTGAACGTCATAAAATGAAGAATTAAATTAGCGCGCTAAATGATTCATTTTCAAACATTATTATACTCATCTAATCGTGTACGAGATAACCATCGAGATTCTTATCTTCGTGATTAAACGAAAGAAAGATAAAAGATAATTAATTCTATCGCACAATGGAGAGAAATCATTTTACAAGCGGATTTATGCTCGCTAATATAGGAGAATAACGAACAAGAAGGATTATCAATCGCGTGGAAAGTCCGTTCTTCGTTGCTTGTATTGTTTTGCGGTCGCTTGTATCTCTCGCATGTGCATTTATTTTACGTAACCAAGATTTCTATATTGAAATCTAATACGTTGATTATAGTGGATCTAGAACTGGAACTAGCGCGACCACGACTGTACTCCGGTACAGTACGATTCAAAAGTATATCATTACAAAATTTTTCGACAAAATTGATCTGATAATATTTACGTAATTTTCTCTTAAAGATTGAAACAATTTTCGATTCGTATATTGCTCTATCTCTTTTTTAAAAACAAGAATAGATTATTTACTTGTATCAGACGATCACGGGGAGGATTACTCTGCCGAGTGAAGAAGAAAAAGAAAGAGAAGAAAAATGGATGATAATTAATAATCTAAACGGAATCGGGGCACATCCTTTTCCTATAATAAACAACAATGGGAGCACGTTGCTCAGAGGATGTTTACGAGCTTCATAACGTTTCACGTATCTACCCGACTTTTTTAATCCTATTCGCCCACATATTGAATCATACGCGTGAGCAATATCGTTTCCACGCGAAAATTATCTTCAACGTTTTATGTCTCAGCTAACTAATGCTCTTCTAACTCAAATACGCGATATATCTCAAAATTGTCGTTTAGATTAAGATTAAGATTATATATCAAGAAACAAATTCAAAAATATTTATGACATAGATTTTGAAAAATATAAGATTCGTTTATATTCGCATCTCTTTCTACCATCTATACCAACACGAATCTAAGATAATATTAATAAATATACAAATTTTCCCTGGAGATATACCTTTCATCCGACTACACAAAGTATTACGTACCCCTTCAAATTCGTCTTCCTTCAACCTCTTTGCCCCCTCCCCCTCGTTTCTCGGCCAATTCCGCGTCGATCGGCATTCCGCACTACAGTTAGACCGAATCACGGGGGAAGGAAGGGAGAGATGGACAACGAGGTGAGGTGGAAGAAAAAGCGGGCCGGTGTCGTCTCGGCAGGGTCGGCCGACCCACGCTTCTTAAGTCCACAATTGACCGCGCGTGCATCCAATATGGCTGATAAAACCGGATCTCCGCACGAGGGGTTAAGCTGACTGCTGCCATGTACGCAGGCAAAAGCCCGATGCCTAATGTCGTTACTCGTTACGATTCCCTTATATGTAACGCGCCGAGGGATTGAGATAAAGGTTCGTTTACACTAAAGCTGTGGCCGGGTCTCGAGGAGAGACCGTTCACCGTTCCTTTCTTCCACGATCCGCTCAATGATGCCGTTAATGAGAGAAAAATCCTTGTGATGCCGTCGTGATCGAGGGACGGAACGAGCAGTCCTTGCGGGATCCTCCCTCGTGGACAATCGTATGTTTTTACGTTGGATTTCGTATGAAAGGGGCTTTCCCCACCCTTCTGAGAGGATAACCTGATCTTCTTAGTAATCTGAATAATTAAAATTCGCGATTGTGAAAAGTTATTCCTTAAATTTCAAAAAAATGGTGGAAATTTAAAATTGATGGAATAAATATATTCGAATCGAAGATTTTTGTAACTAATTTCCCAAACGTTTTTAAACTTCTATGTCTCGATAAAGTATTTCACAATGAACATTAAAAGAAATATTTCTAAAAGGTGTCAAGCAGGATTTGTCGTTTCCTCACCGGTTCGTTATCTTTCTGGGTCCGCTTGTACAAGTCGAAGTACAAAGGTATGACTAACGCGCGGAATATGTAGAACAGTGTTCGTTATACAATGTACGCGTTGCCTTTAACAGGCGCTGTTCCTTTTGCAATTTGTTAGCGCCCCGCGAAAGTGTCACGTCTTTTCGCGCGCATTTTTCACCGTCGCTGTAAACTTTGCGTGACGCTATTCAAAATATATTCGGCCGCCGCACCAATAGCGAGTTACATCACATTGTGATTGCGATCGACTTTTCTGAGACAATAATATTGTCTTTCGTCATAATAATAAAATATATTGCATGCACATGACATTATATAAAACAAAGAAAAAAGTATGTGTAATACTTGCAATTCTTTTATAAAACAAATAAGAATTTAATAATTTAGATTTACGGTATCGTCATATTTTGTCGTGCTAGTTTTTTAAATAAAATTGTTAAGAATAAGAGAAAATTTAAAAATTTCTTTTGAGAAAGTATGTATGTACATATATTCTACAACTATTTTTAAGAATAAATATAGAGATAGAAAGGATGATAACAATATCAAGTATCTATTCATTTTATCTTTTAATTTAGAAAAACTCGGAATAGTTAAATAAAAGAAAAGAAGAAATAAAGATTTTCATTTGAAATTTTTATTACTGTAATATTGTAAATTATAGAAATAGATAAGTTATTAATTTGTATAGATACAAAAGGAATATATATATTTAAATTCGTTTGTATATAATATAGCATATAGAAATATTTCTTAAGAATATGTTAGTTTCCCATTAGAAAGCTGATAAGATAGCAGTTTTTATCTTTTCTTTATTCCTTTTAAATAATTTTTTGTTGTTCTATATGTATATATATATATATATATTTATTGCAAAATACATTGATTGTATATTAAATCAAATGTATCATATTTAATTAATGATTTAATTTAAATATTTATGTTTACATTTTATATCTTTTTGCATCATGCGTTATCATATAAATGAAATCATCAAAACAGTATGCAATCAGATATATGCAATATATCTGGTAAAAAATTGCAATAAAAATAAGATTTCTAAATACAAAAAACATAAAATATTTCTTTGATTTCTATATATCTATTTTAATATCGTGTATTTTTATTAGAAGTATAAAAATTGAATTTTTAAATATTTGAAAATAATTGAAAATAAATGAAAGTTGAAAGAAGTTTATTAAAGTTAATCTTATAAATTGAGAAAATAACAGTATCTTTCTTAATAATGCAAAGAACGCATAAGATAAGCGTTATTGCACCTTTATACAGCTTATCGCTAGAAGGAACTCTGATTATTTAACGAGATGCGCTATTGTGCATCTTTACAAGGAAAAACAGTGTAGAGGTTAGTTCCATGTGCACCGATGGCGTGCCTAATATGCAACGAGAGTGTGAACAGTGTGAACGAACTCGTAAATCGTCAGCGTCGGGACACTTTTGTCTGCGCGCGCATTAGACGCGCACGCGTCGTCGCGACTACGCGTTTTAATCAGCCACTGCGTGCGGGAACGTCCCGAGGAATTTTATTAACGTTTTTCACGGAGAAGAATAGCTCGTAACTCAACTAACTTAAGAATGTTGTGAACAAAGTTAAGGAGAAGAAAGAAAATATACGCATCAGACTTAATGCAGCTAAGGATTTTCACATTGGTTTACTACTGGTTCGTAAGAAGAATATTTAGTATGTATAGGTTATGGGACGAATTACGATTTTAGATATTGGTTCACGTTGCAATTGTGATATAATTATGATTATTAATAATTAAATTTAAATGATAAAAATAAAATTTAAATCAATAATATAATAATTGTAATAAAATTATTTCAAAATATTTCTCGTACAATTCACAATATTTCTTGATATTTCTCGATAAAACGATCCTATCTTTAAGTGATTTTATTAACTTTTAGGAATACGATCTATCGTCTACCGTTCTGATAATTTAATTCATTGATCGTATTGATAATGGATAAATTTGCCTTAAGGCAAATAATACAATGTATTCTAAATCACTCATGCGATTATAATCACACGTTTGCTTGGCTGCTCGATTTCTTCCTTAATTTATTTGCCACGGTCCGTGATATTTAATTATCACGATGTCATATATTAACGCGAGAAGATGAACATATTGAATTATTCCCGGCCCCTTAATTGTGCGCAATTCATTGTGGATTTCTGCACGTAATACAATTATCCGCAGACATGTTCGGTTTTTGCTGTGATCAAATCTTTTCTCGTATCATTATAATCGATGTCCTATCTTCGTGATTTATGAAATGTATAGAAAAGAAATATATTGGAATAATTAATAATCGGACTAATTCATACAATTGAAAAATTATTTTATTCAATGGAAAATGAATAAAAAATTTGTTTTTATTTTCCTAAAAATCGATATTTTCTTATATATATTATTTATTTTATTTTTATTAAAGAATTTATTATTGATTATAAATAAATAATCATTTTTCTAATCTGCGAAAATTCAAATTAAATTAAAATATGAATAAATTTTTATAATATATAATTAATATATAAAAAGATTAATATTTTTATTTGCAATATTTTTTTTATATATATAAATTGGATTCAATAACTTTCTAAATCAAATGCGTTTGAAGTAGGATGTTAACAATGTGACTCAGAGGATTGAATAAGTTGCATTTTCAAGCTTGTAATCCAAATAATGTGTCTAGATCTGGGAGCGCGTGCGATTGATATTTTAAATGCAAATCAACCCGTTAGTAGTTTCACAGTGGCGAAGGAAAATATAAGTAGCTTATACTTACATACATTAGTTATAACGCTTCCCACGCGTTCTGCTACATTGAATTGTGATAATTAGCCAAGCTATGATAGCGCGTGATCCTTGCCGACAACCGAACAAAGAATTTCTTATTGAAACTATTAGCATATATCTAATGCTCTATATTTTTCAAAATCTCAATGACATAGAAAAGACATTTCAAAGACTGAGATATAATTTAGAAAAAAAGTTTTCTAAAAATCTGTATAATATACAATTATTTTCAAATTTTCAGTTTTCAAAAATTCATGAAATATTTTATTTTAATTTTTAAATATATTAAATAATTTTGAATTCGATTAAAGTTATAAATAAAAATTTGTTTGATATTTCTGGCCTATTTTTATTAAAATAACTTTTTTGTATTTCGAATTTTATTTTGGATCATTTTACGATAGATGATAAATGATTCTAAAATAGAACATCGATATATTCACTTTTAACGTGGCCCAAAAAGGTGACTTATACTCTCGAGAGCGTGTACACGATTAATTTAACAGCCCAGCCAAAAGTGTGACGAGACAAGAATTTCCTTTCGATTAGACTCGCTTTTCGCTTCATGGATTTTAATCTTTCAGAAGCTTTTCAATATTTACGAGTATGTGATTGCATCTTTTTCACGCGATTTCAATCTCAATACTTGCAAAAATGAATATAAATTGAAATAACATAAATTTTCATTAATATAATGTCTAATCTCTTTATCTTTATCTACATATGTTTGTTTTATTTCTAATAATAGATTTTTAATAATTAATTTTTATTCATATTTTTTTTAAAGAAAAAAAAAGAAAATTTTGAGAATGTATGCAAAAATAAAGAAAATAAAATGTACTTACTTATAAAAATGATTAATTTCTTTCTTTTTAGAATTAAGTATAAATAAGAAAACTCTTTATAAGAAGAAAAATTAAAATAGTGTTCAAGAATAAATCTACAAGAATTTTGTATCCAAAATTATACACCTCACCCTATAAAATACACTTAATCCTTTGATTCATTTCTGGTGAATGTTTATGATGATGAATAAGTCTAATTTTTTGCAACTTACCACAGCATTCATTTAAATCTTTTAAATCTTCAGAAATCTCTTTCCGAAACTTTTTTAAAATTAAAAAATGTATGAAAGTAAAATCACAAGAAAGATCTTTCTCTTCTAATACTAATTTTTTAATTTCAAAATTATAAGAAAAATTATTTACAATCAGAGAAATCTTCACAACTTATAATACGAATTCAATAATTTGTATTATTAAAATTAATCGATAAATCTATTTTATAATAATTCTTTTTATTAACGAAATATTATTTCACAGGAATAAGATTAACTTTTTATGATTCTGTTATAAATATTTGGATATACAGCGTAATGTTCTATATATACGTATATATACGTATAAAAATCAGGATTTTCGAGTTAAATGAATTTCTTTGTAAAGTAATGTACAAGCTCTTTTGTGACTGACTCTACATGTATGTATATCTACCGCACGTGACACGGGCCAAATTCGTAATTCCAAGAAAACTCGTTGACTCGGTCAAAGCGTGTTCCGCCAAGAGGCTAAACCGCCGTGTGTGAATTGAAACGATTTCGCGTGACTCTTTTGTCCCGAGGCCTGTCTTTTGTGCCTAGTTGAAATCGTTTCGAATGCGTTCGCGTAGGCGTCACGGGTGTGTTGTCCCGCATGAACGGTTCTAGTTTGTCACCAGCGCCACGACCATTTTTCCCCTATGCGTTTAGTTTGTCCCTGAATGACTGAGGAATGTTTCTAGCATCAAACTTCCGGGTTCGTTGTCGATGAAGATGATCGAGATTGTGTTTCAATCTTGAGAAGTGACGATATTCTTTCGAATGATAGATATTTGTGATCAAATTTGAGATTTAAATCTGTAATTATATTATACTAGGGTTTTTCTTTAGACTGGTAAAATATTTTGTAAAATAGTTGCAAATAAAATTTGTTTTGAATGCCAAATAGCTGCCAAATAGTAGATATTTGAAAGAATGTATATCAATGAATTTTTTGAAGCTTTTTTACAGGTATAAATATATAGAAATCATATTATAAATACGAAAAAACAACAGTGATATTTATTGTTATGATAACAATGACAGTAAAGAAGAAAAATGATGAAATCTTATTCTTCGAATATTTCGAAATGTTAATTTCGAACGGCAATTAATATTTTAGGGATTCTCTGTCATGGTACAAATTAAGTTTTCAGTTTCCGGTGTCATTCGGATGTACAAATGAAGATGAATAATTTTATCGTTTGAGTATTCTTAAAAGATACTAAATAATTTTACTGATGGAATAAAGATAATAAGAATGATGAGAAAACCAGTATGTAAAATAAGGGTGTGTTTTGGGTAAGCTTGTCTAGGAGTGTGAGTTTGAATTCTGATTAGAGGGGGGTTTCCGGTTCTTCTAAGTTTGGCTGAATATATGTTTAATTTATTTGATGTCATATTTTTCTTTTTTCCTTCTATAGAAATTCTAGAGGATGTTTTAAAATATATAGAGATATTAATTTAAAAAAAATTTTGAAAAATTTGTATATTCTTTAAATTCTAAATTTTATTCTATAAAATATAGAATTTTTTCTCTAAACAAAAATATTCATTTCAAATTTTTAATAAATATATTCATTGAATCTTTTTTCATTAATTTTTCACTCATCAATATTATGATATTCTGACATATTATGACACCGTTTTTTTTTAAATATATTTATAACTTTATATTTATTTCTCGAAGATCGAACGATTTCTATGTAAATACACGTTTCATTTCATGAGTTAGTCGGAGGGCGAAGCAATCAAAATACGTATGCCGGATTCAGTTTAAAAAAAAAATATTATTTAATACCGCGTGGGCAATGAGGTGGTGCATAGCATGGTGTGTTGCTTTTATCTCGAGGATTATATGGGTGGAAAGTGGGCACAACGAGAAAAACTGTCATTTGACGGCTGGCCAATGGGCTTGGCAGGCAATACGCGATGTGTTACATTTAAGAAGTTGATAAAATAAACTCAAATAGAACGGCTTCCTTGATGTTTCCTCTACACTGATGTTTATAATAGTATTGTTTCAAAATTGTTCGCATTTGAATTAATGTTCGATTGTTCAGAATGAAAACAATATTTATTTCGTAGATTAGAATTAGCAAACATCGAGCAACTTAAATTTTTCTTAATTAAAATGAGAAATGATTGATAATAATTTTTCAAATTACACATAATACATTTACATAATTTCAAAATTAACACGAGTTACAGACAAACATTGACAACGTTTCACTACAAGTTACTAAACTCGATCTTAACGATAATATCACTAGCAATAGTACAATAACAGTAATAATAAATTCCCACATTTTTCACAAAGTTACTAGCCTCGACAAACTCACTAGATTTCTCAAATCCAATTATCGATAACATTGCTAAAACTGATACTTCCAAAGATTCTAAAATTAAAAACTGTACCCTAAAGAAACTCGAAACATTTTTACAAACTACAAAAGAAAATATTTCACGTAGAAACGTGGACGATTTTTCCCTGTACTTTCATCGATCTGTCTTGTCACGTTTACAACGAAATCCGAGAGGGGTACGTGTGTCGTACCTCCACTATTAATAGTTTAGAATATATGTCGAGCCCGTACCGGCCTAGTTAATCCGCGAATACCGCTCCGTCCAAAGCGCAACAATGGAATATTACATTTTATTAGAGATTCGCGTGTCTCTTGGTATCCTTCGTTCTCCCAACTTCCTTTTGTTTTGAGCGAGCGTTGCACGAGAATCTAACGTACGGATGTCGACGACGTCACGCTGCGACGATGCAATTAGTGTCGTGTTAGCGAAAGTCTGAACGCTATGCGTTCCCGTGGATTTCGCGTTCCTCGCGAGAGGAGGGGTATTAATCATAATTTTCATTTCTCGAGCCGACCATTAACCCTTACTCGGCTCTTACGTCGAATTAAATTTAACCTGTCTGCTATGCTGCTCGAAAGGTTTTTTTTTCTCTCCTCTCCTTTTATTTCTGGATTATGGTTTCGCTTTGCGTTTTTTCTTCTTCTTCTTCTTCTAGAAACGTGTCGTTTAGAGAGGTTGGCTATTGTGATATCGCGTTACGGGTATAATGATACGCTTCGCGTAATTTCATTGTGATGGATGAACGTGTTACGAGAGTAAAACTTTTCTGAAGAATGGAGCGTATGTTAATCCTATAATTAGGATCCAGCTTTGAACTTTGTATTAATTGGAGAGGTATAAGCGGTGAAACATATCGAGAAAACTATCGATGCGGGGTGACGAGAGAAATTTAATCTTTCTCTCGAGAGAAGGTGAATTTTAACAGAATAGAGAATAACGATTTTGAAATTACGATTTTTAAAAAAATACTATATAAAAGAAAAATCTTGTATCTTTCTGAATCATTAATATAATATAATATAATGAAAAGAAATAGATGGAAACAAATCATCATAATCATTTTTTACCAACGGTTGAGCACCATCGCCTCCCGCAAGAACCGACCATTCCAAGCCAACGCAATAATAATAACTCTGACCTCAGAACAAGAACAAGAACAGGAAAAAGAAACAAAGAAGTGAGAAAGAAGGAAAGAAGGGGGAAAAAGTCTAGAAACAAAGAAAAAGAAGTCCAGAAATAGAAGCGTTTACGTAACGCTCGTTTTCCAACCGAGTTTTAAACTGGCACACCGCGCAAGGGTTGAAAACCTTCCTTTTCCTTCGCGTCGGAGAAATCAATCCGAGAAGCGTGCGCCCGTATCCGGGGCAACTATTTTTTTCCCCGCGGCCCCGATGGCTTTTCCAGGAAACCGCATACCGAGCCGCACGATTTCCTGCGACAGAGAGAACCCGGAGAAGGATTCGACGAGCAGAGGCGAGAAGATTCTTCGATCCTACTGTGTTGTACGCTAAGCGCGGCCGATCGAGCAGATTTAGTAGCCGCGTCTAACGGTTCGCCGAGGTTCTCTCCAGCTCCTCTCCTCTTAGGTTTACCAGCAACACACACGGCCACCAACCAGCAATACAATCGGCCGCCGGCAGCCCACCGGCGCCTTTCCTGTTTGTTCCTAGGGTTCTTCGATACGTACTTCTCTCTCTCTCTCGCTCTCTCTCTCTCTCTCTCTCTCTCTCTCTCTCTCATTGTTCATCTCGGTTGGTTCGGTCATGTTTGTAGTCTCCTCGAATGCGAGTGCAGTGACCCATCGAGGATGCTTGGCTTTTGCAAAGGATGCTTGTATTTTTCAGGAGGAGGAAGGATGCTTTATACGCCTTTCGAAAGGTACTCGAATTTCCTGAAGGAAAACTTACTTGGCTTACTTACTTTTTGCTCAGGGAGATGTTTGGATTTTTAGGGAAGAATGTTGTCTGGAAATTTTTTTTTTCTATCCGGAAGAGCGGTCCGGAAGGGTTTTCAAGCAGAGGATGATTCAAGTTTTATTGTGTTTTAATATATAATATTTTATAGTGGAAAATGGTCAAATTTTGATAGTGAAATTCTCGATGAATAAATTGATGGAAAATTGAAAAATTCACGAATAAAGGATATATTAACTTGATTAAATTGTTTCGTGAATCATACGGAACAATGAAGAATCCTCGCAATTCCCTCTATATTGCGCAATTGATCGTTATCAGAATGGATTCCAACGAAGTTAGAGATTAGAAATTAGTCCATCTACCGGAAATAGGCCGATATTCCCCGGAAGAGACTTGCCAGCTTGCTTCAGCCACAAATATACTGTTCAAAAATAAAATATTATTTCATTACGTATATCCGTACACGAATAAATTGTACAAAATATAACGAAAACTAAAACATTAGAAATTGTTCGTTAAAATAATTGCGAAATAACGATGAAAGGGAAATAATTGGAAAGTGGGATGAAATACCAATTTTTTTTTTTTCGTTTAAAGGAAAATTTACATAGAACGAGGGAAATATTTTGTATTGGTCGTTCGATATTTGTTATCAGATTGGGCGGCACGTGCACCTTTGACCAACGATTTCTCTCCTCGAGATCGGTATTTTGAGTTGCGTGGCACGTGGGAGGCGAAATATACCCGCGATCTTAGGCGAGCATAGAGTGGCGTAACCAGTAAACAAACTCGGAAAAGAAGGACACCCTGGGACGAGAGGGAATAAACCTGTTCGGTTAACTTGTTATCGGCGAAACGCGAAACTAGTTATTAAAAGCGATCGTTTTATACTACGGAGATGAGAAGCGCGTTAAGGTTACAAGAAGCTTGTATCGTTGCTCCGCTATTTTTTTTTCTTCTTCTTCTTTATGAATTCCTTTCGACTTGTGGAATCTCGTTCCCTCGATCCAGTCACCGATAGATACGTTAAAATTTTATCGGCTCTTTCCAATGATGATAAACACACTGTAATTATCGCTGTTTATAAACATTCTAATATTTTGCGATTTTTCTTCCTATACCATTGAATGATTCTTCTTTTTTAGAAAAGACAAGTGAAAGCAAATGTAAAAAATAACCGAAATTTTGCTTATTGAAGGGATATATATTAAAAGAGAATTAATCCGTCTAGGAAAAATAAATAAAATATAAGAAAAGATAAGGAAAAAGGTTAAAAAGCATCAAATCTACTTCATCCCCTTGAACGAAATCGAAAGAGACAGAAAAGTTTTCAGAATCGGTTTAATAAAATTCCCTAAAAAATAAGACGTGAAAAATTCCAAAGAAAAGAAAAGAAAATCCATAAAAATCTGTCGAACGAAAGGGAAAAATCGTATCGATCTCGATCTCTGACGCAAGAGATCGTGTGGGTGCGACGACAGGAGCAGCTGATCCTCGAGAATCGCGAACGTGTTCGAGAAGTCATCGAAGGGAAGAAGGGAGAGAAAGAAAGAAACAACTCGTGGCGTGGACTCGTTCGTTCGAAGAGGGACCGGTTCTGCTCGTAGTTCTGAGCGGAGACAGAAAAGTGCCGCGGCGAAACGAGACCGCACCCCGTGACTCCGCGGTGGTATTCCTGTACCACGTGAACCTTATGCGAGACAGAAACGGTGCACAAGGCTTAGAAGTCTCCCGCACTGGTACCATCCTCAGTATTTATCGTGCTGTCCTGATGGCGACGCCTATCTCCACACGTCTCCTCTCCTCTGTTACCGGTTTCTCTGGACGCCATTGATCGTCTGAATCGTCTGAAACGCGAAGAATCGTTCAAATGTGTAAGATAGAGGTAATGAGGAAAATCGTGGGTGTTTTCTTCTCTCTTTTTTTTTTCTATTACAACTTTTGATTTTATAAAAATTCAGTAAATCGAGGAAACAGATAATTTTGAACATCGAGGACGAGGATCGTGAAGGTAATATTTTCCACATTTAGAATATTATTGAGGTTTAATAATGTAGTTGTTGATTAATTAAAAATTAAATAACCACTTGAAATATATATATGTTGTTATACAAGTATCTTTTCAAGGTATCATGCAAATTTCTCACGACAATTCCTCGTGTGTAATTGTCTCTGCATCGAGAGGACGGATGACGGAATTATGTTAATCGTTCAATGATATAATTCGCGGTATAAGGATAGATCGTGGGCGATCCCCCTCCAGGGCGTCGTTTCTTCGACCATCGTGAACTTATTTTTCGCCTCGTTCCTTATTTCATCGAGATTTTATTATTATTATCATGGCCGAAGCTCGCGTCCTCGATGAATATTCATAGCTAGCGGGGTTGAACTTCGTCGGAGGATGATAAACATCGGGCCTTATGTTTCATTCATACTGGTCTCGCATTGCCGGACATAATGAGCCGGTAGAATGAGAAATTAGCTGCGTGCATACGATTTTAATATACTGTTCATTGTTACGCTCGATTGGACGCTTGGAAAACAATTCTCTCGTTCGTCCGATCGTTAATTGATATTTGTATACGTTAAAACATCAATGCATTCAAAGGGTAGAGTTTGATTTATAAGCGTCGAAATTCAAACGGTGTGTATATCGTTGAAACCTTTGATTGTTGGCACTTTCACAAAAAGATTGAAAAATGATGCTGAATTTCGTAAAATGAATATATTCGTAAAAAATAAAAATGTCGGAGAAGCTTGAGAAACAGTTACGACAGAAAGGGAGAAAGTGCTTTTAGCGCGGTGAAAATTGCGATTGTTTGCAAATTAATTTCGTTCCATTATACTGCATCGTATCGATACCGATGAAAAATCGTAATTCTAAAGGCGAACAATTCTTACACTTGGAAAAAAGAGAACGTTAGCTTCTGTGATTCGCAAGTTCGATGAACTTAATGTTTTCTATGGATTTTTATTATACATGATATGTAATTAGCATGAACGTTTTAATATTACATGCAAATTATGGCGATTATAGTTTGCGTCGAAGATTTCAATCCCTTGAGATAATAGTTGATTTCCCCATCACGCAGAACAATTTTTCCACTATGCGACATTCCTTAGTATACTCCTTCCTAAGAAGGAGAAAAAAAGAGATATTATTTTGTTATCTATAATTAAGAAACAAAGAATTATACAACTTATATCAAATTCTATTTTATTGATGTTAAATTTTATTTAAAATTCTATTAATAATAATTCTATAATCATTTCCATATATATTTAGTAAATATATTAGTGTCCCAATAATAGACATATTTTTATTTCCATAGTAAAATTTTTATATTGATTATATTGATTATTCAAATAAATTGGTAATCAGATATAAATTTTACTTTCCAATTAAAAATGGCACTAAATTAAAAGATTTTGATAATGTATTGATAAATATTAATATGCATATTTTCAAATATTTCTAACTTATTTTATATTTGCGTTTTTTTCAGTATTATTTTAATTCTATTACGTTATGAATATATATATATTTAACGTGAAACTAATTATACTACTATTAATAAGATTGCAGAAGTCATTTTTGGCAAGAAAAGTATACAATGCTTAAAATTGCTATGAAACAAAAATTGTTGATACTTAAACATCAACGTATGATTTCACAAAACATATTAGGCCAGATTTAGTAACGAAAATAATCTTACAACAGAACAGAAAGTTCAGCATGTGGCATGTATACCGCATGATAGGCAATGTGGCTAAATCTCTAAACTTTATTTTTTAAACATCCTGTATGTGTAATTAATTCTGTCTAATTAAATATTCAATTAAATAAAACCAAATGAAATAAAACTTCATGAAAAGATAAGAAAAATAAATTTTCAAAAACTTATTACATTACAAACAAATGATATTTAAACATAATGAATATTTCAAAGATTTAAAAATTTTAACTTTTAAAAATCTTTACAACATTATATGAATAATTTTTGGATAAAATATCCATACGTATAATAATAGATTAAAATCAGATTAATAACATTATTGGGATAAAATTTTATAGGTTAGTTATGTAATTATATATAAATGTACTCACAGATTCATTAATACCACTGAAAAAACCACTTTTTTTTATTATTATTTTTATATTTTTATTTCATTATTAGTTCATTTTTTTCTTCTTTTTTTTAATTTTTGTCACGTAAGTAATGTTGTATACGATTAATCGAACACGAGAGTCATTGCCAGTTTGCAATATCGAATAGCTTGGTGTTCGGTATCGTTAGACAGTCCCTGTTCGTTCAAATTTAATACCGACTTAGTATTAGGTCATTACTAAACACGTCTGTCTTTTTTCTTTCCCTTTATGACATTATGACGACAACTTCAACTACGAATACGACAACCACTTTCACGCGCGCATATATTACACACTGGTCAGAAAGCCGCGTTGTAAACAGAACATAAGTTTCGCAATCGACAACTAAAGACAAGATATCGTATGTGTTATTGAGAATTTTCAATAAAGATTAAAAAGAATTTGTCATAGTTCATCAAATTTCTCATAAAAAATTCAATTTAGGACTAATGTATAATATTTTTCAAATTTCTTGAAATAAAAAAGTTTTTTTATTTAATGAAAATGTTATTTAAATTAGATCATTTTATTCTTTTTGTATTACTTTTTATTCTTTTAGAAATTTTATATTTTTTTAATGTTTTAATTAATTTAAAAGTATTTGATTTTTAAAAATATTTTTTAATTTTTTGTATTTGGAAAAAATGGAAAATTTATTTTTTATTGTCGATTGTTGTTAATTATTTAGAATTATTTTAAATGAATTTGGGCATGAAATTTTCGAAACAAAGAAATTCAGATTTTTATAACGATTAAAAATTAACAGAAGTCAGATTATTCGTATATATAGTTATATAGTTAGGTTAGGTTATTGACTAAGTTCTTATGAAATCATGTTTATCTAAATTGTTAGAGTAATGTGAAAGTAGAAGAATTGATAATTAGAATTATTAGTGATCCACATTTTTTTATTTTTCGTCATTTTTATCAAAAGTATTTAATTTAATTTATCTTTTGTGTAAACTTTTACTATTACTATTAGTAACTATTAGTAATCAAATATAATTTTTTCTTTTTCATTTAGATATATTTTTTTAAAATAATTTTTTTTATAAATTTTACAAATTTATAAATATTGATTCGAATTCTTTTCTTCTTTTTTTTTGACTATCCATTTAAGAAATTTTACTAAAATTAAAAAATAACATAAATATTTAAATATTTCAATACATTCTATCCAAAAAATTTTATTAAGTTCTAAATACTTAATTAAAATGAATAGAACTCAAATAGAAAGTTAATGAAAATTTTTCTTTTTTTTTTTTTTATAAAATTCTTGTTTGGAATGAAAGCTCTGAATTCTTTCTACTGGAGACACACGTTTCAATCTTCTGACTGTGGGACCCATGGTGGTTCAAAGCTAATGCAGCTAGCGTAAGATGGAATGGAATGTCCTTTGTGAACCGGCTGTTTCACCTCCATATATGTACGTAGCTGTTCGCTTAGCTAATATCTCTGTGGAAGCCAACGAAAAGCCACGGGTACCGCGTTGGAGGCCAGAAACACCACGACCTTCGTTATACCAATCGACTTCTTCGTTAGAAAATAGTAAAATATTCACTAGTTATTTTCTTTGCTGAAAAGTGAAAAAGAAATAAAACAAATTTCACATTAGGAAATAGAAATTTAACTCATGAATTTTTGTTTATTTTTATCTATGTTACAAAATGAAATTTATATTTTACGAGGTTAGAATTCCTAGTTTGAAATGTTGTGATGTAATTTAATGCTGGTTTTAGTTATTTCTTATTTCGAAATTATTCTGGAAAGAATTTTAAATTTCACTTTAGAAATTGAAAATTGTTTTTAATGTATTCGTTCTTAAAATATAGATAATTGAGATATGCATATGCTGTCTTTAGAATTTATTACTAAAATTTATTACTAGATCAAAAATATATCATTTAAAAAAAGATCATTTTTGAGTTATATAATTGTTAATCGAGTTCTTTAAAATATTTTTTTGATATATTAAATAAATTAAAATAAATATAAAAATCATCAACTTCTGATAATTTAAATATTATTAAATCTTTAAAAGATGCACTTTTATATTAAACACATTTAAAATATATATATATATAACATTTCCTAAGAATGCTCAAATATCAATTTAGAAGTGAAAAATGGCGGATGCGAAGGGATCGGTTTATTCAGCAGAGGGCGCCTGTTCTCTACGAAAATTTCTGCAAGCGTACATCACATATACGTATACGTATGCACGAACGAACAGCTGCGTTTGATTCGTACGGTAAACTCAACGTTCTAATTACGACAATTGGCTGTCATTGTTCTTAGACATATACGTAAGACTGGGAGAACGATTAACGTGATGGTAACCAGTGACTACTTGGAAACTGTGGCCCTACGGTGCTCGCGACGAACGTTTTCGAACTGCACGTGAAATTAAGGTCGATTGTTAATAATAGAAATGAAACAAAGATGTCGGATTTATTATTAGCATATGCTTTTAAATAATCTGATTTCATTTGAAATATTGTCGATTCAAAGAAAAAGAGATTTTTATTTTGTACAGGATGATTCATATTATTAGTCGTTATAATACTTAACCTTTAATTAGTATCGTTAAATCATAGATGGCGTATTAATAGTAAATCTGTTAATATGACAATTTTTATTTTGTAATATCGTAATATAGTATTATTATATTTATTTGTTCTAATTTTATAATATATATGGTTTTTGAACAATATGGATCTGATTAATTCTTGAAAAATTAAAAATTGCACAGTAATTTTTAACTATGCAAGAAATTGGTGTTCCTAACCTCATTCAAGATTCATTCTCTTAGGCAACAATATTGCGACAGAAAAAAAAAAAAAAAGAAAAGAGGATTAAACATCATGCATTTTCCTTCACGCTAAATACGAGAATTAAATTCATAACCGCAATTCCATTCGTGATATTTGACGGAACTAATATGGTGGAACGATGGATTGACGCGTGTAATTAGAAAGCACATACGCGCATTTACGCGGAATCGGTGCGTTTGTTTTGCAATTAGCGAGTTGCAAGTAGGTCTTGAACAATTGAATTGCAACGTTCACTCATGCTTGGTTTTTCTTATGGATCAATGGGATAACTAGCTTTGATAACGAAGGATAATCGTTGGGCTAGTCTTTCAGTGAACTTTATTCTGCAACTATTGTCATCGATCGTCAGTTTAGAAATCATTTTAAAGAAACAATAATTATCATTATCATATTGTGTTAACTTTATGTTGAACTTGGAACGATATTAAAGATATTTATGCCATTTTAAGGTGAGAAATTTTTTTCTAATTGAATTATAAATGTTTAAATTATTATTAATTTCATTTATTAAAACTTGTCAAAGTTAAATTATTTGTCAAAGATGTTTCAAACATTTATCAAAATTCAAGGATTTTATCAAATTTTCTATTTCATTATTATATTATTACTTGAATATGTATTAAAATCATTTCACAGTATAAATAATTAAAAATATTTGCAATAATTGTTTGAATCTAATTAGAATGATATTCGACTATAATCATTTCTTTTTTTCTTCTCACAGAACAAAAATATAAAGATAAAAAAATATAAAGGAAGTGTTTCAACAATTGGTTACTTCTTTAGGAGTAATTTGGGTGTTAATTAACCAAAGCTGATTGGGTCCATTACAATCGATCTTTCCCATAGAATAGTGATATGCAAAATTCGACATTAGCCAAAGCGTGATCAATCGCCGTCCTTAATTAGTTAGCTCGCCACATTTATCTCTAGGTATTAGCAATCCTAATCCTCGCCATTCTTCCTGTGGCCAGGATCTTTAACGAAATCTCAAAAATTATCTTTAAAAAAAACTCTTTTATCTGTAGGTGAATTCACAAATTTTTTTAATTTCTGTAAAACTTTTATTCTTATGAATCTTTTTTCTTTTTTAAAATTTCAATTGAAATTAATACATTACTTTCATTACTCCTCCTTTGTCAGGAAACGAAAAAAAGGATAAAAGTGAGAGTATTTCCTAGAGGACGCGAACCTTCACGTAACGAACCGATCGAGTTACTCGGAAGCTGTGCTTAGGCTAATTTCATCGGCGATCGATTTTCTATTTCTCACGAGGTTGGACGTTGAACCAGTCTTTTCCTTTCTAAGAATAGAAGATTTTATAAATAATATTGCTCATTAAATGCTAATGTAGGATGGTCCAAGTGAGTATGTAAAATTATTCTTTTTTTTCTGATTATAATAAAATATTTCTAAGAAAAACGAAGAAAATAGACTATAATTTATATTTTCATTTTCATTATTATGCTTAAAAAATTACATAGCAAATTGTATAAAGAATAAATCCTGAAATATAAAAATAAAGTGGAAATTATATATATTACAGTAAGAATAATAATATATTATAAAAATTCGTTGGAAGAGAATTGTTCAAAAAGTTGGCAGAAAACCTAATCGTTCGGAAGTAAAACGAAGCAATTTATTAGGGGCACGTTCCAAGTATTTATTAAATATTCCCGTTAGTAACCGGCTGGTTGGCAAGTAATAAAAATTACATTCGAACGAACGCGACGTTTCTAATTGTCGTATTTATTGAATGTCCCGTCGAAGGCGCTGAAAGAGCCATTCAGTAGTCAGCCAGACTATTCGCGATTTCCTGACATCGAACGCTATCATGCCAGACCCCTCTGTTATCCTATAAACACTAAAAATACCCGTATTACCTTCTTCAAGCACTAGCTTCTGGCTCATAATATTCTTTCATAATTAACTGTAGAAAAAGAAAGTTTGAATACAAGTCCTTCATGAATTGGCGGGAAATTTGAAATCTTGTGAGTAATTTAAATCTTGGATTTTGAAATTTAATTTTATTTAAGAAGTTAGCAGAAACTTCGATTGGAATAAATATAGATATTAAAAATTTTTATAATAATTGAAATATTAATTCCAATTGACACGAAATTAAAAAATTTTAAAAATATATAAAAAATTTAAAAAATATATCATAAATAAGAAATAAAAATTCAAATCTAATAAAATTATATAAATTCTATAAGAAATTTTTCTTTTTAAAATTTTATTTTGTCTATAATTAACAAATTTGTCTATATTCAATTTTGTTCATTCTTCCAAAAATTTCTTTGAAATTTTGCCTTTTCTGTAATTAATGAATCAAAATGTTCAATTTTATTTTGTTTCCTAGAAAATTGGCGCGAAATTCAAAAACTAACAAAATTCCATACGTGCTACGTGTATTTTAAAAACGCCAACACCTTCTTGATCCAAGTGCACCTGTGAACAGGACGTTCCACTTGCCAGCTCGGGTGTTCAGGTGGAAAGAGGTGACCGGCTTTTAAAATTGTAGGTTAACGACGCATGCGCACGAGAATGCATTTGTGCCCTTTTTTGGAAACCGACGGAACCCCACTGAAAAATCGATTCGAGTTATTTTCGTTACTCAAACCGATGATCTTCCTCTTTTTTGGCTCGACGTTGCTTCTTCTCGCTTGAATTACTCCTGACTGCGGAGAAAGTGACGCGCCCTTTCCCTTGACAAATTTCGTTCAGCCACACCGATGCCATTTAATGGTAAATGCTCCTGTGATTGCTCGACCCAGCCCCCAGTTGTTTCGCTTCATTTAATCGTGCACAATTTTCTACGAATTTTCTGCCGAAAGCGAATTCTTTTCCATTGTTATCCATTTCTATGAATATGCCTTCATGTGTGACGTGTACTTTTTTTGTTTTGTTTTTGGCTTTTTGTCAATGACTTTGAGTTTTAAATGGCAATTTTTATTATTTAGAAGATTATATACATTATATGCATTAAAGTTTTAATTTTTTACAATATTATGTAGTATTTGTTATGTATTATGTAGTACTTATTATGCAATGTAGAAAGTAGCAAAAAATTGAAAGTAAAGAGAAGTTTAATGAGATGTTAGAATCATACGCAAAGGCAGGCAGAGGAAAAGGCATTTGTTGGAAATTACATCACGGTTTGGTGAGTCGTGTAACGACTGTCTCAATTTCTCGCTATCTTTCTATCGAATGAACTTGACTTTGATTAGGGAAGGCTATTCTTAGAACAATTTTCGTATCTCTGCTGCAAAATAGGATCCACAAATTTATCTTATCTCCATTGAACCCAATTTAATTTCTATCATTATAATGCCATCTCCCTTATAGTTTCAAAATTTAATGGCTTCTCTCCTAAAAATTAAAATTCTCTTCTAATCGTCTTGTAATAATAAATATCATTATCTCAAAAAAAGTATTATTATAATAATATTTATAATTTGTATTGATTTTTATCTCATATTATATTTGAACAATTTTCTCTGTAAAAAAAAAAAAAATATTAGTAAAAATATTAGTAAAAAGAAATAATAATAATAATAATTTAATATTATCAAATAATTTTCAAATAGATTATAGATCTATTAAATATGCTATTTAGTCAAAAAGTGTCAAAAAAATATTGACATTGTTTTAAAAATTTCTTCTTAATCTTTATTAATTATGCCATCGTTATGCGTTCGAAATTATTCAAACGATTTTTCCTTGTTCGACAGCTACTGTATAGAAAGGATTTGATGAAAACAGCGTTCGCTCATCGACGTTTTTTCCATGCCGACAACACCGCGGAGAATGATCAGAACGAGCAATCCCATACGGAGGCGCCGCTGCTCGAAGAAAAACGATCTGGCGAGCAGACATCCGAGACAACTTGCTTTCTTTTTCTTACCATTTCTTCTCGTCTTTCTCCTCCTGTCTCTCAGTCTCTCCAGTCTTTTTCATTTTTCCCTCTTTTTCGCCCTGATCCGTTTGTCATGTTTCTTCGTTTCTTCTCTTGCTATATTCTTCCCGTTTAATCCTTTTCGATGACCATTTATATCTTTTTTCTACTTTTGTCTTATATATTTGGTCTTTGTATTTTTTTATTCTTATTTTTATCTGGACAATTTCTTTCCCCCTTTTTTTGGTTTGATAGACTTTAAGAAAAACAGATTTTTCTTACTTTTTTTTATTGTATATCTTTTTTTCGATTCTTAGTTTATTACTTTTTATTTGGAGATTAGATTTTAAATTTCTGTTTATTCTTGTTTTTCTTTTCTTCCTTTATCTTTTATCGTATATTGAGTACGATATAATTTTTTTTCTATTTTCTTTTTTTTTAATTTCATTTGTTTACTACTCTTTAAAAAATATTATCTTTTCTTTTACATTTCTTCTCGATTTCTTTTTTCTGATACTTTCTATTCTCTAACAATATTTCCATCTTCTCAATTATATTTCCTTTTCTTCATTTATCCAAAAATTATAAAATTTCTTTCTATCAATCTTTTCTCTATTTACAAAAACATTTTCAAAAAATTTATCAATTCCTCCTTCTCTTTATTTTTATCAATTCCTCCTCTTTATTTTTATCAATTCCTCCTCCTCCTTATTTTTATCAATTCCTCCTCTTCTTTATTTTTAGCAATTCCTCCTCCTTCTTATTTTTATCATTTTAAAATTTCACCATAGAATTTTTCATCGTGCCATGCCTCTTCTTAACATCGTAAGAACGGATTATTTTTAATCGGATATAATCTCTTTCTTTTGAATTTCTCTTTCCTAATCTTACCTTTTCACCTCCCATTCCAAAAATTTATCAATTCCTCCTCTTCTTTATTTTTATTAATTTCTCCTTTTCTTTATTTTTATCAATTCCTCCTCTTCCTTATTTTTATCAATTTAAAATTTCATCATAGAACTTTTCACCCATGCCTCTTCTTAACATCGTAGGGGCGGATTATTTTTAATCGGATATAATCGGAAATATCTGCAAGGATTAAAGTGAAAATTCGATCGGAATTTCCATTCGATTGGACGATTTCTCTTTCCTAATCTCACCTTTTCACCTCCCGTTCCCTCCAACAATACTTCCACTTTTCTCAATTATACGCAACGTTTTTCTCTCCCTCTCCATAACCAAGTTACGCCGCACGTTCATATTCTTCTTTCACAAACTCGCTTCTTCATCGGTGCCTCTCTCTTAACCCTTCCTCTCGAGCATCCTCCCCACCCCTCCTCTCCGCAAGACGCGCGGCGTCGTCGGAGAGGGTGGGAGGGGCGCGGTGCAGAACGCACTGGCGCCGTCCTGCTGCACGCATTATTCCACGCGCATTTTTCCGCGTCGATCTGTGCCGCGGCACGAGGCATGGGCCCGCTTTCTGGGAGAGGATACCCGCTCTGGCACGTGACCGGTGCGTATACGCGTACGGTACACTGGAAACGTTCGTGTGAACCTGGACAGGTTCGGGTAACAGGTTCGAAAGATAAGAACCGCGTGATTGTAGTTTATAGCGACAGAACTATTCGTTGCAAGTTATAGTGGGAATTAGGAAGAAAAATAGGGAGAAAAGTAATGGTTTTTATGCCTTTAGAGAGGTATTGCTTTCTAATTTTGTGTATCTTAATAGATGGATTTGAAATAGATTGAAAGATTGAAATTTAAAAGCAATAAATGAAAGCGACTAAGTTCTTTAATTTTGAAAATTTTTAGAGTCCATAAAGATACATAGATTTGAAAATTCATTTGAAGTTTAATTAAAGTTTCTAATGGTATTTCAAAGATTTTAAGATTTGTAGATATTTAAAGACTTTTCAAAGATCAGAGGGCATTGAAGGAAAAAAAATTTTAAATCCTGAAAATTCTAGAGATTTAAAATTCTAATAATAATATGATTTCTTCAAAGGTTGAAAAGAGATGAGAACATTTAAAAATCGTATTTTCTATAAAATTGGATACAGGAATTAATTTTCATAATAATCTCTAATCACACAATTCATTTACTGGTAGCAAGTTTCCCTTCTAACAACTAGTCCAATAATTGTTCCAATCAACTTGTAATTATAAATCTATTCGTGTTAATTACACTTATAAAAAATTAATTTTCCACATGTTTCACAATTCTCTAGAACTTTTCATTATCAATGCCAATTTTCTAAAATAAAAATTTTATATTATTATTGCAAGAAATGAAACTATAAAATGTTTCCATAAGATAATTAAATTTTTTATTGCAATAAATTGATTAAATTTTTTTAAATTTTTATTATTTTGAGAATGTTCTTTAATAATAATTAAAAATTCTAAAAATTTCCAGAAATATCTATCACTATTGAAAATAATAAAAATTTTATATCTTATATTTTTATATGAATATAATTTAATGTTTGTAGAATTATCATAAGAAACAAAATTGTATGCAAGCCATATTCCATGAATTAATGATCTTCAACGAGTATTCCGCGTGCTACTCGCTGGCACGATGGCCTACTTCGGCCTGGCGCCAGGCATAAAACGGGAAAAGAATCATATGATTCTTAACCACGATCGAATTGATCGTCCACAACTCTCAGGTGAAATTTTCACCTCTGTCTCATTATTATAACTTTCGTTATAATTTATTCGTTTCATCAATTTATGGTTTCCTCAACTTCATATTTAAGTGCGATCTTCTCAGTACTTTATGTTCCTTTCTTGCAAATTGCCTTATTGATTCATATTGAAATAATTTGGTAAATCAGATTAATGATAGATAATTACAGTTTTCTTATTCAGAGGCTTTAAAGGAATAAATATAATCCAATTCTTCAAAAGTACTTGTATTCTATATAATTTAAGAAAATTTAATTTAAAAAAGTAATTTATTTAATTATTGAGATAATTTGATTTTCATTATCTCTTCATAGTAATGTTAATTTCTTTAATTTAATATAATTTAAGTTAAATCTAAACCATTGAGAGGAATATTAAATTTTTATAAATAAAAATAAAAAAGTAATTTTTATTTTTGATAATTATAAGGATTGCTAAAAGTATTTTAAACATAAATTAAATTTAAAATCTTTTTATTATTCTAAAAATATTCAAACTCAAATCTAATAATAATATCTCGAATAATATAATAATCTATCCTTTAGTTATCGAAGAAATCAATTCATCACTTGACAATGAAGAGAATTCCAAATATTTTATATATATATATACTTGAATATTAATTAATTTTTAATCTCCACGTGTCTTTTTCGAAATTATAGGCATCATCCTCCAGTTCTTAAGAATGTCGAGGGTTAGTTTGGACTCCAACGTCGAAAGTATCCAACGTGTTGATAAATATAGAGCTTGTAGAAGAGTTTTTTCACGCGGAGAGTGGAATCGAGGCGCGGAACACGCCTTCGTCGTGAAAATTACAGTTTCAACGTCCATTTTGTGGTGAATAATGCTTGTAAATAATGATAAAATCCTGCGAACGAGATACTTTATTAGTTTGTATTGTCGTGTAAATCTTACAATATGTAATGATCCGAGAATTTTTAAAGGTTGATTCGTATCGCGTGAAATCGAACTTTCCGGAATATTATTGAATTATTGAATTGTGTATTTAATAAAATTGATCTTAAAATGATAAATTATAATTATTGGTTAATTTTATAGTCTTATTTTTTTTTATTTATTTCTTTTATTTGTTTTTTTTAAGGAAAATCAAGATTTCGTTGAAAATTTTCTCGTTTTCTTTTTTTTTTTTTTTTTTAAATAAATAAAATAAAAATATGAAATATCTATGATTGTTGAGCATTATTTTAATGTTAAATACAGAAAATTGGTAACCTTGACAATACGTTATCTCTGATTTGTAGTGTTCTCGAAGGATTTTTAATGCATGGCAGTTGACATTGTTCGATAATCAAGTCATACGTGTTTCGTAATCGGAAGAAGTGATTCATGAGAAATGGTCCCTTGTTATAGTGATTTATACGGTATGAATACACATTTTTGTTAATTTATTTCTCATGTAATAATAAAATATAAAAATTTCGAATGTTTTTATTTATATCGAAGAAAAATTAATCTCTTTATTGTTTGAAATTACAGGAAAGAATAAACTTAAATTTTCATTTCATTTCAAAAGAAAGGAAAAAGTGATTAAAAAATTACTGTGAATACTATAGTTCAATGAAACGTATTCCCAAGATCAATTCGTAGAAATAGACTTTCATTGAGATAACAATTGGCAAGGCTTTGTCCATATTTAAATGCACATTAGTACCTACAATCACCTAATTACTTCTCTGGGTCTTGCATAAATTGCTTAGGATGCATTTTACATTCTCTGTTTCCCATGTGCGTCATTTATTTTCATTCTGTGAAAGTTTTGTGCAAACCTATAGAATAATAAGGATATAGAGCAATGTTTTTTTTCTGAATTTCAATATATATACTTCTTCTTTGTATTTCAACATTTTAAAAATCTATTGAATAATAAAATGAAAATGTTATTAAGTTTTCTCAAAGTTTTTAAATGTCTGGAGTATTGAACAAATTTGAAATAAACAAAATATATTGAAATATATATATTCATTAAATATATTTCATTAAATATAGGATATTGTACCATAATCTTTCAAAATTGTTCTCTCAAGAGAAACAATATTTATACTCTTATTATATTCTTATATATATATATCAGAATATAATCGCAGAAACACAAAAGCAATCAAAATAGCAAATCAAAAACCATCTCTATATATAATAATATCTATATATATTATTTTCCACGAGTGACAAGTATCGAATTGATTTTCTCTTTTTCCGCGACATCAGTTTGCGTCCGCCTTTTAAATATAATTTTCTTATCGAACCTGGTGAAAGGTATGAATAAAACATAAGCGTGGAGTGCATCGACTCTCGCATCAATCTCTCACGCCAAGCCATGGAACTTCCGTGCGGAGAATAATTGGCACGGTATGCGCGGTCCGAGAGAGCTCTGAAAAAAAGAAAGAAAAAAAAACCGAGGTGATACTTAAGGAGCTGGATCACGTGGATTACGATTTTTCACGGCTCTCCAACAAACCGATATGAATTCTGGCGAAACGCCGTGAAATGAATCTTTACGGTAGCAGGATACATAGGAATTGGTCACTAATGCGAGGTTCAGTGAAGGTTAGGTTAGGTTTCTAGTTTCTAATGTCGTGCGAATTTTATGGGTCCTGGTTTGTTTACTCTACCTGGTTGATTCTAGTGCGTTTCGTAATAATTTCGCTTAGGACAGGAATAGAATTTTAATTTTAGTTTCATGTTAGCTAGCTTTTGCAGCTAGTCGAAGTTCTTCGATTCTGCTGTAGATATATTCTCATAGAGTTGAGAATTTTAATGGTTTAAGGTCACTGTACTGAAAATGCATTTTCTTCGCCAGAAAAATTAAGTTTGTTCTTCATTTATGTTATTATTTATTTCTTTATAAGTATATAAAAACTAGCCAGATAAACTTTATGGATATAAGAATAATTATATGAATATATTAAATAATTATAACATATAGATAAAAAATATACTTTCTATTTCTGTACAAATTTTTAGCAACTTTAAATTCCCTATATTTTATCTTTACGCCAGATTCTCATAATTAAAAAACCAAATTAAAATATTATTCAAATGTAAAAATATCGTTATCGAGCATTTCTATTTACCATCTATCTAAAAATTTACTTATCCAGCTGCAACAACAAAGAATTACCATCAACCCATTAAGACCACTAGAAATCCCGTTAGGTTGGCAATACCAACGAACGAAAATCCTCTTATTCTCCTACTATGTCCCTTCTACAAAGCATTTAGCTCGCGTACTCAAGTGATTCATAAGCGACCGCTTCTCGTTGGCTTCTCAAGCGTCTCTCTTTCTGTTCCCGGCCACTCTCGAATTCCTTCGGCACGAGAAGGGCAAAGAAAAAGAGTTTTATCGAGCTGCAACGGCTAGAGCAACGTAGTGAGTCACTCTCGGTGACTGGCTCGTTGTAATTCATTGCGATGATTGAACCCCCACTACCAACTGTTCCTCGAGTACGGGTCCATTCACAACGAACGAACTCGGTGACCCTGGAACCAGCTGTTTTTCTTCGCTTGCACTTTCGATTGATCAGAAAGCTCGGTGGTGGTGATTGAGTTTCTTGTTTATTCATTTTTTCCCCGTATGGATGCAATTAAGGTGGCAGATTGAGTTGTTCAATGTGATTTAAAGATAAGTTTTTTTTTGTATAACATTATGGAATTTTATAATATAATTATCTATTGTAGAATGCTGAATAATGATTAATATATTTATTCATAGGATAGAAATGGTATGTATATATTGGAATAACAAATTGAGTAATTAAGTTGTTCAATATGATAAATTGTTTATTTTAAGTTGTTCAATGTGAATGTAGTTTAATGTTGTACTACATGGAAAGATGTTTAGAATGAGATATAGATAGTTATGTTTATAGAAAATGGAATTTAGTATATTTATTGACATAATAAAGAAATAATATTCATACAATGAGAATAGTGAATTAAGTGTTCTTGAAAAATATGTTTCTATATAAAGACGTATTTTGAGAGATATATAAGATATGTTGGAAATGTTTGTGATTATATTATATTGTAAAATATAGAGAAATATATTATATTTTTAATTTATTATATATTTATAAAATATATATAATATATTGCATGGATGCAAAGATATTTCAACAATAAGTTATATAATAAGTATAATATTATATAATATGTTTAATATCATCTATAAGAATATCATCTATAAGTGTTCTATATGCATCTATGATCAATGATCATTAAAAAATCTTTAAAAATGTCCTCATTTGTTATATTTGCTAATATAATATAAAGGTATGTTTCATGTAATATAAATATTATTTTAACATGGTAATATATTTTCTCTTATTATCTTACATTTATTATTATTATGCATGAAGAAATATAATGTTCTAACAAAGGTGTGTTGCATACAATGTGCCTACTATTATAGAGTGTGAAAATTCGTTATACACACACACTTTTAATTTAATATATGGAAATGTCTGTCTTTTGTACAGTAAATATATTATTATGCTATTATGTATTTACTATTACAGTATAATGAAATCTAAAGGTAATTGATGAATCCTAATGAATTTCAGTTGTGGAGTTCCTTGTGAAAGAATAAATTATAGTTCTTTATGTGGGAGAAGACTAAAGAAGTTGTGCAAATCTTAACATTTACAATATTTTTTTATTCTCATTTCTTTTCTTTTTTTTTTCATAAGAAATCTTTAATTTATGTCTAATTAATTTAATATGAATTTGTACATAAAAAGTAAAAACACCAGTTAAAATTCTATCCTCTTTATAATCTGTATTCTAATAAAGCAAACTTTGAGCAATATTTCCGTCTAAGATAGATCGAAAGTCTGATGAAGCTTCGATTAACTCCAAGATAATTCCGTGCTAGATTTCGAGATGGTCGATTTCAATAGAAAGCAAATCTCTACTAGCCAGTCACGTATGAGAGCTCTGTTAATTGAATCTAACCTGCTACGCTTCTACTACCTGCACGAATCAACCTACTTTTTATTATAATTATGAAATCATCACGAAACTTCGCGAATAATTAACTTTATTTCTCTAATACTACCAAAAAAATAATAAAAATGTAAATGATCATTGAGTTTGTTATAAGCAACAGTAAAATTTCACTTTTATATCTGGAATCATTATTGAAGAAATATTTCAATATTTAATTATTTTTAGTGATTTAAAAATAGAATTATATATTTTATGCTTTATTAATTTTATGATCTATATTTTTATATATAATGTAATATAATAATATAGAACGATATAATAAAAATATGTTGTTAGTTATATATTTATTGAAAGAGATGTAAAGTGTATCAGAGATGTATGACACGAAAGACAGATTATGTGATAATCATAACACGATCTGATAGATGACATCCTTAGCTGCATAATTTGTTAACCTTCTCGTTACGTACAATTGCGCGATACGTTCTTTCCATTTCATGCAACCACATTACGCTCGTTGAATGATTAATAGGAACGATAACAGAGACTGCGTTACATTGTGTAGCAGCCAGACAGATAAGGTCCATTCCCCTCTACACATCAAAGTTTCGTAAACGCATAAGTTCATAGAGAGAATTCGAAAATTCTCGTAGAAGATTTCGTTTTCTTGATATAATTTCATTTAGTAGGAAGAATCAGAATATACAATGAATTTGTAGTTTGTTTCAAATTTAAATTTGAAAATAGCATGATTTTTAAAATGAAACTTGTATTATACATTCAATAAGTATACAATTAATTACAATTGACAATTTTCAAATAATTGAAAACGAAGCATAAAAAAATAAATATAAATATATTTATAGAATTTAGATGATTTTTGTGATAAAAATTCCTTCTACAAACTTTTTGTGACAATTCTATTTTCGCTAACCAAATTTTCTTTGATACTAGAGACAGAGTATCGTTACTATTATTTTCCAACAAAACTTAATTATTTGCTAAATATAGAAAAATAATTCAAAATTACTAAACAAATTAAAAAATATGATAAGATGTTTAAACATTTTTTAGGTTATAAAAGATTCTTTAAGGTTATTCTAATGACACTATTGAGAATCTAAAGATCTGAGCGCCATTCGTCATTGTGAACGCTGCTTTACGTTCATTCCCGCTCTTCGGTATTTGGATCCGTCTATCTGAGTGGCACACTCGCTCCATTCCCATCTTCGCCTCTCTCCACAGTGTCTACCTGTTGCTCGAGCAGCGAAGGCTGCGCGCTACCTGCTACTTATTCGTCTTCATACAATTTGCGCACCTAATCTATAGAATTACTTTGTTTCAAAATATTCGTCAGTGTTTGTGATAATATTATTTCATTGCGAATATGTATAGTTTACCTATTCAAACTTCTAATAGATCAAACAGTGAATCATTTAATTTGTGATCAAAATCGTTCTTCGAAGAACAGTAGTGCGTGATTCTTTTCCGTGAAACTACGATCGACAGTTGCAATGACACGCATGCGCGCGTACTTATTTCTTGCCGTTTGAATTAATTGCTTCCTGACCATTACAAGGACTTCGATTAAGATGACAGCAAATATGGTATTTTGATCGTGATTTATTTTCTGATTGTTTTGGTGAGTAGATATTTTGAATTTTGAATAATATAAAAATATTATGTAAAGTTTGAAAACGTGGACTGTATGTGTTTTAAGTTTGAAAAAAGTAGGAAATTAGTTGATATTTAGGTTAGATAAACAATAAAAATCGTAATGTATAGAATTATAATTTTATATATAATTTTTTTTTCATAACGTAACAAGATATTTGATATATAAAGATATTTTTAAAAGTAATGATAGTTCGATTGTTGACATTAATAATCTCAGAGATTTCGAAGATAATATTATAAATTTTGATAATTCAGATTGTCGTTATTCTTATTTCAATTTTTAACATAAGACTTTGTATCTATTTGAAACCATAAGATAAAGTGATTCATTGGAACAGTCACAGTCTAATGGTCGTTATCGTGGGATGCCTGTCGGCGACATATTTCCGGTTTATAAAATTATTAACATCATATTTAACCTCCACTAGATAATTTTGCATATAGAATGCAATCAAACCAATTATAATGAAACAAATAAAATAATTAAAAATACAAAGAAATTTTATCTATCAACATTATCTTATCGATTATTTCTTCTTTTTTTTTTTAAAACTGAAAATATGAATATTAAGGAAAAAATCTTTAAATTCGTTAATATTTGTCTTCTTACATTTTTTTGTTACCTTATAAAATGACGTAATTTATACCAAAATTTGTAAGAAGAATTAATTTTAATTGTGATAAATTATATAAATATTTTATTTAATAATTATATATATATATATATATATATAAACAAGAATATATTTATATCTTATTGATTAATTCCAAATTTTAAATAAAATACTTATATAATCACAATTTCAGACTGATTATTGTTATCGTTGATAACAGTTATCATTCGGTGGATCAATTATCTACTTGATAATTCAGATATCAATAATTCAGGTTATCGTTATTCAAATATCGTTTCCACGCAACTTTCTTTATAGATTTACTCGATTGCGAAAGAATAAGAGATGATGATAGATGCAAATTCCATGAACATTCTAACAATTAATCGTTATCATATTTTTTATATCTCTTATATATCTCTGGAAAATATTTCATTGAATATTATTAGTGAAAAAAATTTTTAGATTTACTTATATAATCAGACTAACAATAAGATTCAAGTCTGATTAATACAAATTACCAATTCTAATAAATTTGATAATAAATTAAATTTTACAAATACATAAATTTTATAAATTTCTATATCTTTTGATTCACTTTATTTAAAATTATATTCGTTAACATTATATTACATATTAATATTATTTACAAAAGCCCTGATAATTCTAATTGAAGTATGAATCTATAGTACTTTTAATATTGTCAATATTAATAATTTGTAATTTATTATATAAAAAAAGAATAAGCTATACAATTTTAAATTATAAATTTTCCTCGTAAATGGCTGAATATTTATTCTCAAAATTAAAATTATTATCACCAAATTTCATTCAAATTAGAATTATCCATAAAATCACATCGTTTCTTGCATTCTCACGCCAAAGGCCAAATAACTCGAGCCTTTTCGAACTTTCTACCACCAAAACCCTTCGACCCTCTCTCCTCAAAACCTAGCTTAAAGAGCTTCCCAGATGAGAATCAGAGTTTCCAGGTAGCCAAATCATCCTAAACAGGCTCTCGGTGATCGAAAAGAGAGAGAGTGGACACGGTTTGACTTGGTCACGTTGCATTATCCCGCGGAATGCAACGGCTTCCGGGTGCATCTCCGGGAAGAGATAAGGAGTTACAAAAGGCAGGGTCTGGAATTCCGGAGCAAAAGAGTCCCACAGTTGGTTTAAACGTGATCCTCGCGTTGTTCTCTACGTGACGCGAATGCGATCTCTCCCTCCCTCTCCCTGCTCTTTCGTCGTTGCTTTTCTGTCTTTTCCGGCATTCCCTGCAACCTGAAGTCCGATCGTGCTCTATACGTGACCAGAGGATTCACGGAGCCATTAGGTTTTCAGCTTTGCCTTCGAGCTCGATTCCACGTGAAATTTGGACGCTGGCCAACGGGATAAGGGAATTCTTTCCTCGGTGGAAGGAGAGGAGGGATGTGAATCGTGAGTATAGGGTGGTGGATCGAGGGAATTTGTTTGGTCAAGGATAATAATAGGCTTCTGGGGAATAGGGTGGTTTGGAAATCGAACGAGATCGTTTCGACACTTGGAGAATGTTTGGTTTTGAAATTGGAATGGAATTTTTTTTTTCGTTGGATTCAAATTGAATTGTCACTCTGTGGACAGGATGAGAAAATTTTTTGTTGTGATTATTGACGGAATTGATTGGTGCTTCGATGAGAATTTTTAGAATTTTTTCGAACGATTTCGATGGAAATTTGAGGAAGGAATATTTAATAATCGAGATTTATCTTGATTATTTATCTTGAAGAAGGTATCTTGAAGAAGAAATTTCGATAGATTCGATTAGAATTTCGGATTCGTGAAAACAATTTTAAAAATTTAATAATTTATATGATACAGGGAACAGAATTTTTTAACAAATAAAATCTAAAACAACATTTCATAAAAAGAATGCGCGAAACAAGCGCAAACGAAGAATATAGAGGAATTCGAATGATTCATAGAAAAAGACTGAGCGCGTTAAAAGAAACTGCACCGTGAAGATCATGCGGTTGCAACAGTTTGTTCGATAAAAAGGTGAACAGTTTATTTTGAAAAATAAAATTTGTACATGCACTCGGTATTACATCAAGTTTTAAAAGAAAAATATCAAAGAAACTACGTAATACAACCATTTGAAATAACAATTCATCGATAAAAAGTTGATCTTAGTCATTGAATATTTTATGTATGAATATTTTTTCATACAAAGTCGTATACAAATTATAATGGCAATTCAGCAAATTTTTTCCTCCTTAAGTTATTCAATTGAATCAGTACCAAGCAAATAGAAACCACTACGTCATCTAAAACGTGATTTATGAAAGTAACGAGCGAAAGTAGCGGATGGAAATGTTAATGTTTACTGTAAATTGTATTGTTGACAGTTAATGATATTATATCTTTATTTATTATTTATATATCATAAAAGATTATTATTTAATACTTTCTAAAATTATGTACTCCTTTAATCGTTCATTCAAAGTTTGATTATATGATAATATCATAATCTTTTTTATATCGACATTAATAAATTCATTGTAATATTAAATCATATTTATAACTACGATATGACGAATAAGAAGTTTAATCTAATTTCAAATCTTTAATATAAGTACTTGAACCTAGAATTAATCTAGAATATCATCAAATATTCCGAATATCTTCAAATAAAAACATTTTAACCTCACTTTTTCAAACAAAATATCCAAAGGAATATAAAAATTGATTTGAATTCACCACTAGCGCCACCTGTCCTCCGCAATTTCAAGATGGCGCCTTAGATTCCGAATTATCTCAATCACGTTCGGAATTCTCTCCTGTTGCATAGCACAGGATAAAGTCGAATGAAACGGGTTTTCGATCGCTTCGTGGGCGAGATAAAACTGAAACTCGATCGAAAGTCACAGATCGACCGGTTGTTCCTCGGGAGGTCGAAATAATCGCGAGGAATCGCAATGACTACAACGATAACGAGACAGTTTATGGTGGCGTTCCCAATGGTAAACGTGCGTGAGCAATGAACATTAATCGTGATGGCACGTTAACCTATTTGCATTAGAATTCAAAGCAATTAACCGGTCGATCTCCGAATTGTGTGTATTTTCTTTTTACTTTTTCTCTTTTATTTCTCTCTTTCTTTTTTTAACGCTGTTTTTTTTTTTATTATTGTTAATACATACGATCGTTAACGCTTTCGTGATCGCCTATTTTACACTTCGTGAGTTGATTTGATTTTGCAGTATTCCTTGATACATTTTATGAATGTTTTATTAAATTGCTGAACATATTATGATAATATGTACAGTTTTAAAATTATTAAGCGTGGAAAAGAATGGATAAAAAAAAAAAGATAATTAAAAATTTATTTGCAAATTAGAATACTTGTAACATGATGCTTGAAGAATTAAAAACTTTTTTTATCATTATATGAAAAATCTAAAGAATCGTATGTAACATCAATTGCACATGTAAATAAACAAATCTAAATCTACAAACAAGCAAAAGAATGTTGTTCAGAAACAAATCGAAATCTTTTATTCCAAAAGATTCGTAAATTCGAAATGAAATTCAATTTATCAGATTCTTGAAAATTCTCGATCATCGATTTCGATTCTACCAAAGACCTTGTTGAATAATCGAAGAGGAAACATGGCGGCCCCGCGTGGCGCCAGGGTGAGACGATAAAAATAGCGAACGAGGAGCGAAGAAAGGGAAAATGTCGGTTCATTGACGAAAAGCAATAGAAAAGGCCCGTCTCGACTGACTGTGTGTGTGTGCGTGTGTGTGATGCTTTCGTATGCTTACCACGTTGTCGTGAGTCACGGAAATGCGACAACAACGTGGTATAAGACTGTCGTCGTCGTGGTCCCGAGTATCGTACCGGATGACTAAAGAAACCCATGTGTGTCCTGGTCGACAAGAATGGCCGGTGAAAATACCACCGATGCTGGGGAACTCCTGCTTTCGACATGGAAACATTTTATTTGCATGCTGCACGCAGCTGCTTAAGCCTCGGTTGACATACGCGCGATTATGTGACACGATTATGAATGCTAACGGCCGGTTGTAAGCCTTGAAGAGTTAGATCTCACATGAGATCTCCTGGAAATTGGTCAATGTGAGTATACATAGTAAGAGAAAGAGAGAGAAAGACTATATTAGAATTTCTTTGGAAAATAACTTGGTTTAGATGCATGGATTATCATATAATTACACGTTTCTTTATTTCTTTGTTTTGTCACGTTTTGCGATGGTTTTCAAAAAAATCGAAACACGAATATAATAATATCCTCTGAAGAAAGAATATTTTAAACGCCATAAAAATATTCATCAAAATATTCAATCCGAGAGGCTTTTCAAGACTTTTCCTTTTAAGCTGGATAAAATAAACCTAGTGACTTTCATCTTTCCCCTAGAAACTTTTACAGAAGAAATAAAACGTTCGGTCCGGTCGAAATTAAAATATCCAACGAACGAATAACTAGTTATCCGTGAAAGTTTCTTTTTTTTTTTTTCCGCTCGTTTCACATAATTCGTGCCACAGCGCGACCACGGATAATCGTTTCGTAACTACTGTGTAACACTATAAATCGGTGGTGATAAACGGCGGTTACTTAATTGGTCTTTGTAGCCTCTCACCGCGACCTTTTGTCGCACGACCATTTCGAATCCCGACGAAAACTGGTCCCAGATTACCGTGGAACGTTCTTACCTGGAGAACTTTTGCCGGAAAATGAATCATTCTGTTGTGCACTGGGGCGGCCATTAAGGCGGATCCGTAATCACGTGACGTAATTCGTGATTGCGGGGCAATTTACGTTCGATGTTTGACAAAAGGATTAATCGTGGTCGAAGCGTGGGGTTGTTAATCGTGTATTGGATGTTACATTCGTAGCTTGCTCGGTGGATATACAAGTCGTTAAGGCTGGTTTTTAATAGATCGGTTGGTTCGTTTTTGCGTTAATCAGTAACGACTGTTGTGGTCGTTAGCCGAGGATTTAAATTCGAATCGTTGAGTTAGATGATGGCATAGGAATATTCTTTTTTGTTTTTAGATATACAAGGTACTTAGAGATGCTTGGTGCTGAGGGATGTTTAATGGAGAAATCTGATGGTTTTTTTTTTCTTTTTTTCCACAATTCGATAAAAATATTTGAGGGTTAAAAAAGATTAGAGATCGTTGAAATATGAATCTGGGAAAATTAATATTTGCAAATTGATTGAAAATTTGAATTCTAATTATTTATAACTGTTAGGTTTGTTCCGAGGAGGAGAAGAATATTTTTTCCTCCCCATTCTTTAACGCCCGATTCGTATTATTTTATGAAGTAAAAAAATTAATCTGAGCGCAAAGATGAGAAACAGGGTCGTTCTGGGCATATCTCGAGGTGAATAACCGAGAGGAAAGCGTCTGACTGAGTAAGATGGAGCATAAAAGTGGATCGCAGTAAATCCAAACCTTGAGAGAAGAGTATCAGAATATCATTTATAAACTGATCAAATGTGAAATTGATCGTTTTATTTGTACCTTCAATTTAATCCGATTACAAACTTTCGGTATAATTGAGAACGTTTAACGTTGCTTCTTATAAAAATAAACATATCAATATTGAATAATTCTATAAAAGATGAAATGAAAATTATTACAAGAATAATAAAGAAAAAAATTACTGGTTAATAAGTTGTTAAGATTCTTTTTAAAGAAACTCTTAGAATTTTAGATTTTTAGACCACCCTGTAGAATACCCACCCGCAATACAGTGAGCCCTGTTCACGATAAAAAGTATAAATGTCAACATAGTCGTTCTTCACCGTGCCTTCACGTGAAGTTCAATGTACTTGAGCTGTCTGGTGATTTCCAACTTTTCCCACGATTCCTCATTCAAAGATGCATAAATCCATCATCTTTCATGGATAAATCATATGGTTAAACTTAGGAAAAGCGATATTCCATAAGTAAAGTAATCGAGAAAGTATGAAAATGTTGTTAAGAATCAATAATTTGATTATCTTCAGATGAGGAATACAAAATAATATAGACAAAAAAATATTAGAAGACACAATGAAACTGCAATTCTAAATTTTCGAAATTTTTACTATAATATTGATCTAAATAATTATAATTTCTACTCTTAAAAAATAAAAATAAATTTTAATTTGTTATTAAAGAGAAACTGTTATCCCTCACGTTAATTTCATCGCAATGAAAAAAAGTTAATTCTTCGAATGCTCATATATTTTATCAAGTTTATATACAGAGTGTTCAAGGAAAAAGATAACCAAACTTTGGTCATCGTATTCTATTTCCCAAGGATAAAAATATATTTAAAAAGTTCGTAAGGCTCTTCTTTTTTAAGATAAGAGACTAAATCATTTAATTTTAAAGATTTCACAGATCCTATTTTAAAGCACTCTGCTCCATCTATCATCTAATTCAAGGATTACTTCATCTCCCGCAAGATCACATAACGAGTCAGGAAACCAGGTCACAGGTTTAAATCTTAATTTCACCCTCCGCTATTTATCTCACACCGGAAATCAATGATCTTAACACACTTGACACAATATATTCATCGCTGCTTTAACCCTTAAGCCGAGTAATTAATAATTTCCAGTTATTCTTAAAAAACTTCTAATTTTTATTTTTATTTTACACTTTTTCTTATATATTTAATTCTCTTAATTAAATCCAATAGAAAGAAAATGATTAATTTTAACGAAAAAGAAATCCCACAATGCAATAACGTTTGATTATAATCGATCATAATCTCCTCAAAATTCCATTTTTCTTCAATTTCAATATTAATTGAACACGTTTTATACGACAACAGTTGTTTCGTAACACTTAAAAATAACAAACACTCGTATACAATTATGCGCCACTAACTAATTACCGACAAATACCTTTTAATTTGCATCTAAATGTATCGAAAATAAATATTACTCACAGGATAACTTAATATAAATCGTGCTAAAAAGCCTGTATGTGTGAATTTTACGAATCATTCTTCCTACGAATATTAGAAGTGTTAATTTGAATTCGAGGTGAGACAGTGAAACGTGTCATCGATCTCGAGCGTGACAAGCTGGTGCACGCAAAGTCGAGACGAAAGTTGGTCCCGTTCTATTATTAGCCGAGTTCCAGCCAAGTGCAACATCGCGATCGGGGCAGGAACGCATATGGCCAGCAACGGGCAAAGCGGGGCGGAGCGGAAAGGAGGGGAGTGAGGGAGATACCGCCTGATCCGACTCTCCACGTTCCTAGATTCCCCGATTTAGTTCTTTTTTCCCCTCTCTAGACCTCGATACGAGACTGAAGATGGATGAACTGATTGTGTCAAGATTCAGATTCATCGAGAAACGTTTCAAGATGGAATATCTAGATCACTAAAGAAAGATAAAGTATAAAAAAAAAAAAAGTCTTCGAAATAAAACGATATGTAAGATAGATTGTGAGGAATTTTAGAAATTTTTGGAAGAATTTTGAAAAAAAAAATATAAATATTGGTAAAAAGGTAAAATTAATATTTGAGCGAGTATAATTGAATAATGTGTTTGAAAGAAGGAATTTTTTTTATGGAAAAAAAAAACAAAAGAAAATAAGAAAAGTAGAAAAGTAACGGAGAATAAGTAGAAAAATTTTAGGGAAGGAACACTTGTGCGAGGGCGAATGTCTAATGTAAGAAAATTGGTCCACCGATAAATCCCACGATGCAAAAATACGGTTTGCTTTCTTTGCGCGTTCTTTATGAGCCGTGTTTGCATTTATGCTCGACACAGCTGCAAATCCTGAAAGAATAACTTCCTCTGCTCTGGGTCTTGAGCCGAGGGTTCAGTATATTTTACTGGGTTTCATTACCATTGAAACTTTTTCGTACATAACGTGGAACCCCTTCCTCCCTCGAGTTAATTGTCTTGTGGAAAGTCAAGCTAAATTGCAATAAAAACATTCTTAGATATTTATATTGACGAGAAAAAATATCCCAAAAAATTGATAATTATGAGAAAAGAAATTCACTGTTCTTTATAATTATAAAATTATAAAAAAACTTACTGAAAATAATTTTCAAAAAAATTGAAATCCGCAAAAATTGATTGAAGTTGAATGATCGATGATCTGAAATCCAAGTTAGAAACGAAAATCTTAGATTGTTATTTGAGAAAACTTAAAAATCCGCCACTTTCGCCGGGGGACTTTCTCTCTGGATCACCCTATAGTGTTTCAGCGCGCGCGAAATGCAAAAACCGCGTGTGTACAAGTTCATTGGACCAGTTGATTCACGCCTGCCTCGTAGGGAATTGGAAACCATCAAGGCTGCTCGTTTGTTTATACGATATTGTTATGCTTCCCTCGAAGTAAAAGCACGAGCTTTCTGCTTACCAGACACACGATATTCGCAATAAACGAAATTTCCTATTACACGTGCGAAATCAGATTGTCAATAAGTAGAGTAAAATGCATATATTCTTCTTTCGATTTTATCTCGTATCGGGTGGAAGGATAATTAATAAAATTGTTTTCCATCTCTGATATAAGTGGAGATATTATAACCAGATTTTGGTGCGTTCCATTGTTTGAAATGGCTACTAAATCTTTTGCGATAAATATATTACGTTTTAATAATATAAAATTTTTAAAAATATTTTGAAACATAAATATCTTGAAACATAAGACTGTTGAATATCACCAGATCGTGAAGATATTCACTAGACAGATTACAATGGTCCTAGGGATCACTAAACTGCTTTTCTATGTTCTTTATCGAATTAATTAATAATTAAAGCCGAATTCTGAATTAAGTAATTCTGAAATAAAACTCGGTAATACCAAAAATTCTTTTCAATGCATTAATTATTCATTAAATCGATAAGAGATATCTCGTTCATAGATTTTGTTCGTTAATCAATTTATAAAATATTTAATATATTTATACACTGATCGTTATTTCACAAATTGCAAAATAATTTCGTCATCCAACAGTCTAATTTCTTCCATTTACTTTATGTTTTAGGAACAACCACGGACCTGGTGCCCCAATTGTTAGGGATGTTCGACGAGCTAGCTCGTCGAGGCAATGGCTATACCGATCACGTGGTACTTCCGTCTGCCTGCAACATACCAGCGGCATTGCAGAAGCGTTTGAGTTTGGTATCTCATAGAGGCTCTATATTCGGCCAATTCCATCCTGAATTGTCGAAATCTCAATCGGATGACGCTATGGCCGAACAGCCAACTCCAGAGAACACCGTGGACATTATTGTATCCGATGATGTTATGCCTGAAAAGAAGAATGACGCGTTTCAGATATTGAAGAACAATCGGCAAGAGGATAGAAAAGAGTGTACGGTCGAGGAGAAGCCTTATAGACGCGAAAGCAATAACTTGACGCCACTCAGGTATAATAGACGGTGCAGAAACTCTGGAAGACCGTTGTCTGGAAGCTCAGTTGCGTCCAGTACATCCTCCAGCGGATGCAGCAATCAGGGAAATACATGCGCTATCAACCCTTATTTGGCATCGGTTGAATCGCTGGCAGATACTTGTGCCAGTTCGCAAGGTGAGGGTTCCAAATGGTTTGATGAAGTTATTGAGAAAATTAATGATTTTGGAAGTTTTGTTTGGAGAGATTCTAGGGAGCACTAAAGATTAAGATTATGCAGAGATAATTTTGGTGAAGATTTGTCATCAGCTTTTAAAAGGATATATTTTAAATATTTTTATCTTCATTGATAATATATTGTATCATTAAAAAATCATTATTTTCGAGTGTTATCGTAAATATAATTAAATATACTTTTCTATTTATTCTTTTTGTTCCTAAAAAGAAATATTTATTTTGGTTTAAGAAAACCAATAAATTAATTTTTCTTTAGAATCTTGGATTTTTTTTGAACACGGTTTTTATCTTCTAAATCTTATTTTGTTAAAATCATTTTGAAGTTTTACATAGGCTAGTAAATGAGTAAATATTAAGATCTAAGAAACTAAAAAAATATCTTAGAAATCTGTTTGTATTAGTCGGAAGAGATTCCAAGGCCTTCGACTTTCTCCTTCGATTGTAGCATAATCAACGACAATGATAGTAATAATAATAGCAGTGGTAATAAACTTCTCTCTCGGTATTTCGTAGTCATCGTTAAGGATAACCATTGTCCTGACTTGAATTGCAAATAAATACTTGTATTTGAGGAATTGAACATTATTTATTTGATAGTATATTATATAGGAAAATGATCATTTCATCGATTTTTTCACTTTCGTTTTTATTTGATACTAGTTAAAATCAGCTTAAAAAAATAAGATCATATTTGTAAATTTTATTTCTGTTGTATCGAAGATAAATTCTTAAATATTAATCTTGTGAACGAAAATAAATTAAGTAATTTATTAATTAATCAGTTAAATCAATTTAATCAGATAAATTAATTTTTAGGATTTATTGTGCATATTGTAATATTTGATTGTACATATTTGTAATTTATGCAGAATTTTTTTAAAAATTTCAAATAAATACAACAGAAATAAATAAAGATCTATAATAAAAATAAATTTAAATTAATTTGTTATATTTTTATTTCTCAATAAATAAATGATAAAATGAACAGGTTCCGGAGATAGTGGAGTAGTGACAGTATCAGAGACAAATTGTCGAATAGGAGACGATGACAGTGATCAAAGAAGAAATAGTGCAGAGGAGAGTCCACTATCCCATAGGCCACGTTACTGCGATCCCCATAGGAATCCTATGGAAAGGGTGCTCCTTGAAATAGTCGATACTGAAGCGATATACGTGGAACATCTACGACAAGTTATCCAAGTAAATATTGTCATAAAACATAATTAATTAAAATATAAATCATAAAACTTAATTTAATGATTTTATTAGGGTTACCTTATATTTTGGAGAAATGATTCGGCATCGTTTATGGATCAAACACAGCTGAGTAACTTATTTAGTAATATTGAGGATATTTTTGAGTTTAACAGGTAAATTAATTAATTAAATATTATTATTAATTTTTAATTAAATATTTTCTTCAATAAATTCTAAATACTTACATTATGTTATTATCTATATTTGATTTTATTTCAGAGAGTTCCTGAAAGAAATAGAGGAATGTGGTCTAGATCCAGTTAGTGTGGCTAATACATTCATAAAGCACAAGTCAGGATTTAAAGTGTATACAGAGTACTGTACCAATTATCCAAGGTAAAATTTAACAATAAAATTATTCGATTCAATTGTTATTTAACAAAATTTAATTTATTCTGTCCATAACTTAATATTACAATTTATTTTAGCACAGTTTCCGTTCTGACCGATCTAATGAGCCAAGAAAAAACTGCATGCGCATTTCAAGAAAGACAAGCTGCATTAAAACATGCATTACCTCTTGGATCATTCCTTTTAACACCTGTTCAGAGGATTCTCAAGTATCACTTACTTCTGGAGGTAAATTATATTTTCAATTTTGTCTCCATTTGAGATCAAAGATTGAGATCAAATGGCAATACAGAAGTAAACAATTAAATAATATATAGATAATTTATACAATATATTTGATCAAAAAATTCATTTTCTTATTTTCAATTCAGAATAACTTCAAATAATCCAAATATATACTATTTTGGATGATTAGTAAAAGTATAAATATTCATTTTTTTCAATTGTATAATAAAATTACTTTTTTAATATATAATAATTATTTTTAATAATAACTATTAGAGAACTGTATTTTAAATATACTAAAATTAAAAAAACGACATTATTATAAATAATATAATTATAAGTTAATAATTATAAATTATATTTCTATATTTTGATGATATATGATAGTGGAATCGAAATTTTTGATTTTGGTGATATATATTTATAAAAAATTGAGAATCTTTGATCTAAGATGACATGAATGAATAAAAATTCAATTGATCATTTACAGAACTTATCAAAAGAATATGCAGCAGACTGTGAAGTAAGAGAAAATAAGACTGAAGGTAGCAAAGCGATTGAAGCGGCTTTAGCTGCCATGACTGATATTGCAAAGCATATAAACGCAATGAAACGAAGACACGAGCACGCAGTGCGTGTTCAAGAAATTCAGTCCCTTTTGTATGGCTGGCCTGGTCCAGATTTAACTACTAGTGGAGAGTTGGTAGCGGAAGGAAGATTTAGAATGCGGGGGGCAAAAGCTCCTAGACACGTTTTCTTATTTGATCGCATGCTTCTGCTCACTAAAAAAAAAGAAGATGGGCTTCTAGTCTATAAAGCTCATATTATGGTAATATTTTATTTTTTTAATATAATATATATATATAAGATTATTTTATTAATGTTTTATATTATATACATTTAATTTTATATTTACAGTGTTCAAATTTAATGCTTATTGAAAGCATACCAGGCGAATCACTTAGTTTTCACGTAATTCCTTTTAATAATCCTAGATTGCAATATACTTTACAAGTAAGATAACATTTATATATGATTATAAATTATTATCTTTTCAATTAAATATGATATATTTATTTTTATTAGGCACGAAATTTGGAACAAAAGAGAGAATGGACTTTACAAATAAAAAGGGTGATTTTAGAAAATTATAATGCAGTTATACCTTCGCATGCGAGACAGTTGGTTTTACAGCTTGGCCAGACGCAACCAGAAGGTACGTTTACGTGTTAAATAATTCAATAATATCTTATAATCAATATTATTATAAAATGTGTAGTGATAATAAAATTGTTATTATTTAGAAGAGGCTTTGGCAGATAGAGGATTGGCGAAAAAACAGTATTCTGCACCAGAGTATTTAGAAAAACGAAAACAAGAAAAAGAGAGACGAAGATCTGAAACAGGACTGAAGCAGAAATTTAAAAAAAGTGGCAGAAAATCTGAGACTACAAATGAGGTAAAAATACTTCCAAATATTTTTTATACATTCATTTTTTTCATTATATTTAATTTAATTCTTACTTTAAATAGGATTCTCCAGCATCGTCACGAAAAAATCAAAACGAAGATTCTAGCACCAATGATTCTAGAGAAGGATTTAAAGGTTCAGATGGACGCGGATCAAAAGTTAAGGTATTTAAATTTATAAAAACTTCAAAAAGAAGTTATTTTATTTTTCTTTATCAAATATAGAAATGATGACTATGAGAAACATATATTTTGTTCAGGATCGCTTTACTGGTTGGAGAAGGAAATCAGAACCAGGCTTTCAATCTTATGTATGTCTTAACCAATCTGATGAAGAGCAGAAAGAGGATACAGGTGATACAGAATCAGCCACAGTTGAAACCGAGTGCGCGATTATTGAAAACGAGCATACAAACTCTCTATCGTCCGAAACCAAAGACAATAATGAACAACAGACTCAAACAGTTAAGGAAATAGTTGGCCATATTCTGATGCAAAATCAAGAATTTCAAAAACTTCTTGAGAAACAACGAACGAACAGTATAATTAATGTCAGACAACAGCAACGTTTTAATAAACATATTTCTGATGAATCAACTGATGCATCTACTGAAAGTGATTCAGAAAACACAAATTATATTGCACATAATTCAATTAATAATAGGATATCGCGTATTCGAACAGGCCATCGAGAACGTTTTGTTAAAACGAATAATACTTGGAACTCATTATCTTTAACTCGTGACCATCAATCTAGTCTGCAATTGCTATATGATAATCTAAATAAAACTGAAAATAATAAATCAGTGGATAGTAATTCGAAAAATAAGATCAATTTTGTACAAGAGAAGAAAGCGTTGTTTGAGAAACAAAGTATTTCGAAAGCATTTAAAAAACAAAGTATTGTAACGGAAAGTAAAATTATCAAGACTGCGCTTAGAATAAGAGACAATTCAAATTCGAGAAAGGAAGAAACAATTATTCAATCATCAACAGCTCAAGTTCCGAAAGAGATTGAAGTTCAAATTGTAGAAAACGATAAAGATAAAACAGAAAATAATGAATATACAAATGAAGTTAATAAAGAACAATCTAAAGGTTTTGGAAACTATGACAACTTACAGCATGTATGGGAAGTTCTACAAGAAGAAAAAGACTTGGATGGAAATGATAGTCCAACTCGTCCAGCAGTTTGGTTAACTAAATTATGTGAAGGATTACCAGTTTCGCCTCAAAAATGCGGTTCTCTTCCACGTAGTTTTCAAATCCATCCTAATACCAATCAGAATGTAACAAAGTCACGCTTTTTACAAAGGGATGGTAAACCTATGAGCGAGAGACCATTTACTATAGCTTCAGATAAACCAGCAGAAATTAATTTAGAAGATATGGAAAGATACGCTGCTACATGCCAACCAGAAGGAAGAATCGCTAAATTTCCGACTTCTGTTTCAACTTCTACATCAACATTCTTTTGTTCTTTGGATGATACGTTAACAGACGCTTATTCGGAAATCCATATATCTTCTACAATTACAAATATACATCCTGATCACAAAATCTATAGAGCGAATAATAGTGGGAGCACCATATTTAAAAATGTTCTTTCTAAAGCTGGAAATCGTCTTCAGGGTCTAAGAAATACTATGAGTACAGAGACTTTAGAGTGTAATGAAGAATTAGAAAGGACCAAATACTTTCGTTCTTTAAGTACAGGTAAGTTAAAGAAGAAAAGCAAGATGAAGCAATCAAGAGAATCTTCTTCAGATATAGAGGAGTTTGTGGGATGTACAGCAAAAGGAAATTCAGATTTAAGAATTCCTTCATTGTATTATAAGCAAGGAAGTTCGAGTCTAGGTGCTCGAATTGCTCAGTCTGATTATGCAGATCCAGCTTTATTATTTTTCGAAAGTAAGCGTCAGTTAATGAATAGTCAGTCTCAAGCTAAAGAGGAAAAAAAGGAAGATGAAGAAAGTATAGAAAACCGAGAAAGTGAAACGGATAGTTTTTATGAAAAATCATTCGAGACGATTGAGAACTATGTGGATGCAGATGTTGATGACGCGTTCCGGGATAGTGCAATATTTAGCGATATCGAAGAAGTTCTGGTGGCTAGGCCACTTTCAAGTCAACCTTTTGAGGATTGTGCGTCATTCAAGAATAAGCTGGCACCACCTGTTCCAGCGAAAAAAAGAACAGAATCAATTACAACGATAAATCCTTCAGGAAATAATGTTACAATAACAAAGTATAAACCTAATATAGCTCAAAAACCTGAATATTTAAAAGTGAAATCAGTTTTCTTGAAAGGGCAGCAAGAATTGGACTGTAAAGTTTTGGAGAAGTCTTGTGTATCTGAAAATGGAATATATTGTTCTAAAAATAGTTTACAAAATAATTGCGCACAGAACTGTGGCGAAGAGAAAGACGATGTATCGGCGGGACAAAGCCAAGCTGGCTGGGTAAAAAAAATAGTGGATCAGTTACAAGGTCACATTGAAACATAATTTAATGCCAATGAAAATGTACAAATCTTGTAACTGAAGCTTTGAACACGGGAATTTCACGTTTGTTAATGTTTTTAATCCTTTTGAAATTAATAGATCCCATTGTAGATTTTAGAATTTAATTTGCATACTTAATGAAAAAAATATGCGTGATAGAAAAATTAACAATTTTTAGAAATATATATTCGAAAAGATTAAATAGTTATTATTATTCAGATTAATAATATTCATTTGCATAATCACGAACTACTAAGGTTTTTAAGTGATCTGCAAAGTACAATCTTTGAGATTATATTGTATTAGTACAATAGAAGAAAAAAAGAAAGATTGAAAATAAATAAAAGCAAGATATTGTATAAAGAATAACATTAATGAAATGTTAAATATTTCAATGGAAAAAATATATATATATAATAAATTAATTTGAGAAATTCTTTTTTAATGTTTATATTTGATCAAAATTATCATGTACACATTACGTTCATCGAAAGGTATTATTATTCGTGCCTTGAATAAATTATTTCTCGCGCAAATATGAAGTTCTAGTGTTGAAGCGCACGTGTATATCGTACAACATTGAAACAGATACTGCCGAATAATTTCTTATATTTCGTAAATTAGTGATAAAAAAACAAAACATTATAACCAATTTTCAATTATCGTATGTCGTAATAATCCGTGTTATATATAAATTTTATATTAATAATACAGGATAATTGAAAAAAATTATTAAAATTAAAATTTTCATACATAAGAAAAAAAGAATTAATGATCTAATAACTATTAAATATTTAAATAAAATTTATTTTTTTTTAGTAAAAAAAGATGTTTACGATGTGAATGAATTATTATGATCAAGAATTTATCAAAAAATGATCGCCCTGTATTGTTATAAATTTTTTCAAAAAAAAAAAAAAAAAAGAAAAAAAGAAAAAAGGAAAAAAATAATAAATTTTTATATTTCAATGTCGTCAGTCAGATTTATAAATCGATATATGTATGTACATATCGACTGAATATTTCAATCGTTAATGTACTTGCATTAACTTGTTAGGGTTTCAACATAATTATTATTATATTTTTCAATAATAATTTCGTTAAAAAAAATGTTATCTTTTATTTATTCTTAAAACCTAACAAGTTAAATATCGTTATTACATTTCTTTTTTAAAACAGAAAAGAATCTATCGTATATTTAACAATTAGACGATAATAAAATAATATGACATAAAATGAGTTTGTGATTTATTTGTAATTACACTATTTAAAAAACTAATATCTAAATAATCAATCAACTTAATTATTATCAATTTTTGTTATTCTTTTTCAATAGAAATATAAAAAAATTATTAAAATTAAATTTAATTCAAAAATATAATCAAAGGTTTAGATCTTCACTGATGTAAATATAAAGGATGTAAATATTATTTCAGGTAGGTTTTATTACGAGAAATGTCTATTTACAAGAGACTTCGGCTAGTCATGTTTACAAATACAAGAGTAAATTATACATTATATTCATAAATTAGTTTTGCAATACTGCATGTATACAAAAAAGATGAAAAGAAAAATTAAAAAATTAATTAAAAAATGAAAAATTTAATGAACTGAAAAATAAGATTATTCATTATACACATTATATACAACTATATAATACATTAATTGATTATTATTTTCAATTAAAAATCTTTTTTTTTCAAATCTCCATTAGTTCCTGCTGCATATATAAATATAAAGAATAAATTAAGATTTATTTTGTTTACAAAGTTTCTGCGATTGATGTTGTACAGAAATATAATAATTACATTTATATAAAACAATTCTTATACATAATAAGAAGAAAAAATATTTTATTATTATGATCCTTTTGACATAAAAATCATTTCTTATTGTTCATTTTTTTAAAATTTTTAATAACAAAATCATTATGTAATAAGTACTGAAATCAATATCATTCAAATGCTCCATAATTTAAAAAATTTCTTCTATTTTGTTTGTTTATATTTAATATACTATAATGCCATCTATTAATATATTTTTAAATAAAATATATAAATTTCGTTATTACTAATGACAATGTAGAGAAAACAAACATCAAACAAACAAGATATCAATGTTTTCCAATCAAAATTATTTTTTGAACTCCTCATAATTCAATTAAATAGTATAAAAAAGAACTTAAAATATGAACATCATAGTCTTGTGCAAGTTTTCAAAAAATTTCATAAAATATTAAAATACTAGAAAGTATTTTTTATAAGGAGTATGAAAAACATTGTTACAAATGCACAAAAACTTTAATGAGTTATTTTATTTCTTTTGTTCTATACAACATCTTATCGAGAAGCTCTCTAAAGCTAGAATTTATTTATATGATAATAATACATTTTTTTTTTTATAATTTCATTCATAAGAATATTTTCATTATTGTTTCTATTCGTAACTAAAACTTTGGTTAATAACATATTATTGAGAGTATTGATAATTATAGTTTCTTTTTTCTTCTCTCTTATGAAATAGCATAAACTAACGAAATCTCGATATCGTTGTTTATGCTAATTCTTATATTTCTTTGAACTTATATTTTTTTTTCGAAGGACATTTTTTATTAAATATATATATATTTATATTTATATATACCTCTTTTTCACGCATTTCCTTTTCTTTGTCTCATTTTTTCTAAGTCGTCATTTTTACAACACGAATTTGCCTCTTAAAATATTCCAATTTTGGTTTACATATTTACATATATTTTTTAATGAAAAACATAATACATAGCTGAACAGAAAACCGAATCAATTTTTATAACTTGATGATAGAACAGCACCTGTGAAAATTCACGATTTATGAATCCTGAGAGTACTACTGTAATACTATATTCTATATTAACTATATTTTTATTAAATCAGAACTATTTAATTTTGAAAGAAATAAAATAAAAAAATAATAAAAACGATGAAAAGAATTAAAATCAAAAAAATTCTTTAAATATTCTTAATTAAGGAAAAATATTAAATTTTATCAGTATCACTCTCGGGATACCATAATATTATTTTTATTAAAAAAATAAGAAAAATAAAATTATATAGAATATAAGATCTAAAAGTATTACAAAATAAAAAACAAAAATATTTACTTTTTATATTTCTGTAAATATAATACTGTAATACTTTCAGATAATTATATATTCTTTATTCATTAATAGAGGCAAAGTCATTAATCTGGTCAATATGGACAGGTACATGTTATCGTACTATTTGTCCTACTGCTATAGAATAGATCTATATTACGTGTGAATTAAACAAAAATATTGTTGGTTACATAAAAAATATTAATATCTATACAAAATATAAATTTTTTTTATGAAACCAACAATTTTAATTTTATATGTACATAGCATACATATACAGGAAGATTCAATTAAAATTAAATATCTTCAGCTATGCAGTACATTCAACAAAACATTCTTGAAAAATCTATTTAAAATTTTATGCTCATAAGTAGACTATGGATATGTAAAATTTGCATGTAATATACTTCTGAATTTTTCTGTTTTTGTTCTCCTAAATTTATATTTTCTAATAGTTGGTCTGTCATTGAGTATTTATATAATTATTTTTTTTTCTCTTTTCCATTGTTCAGAAGTTAGCATAAACATTCTTGCACTTTTCCAGTGTATGCATTTTGCACTTTTATGTCATGAATGAAATTATTGTCTTCATAATAATAGAAAAATTTGCCAGGTAACGTTGCAGTATCATTATTACGACTTATCGAAATAAACATTCAATTTTTGTTATGTAAATTTTTACACTTTCGACAAAAATTATTAAAAGAACATATGTGTATAAAACATTAAAAATGTTTTCATACATAACATTCAAATACATCTATTTTCAATGAAAGTATATAGAATTTTTATCTTTCATTAGTTCTAGTAATCTATATCACACCATTGTAAATTTACCCGAAACTTATTTTTAAAAAATTGGAAAATATTGATTATATGTATACAGAAAATAAAATATACTGTACAATTAAAACGATTTAAATAATTTTCTAAAATAATTTTTTACAAAAAGTATTCATTTCGTAAATGCTTGTATAGTATATGAGATGTTAATATTTTTCTGTAATATTTTGAATAATCATTTTAGAGAATAATACAAATATAAAAATTAACATACAAATGTTGATTAAGATTTTATTTATTAAATTATAAACAATTTAAGTTCGCATCAGATAAAGCGAGAGAAACTAAAAAATATGAAACAATTCACATTTCTATTTTCTTTATGCAAACTTTAATTGTTTATAATTTAATTAATAAGTCTTAATCAACATTTTTGTATATCAAATTTGCATTTGCTTTAATCTCTAGAATCTATCCATTTAAAATCTTTAGAAATCTTCTCATGAATACATTAACATCCTATATAATATATGTAAAAGATTTCTTTAATATTTCTATATTTATGTATTGAATAATAAAAATGAAAAGTAAATTAATAACTTGAGTGATATAATAAACGAAATTGAATATATTAAATAATTAGTAAAATTAAAAATTGATAAATAATACAAAACAATTCTTTCAAATGCCCACATTGCGAGCACTCAATATCTTCTAATGGTATATGCTTAACATAGCAATATAAGGAAGACATTGCTTTACATACCATTCCTGTACAAGAATTATCAATTCATATAAACAACATCTTATTAGACTTCTCTAATTATGTTGTTATATAATTTGATTAAACATTTCATATTTGATTGCTCAAGCACTGATTGTAATTGCATACTAAATTGTTGACAAAAACGAGTAAATATACTGATATATGAATCTGCTTAATTTTATTCCCTGAAGAAACATCTCTCTTGTCTTTAAAAAGCTATATCTGTATGTATTCTCTTAAAAAACTTACTAGTATTACTTTAAGAATGCTTAAGAATGCTCTTAATGCTTTAAGAATTGTTAATTCAACAAATGTATTTAATTAATGCATTTAATAATAGGACTTAAACTAATTAATTATCACTTTGTTCGCTCGCATGCACGTAAGCTTTAAGATAAACAAATAAATTCTAGTTCACTTTTTGGAATGAAACATTGAACAAATATATAGAAATTGATATCTAAAAGTAATACACAAGACAAGAGTGATATTTAAAATGATAAAGTGAACTATCTTGGACATATTGTGAACACATTATCATATCTATTTTTTATCATTTAAAATATTCAGCATAAAATATTTTTTAGTTAAGAATAATTTTACTTTATCTTCACAATAATAAATCATTAATGTTAAGTCTTTAATTTTGCTTTAACATAAGTGGTATATATTTAGTACCCATATAATATTTTATTTTGTATTAAAATAAAATACTGTAATGTCTCTTTGCTTGCTAAAAAATGTTCAAATTAAAAATCTGATGATTGCTGAAAAGAAGCATTTAATAAATAAAATAATTAAACTTGTAATAAAAAATTTTTCTAATAAAAAAATAAATTGTAATAAAAGTTTAATCATACCACTTATGCTATTAGCAATAGATAAAATATTTATATAATTATTTACCACAAACAATAAGCAGTCAGATATTATTTACTATAATGTTACTATTATAGCAAATTTTTCATAGCATAATACTTTCTTTAGTAATCCTACCTATTTACACAGCAAATCTTCATATAAAATACCAAAATATTTCAACATTTCCAAGATAATTTTACTCTCTCAATCCTTCTTATTTCAATTTACATTTCATACTTGCCACTGCAAATCAATAACTTTGGTTTGCAAGCTATAGACATCAATAATGGATGGAAAAGTGCCAGATATTCGTAAATTTACTAAATGATAATATCTAAAGCGCACTGAATTCATAATTGAATTCAAATATTTTTAACATATTTAATTTTACTTGATATTAATAATTCATTTATTAATTGCTATAAGTTATATTTAATTATCATACTTGACCAAATTATATTAATTAATATTTAATTAATATTACTGTGTGGTAATAATATCAAAATATGAATTCTATCTATTCTAATAAAATTTAAACTATGTAAAAAACTATGTATTTATAATTTATTTTTTTTAATATTTTAACTTTAATTACTTAAATTTTGAATAATAATTACTAAAACTTTCATTTTGAAACATTATCCATTGTTTCTATTAATTCTTTGTAAATTTTATTCATTTTAATATTAATAACTGACCATTTTTTTATAAACTTCATTTTAATAAAAACTATATTTTAAAATAATATTTAAAGAAATTTATTTTCTATTATTTATTTTCTATTATTTCCAACTTGTAAATTGCAATTTTTAAGTTAATTTTTTTTTTATTTAGTTTAGCTTAATTTTCTTCTTTTATTCTTTTTTACTAATATTTAACATGCAATATTTTAAAAATAATTAAATTTTTAAAGAATAATATTTTATTATAACGATTTAAACTAAAAATTTTTCTTTTATTTAAATTCTAATATATCTTTTATTTTATATTATTCATAGCATGCAAAAATGTAAATTTTTACATTCATAAAAGATATATTTAAATTGGTCGTTTTATTTTATGTTATTCCAAAAAAGTTTGAAATAAATATTGTTAACATAATGTAAATAAAAGAAATACTATTCTATAAATAAATAATAATAATAAATTTCTAAAATTTTTAGGCACAATTGTTAATTAAAGATACGGACGTTATTCTCTGTAACGAAATTATAATAGTATATCACATAGTATCAATTGATACTAACATTAATTGTTATTAATGATATCAATTAATTAATCATAAAATATTATTTTGTTTATTTTAGATTAAATAAAAAATCTCAAATTTTAAACGAAAATTAATTTAAAAAAGCAAAAATACTTAGCGTAATATTTGCGTTCTTCATAAGCTCTATTTCATCCAGCACTCTTCCTCCTGAATACAGTTCACATTAAAAAGTCTTTCACAAATGAGAAATATCACATTTCTCCCAGTCTTGATAGCCATCACACAAAATGCACTTAATATCATTATCTTGAAGAAGTAAGATGCTAATATATTTCATTGAAATTCAAATATATACTATATGTAGACATATTGTGCTCCTAAAATTTGAATTCATGTACAATATGAAGAAATTGTTTTGGATATTTATAATATATATCCATCAAAGCCACATATTTTTAAGAAAAAATTATGCAGAGATTTTTACCATAATCGCTTTTTTAAACTTCCAATCAATATTATCAATATTAGATTTGCTAGTTAATATTATAAACATAAAGCATTCCATGGTGCATATAGTTAAAAATTTATGAATCTACTAAAAATGGTTGTTTTGTATGAATTAATAGCTAAGATTTTTCATACATATTTTATAAAATAAATAATTTATGATTGCCATCATAAACTACTTTACAAATTTATACTGTGTATTTATAGTACAATCATCCAAAATTAGAGACACTGATGAACGCAATGTCTTATTAAAGTAACTTTGATGTAAGAGCCCAATGCCTATCAAAATAAAACATATACAAAAGAACAGGATATACATTATATTGAGTATACGCATTTTAATTTTACATTTCTTTTCTTTTCGTTTTTTATTCATACAAGAAAAATATATTGGAAATGCCATTTGATAAATATATTTTTGATAATTAATTTGTATTTAAATCGTTGTCTTCGTTTCAAATATATTAATCTACTTAAACTATCTTTGGCCAATATTTTCTATAACTTGTATAAAGTTTAGACAAAAAGCTTATGTTGATACAATTAATTTATTTTCCATATTGTAAAGATTTTTTATATTATCTAAAAATTATTCTAAAAATATAAATATTCATATATCTATAAGTAAATATTGTTATATATGAATAGTTCTCTAGTTGTTTAAAACCCGTAAATGTAAAAAGTTGAATTAAAAAAATGGAAAAAATTGTTAAAAATCAAATTTTAGATTTACTGATTACTAGACATTTACTATTATAAAGAATGTCGAGAAAATATTAATTTTATAACAATATAAATGTTTTTTAAGAAAATTAGTATAAGTTTTATTTTGTCAGGCATTTAGGCGAATTCACATATTACTTTAAATATATCATGCTTCTTCTTAATCTGTTCCATTATGATCTTCAGTTTCAGACTTCGAAGATCATTAATTCTATATCTTCATTAAAAAGTTTTTTCTCGGCAAATAACCAGTCTATGCAGCAATAACTATATAGAGAACAGTGACAAATGACGTATGTGTGTGTATATATATATATATGTTGATATTATGTTGGTTTTATCCATATGTTCTTTAAAACAGGTTAATAGCAATTCTCTTACCAACATCGACCACTGCCTCTCAGTCATATTTTACTTTATATGCAGTCATTGGAATCACAAATCACTCGTGACACATTATGTCTGCACATTTACAGTTGGAAGATAGTTTAATAACTGGCTTCGTGTCCAGCAAGTATATACAAATCCGCGCCTTCGGATTCAGTCAGTGTGCCTGATTGAACTAAATGGCTTTCCAGCATCACAACTCTATTAAAAAAAAATCGAAATCTTTTTTTATTTTCAAATATTTAATTTTTATATTTTTAAATTTATAAACATTTTATTTTTTAATATCTTAAAATTATTTAAGTACACATACAAAAATACATACTTATCTGATCCAAGTAATCTGTATGTTCTACTCGGATCACTGATTTCTTGTGTAACTTCACCGTTTTTGAAACTTCTACCTTGCATACCATGTTTATGAAATGCTAGCACACTATCTGGTAAACAAACTAAAACCAAAGAAAATGATTATAATAACATTTATTTTAATATTAACAACAAAATAAACTACGTTACTTGTTTTAAATGATCTTACTAATGGATTCAATTTGAAAATTAAAATGTAATTCTGACATGTGCTTTCTGCTTGATCTAGGTTTTCCTTGCAATGTTACCACTTTTACTACATCTAAAATAAAAATATAAATACATTATAATAGACAGAAATATAATAGATTATCAAAGAATATTGTACAAAGATTTTTTTATACTTACTATCGTAACAGACTAATATTGCATTTTTTTCTAACTGTGTAACATTGATAACATGAAGATTTTCTCTTCTTGGTATCACAGTAGCTATAAAAATATAAAATTTTAAATTAAAAAAAAATAATAGAAATATTTAATCAATTTATTTAATGCATAAAAGTAAAATAAAAAAAAGATACCAGAACCATCCATATCTTCCAATTCATCACTATGAAACCAACTTGCTCCTGAATTCATATTGATTAAATCCAATTTTAATTTATTTTGTTGATATGGTTGTTTCACAGATACACACACCATTGGATATTCCATTTCAGGTGTAATAATAATTTCAAATACATTTAGTGGTGTTGGTAATGTACAATCAAAATGCTTTAACAACATGAATTTATTAAGAGGATCATACCATTGCATTAAAAATATTCCAGTTGGCATTGCACCACATAAATATTTATATCTGCATTAAATATTTTTATTATCAATAATGTACAAAAAAATATAAAATTTATTTACTTACCCATTATATGGATTTCTTCCTACACAGCATTTAGTACAACCTTTTGTGTCTGGTACTTTTGTAGTTAGGGCAAATTTTCTAGGGACTAATCTTTCAGGTATTTTATTCATGTGTAATGAAAACCTATGGGTTTGTTTGCTTTGCATTGCTAATAAATCATGTCTATATAATTGAGGAGTTTTTCCTAAAATTTAAAATTAATACTATATATATAATAATTAAGAAATATATAATATTTAAATAATAAAATAATTTAATAATTAATATATTTCTTACCAGATAAAGACATGAGAACATCTTTGATGACATACATCCAAATAGTTCGTCTTGGATATAATTGATCTATTGCAGTTTCATGAAGTTCATTTAAATTTAAATTATAAATTCCTTCTTCTGCTGCAATTAATAAATGCTGATCCCTTGTATCTGGATGAATCCAACTTGCAGTACAATGTATTCTTAATGGACAACCATTAAATACCTATATAAAAAAATTTATTTAAAAATTTCAATTTTGTTTTGACTAATATATTAATATTAATAATTTCTTCAATTAATTGAAATAAAATGAAAATACATAAATTATACTAACTTTCGAAAAACATGCTCCCATATGAACTTTAGGTGTTGGTGGCAGTCCATTGCTGATAGGTCTAGGAGGTGTATGACGTTTTCTATCCCTTCTTCTCGGAGGAACAGGAGGAGTATCGGATAATAAATCTGGGCTCATACCTTCTCGATCTCCCTCGCCTGACATCTCATTTTGACCTAGGAAAAATTTTTTATTCATTATATTATTTATCCACATTATATTAATTGTTTTTAATTAATAAAAATTAATTTTAATTTATATAATATTTTAGTTTAAAAATTGATATAGTCCTACCATTTGATTGAGGAGATTCATCTCTAGGACCACTATCCGAAAGAGATCGTTGACGTTGTCCATTCATAGCAGCCAAAGATTGAGTACTGTTTACTAAACCATATAATTCATCTACAGAGCTATGGCGTCTTGGACTTGCTTGTGATCCTAATCAAATTTAATTTTTATATATTATTGTTTCAATAATTTAAAATCTTTCAGTATTTCTAAATCTGAAATAATATCAAACTACGATTTTAAATTTGTGAATTAATGCAATTATTATTTTAATTTGATTGATCTTTAATTTTTTAAATTTGTAAGAAATAATTAACAAAAATTAATATAAAATCTTGTATGATATAAAGTTTGATAAAAAATTATAAGAAATAAACTATAAAAATATATATTTACCTGATATATTGTAATATGCGCCATGCACTTCACAATCATTTGATGATTCTCCAAGAGGAAGTGTAGCTCTGAAAAAGAATAAATAGACCACCAAGTGTTAAGAAATATTATATATCAGGGAAAATGTATATTAGAAATTTTCTTCTTTTAAAAACAAGTGCTACTGGTGTTAGTAGATTATAAATAATTTTTAAATAATAATCAGAAAATAAGTTATTAATAACAATAACAATTAGTCAAGAATTAAAAAAAATATAGCATCATTTATAAAATTGACAAAATGCAAAAAAATGTTAGAAGATTAAAGAATTATAGTAGATAAAATCAATATATATAAAATTTTTATATTTTATAGTTTTAAAGCACTTATTATCACATTATTTAATATTTAAATTTTAAAGTGTTCTCTCTCTTGGAAGAGCATAAAATATTTTATAAAAGGTGGTGTTTAGGAAAAATGAAATATAGTATATAATTGTACATATATTAATCCAATATTTATTAATAAATAAATTTTAAAAAAAATTTTAAAATATTAATACTTAAAAACTAAATACTTAAACTATATGAATTTTCATATCAGAATGTCTGATTTTCCATAATTTTTTAGTATAAATATTTATCATCTTATTTAATTATTAATAAAAAATATATTAAAAAGAATTATTATTTGAAGATTTAAATATTTTTAAATATTTATTAAAATTATTTATTCTGAATAAAAGGCATGTGTTACTTTCAGCCAAAAGTAACAGAAATAATCATTGTATCTACAACCAAAAGATTAAACAACCTACTATTATTTTATCATTTACTTACTGCAGGGAATATAGCTGGTCGCAATGCCCACCAACCATCGACATTGCATTCCCCCTGCACATATGAAACTATAATCATATACTATAAAAACACATTTTTTTGTTTTATTATTAATTTTTATTATTAATCCTGCGAAATTTTTTTGTCAACGTTTTATAATTAATTGTTTTATATATGAAATAATTCATTCATTTTAAGGAATGTAAGGATAATTTTTTCAATCAAATAATCATTATAACGTTACTTAAACATTAATTATTATATGATTTCATATAATAATATATTACCATATTGATATCATTTCATTTATCACAGTTTTCTTACCATTATTAAATCACAAAAATATAATTTGTATATGTATTAAAAATTGATAATAATTTCTACAAAAGATACATAAATTTCCACCACCTGGTTAACAGTTTAAAACTTATACTACAAAAAAAAATTGCATGCAATGAAAAATACTAAAAATATTTATGACTAAAAAGTTATATTTCAAAAGTATGAACTCCAAAATTATACTATTTACATATAAATTTTGAATATTAATATTTATTAAAAATATTATAGAATATATAAATAAAAAGTAGCTAATAGAATAAATCAAAGAAATACGTAATGCAAAAGAAGCTTTAATTAATTTGAATGCTTTAAATAAAAATGCAAAAAAATATGTTAAGAATATTAGAAAATAGATTAATAAATTAGCATGAAGCTGCAGTAAAAACTAAATAATTTTAATGCAAGGCATAAGGAAATATATGTGCAAGGTGCAAGGTGCAAGGGAAAAGGGTTACCTGCCAATACCTTAGCAACAACTCCTCATCAATGTACTGCAATAGACTCCTGTTGGGAGAAATTATTAAAATTACAAACTGATCAGAGAAATTAAAGCTATGAAAATTGAAATGAGCCATGAAATTTTAATAAAAATCAGATATAAATATAAAAGGATAAAATAATTATTATTTTGAGATATCATACTAATTAAAAAAATTACGATTTAATAATTAAATTTATTAAATTTAGATAAAATATACTGTATAACATATGCCATATTTGATACAAATTTTATTATTTCTTATTAAATCGTATTATTCTATTAAAATTAACAAATGCAGAGATACTAATGAAAAATATATACAAAATATTATTTATTTTTAAAAAATATTTTAAATAAAAATATAAAAATAAATTTAACAAGGCAAAAAGATTTGCATATAAGAATAAAATACAAATGTGATAATAATACTTACGCACAATAGGATTAGTATATACATCAGGACCTTTTAACTTTCATTCTAAACATGCAGTATTTAAATTTTATATCGATTATCATGCATATTTTGTAATATATATTATTTAAAAAAATTAATTATTTATTAAAGTATAATCAAATATAAATATATATATATATTTAATATTATATATATATAAACTATAATATCTATAAAAAAAATAAAAAATATAAAGAAAAAATGTAATCACTAGCTTCATGCTTTAAATTCTTAAATTTTTTCATGTCCTATATTAATAATAATTAAAATGACATGCATATCTATTTTAGGAAAATAAAATACATTTTTTAAATTAAATAAAAAAAACTCATTCCATTTTTTGTACATATTTAACATATTCAATGGAAATGATAATAATGTTAAATTTCACTGAATTTCAATTCAAAACCGCATGTGTTCACACCAAACTACCTGCATTTTATTACCTTAAACTCATATGAAATATCTCTGTGCCTGTTTTGCTTCGACGCGACTCTCTATTATCTGTTGTAACGTTCGCGCCAACAGGACTGATACAAAAATAAACTATGTCATGTCTAGGAAAACTATACAGTGACATTAATGACAAAATTATTATTTAAAGCAACTAGAATTGTAATTTTTTTGTAATTTTTCTTAATTTTTTATATTGCATAAAGAATATAAATTATTTAAAAAAAATTGCACTATTTGTTAATAGTAAAAATTGCTATAATTTTCTTTAAAAAGTATTTTTTAAAAATAAATCAAATTATTATAAATTGAATCTGAAGAAACATATTTAAATTTTCAAATTCACTTTTACTTTTTGCTGTTTTCAATAATTAATGCATTATATGCAAAGCAGAAGCAGACGTGCCATATGCAGCTTGATGTTTGTTAGACCAAAATTGCTGTTTTGTTGTACATAATTCTGAAGTATATAATAAAATTAAAATTTATATTATATTTATAATCTTATAGATAATAATTAATAATTAATATTCTATTTAAAAGATAAAAGAAGATTCTGAGCAAAACAGCAATTATTATATTAGCAGAAAGATTTCAAAGCATTCCCTCTCTCATTTTTCCAGAATAATATATTTCTTTACTTGTATGATTAAATATATTTATTTTAAATATACTTACTTTTCTTGTACATCTTCAAATGCTGTGCCAATACCACAATCTGGATGAACATCGCAGTTATGAACTGACTGAATAATTAAATACATAATGCTATTTTAAATATTATATGTAAAAAATATTTTCATGATAAATATAAATATAATACCTTGACATTATTCATAATATCCATGATATCCCATGATGGATTAGTATCTACAGATGGAGAAATCACATCTCTTTGCAATGTTCCATCAAGATTAATTTGATCTGTAATATATATAATTTATATTTATAGGAAAAACATATATATCATACATATATATCATTGCAATCAAGCTTTTTACCGTCGCTATCTAATTGTGGTATAGGACTTTTTGGTCTAGGTCTTGCAGTATGACGCGATGCTATCCTCTGTGGAACATTAGGTACAGCTCCATCTTCATCTGCTTCTAATTCAGTGAACATATGACTAGGATTCGATACTTTTTGCAATAATTCTAGAGCTAAACGTTTATTCATTTCTCCTTGAAAAAATGTATGCTGAAACGAAAATTTTTATTTAAAGTATTTTCCATCTAATTTTAATTTATTTTAATATTCATATATTATCTATTAATTAAAGAAAAATAATAACCTGTAATAATTTTTCAGCAGTTGGTCTTTTCTTAGGATTTTTAGTTAGAGCAATTTTTACGAAATTATGGAATGTTGGACTCCACTTGTCACGATCTTTTAACGTAGGTGGTTTAAATCCAGATTTGGACATAAGAAAAAGTGCTCTCATAGGATGTAAATCAAACATAGGTGGTTGCAATTCAGCTAACTCTATTGCAGTAATTCCACATGCCCAAATATCACAAAGTTGATTATAACCACCCTTTCTTTCTACAGCTGCAACCTGCAAATTTGAATTAAAATGTAAATTTCTAAAACATTTTCATAAAAATTATTCAATCAAATCAGGATACCTCAGGTGCCATCCAATAAGGAGTACCAATGAAACTCTTCCTTTTATTAATAGTTGCAGTAATTTGTGCCGATACACCAAAATCAGCTAATTTGACATCCCCAGCTTCGGTTAATAATATATTGGCACCTTTAATATCACGATGCATTTTGCCCATACTATGCAAATAAGCCAATCCCAAAAGTGTTTCTCGACACATGTATGCTATTTGTATTTCTGACAAAGGCCCAGTAACTATAACATTATTATAAAATATTAATTGTATTATGATATATTTTTAATATTGCAATATATCATAAGAATAAGTAATTTTTATTATAAATATCTAATTTAAATATTATAAATTATGTAAATTAAGGCATCATAAAAAAATATTAATAAAAAAACTTACTGTGATATATATCTTGTAAAGAACCACCTCCACAATATTCCATACAAATCCATAATTTATCTCTTCTCAAATAACTTCCATAATAGGCAATAATATTAGGATGTCTGCAATCTTTCATCATTAAAATTTCTTGTTGAATTATTGCAAAATCATCTCCTAAAACATTTAAATAATGCATGATATAAAAATATATTCACATTCTATAATTTTATAACATTCATTAATAAAAATATTTATTAAATTATTATTTGAATAGAATTTGCATTGAATTTTCTTTAATATATCTTTAAATAATAGTAAATCAAAGAAACCATATTAATGTATTTATTTTGTTTTGATTATATGCATGAATAAATAATCTTAAAGAAATATAATTCATTTATTAATAAAAGAATATATTAATATATTTTTAACTTTTTATAATGAAACTTAAATATATAAATATGCAAATGTTTTTAAAATATATTTTAATGAAAAAAAATATAAATATGAAAAAGAAAAAGCGAAAAAACGATATATATAATAATTATTTACCTAATTATAATTTAATTGCAAAATGCTATATAAGAAACAATCTGAAATCTAACAATTAATTTTTCTAAATTGTACAAAATAAATTAAACATATAATTATTATTATTTGTATTCATGAAATTTATTGTATTCCATAAAATCTTTAATGAATAAAAACTCGGAAAATTTGTAAAAAAAGGCGGAAAAACTGAATGAACATACCTGGTTCCAATTTGATAACCTTAATTGCAGCGAGATCATTCGTGGAAAGTCTTTTGGCCTATAAAAAAATCGAATTGTTTGTAAATACAATGCATTTAAATATGAATATATAAAAATATATAAATCCACGAACCTTGTAAACATCTCCGTACGTTCCGCTGCCTATCCTCTGAATGAGTTCGTATTCATCTTGTGGATTTCTTCGGCTTATGTCACTGGATAACGCGTTAGCGTTCAAAGCCATTCTAAAACACGGATTTCTGCTGATTTAGCAGCTAATGAGCGTAATTAATATCTACAAAAGAAGATTAATGTTAAAGTGTGAAAACACATTTGTTCGTCAGAATGTCACTTTCGTCGAAACGTCGCCATTGTTCACAACAGCTCTGAAATTAGTTACGATTTACGACTAAGCAAGCAATCCTTGCAATATCGATCAATCGATTTTACATTTTACATTAAGCACACTTAAAGTCGTATTTTTTTTCTTACTAAAGAGAGTTAAAATTAAGTTATATTTATATTAAAGAAAAATGAAATATTCATTATTTAAAGAAAATTGTTTATTTTATTTAAAAATAAATTTTATTATTTTTCTATATAATTTTTCTATATAATCATGTTTAAAATACTTATCACATCACAATTTTTCTATAGTAAGTACAATTAAAAAACTAATTTGTAATTGTAATCATTTTCATATTGCACTTCTTTATCAAAGCCGTATTTTTAGTTTGAAAAATTTTTTTTGTTGGCTTAAATACATGAGAATTATATAGGAAAAGATCTGAACTATACAAAGAATATTGCTATGTTTCTCATTAAAATTTTTCATTATTTGTCTCTCTTTCTTTCTCTCTCTCTTTATATATATATATATTTGCTCTATATGATTTCTTTTATTTTTTTTTATTCAAAAAATTATACTCAGATAACTTAATTTTTATATCTCTTCTATAAAATTATTAATTTTTTAAAAAAAATATATATTTATATAATAACATATATTATTTATTATAATATAATAATTGATCATTAATTAATCAACAATAATTCTTAAAAAAATTTTAAAGAAATTTTAATCTTTTTTTTTTCGTTGTTATTTTGCCATGATCTTATACAATTAATTATTTTATATTTTTATTATTAGATATGTATCATTTATTTAATTCATTGCATTATTTATAATTCCCGCCAGAATAAATACCCAGAATCCCGCCATAATTCTACGGTCTTGATAACAATAATATGAAAATAATAATAGGTCTTTAAATCTCATTAATTTAAATCTCATTTTTAAATCATAAAAATATATTGCACAATTAATTTATTCTTGTATCTAATTTGTAGTGTAAGATCTTTTTTATAATAAAATAATTATAAATATATTTAACATCAAATATAATTTTTAAAAAATAATTGAATTAAATTATCTTTTCTTAATAGTAAATAAATAGTCAAATAATTTATTTTATTTTATTAATTATTAAAATAATAAATAGTATATACAAAGAATATATTATAATGTATATTCTATTATATGACTTTATATATCATTCCAAAGATTTCCGCTAAAAATGAAGGGATTCATAATATTTTTTTCTCATAAAGAAAAACTCGTTTTTTCAAGAATTGACTTAGTTCGTAGTTACAATGAATTATCTAAATTAATTCTTGATATTTTTCTTTAATAGCTTATATCGATCATTATAATCTCATCAAAATGGTTATGTCGATAAGATGGATGAATGAGTAAATCAATTAACAGCTCATTAACACAATCATTAATATCTATCTTCATGATAAAATTATTCATCGATTTCTTGAAATTGCTTTATTAAGCTATCGATTTATCAAATTGATGATTTATTAAAATGATTTATTAACTTATAATAATTAAATTATTATAACTTAATAGTATTATAAAATAATAATACTATTAACAAAACATATTATAGTACTAAATGTAAATTATTTTTTAAAAAAAAATCTTGCAATATATTCTCTTGATTGAATTTTGACATATATATTGGAAATAAAAAATAACATGTTTCTAATTTATTTTAATTCATATAATAGATTAATAGATATAAATATTTTATTCTTTGTGAAGATAAATTTAAAAATAGAATAAATCATTAAATGTTACATATCTCCTTCTTTAAAAATTTATCAAAAGTATCCATTAGTTAAATTGCATTTAATATCGATCTATAAAGATCCGAAATTTCATTGTGACAAGTTTGGGGATCAATTGAAGAGGGCGTGATGATAGTTTATGCTAGGTAAGCGCAAAATAAAGAGTACGTAGAACAAATGGGCGGCTAAACTCGCCATAGCATGGCATAATGATAACACGCTCGAATAATAAGGATAGCCAACAGAGGAGACAGGGTTGGATACGCACGCGTGGGCCTGCGTTTGGGGCCCGTCTTCCGCTTCCATTCCGGTGAATGTTCTGGCTTTAACTCTGGTTCAGTTCCACTACGTGCTTACAGCATTGTACTCTGACGTCCTAGATATACTTGATTTTGTGTACGAGACTGTTTTCTTTTCTTGTTTCTCAGGCATCGTTCGCTTCCCGTGCATGATCCACCTATTCTTCAAATTATAATTTTCAACAACTTAATACTCCATTCGATAATTTGCTTTTATGAAAACATTTGAAAAGAAAAAAGTGTTTTGTGAAAGAAAATCTAATTTTTTTTTAATGGAAAATTTTATTCATTTAAATTTATGATTGTGATTGTGACTTAAAGAATTTTAAAATTTAAAATTTTAAGAGATCAGACATACAAATAAAAATATGGAATAAATAAAATAGATAAAAAGTGAGAATTTCTAAGAATTATGGTGACATGTAGATAATAGACATATATAGATGTTAAAATTAAATAGAAATAGAATTTAATTTTCCGCTACGAATGATAATGAAAGTGATGACCGTTATAATTTATGAAAGTTTTAATGAAATCAAACATTATTCAATCTAATCCAGGCTATTTTACCTATGGAAATACAAAAGTTTATATTTTCTAAAAAATGTTTTGAATTTATACAAATATTTTGTTTCGCGTAGTAAAAAAACGCAAAAAAAATTTGAATTTTATAAGGGATGTAAAAATGTTTCAGTCAACCACCGATGATGGCGCTACAAGTTCTATGCTGTCACGGAGTTTCATTCGAATTTCACAACAGTTCACGCACACTTCGTCTCATATTCTTCAACGGAGAGATTCTCAATGTTTGTTATAAATTAGATCTATTATGAATATTAATGTCTTCGTCAAAACTATAATTTTGAATCTACATAATCAATTTTTATTGAATATGATAACATTTAAATTTTGTGTTTTATATTCGAGTGTTTAATATTTTGTGTTTTAAATTCCATCACAACTGAAGTGTAGTGAAAATATTTTATCGAAAGAAGATTTAAAAAATTTAAATTTTAAAGTTTTCATTGATAAACAAATATTTTAAAAAGTTAAAATCATTAATTAATTATGAATATGAAAGAAATATAAATATTGTTACAAATATATAAATATTGTTACGTGTTATGTTTTCAAAATATTTTATCTTCGATTTGTTCGGCGCCAATTTTTTATGCCGCTCAGAAATCGATTCATCGATCGATTTATAATATTATTAATATATCGAATAATTTTATATCATCGATTATTTCAACGAAAAACCGTCACTTGTGATACAGTTTACAACGAACTTATTTCAACAAAATTCAATAATATTGTATAATAAGAAATTCATCTCAAAATCGATAATAAAAACAAGTGTCAAAGTATTATCGATAATGAGTATTCCAAAGGTTATATGTAAATATATAATAAAATTTTTATAAACGAAATTCTAAAAATTACCGATACTTATCTAATCACAATTACGATCTTCAAAATGAACTTCATTTATTTTCAAAGCATCACTGTGATCATATTTATAATCACTGCTCGTATTAATGCTGAGCAAAGATTCGCAGAGACACCAGCGTTATATCAAGAAGTTTCCTCCGGTGATGATGTGCAATTACGATGCAGAGTGCAAGACAAACGAGGTCAGTGTATTTGGCAAAAAGACCGGAAACCAGTAGGTATGCATCCGGATAAATACGAATGGGCCAGTGGACGTGGTAGTGATTGCACCCTCCTTATCAGAAGAGCCTCCCTTGATTTCGATGACGGCTACTGGGAATGTCAAGTTACTTCTGGCGATTTTACACGACAGGATGCATTAACCTCTTTACCATCTCGTCTTTTAGTTAGAGGTAAAGTTTGTTCAATGAATGAATAATTGATGAACTTTGAATAATTAAAACTTTTAAAATAAATTGACGATACTTAAAAATAGGATTATAATGAATTGCCGTTAAAGAGATGATACTTAATTCTCGCAAGTTTGTAACAATTGAATAATTCCATATAAAATATATAAAAATTATATTTTTATATCATTCTTATAATCTCTTTTTTTGTAGTTGTTACTTAATTTGTTTACTAATTATTTCATATTTTTAATTAATTTTTTCATTATTTGTTTCTTTTCTTTTTTTTTAATTTATTTCAAATATTTTTTTCTATACTATTTTTATGTTTCTAATTTATTTTCAATATTTGTTCTCTCATTAATATGAAATACGATATATTAGATACCGAAGAAAAATCTCTGATTTCCTAAAATGTTTTTTTTTTTTATATTCACTAGTCTCTAATGCCATATGAATAATATCATGTTTTATGCTTTGAAAAAAACTTCCTCTTCACTATATCAAACGACTACCGACTAAATTTCCCAGACTTGTATCAGACCAAGAATTTTTTCACCCACTTAAGAATCTTCGATACCAGCTTGTATGTGTGCACGATATTATCATCTTAAAATAGCCTAAAAAAAAGCCTCTACCTAAAAAAAAAAGAAAAGGAACAGATTGCCTGCTTTTTCTAACGAAAAAATCTATGTCTGGGAAATTACTTCAAGTTTAACCCGGTAAACCAATTTTTCTAAAAACACGGTTAAAATTACTGTTTCTAATGGATCGCATATTAATGTAATGTAGTTAAGTGGCAATTATGAAATCAAAAGAGATTACTGTAATGATCTTCAACGTTCCGCGAAACGTTAAAGCGTAAAATAAGTGTATACACTTTTTTAACACTAGTTTTAACGCAACGTTGGGTTTTTACGTCACTAGAAAAATATCGCTTTCCTCGCCGTGAGTGATCCTTGACGAATCATATGTATGGATAATCAGATTCTGACGCCTTCTCAACGGAACGATGTAGATTTGGCGGTGCTTGAAATTTACTAAACACGGGCACGATATGATGTAACGCGAACCAGCCGTTCTACTTTTCTTTCTCCCATTGAATTTTTGCAACAAAATTTCGCGTTAATGACGCAATTTTCTGCCAAATTGAATTTACGAGTCCAATATTTATACAATATATCATATAATACAATAAACTAATAATTTATATTGATTGGAAAATAAAGAAATTATTATATGAATATTAATCGTTACGTGTATAATTTTTAATAAATTATGAAAAATTTTATTTATTATTTGTGTAATATGAAGAGAAATGAAAGAATAAAAGTGAAATGAAAACGTGAAAAAAATGTTTAAATACAATCATTGTTGAGAGAAGAAATTTAAAGTTTGTCTTTTATTTATATTATATTTTTATATTATTGTCTTCTGTATGAATTTCAGTAAAACCCCGAAAGCCACGGTTGGAATACGGAGGGACAATTTTAAATTCCGCCCTAACTTTAAGGGAAGGTCAGGAAGTTACCATTTCCTGTGTATCAAGATATGGAAACCCACCAGCCCTTATCAAATGGTGAGTCTAATTAATTTTTTTTTCAAAGGCTAAATTTAATGCACACATTATTTCAATAAATATATTTAAAAATCATTAAGATTCCGTTTTTTCAAACTTTAGTTTATAAATAACAATTTTATCAAGATGATGAGACGAATAAATGCATTTTTGTCAATTCACTTTTCTCCTCTCGTTCATTTCAATTATATTCAACAACAAAACACTTGCTGAGAACGGTACTCGCTAAATTCCTATTGTTTTTGCAATGATTTTCATTTAGAATTATGCTAACTGTAGATGAAATTATATTATTATTTTCTATAAATAAATTTACATAAAAAGATTAATAAGGGACATAGATAAACCACAAGAATTAAATTAATATAATTCTGTTTTATCATAGATCAATCAGATAGTGGAATATTTCAAGACAAAACAAAAAAAAATTTCCTAAAAAGTTTCCTCGTTTCTGTGACTAGACACTGATGCATTCTTTATCTTCACAGATTTTCTACTTTCATGAAAATACAGTTTCATCGAGAGATGTAAAAAACGCAATTCACAAAGGCAATAGATGAAATAAGAAGCTATAATGCGGTGTTTGTACAGCAGAGAAGTTTGCCAGCAACTTTTTTTATGTCATGGTCTAGTGATCAGTTAGCCACACCTCATCTAAATTCTTATAACATAAAACTCACTCTATACTGATCATCATGTTTGCATGAGCAGCGTTACAATTTCCACGATCCCCTGGCATTTGTGAATGCACGTGTTATGCGGTGTAAACACATTCTCATCTGACTTTAAGATTATAAATTATCCTAATTGCGGATTATAAATTATCGCTTTTATTTCATTATCTTTAAAGTATAATCCTTAAAGTTTATATATTAATAGAATTAGAAACTCGTATAACTTCCAACTCGAAAAACATAGTTAATTAATTGTAATTGGATATGTGGAATCGTAATTGTATTGTTTCTCTTTGAAAGAAGGAATTTTCTATATAGTCAATTGTTAAATATCATTAATCGATACTTAGAAAGCGCAAACGATTTAGTTGAAAGAGGAAATCGTACAAATGGGGGACAAGTTTCACTGGTAATTGTCCGTGAATCGAATCCGATCCGTTTCATTTTTCATGGAATTATATCTCTCAAATATTTAATACAAAAAAAAAAAAGAAAAAAAATATTCTCTCTTCTTTGAAATTCATTTTTTCTAAAATGATGAAATTTATAACATAATTCTTTTTCTAAAATAAAAATAAAACCAATATATCCAGTAAAATACAAAAAATTTAAATGACTAATTCATTTAGTTCATTATATAAAAAATTTTAAATATTTTATCTTTTTCTATTAAATTAAAAATATTTCAAACACTAATCAAATTTCTCTTTTGATCAAATTTTCATTCAAACCATAATTTTCAAATCATAATTTTTTGCTAGTTTCCATATCTTTTGTGACATCAACGCTTGCAAAAGAACGACTCGTAGCAAACGCACTTACTCTACAACTCACATAATAGATGCTTCTGTTAGCAAACATTTTTTTTTTCGCAGAAATGAATCGAATATGGAAAGAAGAAAGCCAGAACAGTACCTAATTTCACACTTTGTCTTGCATTCGTAGAAATTATGTTGACTATTGTAACGGAGCAAACTTCCAACGATTCTTTTACAACCTTTAATAGGCATGCTGTCTATTTTGTCGTTTCTTATATTTTTTTCTTTTACTCTCTGTCTCATTTCCTTTGCTTCGTTGCACTGAAGATACAGTGGCAATCGTAATTATGCAGATTGTAGTCGTAGAAGCGGAGAAACTAGCTGCAGGCATAGTCGCCCCGTGAATCACTCTAGAAAGGGTATAAACCTTGAATATCGGTATTCGTGAGAAATTCTTAAATGGCTTTCCGGAAACTTGAACGTAATTGTTGTTTATAGACATAGTGACAAAATTTTTCAATCAATAATATAAGAATTGTAGAAAATTTTGTATTGAATTTAATTAATTTCTGCTTGATTATAATTTTCCTTTATTTCTCTTATTTCTTCTACTTTTCAGAAGACTCTTCTGAGACTTTCACATAAGTGAAAAATATATCTGCAAAAAAAATTTTCTAATGAGAACAGAACATCTATTTTATTAAAATATAAAATAGAGATTTTCAAATAATAATTATTTGTTGTTTATACAGGTATATAGGAGGAGATGAAATAGAACCCTTGAGAGAACAAACGAATGCAACGGAAGTGGACAGTCCAAAAACTTCAGCAGCCCACAGCCTTCTCCGAGTTCGTGGACAAAGGGAGAACCATGGTCTGCCGATTCAGTGCATCACGATGCATCCATCCAGTATCGTTCCAGCTTCTGCGGAAACACGATTGGATGTGCATTGTATGTATATTTCGCGTATATTTGTACAAGTATAGACAAGTTTTTACTTATACAGAATGGAAACAACTGCGTTTGTAATTCACGCTACACTTCACTTTTAACTATTCTAGTGAATAGATTGCTCTTGATGAAATGACGTGTACACACGATGAGTGATAATGATGATAATTCCTTCAATAAAATAAAAGTTAAACGAGAATTTGAGTAGCAATTGAAATTATGAAGATGATTCGACGAATTTGTTTTTTTTTTAAATATTGAAAAATAATAGATCTATATCAGAATTATATTATACAAAATTTCCAAAGATGGATTTTTAGTCTCTTTATAAAAATTATCAAGAAATACATTTTGCATTTATATATGTTAAAATCTCATAAATTTTATATACAAAATTAAAAAAATTAACTATATTTTTTATTGCCTCTTAAAAAGAAATTATTGTTAAATTAATTTTCAGATTCTCCTGAAGTGAGATTAGAGACGAAGCCACAACTTCTAGTTTCAGCCCTTGAGGATTCGGCCAGTTTTATGAGCCTGAAATGCTTCGCGGACGGCAATCCCAGCGGAACGATCAAGTGGTTCAAGGATTCAGCTCCCATCGCGGTAACAAGCAACATAGTAACGTTGATGCTAAACAGAACGCAGCAGAACGGCACGATGACCGGCTCCGAGCTAAGATTCGAGCCGGTCAAGAGAAACGACGCTGGTCTCTATTCTTGCAAGGCGGTCAACATTATTGGTGAAAGCACCGCGGCTAACTATAGGCTGGATGTACAATGTTCGTAGTCCGACTTTTACTGTGTTATCTACTTTTTTCCTTTTTTTCTTTTTCCTTCGTGAACAATAACTGTGATCAGTTATGAGAACACGTCAATTTGACTACTTTCCTTGATTAATGACCATTTCTTTATATTAACCGCTTTTCAAAGAAGGAAAAGATAGAGTAATGATAGAACAATCATATGCTCATCGACGTGAACATTTGTTTGTCACTTATTAGTGGTATCATGATTTGATTAAATTAACAACTATTAAATTTCTCTTTGTAATCAATTTTTAGAAATTGTGATTTCTTTCGTAGTTAGTTCTTTTAGTTAGTTATTTTTCTAAATGATAAATTTAGAAACATTTTCCTCTAAATATCAATGTATCTATGTTTAAATTTTTTATTTTTTAGATGGACCGAGGTTAAATTCAGAGGATCCTGTTCATAATAATACCATTAAAAAATTCGAAGAGACTACTCTACTCGGTACAAGTTTAGAACCTTTTGAGTGTACAGACTTTGAAGCAAATCCTCCAGCTCAGTACAGATGGATGCATCTTCGCGGTGGCGTAACAGAGACCATCGAGAATTCATTGCAGCCCAAAGATGGTGGTAAACGATTGCGTTTGGAGAATGTAATGTGGTCCGACGAAGGAGAATATCGATGTGTGGCATTCAACGTGATCAACGGAGTGCGGAGAGAAATGCCCAGCGAGGCTCGTTATTTGCTTCACGTAACCGGACCTCCTGAGATCCAGGCGAGGCCTTCTTCCGGTGGAAAGGGCATTTACGAGTCGCTGGGATGGGCTGGCGAACCGGAACATATTTTGAAATCTCGTTTTTGTTCGAGACCTCCACCTAGACTCGTTGCTTGGCAATGGGGAAGCTCGCATATCAGAGCTGGTAAATATTAAATTCAAAATGTATTTATCGAATGAATCCTTCGATGGAGATGTTAGAATTTAGAAAAAGAATTAATCGATATCTTTTTATCTTCTCTAAAAATAAGAAATTAAATTTTATAAAGAATATCATTAATTATACGTCAATTACTTTTTTCTGTTCAGGGGAAAGTATTCATCCAAAATATGAAGCGTTATCGTTAGAGCATATCAAAGAAAACGAAATACCAACGAATTGCTATTGGGCAAAATTGGTAATCAAAGATCTCCAAACAGAGGATGCTAGAATATATACCTTGTTAGTAGAAAGTGAAAAAGGCAGAGATTCCACTAATATCAAATTAATTATTCGTGATCCAACGGAGATGAGAGTAATTGCAGCAGCAGCTGCAGTAGGATTATTGTTTCTTCTTCTTTTAATATCTATTGCTGTATATTCAGTGTTAAGATTAAAAAGTAGACAATATCGTCAAGAAGAAGAAGAGGGTAGTATTGCTGCAGACGCATTTTATAGTAATACGCCTACGACAGACAGACAAAAAAATATAAACTTGTCTCAGAATAAAGAATACACAAGAAAAATGAACTCGGAGGGTGGATTGGCTGTCACATATGACTATGATCAGATCACCAAGCAGGTGCGCGCCATAAGTCCAGAAGCGCTAAAAGTCAGACGGGCACCAGCTGTTCTTCAACCACCAACCATTGTGTAATTGTTAACGTGTCCATTGCCATGATGATTATTAATAACTAATAATATACCCCATTTTATTGTGATCTGTTTGTTACATGCCGGTTATATTATGTATAAACTTATTCTTATTGAAAACTTTTTTTATTATTTATGATTAAAAATACGAATTTTTTTTTTAGTGTAAATTACTAATGATCATTGTAAAGTTTATTTTTTTTTAAATCAATGGATGTGATAATTTCATTATAAATATTCATTATAATACTGAATATTGAAAGTTTGATTGATTTTAAGAAATTTTGTTTTATTTTGTAGAATTTAAATTATTTGTTGTTATTACTGTTGCATTTGAGATTTACTTTAAGCTTTATTAAGTTTAATTTACATAGTAAATAAATATGAAAATCTGTAAACATAACATCTGTAAACTTTGTACAACATAAGTTTGGTGTACTCAAATTACATCTTTAGCATTTGTGTAATTGATCTCTTTTTTTTATTATAATATTTTTTATTAGAATAAAAAAACCTTATTTCTCTTGTATCGATATTTAGTTTTGCAATTATATTTTTATGTAAAATAGAGGTAATGCCAAATAAATATATGTATATATTAAATTATTAGAAAGAAAATGTCGTTTAATATTAAGAAATACTTAATTAATTTTAATTTAATTTTAATACATAGCATGCGACGAATTTTGCATTCTAAAATAAAATCTGTTAATATAATGTTAATTAATAAGATATATTCAATATATTCAGTGCAATAATGTATTATTGCATCCTGTTAATTTAATATATTATTAATTCTAAGCATAATTTAAAAAATATTTAATCAATTTTGTAATAATAATTATTGGGATTTTAAAAATATAATTCATCAATTTAAATTTTTTTTTATTTATATAATCTTTTTCTCGATCTCGGTGATATTTTAGCGCAAAAAGTGATGTTCTATGTACTTAATTATAATAATTCTTACAATCTACATAATACATATAATTAATCTTTATGTAATATTAAATACACTTTACACATTGTAACATTATTTTACTATAAAAAAAATGGTATTATCATTAAACTTTAAGATGGTATAATTTCTTGATTTTTTCAAAAAATATGTATACATATTTCTAGCATTTTAATTAAATTATAAGATCATTGGTCCTGAACAGGCATTTTTAAAATATATAATTATTTGCAACTGATATATTACTGATATTTATAAAACTTAAACCTTACATTATTCACGCAATTGCATATTTCTCTTCCATACATATTCAACATTCCTCTTAAAGTCAGGTACACACTTTAAATTAATTCAATAACATTCATCGCGTGTAAGGTATAATTCTAGCATAATTCTGTCCTTTGTAGCTTTATGGTGCATCTAAAGAAATTTATGAAACAATTTATTTAACAATCGTAGTAATTATAATAATAAATTCTTATTATTATAAAATTTATATGTTGCATAACAGATTTTTCCAAAATGGAAAATCAATCTTTATAACATAACAATGATTTTTTAAAAATTCTTTGTTTAATGATTCTTTTTTTTTTGTCTTAATCTTTTTTAATCCCTGATATATAAGGTACATTTGCACATTTTAAGACAAATAATATGAAGATACAAATTGTCCATATATATATTAGTGTTGTTTTATATCTATATATTTGATAACTTTCGATTTAATATTTGAATTAAATTAAATTAATATTTGAATTATGTCATATATTTTCAGAAATTATTATAAGAGCAACTTTTAAATTTCATCAAACAAATTGAATCTACAGTTATTATATATTTTTTTATTGTATATAGACTAATATCAGGGAATTAATTTTTTAAGAAAAAAGATTTACTTTAAAATATATATGTTCATTATAATATATTGTTTCCAAATTAAGTCAAATTGTAACTTCATTAACTATTTGAATAAAATATTTTTTCTTTGTTCAGTTATAGTTTGTTATAGTTGTGTATAGCCTTTTTTTTTGTACATTAGCTCAACGCGTTATTAAATAATACGATCGAGAAAATAAAATTTGTATATGTTATAGTACACAAATTTTGTGTGAAATATTTCATATATTATGCTACAAAAGTAACATATATACGCTTTTTTTTAATCTGAAAGGGTTTTATTTTTTTTTTGTTCCGTAAAAATTTGTACGCTTATTACAGATATATTAAATTCTGTAAAGCGTGAATATTATCGTCACTATTATGATTGAGGTTTCTTACGTCTGCCAAATAAATTGCTTAAAACAGAACTTCGTTTATAATCACGATCTTTGCGATTACTACCCACGCTATGTTCACTTTCTGATCCACTTTCGCTAGCTCTTCTACTATCTATATTTGAGAGAGTTTGAGAATTTTGTGGAATCGTTGGAGGATCCACGTATGCTGGTAAAGATATTGGTCTACCTGTGAAGGAATTATTTTGCTGCATACCCTATAACAAATGCATTAATATTGTTATGATAATGATAATGTTATTTATAATATTATTATATTAAAAATCTTTATAACTTATAAACGAGTGTTTTTTATCTAATTAATCTATTTTTTTATCTTTAATAAATATATTTTCATTAAATAAAAAAATATAAATAATATAAATGATATTGATTACCTGTCTGGAATTTATGGGAACGTTTCCATAAGCTGCAACATATTTATTTTCGTATAATTTTTTGTTATATTTTCGTATAATTTAATTTTTGTACATAATTATTTATACAAAGAATTTATATTTTTAATTGAATTCATGTAACATAAATATTAGGAAGACTATTCAGGATAAGAAAATACAGGGTAAAAAAACAAATGGAAGATTGAATAAAACATAGAAGAATAAATTGTTGATAAACAATTAACAATGACTAACCAGAATCATGAGGAACACCCCATTGAGCTATTCTGGTTGGTGGAGGGGCACTTGATGGCAAGGGAGGTGCTAACTCTACAAAACAATGACATTCAATAAACAAAAGGGATCTTCCACACATATATAAAAAGTTTTTCTAAATAATACCTTGATGTTGTGTATTAAGATCAACACTCTGTCTATGCCAGTTTGTATTAGATGAATATTGATTGGATCCATTGTGATTTAATGTTATATTACGTTGTTGATAAAAACCAGATCTTCCTTGAATTTGCTCTATATCTATAAAATCAAAAAAATCATATCATATTATATTTTTCTTATTATTTCCATAAAATTTTTTATCTAAAGAAAATTTATTTAAGTTATGTACCATCACGTCTATATTGCGAAATAGTTTCTGAACTAGGAGATCTCATTGGAATAGGAGGAGGTGCTCCTCTTGGAGGAATAGGTGGCTTTTCTCCGGAATTTGATTGATATTGATCTCTCTGACTTGCCAATTGTTCTTGTTGTAGTAATTGTTGCTGCTGTGCTAATTGTTGTTGTCTATGCATTTGTAAGAATTCTGTCTGCGTCTGAGGTGATTCATTCCTCTGAGCAGCTAAAAATTCAGTATTACTTTGCAGATCGCGTTTTTGTTGATTTTGTCTATGCATTTGAAGAAATTCAATTTGTACACTATTTGGCGAATATTGATTTGATATATCACGTCTGATTACAGAATTTTTTCGTTCTAATTCCGGAGTCGAAGCACGACTGCTACCAGTTGAAATAGTATCATCAACATGATCTATAGTTACATTCTGTAATCTTTCCAGACCTTCCTTTTGCGATTCATCATAACTTAATAATTGTAGACTTGGTGGTAATTTAGCGTGAAATGATATTTTATTGACCCAATCTTCCATTTCTTGTTGACTTGGAGCTAAGAATAAAAATTCTGATCCATCAGTGCATTTCAATCTAAACACGTTTTTCTTTTTGGTATAATCATCTGCTTTTTCACATATGGCATTGAAAATAGTAATAGGAGCAGTGGCTGCTTTACTTGATGTGAAATCCTCCATATCTTTAAAGAAACACAGAAGCTGTCCACATAATACTGTATAGTATTGCTTCCATGAACGTACAGCTGCCTTTTTACCAGCACTCTGAAGTTCATGTTTTCTCTCTAATAGACCTTGAATTTCTACTGGTGGAAGAGCATCCATATTTTCCATTCTCTGAAGTTTCCTAAAGCTCTGAGTTCTTCTTCTAGTCGTGAAACTAGGTGTTCTTTTCGGTTTCTTTGTATCTACCTTCATACTCTCTGCTCGTTTAATATCAGGAGTTGTTCTTCTCAACTTCTCACCAAATACATGAGAAATACCATGTGATTTTTGCACTGGTGTCGAATCTAAACCTTCAGTTGTGGTTGAAGCTTTCAGAGGCGATAGTTTATTAATAGATTCATGTTCTTCAGTTGTTCCATTAAATTCATCACGCACAGCATGATGAGGACTATCAAGTAGTCTTCTTCGTTCTTCTTCACGTTTCCTTTCCTCAGTTATCCTTTGTACTTCCTTGCGTTTTCGCTCTTCGAGACGTGCACGTTCTATTCTTTCTTTTTCTGCTTGTCTGGCAGCCATTTCTGCCTTTTGCTGCTTTTGGAATGCTTTTTCTAACATAGTTATACGCTTAAGAGCATTGAATCTTTCTTCCTGCGCTTCAATAGTCTTCTCAAAATCTTCATGCTTCCGTATTAATTCTTCTACTTGAGAAATACTTTCTCCTAACTTACCATCGTTCAACATAGGTTCTCTACTCACAATCCAATTTTCCAATGTTTCTGCATCACGTTTGAACAATTGAGTATCTAGATTCTGTTCATAGATGTATCTTCTCTGTTCCCACGTATCCTTCAGGAACTGTTGTCTGTGTTGTAAAACAGATATTTTCTCCTCTATTTCCCTTGCCATAAAATGTCCTTCTTCTATCAATTCCTGACCCGTTTTGTAAAATTTATCAAATGCTTCGTTGCGTGTTTCAATTTCTGTTTTATATTCATTGTGTCTCAATATCAATGCTTCAGCACCTGGCACGTCACGAGCTAGTTCAGGAGCTGTTACTTTGGCTACCATTTCATTTATCCAGGACATCAAGTCTCGGTATTCACCCAAGTATGCCTGCAGTTGTTCTGCTTGAGAGAGTTTGCTTCTTCTTTGAGCTGCTTTCTCTAATAATTCATTCCAAGCTGCTTCAGCTTCTTGATGTTTTACTTCTATATGTGAACGAGCGTCTGGGAATAATTCAATTAATCTAGAAGCTTCGTCCATCAGCAATTCAACCTGACAACAAAATTCTTTTAGTTTGTACTTTGAATTTATATTTACATCAAAAGAGATATTTATGAAATACCTGTTCTTTAACAGCACCCAAATCTGTTTCAAATCCTTGATGCTTTCTTACCAATGCTTGAATTGTTTCCAAATCATGGCCATAACCATCAGAACTAAGAGCAGTTTCTTTTTCTTGAATCCAAGAAATAGTTTCATCAGCAGTTCTATCGAACATATGCACTTGTTTTGCACCTGCCAATGCATCTTGTCGAGCATGCGCTAATTCTTTTAAATCTTCCCACTGTTGCTTTGTTTCGTCGATTTTCATTAAAATTTTAGTTTTTTCTTGATTATTTTCTTGAATTAATTTTTGTCCTTCATCTAATACTGCTGATACTCGACCTTCACTTGTTGTTAAACCGGCTAAAAAGTTATCAAATATCTGAATGAGAAGCTCTACATGTTCTACATCGCGACCATAATCTTCTGAAGCTGCAACCTGGAAAAAATTTAATTTTATATTATAACAATAAAATTAATCTGTAATATATTGTAAATAAAGCTTTTGTACCAGAAACTTACAGTTGTTTGATCTCCAATCCATTCAATAACTTCATCTGCTTGTCTAATAAACTTAAAGAATTTCTCGCTTTCACGTAATCGTTGAAATCGATATTCTTTTAATTTTTGTAATTCCTTGAATCTTTGTTCGATTTCTGTTTGTTTCTGTGTGATATTATTACTATCAAAATGATGTCTATCTATAAGTCCATGTGAAAGTTTCCTTAAATTTTCAATAGTATTATTCTCAAAACCAATTAAATCTCGTTCTATTTCCTCTAATTTCTTCAATAATGATTGAACAGAATCTTCATCTTTTCCATAATCTGTAGCAGTTAATTGTGGATATTTCTCTTTAATCCACTGTTCAGCTTCTGTTGCTTCAGCATAAAACTAGTAAACAAATATTAAAACATTATAATTACCTGTCTAATAAATTAGTTTCTATAAATTAATAAAAATGATTATTACCATTTGTGATTCAACAGCATCGAGTAAACGTAATTTTCTAACACTAGCTAAATCTTTAAGATGTGAAAGTTTATCTTGTAATTCTTGTGACAATTTTTCAATTTTTTCTGAAGCAAAATGACTGCTTCTCACCATAACTGTAGCTCTGCTAACTAGAGACGCGACCACAGGTTCTCTGGAAATTAATTCTGCCTCCAAAGCTTGATGTTTTTTCTGCAATCGTTGTACAGTCGTCAAAGAGCTTCCTAAATCATTGCTTCCAGCTAAAAGTTCTTTTTCTGATAACCAATGCAGTTCATCTTCAACATCCCTTGCAAATTGATGTAATAATTTAGCATCTTCTAAATTATCTCTTCTTATCTGCATTGGTTCTTGTAAACTATTGTATCTATTTATTGTAGCCATCGCTCTGTCCTGTATTTCATCACACATAAAGTGATTCGATTTCTGAAAACTAGTCGCTGTTTCTTTAATTGATTCACAAGCTTCGTTATGACCTAAAACATCGTTTTCCAAGTTTGTATGTCTCTTTAATAAGTTAGCTACACTAGAAAGATCTTTTCCATGATCTTCTGATTGCAATTGAGTTTCTATTTCATCCATCCATGTCTCGAATTCATCCAAAGTTCGTCCGAAGAGTAAAGCTTGGTAAGCATCGTTTAATCTATTCTTTTTTAATTCACTGGTTTCTTGAAGCAAACGCCACTCAGCTTCTAATTCATCTAAACGTTCTTGAATACTACTTGAAGCATAATGGTTTTCTTCAATTAGCGCCTCACCTAATAAAAAAATTATTAAAATTAAGAACAATTTTCAATAAGAAACATATTATATATTTAAAAATATATGATGATATTAGCTAATTTTTAGATATCATTGAATTATTCTATATTAATATTATATTACCTTCATTGACTACTGCTGCTACTCGTCCTTTATTTGCCATAAGTTCACTTTCAAATGCAACATGTTTTTGAATTTTACTCTGCAAATTAGACGAATCTCTATAACTTTCATCACTTGCTACTTGTTGTTTTTGATGAAGCCAACCTTCAACTTCGTATATATTTCGAAGAAATTGATGTAAATGATGACTTTCCAATAATTTCTTTCTTCTTGCTCTTGCATTATTCTGTAATTTATCTCTTCTAGTACAAACAGATGCTAATCGTTGCTTAATAACGCTAGCATCTGCATGTTCTTTCGATAAAATTTCATTTGCAAATTTTTCCAATTCTTCAATACGACTTAATTGAGAAATCAGCATTTTTTCAAATTCCTCATGTTTACGTAATAATGCTTCTACGCCAGATAGGGATTCACCAAGATCGTCATTGTTAAGAAATGCTTCTTTTGTTGCTAACCAACTATCTGCTTGATCTGCCTGTTCTTTGAATAATTGCAATTGATGTGCTTGTGTTAATTTTTGTCTTTTAGTTTCCCAAGCATTAGTCAATCCTTGTCTAAGTTTCTCTAGATGTTCCAAATTATCTTTAACATCTTCATTAATAGTTAAAAGCTTCTGTCCATGCTCTTTCAAGGCTTTGAATGTATCCTGTCTACCATCAATTTCTGCTTTCCTTTCTTGATGAAGTTCTAATAAAGCTTCAGCTTCAGATATGGTTGTTGGTGGTTCAGATTCATCCATACGTTTAATTGTATCAGCTACCCAAAGTTCTAACTCATGTAAATCAGCTTGGAATTTGTGTAGAGTATAAGCTTGATTTAAAGCTTCACGACGATGTTGAGTAAATCGTTGTAAATCGTCCCAATTAGATTGTAATTCTGATAATATTCCATTTATCTGAGGTGCCTTGTCTGGATATTTCAATGATAATTCTCTAGCTTCTGCTTTGTGTTCTTTCAATTTTCCTTCAATGGCAGTCATATCACGCTCCATTGCTTCTTGTTTTCTTTGTAAATGTTCAACAGCAGGTAGATCCTTACCAATATCAGTAGTATTCATAGCAACTGATTTTTCAATGACTCTTTGACTTGTGTCATCTATATCTCTATTAAACAAATGAATTTCTAAAGCTCCAGCTAGCATTTCTCTATAAGTGCTCAATGCTCCTTGCAAGCCTTTCCATTTATTATTAAAGCCGTCGCGACGTTGTTGAATAGCTTTTGATTCATTGTCTCTACCTTGTTTAATTAATTTATCAGCTAAAGCATTAATTGTCTTTATTCTAGAATCATCTACTCTCATATCACTGTCTACATCATCAAGTTTTCTTTGAAGACTTAAACAGTGTTCATAATCTTTTCCAGTATCTCCAGCTTGAACCATCATTTCTTTATCTCTTATCCAGGCTTCTATCTTCTCTACTTGATTGTTGAATTCTAAAATATCTTGAGCTTCTTCTAAGCCTCTACCACGATTTCCAGATTCCAATAGCAATTTTCTCCATGAAGCATGAAGATGTTCTAGTTGTTGTCGAATTTCAGTACTTGCTGGATGCTTCTGTTGAAGCAATCTCTCTCCTTTAGTCTTTATCTCTTCGATTCTGCTTTGATTTGCTGCTAATTCAGCTTGAAATGCTTGATGTTTCTGTAGTTTCTTGATTTTATCTTCCAAACTAGATACTTCTCCTTTAGATGCCTCGGCCTCAAGTTTCTTTTGTTTTTCACCAATCCAAGATTCAGCTTCTGCAACATCTCTGACGAATTGAGCATGTAACAACCCAGCTTCTAATCTTCTTCTTCGTGCATCGCAAAGATTTCGAATTCTTGCTCGTCTTTGTACAACTTCGCTTAATCTCCTAGCAATTGTAGGAGAGTCAAAGTGGTTCTGAGCTAAAAGCTTATCTCCATGTTCTTGTAAAGCGGTTAACTTTTCTTCTTGCGTTACTAATAATTTTTCGAATTCATTATGCTTTTTTACTTGGGCATCTACTTCTTCAACAGAGTCACCAAAATTATCGCCACTCAGTGCAGCTTCTTGAGTGGTCGATAAATTGTCCAATTGTTTCGCATCTCGTAAAAAGAAATGTAGATCTATTAATTGATCTAAATGTACTTTTTTTTGTTGCCAAGCAGTATGTAATTTTTGTCTTTCATCTAATAATTGATTACATTTTTCTTCAACTTCTAAAGCAGCATAATGCCCAGTTTGAACCATAGCTTCGCCCAAATCAAGAACTGAACTAAAACTATCTTCTCTAGCTTCGATTTCTCCTTTTAAAGCTTCATGTTCTGCTTTTAAGATTTGTGCACTAGCTGCATCTCTTACTTTATCTTCCGTTGACATTGCGGCACGAAGTCCAGCTGCCCAATTCATCAAATCTCTGACCTGTGTCAAAAATCGTTGTAGATCACAACTTGCTTGTAATTGATCTCTTCTAAGAGCAGATCTTTCTTTCAACTCTTCCCAATGAGCAACAACAATTTGTTGTTGTTGATCAATATGTACTGCGTTATTTCCTGGATAGTGTGCTTGCAATCTAGATGCATCTTCAACCAGAACTTGAAGTTGTGCTTCCAAAGCGACTAAATCGTTTTCAAAACCTTCGTGACGTCTAATTAATGCAAGTACAGAATTTAAATCGCGTCCTAAATCTTCTGGTAAAGCTGCCTCTTTTTCTTGTATACGAGATAAAGCTTCAGCTACATCTCGATGGAATCTATGAATTTCACCAGCAGCTTGTAATCTTTGCTCACGATTTCGAATAAGACCAAGAAGATGTTTCCAAGACTCCCTAATTAATTAAATTTTATCATTAAAATATTTTTATCAATTATACATATTTCGATAGAATTATGAAACATGCATAATTTTTACATTAAACAGTGTTATAAAATCCATCAATATATACTTACTTAATAAGATCATGCTGTTTTTGCACCTGTCTTACAGGATCATCATCGTCTGGTCTGTATTAAATATATGTACAAAAATGCTGTTAATAACCCAACACCGATATAATTATACCTTTATTATATTACCCTTTTACAACCATATTAAAAAATATATTAGCAAAAATTGTGCTAGTATTTATTATTACAAAATTCAAGAAAGTGCACATGCATTTAGTGAAATTAGAGATTTTATGTAACTTATACAAAATTCTATATCTATATTATAAGTCTATATTAAATCTATATTATATATATTATTGAAATTAAGTTATATTTAAAATCTTACCCTAATTGCTCTTGTCGTTTCTCGATATCTTGAATATAAGGACTTTCATTAGTAATTAATTTTCTAGCCAACTCTTCACATTGATTAAATCTTTCAGAACCAGCTTCTATTCTGTGTTTAAAATCATTGAATTTAGCTTGTAGTATCAACAAATGTTCATAATCTTGGCCATAATCTTCAGAAGCGGCCGCTTGTTCCTGTTCCTTAATCCATTGTTCTAATTCTCTGCTTTCTAGAAAATATTCATGACGATACATACTTTCCATCAACCGTTGTTGTCTTACTGTAGCCAATCTTTGTAATGCCCGCATTTGTTGAGCAATTGCTTGCTGTTTATTTGCTATTGCTTTGCTGTCAGGATGTTTTGCATTAATCATAGTGGCAGCAGTATGTCCCATTTCTGTTACAATACCATTGTAAGTATCTAATTCTAATTCGACTGCCTGTAGAAACAATAATTTTTAATAAAATGTTAAATATATACCTTTTTTAAAAATATTATAAAAATTCACCTTATGTTTTGTTAATAATTTTGTGGCAGCATCACGATCTCTGCCATAATCAGTAGAACTGAGAACATCATTCTTTTCATTCAGCCAACTTTCAACTTCCCCTGCTTCAAAGAAGAATTCTTGTGCTTTTAAAGACAATTCTAAATCTTTGTTTCGTTCTGCGGCCTTTTCTTGGAGTCCTCTCCATGCTTCGTCGAGTACATCGCATAATTCTCGTATCTGTACATAAATAAAATTTTTTAATTATAAATTTTAATTATAGATTTAGTATAATTTATTACTTAATTATATTAAAATAAAAACATAAGATACCAGTATTATTAAATTATTTTTTATTTTAGATATAATTTTTTAATCAGAAAAAAGTAAATAAAACAAAATTCTATTAACATCATATATATATATATATATATATATATATATATATAATATTTTAAAACATAATAATAAAAGATGCTATATTATTTTAAAAAATATATTTTAATCTTGAAATAAATTATGTAAGACAAGCACATGCATGCTGTAAAAAATTTTCGTTTTTACCTAAAATATACATTTAAAATTTTTAATCTTTCTTATTTTTTTGAAAAAATTTCTTGAAAAAACTTTTTAAAAAAATTTTATTATTATAAATTAGATTTAGACAGCTATTTAGCTATTTAGCAAATTACATTGTTACTTTCAAACAAAACAACACTATTCATGCATTTGTGCCAACCTTACCTCTGCTGACCCAATATTCTTCTAATAACAGTCCCAACTGTGCAAAAATTATAAATTTTTATTTCAAATTCATATTTGTAAAAAGACAATAATAGAGAAAATATATATATCTGTTTTTCCTAAAAATGTTTTCAAATAATTGTTTTTATTATATGTATCATTACCTTCTTCTTCTCTGGATGGGCCTGATCAATCAAAGCTTGCCCAGAAGCCAATGTTTTGTCAATCATTGGTTGATGGCCAATAATTTCAGCTTCTAATTTTTTGTGTTTCTTATGCAATGTTTGAGCTTGATGCAAATTTTGTCCAAGAGTCGTCGAGGATGCTTGAGGAAGGTGATCTTTTATCCATTGTAATTCAGCATCTAATTCGAAACCGAATTTATGAAAACGTAAACTTTCTTCTAATGTTTCTCGTCTTCTTTTAGCTGGTTCTTTTAAGCTACGGAATCTATTAAAAAATATAAAATTAACTCTTTGATTTTTAACTTTAATTTTTAACTTTTTTTCATGCTATTTATAAAATTCAAAATATTACGTACTTTTTTTGTGTCGCTTGGCTAGTTTTTAATATATTTGCGGCGTCAAAATGACCTTCATGAGCCATTTCTTCGCCCATGGCAACTAAATCATCCACTTTTTGCTCCCATTGACACATATCGCTTTCAAGTGTCTGATGTTTTTTCAACAATTCTTTACAACTTCTAAGATCTACTCCTACTTGTTTACTTTGCAAACAATTTTCTATTTCTTCCAGTTTCAATCTAGCATCTTCCATTGTTCGATTATAACCATGTTGACAAGCAGCTTGTCTTAATCGACGACCTTTTTCCAAAGATAAATCTACTAATTGAGTCCATTGATCATTTAATTCTTTTAAAATTTCTCCTACATCGTCTGATCTGTAATTTTCTTCAGATATCAAAGCTTTTCCAGCTTTATTCACCGCTCTTAATTGCCCTTCATTAGCTCTTAATTCTCTTTCAAATGCTTCATGCTTTTGAAGTTTTCGTTCAAGATTATTTAAGTCTCGATAACTTTCATCGGATGCTGTCTTCATTTTGTCACCTAGCCAATCTCTTAGATCATCCACTTCTGCAGAAAATTGTTGATAATGTTCCGAGGCTTTAAGAGCTGCGCGACGACGTTGTGCAGCATTTTTTACTTGATTCCTTCGAGCTAAGACTTGATTTCTTCTATCATTGATATAATCTTTATCATAATGATTTTGAGCGATTAATTTATCTGCAGTATCACTAAACGCTTTTAATCTATCATCTTGTGCATGGAGAGTATTCTCAAATTTTTCATGTTGTTTTAACAAGGCTTCAACATCATCTAAGGATTCTCCCAAATCAGTAAACTCTAGGAACGCTTCATGAGAACTAGTAGTAGCTTCAATTTGATCAGCTTCGCGATTAAATTGCTGTAAGTCTAAACATTGTTGCAACCAAGCTTCTTTTGCAATCCAATCTGATGTTACAGCTTGATATAAGCCATGCAATTTATCTAAGCGTTCACTGACATCTACTAGAGTCGGATTACGACGCAATAATTGGTTTCCAAGTTCTTCTACCTCACGAAATCTGCAAAATAAAATTGTTTATATCTTTATCTAAATTAATTTTAAAAATCGATATTGAAATTTAAATGCTTACTCATCTTCTCGAGTTCGTATGTCTTCTCCAAGCTCTATATGGTGTTTTCTAAGTTGTTCAGCTGTAGCAACATCCCTAACAGGTTCTTCAACTTTCATCGTTTCTTGTATATCCACAGCCCAATTTATTAAATTCTTTGAGCTATTCATGAAAATCTGTTGACCCACTGCATCTTCCAATCTGGATCTACGTTCTTTAGCTTTTGTTTGAACTTGATTCCATAATTCTTTTATTTCATTTTGTCTAGCATTTACGTTATTTAATTCATGTGGATAAGAACTCTTTACGCTATTTGCTAATAAATTTACTTTTCGTACTTTTTCTTCAACTGGTGCCAATTCTCTTTCCAAATGTTGATGTCTTCTTTGAAGAGCCTGAACTGTTTTTAAATCTGGTCCAAGTTCTGCAGTGTCCAATTGAGTAATTTTTTCTAACATCCAATCATGAGCTTCATCACAAGTTCTGTTAAACAATTCTACACTGGAAGCTCCTTCTAAACTTTTTTCTTTCTGTGTCTTCAGCCAATTCAAATGATCCCAAAGTTGATGAATGTGTCTCTGTCTAGCTTTAACTTTATCCAACTGACTATGTCCTTGTCTAACAAATTCATCAACAGCTGCATCTATGGCTTCTACTCTTTTTCCTGATGCTGAAAGATCTGTAAGGAACTTTTCATATTTTCTTTTAGCAGTTTCAACATTATCCCGTGGGTCATCAGTTCTCAACATTTTTTCTTTATCTTTAATCCATTTCTCAAAATCATCACACTCACGATAAAAACCATAAAGTCTTATAGCATCCTCTAATAATGCATGTCGTTTTAGTGCTAATTCTTGAAGTTCACTATAAGTTTCATTAATCTTTTTTTGTCGCTTTTCAACGCTATCTCCATCAGTAGCAATTTTTCTTTTAACTGGTTTCACTGTTGATTTTATAGATTTTACTCTTCTTACAGGAACTAATTGTTTAACCATCTTTGTTTTTTTCACTCTCTGTGTTACTCTAACTTTTTCTGGTCTTCTCACCTGAACATGTATTATTTTGGGTTCTAATTCACGAACATAATTCGCTGGTACAAATCCATCTGTACCATCTGCTTTTCTGACACTCCACCAATCAGGATTTGTTTTATTTAATAAGAACATTACTTCGCCTTTTACCATGTGCATACCTTGACCACTAAATGGATACAAACTTTTTACTTGAGGTACTAATCTTCCTTCAAGAACCGTTCTAGATTCTAGTCTTTCTACAATTTCATCCACCCATTCATCTTGAGGAACTAGCCTTATTTCTTTACCTAAAATAAAACAGAATTTTTTAATTTATTTCCTTAAAAAAATTTTTTTTTAAATTTTAATTAAAAAAAAAACTTACTCCATTCCTCTTGTTCTAATTCTGCAACAGGTTCTGGATCAGCAGATAATTCAAGTGTAGAAATTCCAGATTTTATAAGCTTCTCAGCCTGCATATTTAATGATTGTACATCACCCTTATAAGCATTGAGTTCTCCTTCCAAATCCTTATGTCTTTGTAATAAAGCTTGAGCACTAGGTTCGTCAACGCCATAATCTTCAGAAGCCACAAGAGCCATTTTCTCATTCATCCAGGAATCCGCCTCATTTGCATCTGCATAAAATTGAAAAGCTTCTGCTGCATCATCTAACTGTTTTTTTCTCAGAGCAGCTAACTCCTCCAATACTTTCCAATGTTCTTGCAACGAATCAATACGATTTTGAATTTCCAAAGCTGAAGGATGATTATCAGCTATTAATTTTCTACCAGCGTCACATAACTGTTCAGACTTCGGTCTCCGTACTTTCATTTCGTCCTGAAGAGCTTTATGTTTTTGTTGTAATGAAATTACAGCACGTAAATCTTTGGCCGATATTCCAGCTTTACAAATACGTTGTTTCTCAATCAACCAAGATTCTTCATCCTCATGATCTTGAAGAAAATGGAAGAAATTCCTAGCATCTTCTAGCCGAGCTTTGCGTTCTTTACTATATTCTACTAAGTCATCATAAGCTCGATTTAACATTTCTAATTTTTGTTGTAATAAAGGAACTTCTTTACTCTGAGGCTGTGCTAAATGCTGAGCAGCTTGTCTACCTAATCTTCTTTGAGTCTCTCCTAGAGCAGTTACTTGCAACTCTTGCAAACTATGTTTCTGTAACAAATCTTCAACTCCCAATAGATGTGGGCCAACATCTGTACTTTGAAAGTTCAGTTGCAGCTCTTGAATAGAAGCCAAAGTTGTATCAATCTCTCGCATAAGACTCATAAGAGAACTTAAAGCAACTAAATTAGATTTGTGATGATCTAGAAGAGTTAAAAGTTCTTTCCACCTCTGAAGTACTTCTTGTTCTCTGATTCGCACTCTTTCTAACCCATGATAATTTTCTCTTACTAATTCTTCCGACATGTTAGTCAAATCATGAAAACGTTCTTCACGAGCTAAGATATCTGCACTAATAGCTTCGTGTTTCTTCACTGTAGCATCTACTTGAGCTAAATTGCTACCATATCTAGGATCTGTTAAAACTTGAATCATTTCTTTTAAATAACCTTCTCTTAGTACACTTTTTCTTTCAAATTTGTAATTTAATTGCTCTAATCTTTCTTGTCTGAGAAGTTCAGTTCTTAAGGCAACTTCTCGACGATGCTCAGCCCGCTCTAATTCTACCCAATTTCTTTCAATATCATGTATTAATTGACCTTCTTGAGGAGTAAACGCAGGTTGATTTAATGATTTTAACTGAGTGTTTATATGAAAGTATAGAGCTTCTATTTCTGATCTTTCCTTGTACTTTGGTGGTTTCTCTACTGTTCTATATTGCTTGAACGCTAATAATTCTCTCTGAATGCCCTCCAAGGAATTAGGAAAATTCCTGTTCTCTAGAATTCCTATCTTCATTTTGATCCATTCTAATAAATCTGTTGTGAGCTTTTCATAGTGAATCTTCATTTTATCAGCATCCATCATTTGTCCCACAATCTGTGATTGTTAAAATTACTATTTTAAATGTCTTAATTGTATAATAATTATATCAATAAAACTAAGAGATGTAGTAGAAGAACGCTTACTTACGTTAGCAATTCTTTTACCACTTTTGATCTCGTTTTTCATCCTTGCGAAAGTATGATAATAAGAAGCAACATAAGTAATAATAGATTTTTCATCGGGTCTGGCAGTATCAACATCCTCCGCGTCCAATAGTCGTGGAATTCCAAGTTCTGAATTGGCCACGTCGAAGGCATAATTAAGATTGTCGATATTTTTGTTTTGTTGAAGTTCTGACCAATTAACCAAATCTGGTCTGTGAGCATGAATAAGGGCATTGAAACCAAGACCACTTCTCCATGATCCTACAATCAATTATATTAACATATTAATATAAATTGTTAATCAATTTTATAATTAATAATTATGATACTAAAAATGTTACACTTACCAGTGAAATCTTGGATGTTAACACCAGGGTATCCATTAGTTTTTCTCTGACACCAGAGTAACAAAGCATCTTTGGCTGATTTCTTTTCACTACTATCATTTTCTTCATCTACATCAATTTCTATCTCTTGAATTTGGAATCTCAAAATAATGGTCCAGATTAAACCCAATATTAATCTTGGATTTCCATCTACTATATCTTCTGCTCCTATACTTTCCAAACGAACCTATAAATTGCAATAAAATAAATTAATATTATAATTCAAATTTTCAATATAAATTTAAAATTATTTATATATATATATAATCATTTAATTACTTCCTAAAATTCTCACAACTTTACTTTAATTTTTTTCTAAATTTTATAAAATTTTATAAAAGCTTTCAATTTTTGAATTAAGTGAATGTAATTGTATAATATAATCGCAGAATTTATGAGAAGGGATCGGTGGACTTCTGGCACAATGTATTCGCATTCCAACGTACACACGTATATATGTATCCGCGTGCATGAGTAAGTAAAAGAGCGGAATGCATGTTGGCTATTGGCATCGTATGTATTGCGTAAACAGTGGGCCTTAATAGGCGCCTGTATATGAGCATCTTGCTATGATAAAATGAACATTCAATTGCATTGCATCATGTGAAAAGTAACAACTGCTAGACAGCCTTGAGAAAACATATTATGATAATGCGCTTATTGAAAATAAGAAATGAGATAGATTGGATCATCCACTTCTGTTTGTCATAAATTTTTAAAAGTAAATATTTTAAGTTGAACAATCAATCATTTTTAATTTTGATAGTTTAAATAGTTGAAGAATATATATGAAAATCAATATGGAAATCAAATAAGATAAGCATAATTTAATAGCGCTTTACTAAAATATGAAAAAGTATTTAATGTGTAATTAAAGTATATAGTGTAGATTTTTATATACTGATAATTATTACTGATTATAATAAAATAATTCATAAAATATATAATAAATATTAAAACTCAATATATAATTCCATTATCTAAAATAAAAAATTAATTTCCTTATAATATTCTATATAAATAATTAACTTTAATATTATTTATATTATATTTATAAATGAATATAATATATTAATTAGAATAAAAATAAAAAATATTAAATGATATTTAATTTTATGATAATAATTAAGCAATAATAAAAAGTTATAAAATAAAAAAATTTATTTATTTATAATTAATTAAAAATGTATAATAATATTTATTTATTGATCAATTTAATATAATAAAGTTAATATAATAAATTCTATAATAAAGTTATAGTCGTATTTCGATATCTTTTTAATTTATAACTTCATTGATTTCTCCGATATATTCGATCGAATGATCTTATGAACGATGATTGGGGCCCGAAGAAATGCTCATGGGCCAACAAACGGCTCGACTACATTATTATATTTAATCGCAGTGCGCGCCCGAAGCGCGACGTTCTCGCGATTGCTGGAATGTCGTCTGATCACTTATGCCGGTCTATCAAGGCCATTGGGAAATGAAAATCGTTTCTTTCTGGTTAACTGACATCTTGTGGAATCCATAATATGGAACAGTAAGTATTTACGTCAACAGAAAAGATATAGGTAAGAAGTAAATAAACATAAGTCAATATAAAAATAAAATGCATTTTAAAAATCAAACTTAATTCAACAATGACTGATATGAATGATATAATAATGATAAAATATAATAATAATGATATGAATGATAAAAAAGTTCATAAAATGAAATTGTATGTCAAGTTAGCGTTGTTCTTATACTGAATTGCCAAAACCGTTTTTATTTCAGTCCATAATATATGCACATGTCATAATTTTATAAACAATTATGGAATACTTAAATAAATATTCAAAATAACATATTCTAAAAAAAATAAATAAATATAAAATCATTACATACTATTTATTATTTTATTTATTATTAATTAGCAATATAATAAAGAAAGACAAGTTTTTATCTCAAGTACCTTGTAGATCAATGTAAATTATGTGTTAGAATCAATCATTGTACATTCACTGATTAGCTGAGCACAACAGTGAATTTATAGAATGTACATTATATAGTAAAGCAAATATGTTACTTCCTGTCATATAATTTGTAATACTCATATGCATAACGATCAATGTGATCACTTGTTAATAGTGGATCTGAGAATCTACATAATAATTAACGAAGCAAACATTAGCCACATCACTATCTCGTTTATTATTTTTTACCACTTAATTCATCAAACTCTGATTGCTCCTAATGTTTCATAGAATCAGGATTGAAAGGATAACTGGATGATGAGTCATTATCAATGTTACAATTCTCATGTAATATACAAAATACAAGAATGACTTTTCTTAGTTTTATTCATTTTGTATGATTATAAATATCAAGAATTTATAATTGAAGAAACAATAACTAAATATAATTTATGTAATATTTCATATTACAATTTCAAAAAAATTTTTAAAAATAAAGATAACATTTATCTTATTATATTATTATTTTAGCAAGTTAACAATTTATGTAAAATTTTGTTTTATACACTCATTTGTACATAAAAGATTATGATTATTTTATATTATAATTTTATTGATAAATTGATATTTGTTATATTTTGTTGATAATTTTAGGTACACGGAGATCGATTTTCAAATTTCCATTATCTAAACTGCATACGATCACGTTATAAACAGCCAGAGTATCAGCGAATGGTGTATGAATAATGAATGAGCCTTGGACTGCATAGTAAGACTGGGAATACGGTACTGTTACATCCAGTGAAAAGGTGGGGTTGCACAGTTAAAACTCGTGCAACAAGACGGCCAACCAATAAGCAGGTATAAAGGCAACGGCGTTAAATAACCGGTACTCGTTTCATCGGCCGATTGCTTTTTGTTATAAGCCACGGTACGTCAGCAGCTCGAGTACCATTTTACCGATCAGCAAAACGGTTTTTCTTATTTTCTTCTTTCATTTTTCTTTTTTATTCTTTATGAATTTAATTGAATCAAGAAAAAAATCAAGGACATATTTAATGAAAATATTCTTTAACAAAAATTTCGATTATATTAGATATATTCGAGTATATTTTATATATAGGATACTCTCAATGTAATATAAAATATACGTTTAAAAAATTTGTTGAAAAAATTAGAAATTTTTAAAAGAGCTAAATGAGTGAATTTTTTATGATCAAGTTATGACATTTAAAATTTTTATATTTTAGGTTATGTATATCTTTAAGAAAAGAATAGATTCTAATCACTAGAAAATATATCATAATAATTGAATCTTAATTGATTTTATCAAAAAATCTTATTGATATATTTATCTATTAAAAGGATATTTAAAAGAAATATATTCATATTTATTTATTTAAATTAATAATCTATAAGATCGCGTACGATTTAATGTCTTCCATAAACTATCAAATTTTGCACAGTAAATTACCAAATAACAAGTATTAACCGATTAATTTCAAGGATCCTTTCCGGTAACTTTACGCATCATTTTCTTGTTAGACAGGTTGTTATCCTGTTTAAATATGAATCCTTAAACACATCATATATTTCATAACATTTATCCGATTATTCGTTCATTTATTTCGCTTAATTAAGTACACCGTTATCGAACTGTGTTTAATCTGAGGAATGCTATCTTAACTTTTTTATAAAAATATAGGTTTTTTTTTAATGTAGATCATGTTATACAAGTAAATTTATGTACTTGAAAAAGTGAGATTAGTTAAGAAATTAAAAAATATGTACGTGTAAAAAAAGAATATCGGAGAATAAAATTGTATAAATAATAATTATATAGAAAAATTTTGGGCAAATAAATAATATTTTATTATATTAATTTTTAATTATAATTTTAATTATAGTATTTTAATTATAATATTAGTTATAATTAGCTTTTTAGTATTATATATTTATATAGATTTGACAAGAATTTGAAAATTCTCTAAAATTTAAAATAAAAATTAATAAACCATATGTTCAGAATGAATCAAGAAATGAAATTAATTCCATCAGAATTGTAATAAACAAACGAGTCCACAGACTACATGAAGCCTATGAAATGAGACTAATCATTCTTAATGCATTTAGTAGAATGCAACTCCTATATTCACTAGATCGACTATCACTATACTATATTTATTTATGAACACTTGTTTTGTCGGATGTTAAGTAGCTACAATATCGCTATAATTTATAATATAACTTTTTAAGCGTGCAAAAACCAGCATAAAACAAATATATCATAACCGGCAATGTGACCATTATTTCAATAATTTATAAGTATTCGATTTAAAAAGTTATGCAAAAATCAAAATAAAAATCAAAAAAGAAACAAATTACTAAAATATAAATTATAACAATTGTTATATTCATATTTATTCGTAAATTGACTTGGACAAAAGAAATCATAATATATATTATAATTTGACTTTAATCAAAATAGACATATCTATGACATATTAAATTAGAACATTTTTAATATAATTGTATATTACAAAAAATTTAAAAATGATTTAAAAACAAAAAGATTAAATAATTTTAAACTAATTGCACTTACCACAACTATTGTTGAACAAAAATTAGAAGATAAAATACTACGTATTTCAAAAGCACTTTTTACGTTGATATTATTGAAACTATAAAAAAGGTTTAGAAATTATATTTGTTAAGATATTTTAAACACAATCACAATAAATAAGCACAGAAATAACTCAGGATAAAAAAATGATAACAACTCGGAAAGATTACACAGAATGTTCAACAGATTTAACGGTAAAAGCGAATAAGCAGCTCATCTGAAGCGTTCAATTCCTTAAACGATGGCGAAACATCGGAACTCTCGTGGTGCACCACATGTGTTGCACGGTCATGATCAAGAATGTCCTTTTGTGAGCTTACATTCGCGTGCCTTCGATCCACATTCCACAATCCTGCCAAGAATGCACGTCGCAAGTTGTAAACGATGCTGTAGGAAAACCGCTACGCGGCCTGACTTAAATAGGAGTCTTGCAAACAGGAGAAAAAGGAAAGATCTAGTGGATGAAAATTACTAGTGAATTTGAAATATGCTGCCCTCTTGCCTTCTTTACTTTGAGTAATGTTGACAAATCATGTTTTCACTTAGATGGCGTTAATTTAAAATCATTTGATTTGCTTGGAATAAAAATATAAGGTTAAGATAAAAGATTATGAAAAAAAATGATAAAAAGTTTCGATATAGATTATTGTAATATAATTTCCATATAATCTTATATCCGAAAATTTTATTAAAAAAATAAAAAAAAAATATTGGAAATATAAAATACATTGCATATACAAAGACATTTGAAATATATGTTATTGTGATATATGAATTATATCACAATTATATTAAAAAATTATATTAAAAAATATGAATTATTGTAATCATTGTGACAATATCAGATCTTCAATTATTAAAAATATTAATAATATTTAGTAAAATTGAATAAAATATTTTTGAACTATTACATATATTTTTCTTATCAATTTTAACGATATTATAACTTGAATATTGAAGTTTGTATCTCTTTAGTATTATAGTATTAAAAAATTAATAAATAAACTTTATTGCATAAGATACTATAAATATGAGAAATTCCTGCTTTCTTCAAATTATTGACTTACCAAACATAAAACTTATCTCTTAAAGAACATAATTATTAAATTCTTTATTATTTTTTTTACAGCAATAAAAATATCTTAAAAAGAATTATGATTCTTATTTATTTTTTTTTTATCTTAAAGTGACAATAATGAATAAATAATTTAATTTTCATATAAATTTAAATATTTACATTTTTTCAAGTAAATGATAAATATAATTTCCAATTTTTGTTAAATCAAATAACTTAGTAATAAAAATTATTAAAAACAGGAAATTAATATCTTTTTTATCTTATATCTTACTTGTTTGTTTTTTTTGTAATGAATTATTTATTTAAATTTTTTAACAATTATTTACGTGATCTTTTTGTCTTTTTCCATCTACGTTCTACTTTAAATAAAAAAAAAAGAAAAAAAGAAAAAAATATATAATATAATAATAATAATGCTATATGATTTTTTAATCAAAAATATCTTGTATATTCAAATATAATATACAAAATTGATTGAAAAATCTTTTATAATATCCCGATAATACAACTACGAAATAAATAAATCAACTTTCATAATGATGAACCGACCGAGAAACGCTGTTCCACTCTCTGATCAGCAATTCCGCAATATTTCGTTCCTGGCCAATGGCAATGCAACGATTTGCAGATGGTAATGCTATAGCAAATTTAAGATGATAATTTTTCTTCTTGAAAAATTCAATACTTCATTTGCGTTAAATATTTGATTATTATTAAATAAGATATTAATATTTTTTATACAATTTTTTTAACTCTATTTCTTAATCTCAATTTTTCAATAAATTAAGACATAAATTAAATAAAATATAAATATATTTTAAAAAAGAAAAAAAAATGAAAATATAAGATATTAAAAACTAAAAAAATTAAATATTAATTTATAATAATTTTTCAAAATTATCTCAAAATTATTTATCATTTATTTTGAAATATTAATATTTATTATGACAGAGAGCAATTTAAAATTTTTAAATTATGTAAATACTATTTACAAAAAATTTTATGCAACAGAATATAAAACAATATTAAACAATTGATAAACAATAATTGCATAAGAAATTCAACAATGAAGAAATATCTATTAGAAGGAAGTTAGGTTAGGATTGTGTTTGATTTTACGATGATTCATTTATTTCGCGAATTACTGTCTTATAATGAAATTATTTTAAAAAAAAATCTATACTTCAGAAAAATTTGAATAAATACAAAAATATAATAGCAAAAATGAAATAAAATAAAATATAAAGATCGTTTCAAAATCTAGCTGTTTGTTCATCAATAAAATATTTTCATATATGATTTTCTGTGGTAAGATTTTCATTATCAATATTTTTGAATATTAAATCCTGTATATTTTTGTTTAATAATGAATAGAAATATAAATAGAATTTTGAAACATCGTTATATTGCTTTCTCTGCGGATATTAAAAAGAGAAACTTGGGAAATACGTACGAGGTCACCAATATAAAATCATGGTTAAGTTAAAAATTAAAAAAAATATAAGAAATTTATGAATTATCGAATTATTATTAAAAAATAATATCTATTTTAATTTTTAATAATTAAAAATTTTATATTTTATTTATTGGTTTTCTATTGGTTTTCTATTATTTATTGGTATTCTAAATTTATTGATTTCAAAAAGAAAAAAAATTACAGAATATATACTTCAAAAAATATATTATGTACTGAATATATAGCAAAAAGAAGACGAATTCCAATGATTATTTCACATCAAAGTCGATTCATAATAACATTGAATCATGCTTCCTACGTAAATCCTATAAATGCTGGTGATATCATTTTCTTTTGAAAAAAATACAAATTCTTCTTTAAACAGCTAAATAAATTAATAACAATGATTTTATATCATTGTCAAAAATAAAAATATTTTAACTCATTGTACAAAATTCTTTATAATTATTTTCCTGATCTTTGTACTATATCCCCATTCCAATTATTCTCGTGACATTAGCTTACTGCTGATAACACGAGATTGTTCCAATTTATTGTTTACCAGATTCTTATTTTATCGTGGTTTCAAAACGAAGGTTATCATACAGTTATTCAAATTCTTTTTTTTTTTCTTTGCTAAATATATATAATGTGACACGTTTGTTCTGATTCTCAGTTCCTTTCACGATAATTGTTAAGAAATGCAAGTCACACGTTCTCCTGTCTGTACTTTCACCAAAACTTTTTGCTCAGTTTTTTCAAGCATGCTTTTAATTATATATATATATGTATATATGTATGTATATGTGTGTACACATGCATATGAAAAAAATATAACAAAAATATAAAATATAAATATAAAATAAAAATATAAATATAATAATATGATAAAATATTTTATATTGATATAAGTATATTATTGATTAGATAAAAATAATATAATAACCTACTAAATGATATTTATAAAATGGCAATTAATATATGTATTATAAATATGTAGATTGAAACATGATGTGGAGTAAGATTGTAAACTTAATTGTTTATAATTAATAATTGTACATAATATAATATTATTTTAAAAGCAATTTTATTTTAAATTTTATTTTTTTAAAAGCAAATTTATCAATTTTAATATCTATTTTCTTATCAAATACAATTTTAATATTATTTTCCAATATTCTAATTTAAATTAAATTAAATCAAATAATTTAAGATATTTAATTATTCAATTTTTAGAATTAAAACATGAATTAATTTTCAATCATATTCTAACATTATTTAGGTTTTTAATCTTTTTAAAACAAAATCAATATATAAAACATGATTCTCGATCAATGTAATTGAATCATAGGTTTCATGAGAAAAATATCAGGGAATCAGTGTCATTGAATGTTCACAGGTAGCCAGAGGCGTTGGTCCAGACTGTGGACAGGCTCTTGTAAGTGGTTATGGCGGAATAGTGTCTAACGTGAAATGATCAACACACCAGCAACGTATGTGCCGTCTGGTTTCATTTCACATCTGCGGGACTCACGGTCTAGCAAGTTTCGCCTCGGTCGCTGACCCTTCCTTCTCTCTTTCTGTGAGTTTCATTCCTTTGATCCTGCCTATGGTTTGTCCTTCTGTCCTTCTTCCAGAAATTATTTTTCTGTTTTTGATTCTTTGATTTCAATTTCTTTCGTTTGTTCTTGAATAAGATATGGTGATTATTGCGATAATATTGAATAAAAATTTTTTTTGTTATTATTATGTAATTCTTTTTGCTATTTCATTTTTTTGCGAATCCTTTTTTACCCTCTCTTCCTTTTTTTTATTACACAATAGTTGTTCACTTTTTTATTAGCTCTCCTAGCTCTCCTAGCTCTTCTAGCTTTTAGTTTTTCCTCTAAACTTAAACTTTATCCAAAATTTTTTTTGTCGATATTTCAATGCTCGAATAATTAATTATTTAACATTTTAAACTTCAATACATAGGAGACATAATTATATATTAGTAGTTATTTAAATGTTATAATATTTTAATAACTCGATAATTTAATATTTCTATAATATATTTAATTTCTTTAATATATTTTACAACAATTTTATAATGATATAATTATATTAATATAGGAAATTTTTTTTCTTCATCTCTATCTACGTTCTTCTTTAAGATTAGACATTGACAATGAGAAATATTGTTCTCATGACTATTTTAAGTTTCACGGAAACTATAGTTTCTTAGAATGGCCTAAGGATATCCCCCTAATTACAATCGGCACGGATTCTTTCAGTCATGGGAACAGCCCTTAGCGAGAGGCATCCACTATTATCAGTCTTGAAGGCATAGTTATAAAATACTTCTCGAACTTTACATTATCCTAAGAATAGTTTACAAGTTTCAGCATAAAATTCTCTTTCTCTTTATCATATTACATATCAATCTTCAAAATTCTAATTTTTATTGATATTTCCCATGAATAAAATTTTTACAAATTTTCTTTTAAAAAAATTGTTTTAATATAATGAATCATAATAAAAAATGACAATTACTATGCTTTAATTATAATATTATATGTTTAAATTAGCAGAGAATAATATATTTGAATTTCAAAAGAAATTTCTACAAAATTCTCTTATCGACATTATACCAATACTACCTGTAAATTTTCATCAATAGATTAGAAATAACAAAAAGTTGTTATATTATTTACTATTGAATTAAGCAATGTTATTCGTGTAGCTATAAATAGTTATTATTGGGAAATAAAACAACAGACAGAAGGTATGTAATTACATGGATTGTAATTACAATTACAATATGTAGAATTTAAATTGAAAACTTCAGCGTCGATTACGAGATAGGTATATAAATTTAATGCTCGTTTAAGATCACGTCCGCATATTTTACACTTTTTATACGCGATTAGCAAAATGCTTTACGTAACGTCACAAATCGCGTAACAAGAAGGAGCGGTAATAAGTACGCGTAAAACATATCTTTTCCATGAATAACTTTTCATTTGCAAATTATTCACTCGATCAATTTTTCGATAAAGAAATAAGTTAAAAAAAAAATTACTTATGGATTAAAGTTATAATTTTTGTTTAAGAATTATTTTTTAAATAATAATAAAAAAATTTCTATCGTATTATTTTATCCTATTATCTCAATCATTCAATTGTTTAATATTTATAAAAATTGTTTTCTTAATTTCAGATAATTTTTATAACATTATTAACTTTATAACATTGTTATAAAGTTATAAAGTTAATCAAACATCTTAAATTGTACTTGATAAGATCATGATAAATTCAAGTAATAAATCATCAATAATTATTTGAAGTAGCGTAATAACTATATTTAACGTCCAAATTCATGAACAACCACACCTAATCGAATTCGGCGCGCAAATCAATCACGATATATTTTATCACGTGATATGTCATTGAATAATGATGATCAATGTTTTCTACTTAGATTGCTCGATAGAATATGGATTATTTTTCAAAGATGATACTTGGCTAATGCAAATATATTTCACGAACGTTTCGATGATTTTTCATCCAGCTTAGAAAGTTAGGGAAAATCGGCGCGGCAAGCGCGACGAATTTCAAATCGCGAAAGTATTTGACGAAAGTTGACCTGACATTTCGCAAGACACGGTGTGTATTTTCATTTCTTCGAGTTCTCTCCTTTCGTTCGAATTCAACTAATTGAATTTCGCATCAATCCGGGTCAAATAAGTAGAGCAATGATGAGATAGGTTATATTTATTTCTGAAAATATAATAAATAGTATCCTTAATTATAGGTTAGAAGATAAAAAAAATATAATTACTTCTAAAAAAAAAAATAATAAGATATTATTTCCTACGAAATTTTTATATAATTAAAAAAGTAATAAATTTTGGTTTTTGTAAATTAACAAAATTTTCTTCTCAATTATTTCTAAAATATTATGAAATGAAATTTTATTATATTGATTATTATTTTCTAATGAAATTTATATATATATTGTTTATATGCACTTTTTATAATCGATAAGTATATAACCATAAAGGTTAGAAAAGACGTCCTACGTGTACACGGAACTCGTGGCGAATCCTTACAAGTGCAAAGTCCTCGTGAATGGCCTCTACGCTTCGTAGCTTATGACATAATAGTTTTATGTGTGCTGCATATGGTGCGACATAATGCACTTACGGGATCGTAGGCGCAAGACGTGTTTGAAAGACATTACTTCCAAGTATTGTGACTTTTGTAATTTATTCTTATGCAATCACATGGAAAATCGGAAGATATTTTGTTGGAAAGAGCTTTACGCTCTAAGAAATATAAAATATTCGTTATATATTTTTGTTAGTTTTATGTTTTTTTTTTTTTAAAACCTGAATTGCATTATAAATTTAGATTTTACATTTTTTCAAAAAAATTGTAAAGCGCTATATTTGTAAAAAGAAGTCTATATTTTTTTTTTGGTTAAATGTTTTAGATTTATGATATATTGATAATAGATAATTACGAATAAATTTCTTTGTTATTAAAAATAAGTACTACCAGCATCATATAAATATATAAAAATTTTTTTCAAAATTTTGATGTTTTTTTTTAATTTTATAATGAGTTTAAAATTCAATACTTAATTACTTTTAATCAATTTTTTATCTACAATTATTCATATACTTATAATTAATATATGTAATAATTTATAACCTCAATTGTTAAAACGGCTAATAGTTTGAATATAAAATGATCAAATAAATGAAAATCAGAAACTGGATATAGTTATTTATTAATATTTAATGAGGAAAAGTTTTATTGAAGAATATTTCAAATTTTGTTTGCGCAACAGCATCCCTTATATAACTTTATAATTGATTATAATGCTAACGCGAAATAAGAGACAATTGTGAAACTGTGAGAATTATTTCCTAATGAATAATTAGATTCATCGATATAATGGATAAAAATGCTGAGGATTGTATCTCCAAAAGAAATTTTTTAATTTTCATTAAGAAGATATTGAATATGATAAATCATTTATATTTAAAGAATATGTTGGAATTAAAATAGAAAAAAAAAAGTTTCAAAGAAATTGACTTTTATTTAATCATACCGAGAATAGTAAATCTTATTTGTAAAATGAATTGCAAATATTGGTAGACTGTTGAAAAAAATTCAGAGATATTAATAGCGTTTATTGAGACTAACAATAAGTAAAGAACAAAGAGAAAACTCTCAGTTCTCCGAAATTGATTATAAAGTATAATTTTCTGTTCTTTCAAGAAATGTGAAATTCAATATTTTAAATTTTCTTAGACATTATTTTTTTTTCTCAACTTTAGAAAGTTGTATTTTCTAAATTTCCCTAGTTTTATAATTATTCAAGAAATTAGAAACGTAATGTATTAGTTTGTATATTATTTAAATCTAAGGAATTTTAGAATGATTATAAAATTCTAAATCTTTTAAAAAGTTTAAAAGATCTAAATCCTAAATTTATATTTTTCAAAAAAATATAAAATTTTATACTATTTATTTAAAAATATTTTTAAGATTCACGTATGATTATTAATTAATTTAATGATCATATAATGGGAACGAAACGCATTGTCTCGAACGCATGTTTGCAATGCGGAAAAATTAATGCTAATTTAAATAATATGTGAGAAAGCAATTAATTAATCCTACCTTTGTATGAAGAAATGCTAGAGATTTGTTCACGTTCTCGATTTTGTGTACTCGCATACGACCATTGTTAGGTTTGGCCAATCGTTCACCAGAGATGATCTCCAGCAATTTCAATAACTTCTTGCCGTCTGCTAGATCCGTGAATAAATCATCTACTTCCATACGTGCCTGCAAAGTGAAAGTAATCGATTCAACGAGCTGGATTTTTTTCTGCGCAGATATTCTAGCGACAATATGAAATAACGTGAGTCATTTTTATAAATATCTTCAATATTATCTAAATATTATTTTTAAACTTTTTTTCACTAATTTTCAGAATATGAAAAAATATTCATAACATATTCATAAAATAGCAAATATAATTTTCTTAAGTAATTAATATCATTAAAATATTTTAAAAAATTATGATACCTTCAATAAAAATGAATTAATCCATTTAGTAAATGTTTTCTTCTGTATATGCAAACGTTCTTCCTGCAAGGCCTTAATACGGCCCTGCTCGAATCTCAACGTATCTTCCCTTTGAGTCATTCTCTTTTGTATACCAGAACCACCCCTATATTTGTCGATTCTGGTCGGTGGATAACTCGATATATATTCGAAATTGAAGCTCCTGTTTTGGGGTGCAGCGCCAAGCCCAACGCCGGGCACATACTGCGCCCCTGGAATTAAACATTTTACCAAAATTAGATTTTGAACATAACATCCTGTTTGAGGATTTAAGAAGCATGTGCAGCGAAAATGGAAATTTCTATTTCCATTTCAAAGAAATATTCATAAAAACGAAATGTTAGAAAAACTAAAAAAATTTTTTAATTTTTCAATTTTATATATATTTTAAGACTTTCCTATATCATTTATAATTCTAATATTAATCCTTTCTCTTAATATTAGTTTTTTTCTAGCTCTTCTTTATTTATTTCTACTCAAAATTGATTTTAACATAAATATAAATATCAATCATAAATATTTTTGATATATTGATGTACTAATATTAAAAATTAAATAAATTTCTAATATTATCAAGATGTTAATTATTTATATTATTTTAAAAATAAGAAGTTTCTTTATATTAAATATATATTATAAAAAACAAAATATTTCATTTGATCTTAACTTTAAGATTAAAAATCGAGGAAAACAATTTTATCACTTTACCTCATTCTACAATAGAAAAGAAATGGCAGTTCTATTAAGATCCTAGTTTTTCCACATATGTATACACTAAACAAGCAATTCACATTCGCATACATGTTTATTCGACTGTTGTTCATTCCTTATAAGACGGAGAAAAATTTATGATACATGCTTGTTCGCTGACGATAGCAACGATAAAGCGGGGACAATAATCTTGTCGAGTCACGAACGCTAGTAAAAAACAAAATGGTTTTACCAGGTAAACGTTATTCGCGCTTGTTCTTTATTTACTTTGCACGCGTTTTACTACAATACCGCCCTCTTTTTTCCCTAGTAACTATGTCCGCCATTGTATACGGACAATACGTATTATTAATTTAACTGGCGATTTAATTCATAAATCATAAAACAAGATTTCTTTTAAAGTAAAATGATTTAAAATAAAAAGTTGATTATAAATTTAATCATTTTAATTAGTAATTTTAATAGATTTTTAGTAACATTTTAGATTAATTTTTGAAAGTATTTCAGGTTAGGTTATGTAAAATAAATACTTCATTCCTAAATCAAAAATATATGTTAATATTAAAACTTACATGTTATTAAGAAATTACAATTTTATTTATATTTTTTAATAATTTTTTGAGGTTATTGATTAGAACTTGAAACTTTGTTTTAATTATTGATTAATAAATTGATAATAAAATTGAAATCATAAAGAATATTCAAAATTTTACAAGTTTTTATTTAATATTTATTTTTTATTAATTTTATTATTATCCATTAAATCTACTATCTAATAAATTAATATCATAAAAATCAACTGATAATAACTTATCTATTACAAATAAATAATATATCAATAAAATGTATTTTTAATTTTTTCTTCAATAGAATTCAATAGAATTAAATCTAATCTTATATATCTTTCAACATATAAAACTTGATATAATAATATAATCTTTTGGATTAAATATATAGGATGATTAGAAGAAAAGATTATTTTAGATTATTATGGAGATAAAAAAAATTTAGTTGAGTCTTCTTAAGAACATAGCTATCAAAGTTGGACACATTCAAATTACGATACGCGTTATCATAGTGATATAATTCATTAGTGATAAATCAATAATTCATATTGTTTATTTTATCAAAACAATTTTTGTGAATTTATATATAATTTATATTATATTTTTTTTAAAAATAAATAAAATGACATTGAAAAATAAAATAATAATGTTGATCGTTATTATCTTTTTTACAATTTTAAAGTAATTTTTAAAATTGATAATAAAATATATAAATTTTTTTAAAAAATTTAGCAAAAATGTTATTATTTATTATTATATTATTTTTAAAAGATAAGAAAGAAACGCAAAAAGCATATATCTGACATGTAAACGAAATTTAACCTAGAACTTCCAGAATTTAAATCTAACCTAAAATATTCATAAAGTTAAATGTAATCAAAATTATTGTAAACATTTTTTTTTCAAAGAATATTTTTAATAGAATAAATATTATTACATTACATAGAAGAATAAGAGAAAAAAATAAAAAATTTAAATGTCTAAATTTTCAAGAGTAGAAAATAAAATAGCTATACTAATGGAACAGCAACTTCAGTAGTTAGTTCATGTTTGCGTTGAAAAACGTGCCAATAGACTTTTGCGTGCAAACCAAGAGGGCAATGGCAAGAAACTAACATCGTAGATTTGATTAGAGTGCTTAAACCCTTCTTTGTGAAAAGCTGTTCGTCGCGTTTCTAAGCCGCTAGAAACCATGTAACGCGATTGTAACGCGTGCCCGTGTATACGCTTACGGATTCTTTGAGTAAAATGTCTGCAAACAAAATATACGCGTCGTTTGTGATTTTAAATAAATTTTGTTTCTGAACTGTTTCAAAAGTTTAAAAAGCAAGAAATGTAGTTTTTTTTAGAAATAAATTTCAAGTTATTCATATATTAAATTCTTATTAAATATTAAATTAAATTTTAAATTAATACATAAATATACACAAATAGGTTAGGTAAGAAATGAAACTTGCATGATTATTAAAATTGAAAATAATTTTTAAAATATTTTATGATGAATTATATAATATAATAAAAAATGGAATTCTTCATGCTTTTATTTTGAAAAAAAATTTAAATTATAAAAAAAATTTTAATCTAAATAAAAACAATAACATATTAATGAAATTTCATAAAACAATTATTTGAAATAGAAATTGAATGTAAATGAAAGGAAATTATTTATTATTACAATTTAAGAATATTGAAAGAAATATTTAATTAAATAATTTTAAAAACATGATCTTTTTTAACAAATATTTTGATTCACTTCTGATTTAAAATGAACATAACCAATTACCGAATTGATTAAATCTGGTCAAATTTCATCAAACTAAACAAACTTTTACTACTCCTATTTAAAAATATTCTTAAAAGTTATTAAACATTAAAAGATACTCCATCGATAGAATCCAGCTACGAATAACCTAAGTCGACGAACGTCTAATCAACAAACGACACTCCTTGAAGGTCTAATTACATGGAATGCATGACAGAACATCGATAGATAATCTATCTACGCAGATAATCTCATATACAGGTATAGTTATTTTCAGATCGCCCTATCTCACATCATGAATGCTTTGTAATATTCCTTTCAATAAAATGATAAAAGAATTTTAAAATATTTATTTGAATTAATTTATAACCAATATTTTTAATCAAGAATTTAATTAAAAATTTAAACATATTTTATTTAAACTCCATAACTTATTAATTAAATTACAAATTGAATAATTACTATTCCAATTTAACATACCATTATAATAACTGTGTGACATGGCTCTTCTTATTTTAATCGTCTATCCCTTCTATCCACTGTATTAACATGACGTTAATTTTATTGAAATATTTTCGTTCGAAAAAATAAGATTTTAATGATAACGATAACAAAAGTGAGAGAAATCAAGAACGTTTAAACGTCTACGAATGGCGACACTGAACTGATTCAGCTGTTAGCCCAAGACCACTGACTGTCAGGATTCTTATCGCATATTGCGAGTATGTGTGTCCACTATTCGTTTATATAGTAGGAACGAAATATGAGCATATACGTTTTGTATACACATGATACTTTAATCAATTTACAGCATAATACATGAACTTTATCAAAATGTTTAAATTAATACAAGTTAATTAAGTATATGCAGTATTATTTTTTTATTATATACATAGTAACAATTATATCTTTGAATATTGAATATTTATAATATTGAATAATTTGTATATATATATTTATATATATATAAATTAGAAAGAATAATATCGCTAAATTTTTTTATACATAATTTTCTAATCAAAATAAATATAAAATATACTCTTAAATAAAAACAAACAACCAAACTTTTGTCTGGTGCAATATGAACAGTGACATGATAATTTATTTATTGGCTAACATTGTGAATTTTTATATCTTTTCAAAATCCTAATACGTCTAATAATTGATAATAATGATAATAATAAATTGATATTGATAATATTTTCTAATAATATATATATATAATATACATACGATATATATATATATATATAAAATACATACGATATATATACGATATAATATACGATATAATATAATGATATATTCGTGAAATTTATGAATTGTTTTTGAATTAATTAGATGATCATTTGTATATAAACTATAATACAATTATGCAGTTGAGCATAGAATATTTTTATAAAGATGCAGATTGTGCAATGTACATATTAGAATGAAATTTGCATAAATTAATCGATGCAAAATCATGATAAAGAAATTAGAACAACTTTTAATGAATGAATGCATGAATGTAGTTTGCATCTTGTTAAGGGTACAAATTTTGAAATTTTTATAATTTTTTATTTGTTATGTTTTAAATTCAATATTTAAGAAAAACAAATCATTTAAAATGACGGAATCATCTGATGTCATGAGATAAAAATAGATTAAGTAAATACACTTTTATGATATTAATTTGTCGTCACTTTGTGATATAATTGCATAAACATATAGAATTATTAACATGTTCATCAATATGACAGAAAATAATTACGAAAATATAAATAGATATTAAAGAAAAAATGCATTCCATTCTCTTAATCATGTGAAATATTTAATATTTATATTTAATATTTATTATGTATGTATTTAGTGCATTTTTTTTATCTTTAATATTAGAAAACTTGTCGACATTCATAAATATCTACTATAGACAAGAACTTTAGAATTCAAAAATGTTTTCAATTGGCTCATCAGCATCTTCAATATTTATCAACATTTTATCTACATTCGTTAACATTTTTAATATTTGCTACTATCATTTTCAATAATGAATGTCATTTTTCTATAGTTTTCATTATCAACGAAATCTATCAACAATTTCAATTGTATCAAAATTTCAAATTCCCTATATTTCCAGAATTTTCAATATCGTTGATATTTCACTGTAATCGTCGTTATTTCTACAAATAACTTTTCAAATATTATAGTAACCTACAATCTAAATTCCGATTACTGATACCAAATATCAACTAAAAAACATCTTACGTTTAAAAAGTGAACTTGACGACGTTAAATTATTTCGTATATCAGACAGACGATTATCTGACAAAGTGGCAATGACATTATGATTTATGGATCCATCTTACTTCTACTACTTCTTCTTTTGATAACATTGATGTTGATGATGAGAAAAAAAAAAGAGAAGAAATAAAATGTATGAAGAAAAACATTTTCAACGTTAAATTGAGAATTATTTATTACATTATTTATTTATTTATTATTTATTTATAACATACATATATTTTTTCAATCATTATTTACTTTCAACTAATCGTTCACACGAAACATAACAGAAAGTAAAACGAAATTCAAGATCTATTATTTTTTTTTCATTTCTTGCAAAACATTAATTATATTTATAAATTTTAAGGAGAAATTTATGAATTAATTTAGAGGTTTAATTACTTCCTTCTTGATGTTTATATGCTACATCAATTTTCACTCGAATTAACTTTCATCGTTCAGCTTCGGTTGCAATAGATAGTATATGAACTCGTTTATTCGGCCAATGAATAGGAAGTTCGAGGTTTAACCGGAAGTACGCTGTATGCTCCACACCATTATTAGAAAAACATTTCAATGAATTGCAATAACATTCAAATAAAAATCGACAGTTTTTTTGTAATCGATTGAAAATATAGTAAATCTTTAAGATAGATTTTTCAATCTCAAAGAGCTTTAGTTATTTAAACCACTAATCAATTTTTAGAATTAGAAAAATAAATACTTTTTTATGCATAAAATCCATCTATTTTCTTTTACTTTACAAAGAAAAAATTTCTAAATTATTAATGAGTATAAAATAAACAATTATTAAATAATAATTAAAATCTTAATTATTAAATATTTACATTGTCAAAATTTTAATGAAACTTTATCAATATAAGATTATAAAAAGTAATAAAATAATAAAATAGTTAAAAAAAAAAAGAAACTAAATGAAAACAAAGCGTTTGAAGAACTTAGAACATGGCTGATCATTGCCAGGAAGTACGAAATTGCCCCGGAAATACGGTATATGCAACGATGGGTCGAGAAGACTATGGCAGAAGAGACCAGGTGAAATCTGAACCGTATTATTATCGAGACTCGTCTCAACTCATGTCAGTTCGAAAAGAGACACCAACGTTCTATTGACACTGATAGCTCGTGCAAACATTCATCCGGCGTACTACACGCGTGTACGCCAAAGGGAAAAGAAATAAAGGATGTGGCAAGCTTTAGTAAGTTCAAACGATATGACGACATGTCTATATTTGGGCATCAACTAGTACCGATGTGAACGAGTCACTTCGATAATTCTCTGCTATTCAATAATACTTATTGTCAATTAAATATTTTTTTGATTATGAATCCGATATTAAATATTATTAAAATCGATAATTAGATTATTTAATAAAATTAAAAATTTAAAAATTCTTATATTCAATTTTTTAACTTATTTATAATAATAATAAATAAAATATGTTCCATGTGAGGTTAACTATTGAGAAAGAAAAAAAAATCCCTAGAATTGAAATACTATATATATGACAACAATATATGTGATATAAAAATGATCAAAGTTTATAATTTATTTTAATATTTTTTTTTAAAATTTAGCTATATGTATATATAAGATATTAAAAATAAAGAAATAATATTATTATATTTTTTATTCTCTAAAGAAGTATGATTATATTAAAATTATTAATAGAAATTATATATTGTTTAAAATTTATATTATAAAATTGAAAAACAAATTGATAAATTTCTATTTTATTAATAACAAGATTATAAAATGTTAATTGAATAAAAAATTCAGCAAACTAGAAGAAATATAATCTTTTTTTTACAATATATCATATACGTGCTCTTCGTTCACTGGTTTAATATAACAATTTCTTACCGGAAATGCTTTTTTATTATAGGAAATATATAAAAAAACATACTGTTATCGTATGAATGAATTTAAAATATCAAATTATATATTGTGTTTGAAAATTATATAATAAGAATAAAAAAACAATAATATTATAAAAAAACAAGTCAAATGTATACATAATCTTTGAATAAATTAAATAATATTACTTATCAAGAGAATAACAATAATAACATTTGGAACTTGAAACTGTTTTTGCTTTTGAAACGAAAGATAATGACGTTATTTGACGTAATTCTGTTTTAATTTAGAAATGAAATCAGTTCTTGGAATAACATTTATGATCCCAATCTTGTATAATATTACTAGCATTGAATCACATAATTACTGATAAGCTAAAAGTGAGAATAAAAATGCAGTGTGATTGCTTTGCTTTGCATAACAGTTTTGAAACGGTGTAACTGATTATTTTTATCATTTAAATCACTAATTAGTTACACTATTAAAGTTATCGAACAATTATTCATATCAATTTTACATAAAATAGTTTCTACATAATTTTTTTGTTTTACTAGATAGAAGATAATTTTTTATATATAATTACAAAAATAATATTTACATAATTATAAAACGTTTCATCTCAAACGAGTACTGTACTTTAGCTGTACTTTATTTAATCAGTCGACACTTGTTAATTCAGATGACATCATTAGTTTCTCGGAAATTTGCACATATTGTCGACATTTAATTTTAATTTCATGGTATTATGATGCGCAAGCTTGATAATTGAAAACTGGCGCCGTGATGTTTGGTGAAGTGACACAAAAAATCATTTCCAATTCATTTTTATTTTCATTCCTTAATTGAGATAATAACATATATTTTTATTTACAGTAACATATATATTTTATTTAAATTTTAAAATTTAAATACTTAAAAATATATTATTCAAAGAATTAAAAATTCAAAAATTCAAAAATTATGAAAAATTATAGAATTATGAATTTATGAATTCGAAATATTGTTTATATTTTATAATGTTTAAAAACTTTTAAGAAAAAACCGCATACGAAATTGTAACATATATATATATATATATACACACATATATATATATATATGTTACATATATATATATATGTAATGATTTATTTATTACGAACTTCATAATCATTTAAATTCTTATTTAATTAAGAAACAAAGACCTCGTCACAGAAAATTACTTATTACAATAATAGCACAATGAAAAGTAATTATTTTATACGATTTCTCATATTATACCACTAATATTCATCATTAAATATAATAATAATAATAATAATAATAATAATAATAATAATAATAATAATAATAAAAGGCAAATCACATTCAATTCAATAAACGGAATTCATAATAATTTATATTTGGAAAAGAATTTTATACAAGAATTATATTTGCAAAGTACTAGTGAGTCATTCGATTTTCTTTGCAAATGTAATTATAAAGTTATAACTTTCATGCAATAGATTGAGTAACAAGTTATATTATGTAATTATTTATATTCTCAATTTTGAAAGATGAAAAAAAAAAAAGATTCTTTAAAATCAAAGAATTCAAGTATTTTATTATTTACATGCATATCTTTATTTATTTTATAAAGATTTAATCTAAATTGAATTTTAAAAAAACATATTTATATTTATTTTTATATTTTATTCAGGTTCATATTTTTATATATTAAAATATTTTGTACTCATCTATTATATTTTTTAATCTCATTATCTCAAATATCTCTCAATTACCTTATTATATATGTATATATAATACATATATAATTTATGAATCGATATCTATATATTATCAAAAATGTGAATAAAACGTATTATTTTACAGAAAATGATTACTTATGTATCATTTTAATCACTAACGTCACTGTTAGTTGCATTTCTTGTCTACGCAACATCATAGCTTGCGGTGTCTTTTGTAACTTTCGCGTAAACTCCCACGCGCTACATTAGGCCACATTTCATTCTCTACTTAGAGGCACGAATTCACCATGGAATTTACCAGTATATGAATACAATGGACTGAAATTATTCAGATATTCTTCAAGCGGCTGATTTGAATTTTAATGAACTTGTCTTTTCGAACAGAAATTGTCACATAATATAGAGAGTCTTTCTTTTTTTGCTAATGCAAAGCGAATTAAATCAGAATTAAATCAGATTGGACACGATCATTAATATAATATATGGATTAATATAATAAGAAATATAATGTATTAAAAGATGATAAAAATTTGTAATGAAAAATTTACATATGAAACATGCAATATTTAAAAATTTTATTCATTAATTTTCTCTTTGATAATATATTTTTTATCTATATTTTTAATTATGAATACCAGAGGACGTTGCGAACGAAATATTCTTTTCCTTTTAATCAATGACTAAATGATATTTTGAGTGGGAATTCAAATGTGTTTGCATTATACAAATAATTAAATCTTGCATAAAGTAAGTTTTTATGATTACTATGTTTCATTTTCCTTTGATTTTCATGGACTGATTAATTCAAACATTTATAATAAGGTTAGATGACATAACCTATAAAGAAAGATTTGTTAATCAATAAAATAACAATTTTAATATTTATTAATAATTATGTAAATTCATTAACAAACATTGATTGAAAGATATTTTCTTTTTTTAGAGATTGAAAAACATATCTTTTTTTTTTATGATAAATTTATTTTATTTTTTTCAATTATATAGTTTATTTATTTTCTCATTAATTCTATTTTTTTCAAAAAATAGAAACAATAAGAAAATCACTCAATATAATAAAAATATACCAATTTCAATTTTAAAAGAAATAATAAAATATATACTATAAAAATTTATATATTTTAGTTTTCAATTAATTGCATTGAAATTTACTTTCAAAAATATTTGTTTCTTGAAAAATTATGTTTATAGTTGGTTCATCAGATTAATTCTTCATTACATCACAATACTAGTATGATTAATTAGTATGCAGCAAACAGGAATATTACAAGTAGGTCAATATTATCTATTATAAGATCATTAAATTATTTCTAGAATATCTATTATACAGACTATATTATTTTTTATATTTGACATTTACAGGTATGTCAGGAAAAAGGAAGAAAGTTACTGTGACTATAGAAAAGAAGTTAGAAGCTCTATTCAGAATCGATAAAGGTGAGCCAATGAAAAGTGTTGCTGTTGATTTAGGGGTAGGAACATCTACTGTTTCTGATTGGAAAAAGAATCGAAAGGAAATTGAAGAATTTTGTGCTAAAATGGTTTCTAGAGATAGTTTAGGTAATAGAGGAACAATAAAAAAAGCAAAGAATGTAACATTGGATGATGCACTCTATGTGTGGTATATTCAAGAACGTGAAAATGGTATACCAGTGTCAGGACCTATTCTTAGAAAAAAGGCTCTTAGTCTTAATAAAAAGCTAGGTGGTGATCCTACTTTTACAGCAAGTGTAGGGTGGTTAGGTAGATGGAAAGCCCGTCATGGAATAAGACTAACTCTTTGCAGTGAAAACTTATTAGAAGATGCAGTTACTAATGACAGTTCAAATCAATTAGTGCTAGAAAATGATATTGTAACTGTGTGTTTATCCACTGAAGATGAAGAGGACATTCAAAATACTTTCAATGATAAATATCATCAAAAAATAACACATATAAATCATCTTGAAGCAGCAGAAATGTTAGAAAAACTAATAAACTATTTTGAACAACAAAGTGATATTTTAAAGAATGATTTAGTGGCATTAAGAAATTTACATGATTATGCATCAAAAAAATATTTATTGACTTTAAAAGAAAAAACATCTTCTGATTTTATTAAATAACATTTTCAGTGTATGTCTCTAATTAAATGTAAATAAATTCTGTAAATATATATTTTTTTATTTCTGATCTATTGAGAATTATATATTGAATATTCATCAATCCCCATAAATACATTTAATTTAATGTTTAATTCAACATAAATTTATTAATTAATTTATTTATAATTAATTAAGATCTTGGGGTAAGTACCCTTATTGATCTTTTTTTTTATCGCGCATTCTATCATTCATCTAAATCGAATATAAAAATAAGAAAATCTTGATGGAATCATAGTGATTGCAGTTTCCGCTCTATCGCTCTGATTCGCTCGACAAATTTCTAAGTCTGCCTATGCATCTCTAACGGACCATTGAATTTTAACAAAACTGCATTATGTTTACTATGTGCCGTTGAAAAAGTTGCGATCGATGAAATTCACCGTTAGAGAGTATAAAAATATTATAAATTTGTATACTCTCTCGAGCGGAAATCGAAACGGATCATTACATCACTGTTATGCGAAAAAAATATGTAATACAAAGATGTATTTGTTTTAACAATCAAAAAAATTTCCTCTGATAATTTTTTTAATATCTCTTTTTTTAATCAAATTACTAAGAGTAAATATAAATTTGAATATTTTTCAATGAATGTTGAAGAATGAAATATTATATTCATGTAAATTAAAATTGGAAATTTGCTAATAATGTATATAATTGAATCAAAGTATTGTTTAAGATTAACTAACTAAACTTTTAAACTTATTTTTTATTTTATTAATAAACTTAACTTTAACCACATTGAATATCTTTGATTTTGTAGAGATATAAAAATTTATTAGCTAAAATTTATATGTAAAAGTCAAAATATGATTATTATTTTGCATTTTGCAACATTCTATAATCAATCCAGAAGTGATAATAAATGTATAAACTTCAATAATGTAACAATTTTAATATAGTGCAAATCGATGCAAACAGACACCACTTTGAACATCTCTTATAACGTTTCATGTTGGCCCTATTATCTTTTATTGCATAACCTATATAGAAGTCGTCCGAATCATCTAAACATTTGCTACTTTATTGAAAATAAAATATAGCATAGCAACTTAAAAATATAAAAATGACTTTGAAATTTTTATTTTTTTGAAAATTTAATTTTCAAAAATTCTTCATCTATAAAAAAATTATTACTATCATATTATGTTGTATTATATAATTTTTATTAACAAAATTTCTCTATTTCTTTTAAAAATAAATAAGATATTCAAGACTGATCAAAGTTACTATTCTATCTTGTATAATATATACAATATATATATATATATATATAACTTAAATTTATTAAAAATATTTAAAAAATAATATTATGTTGGTAAAATTATAAAAAATAAAAAATTATAAAAATGTACAAAGTTGCTTACCATAAAATAAGATTATTTATTGATAATACGAAAAAGAGTTTTTCGAATATATTATAAAAAAACTGCTAAATACGTCATGAAGATTCCATCAAATTAGAGAAGAAATGACCATCAAATAAAATGAACGATGAAAAGTGAAATGAAATCCAATTGGTATAATTTTTATTTGATTATGGAAAAAAATACACTGAATGATAATAAACTGTTTCGTCATATTGAGTAATTCGAATGGCGTTATTGATCAAAATAATTTTTATATTCTTATTTAATGAATGACAATAATTTAATTAAGTTATGAAAGAAATGTTCTTCAAAAAATAGAAAATAATGTGCAAAAATATATAAATGCAATAAGAAAATTGGAAAAATCCATGACTATTTAATATAATAATTTTCATTATTCTCTTTTTGCATTGTTGAGGTTATCTCGAATATACGACCAAGAGTTAAGCATTGAATAATAATAATTTCACGCTACCAGGTTATAGATAGCAATGCTACAGTTAACCAATTGAAAACTATTTATTCCTTTATCTTATCGTCATTCCTGCATTAATTATACGGAATCTTAAACGATTTAGACACCTATTTACTTGTTCATTTTTCTCTTTTATCATTTTATCATTTCTTTTATTTTTATACTAAGATTTTATTACATTATCACATAATGATATATTTCAAAATATTATTTTATTATTGATTTTTTTTTTCAAAAAAAAAAATTATTATTTAAATAAAACAAATATTTGATATATATTTTTTAATTTTGTTTAAATTTAATAATTAATGAAAATTTAACTTTTAAAACATCTATTGTATTGAACAATGATTCCTGTAGTGACGTCAGAGGCGTGTAGAAAGTTGACAAGAAAAATCTACATTCCTGCATGCGTTCTGGTAGTTTTACATTCACCGTCGCGCCGTGACCATCTACTAGAAGAGTCTAACCGCCCCGTATATCCACCAGATAAAACTTCATTCCTTTATATCGTATTCTGTTAACGCGTTCCGACGTGTCACGTATAGAGAACTTACAACTAATTACGCCAATGAGAGATGTCGTTCAAAATATATGACTAAAATTTATCTCTCGTTTTTATGTTATTTGAATAAAAAAAATTGAAAACAATTATACGAAAAATAGAAACAATTTGTGAAAGATGATATAAATTGAAATCACTACATCTGAATGAACTGATACACACCAAATTATATTCTGTTCTATTTTTTTTATGGAGAATGCTTATTTTAAAAAAATTAAAAATTTAAAGAAATTTAAAGAAATATAATTTTATCTATAAAAAATTTCAAAAACAAATTAAAATCTATATTATTACCTTGGAAAAAATAAGCTATAACTCTGTCCTATATTTCATTATTCGTGTATCCTAAATTCCTAATTTACTCTAGTTGCATAATATTTCTCTTACCATTGTGCAATTTAAAATAGTTTGATAGTAATGACAATATTTGAAACAATAATATAGCATGCGAGAATTTTTTTCTAGTGGTTATTCGTAAATGCATGATTGACGGAACATAGAAATAACGCCTTAAGCCTTGAAGTATGTAACCGAAGTCTTGGGTTATTCGCTCGTCTTGGGTTCCAGGACTTGCCAAGGATCTTTTTCTTTGTCTTTTTCTTTCTTTCTTCTCCTCTTCGTGTCTGCTACGCGCGGTGAACGAAAAAAATAAAGAGAGGAAAGGGGACTTTTAGAGCGGTCCAGCAACTCCCCCAGAAAATGTGTGTGCGCCCGCGCGCACATATGAGAAATGTACGTTTCGTTAGTAATATTCTAACTAACGTTGTATAGCGATGAGAGTGATGTACATACTTATATTTATTTCATATGGATTTAATAATTAAAATTGATTTAAATTAATTACATAATACATTGTGTGTGTAATATATATGAAATCATTGAAATACCAATGTAAAAGTTACTGTTTGATTTAGAAAGAATTATACATAACAATGTATTGTACACATTGCTTGTAAACAATTCCTATATATAGTCATGTACATAATGATTCATATATAATGATATATCGTTATTTTTAAGATGTTTTTTATTCCGTATTTATTTTTTATGTTAAATATTTAATAATTATGTTTTATGAAATTCGGCCATTCAGGAAGTAGGACCTTGAAATGACTAAAAGAATAAGTGTACAAACTGAACGATATTTAATCTATGCTTACATTTGCATGTTGATGAGTCTTCAAACCGAGTATTTTTAAATCTATTTTAATCACGCAAATACAATATTTCGGAAGTAATATTTTTTATATCTAATAATTTTTTCAATCGACAATTTATAAATTTCACAATTCTGTTTAAAAATTTGTCATCTATCAATCTATATTGTGTCTATAACAATTTAATAAATTAATTTTTTTCAAAAGTAACAATACTTCTAAATATTACAAACTATTTTTATTAATGTCTTCTTCTATTAAATAATATGATTCTTTTCATAATTCATTTGATTATATAACCTAACATATTTACCTTTACATTTTTTTATATTTTCATATTTCTATTTCCAATTATATTGAAAACGAATTCAACACATTAATTTTAAATTAAAATTATATCTAATTATCTAAATACTATTTTTCATATTGTATTCCAAACAAATTTACCTACAAAAGGTCAATCCCATCGCTAACTTCACGCATACGACTTTCGCCGCGAGACGCTCGTGGAAAGGGACCACTAGTAGAGAGAACGCAAAAAGAACTAGTGGTGGGGATAAAGGGAGAGGAGGCAGGAAAAACGACTCTCAGAAAGAGAGGCAATGATAGAGAAGAAGTGAGAAAGAAAGAAAAAACGACATCCATTGAGAATTACGGTATTCGTCGACTAGAGGAACGGACCGATGGTCGAGTGTTGAAGCTTGGAGGGGCTCATTAGAAACTCGAGGCAGTACGGCGGCGCGCGCGCGTAATATTATTTCCTCGTGGAACGTAGGGGCTAATGCTGATCAAATGCCGGGTACCGTTCGGGAAAGGATCGAAGTCCGCTCCAATTTCACGTGCAACGACACCAGCGCCCCGTTATGATCGTTTCGCTTGAACACAGAGAACTTGTTCCGACCATGGGGGGAAAAAGAAAATCTCCACCGGTCTGTACTTCCTTCTATGAATACAAGTCCGCGCGCGCGCGTGGTTTTCCAGCTGTCCGTCGAGCGACCTTTACAAACGACCAGTTCTCCTCCGCGAGGAATTCTGACCTCGTAACGGAATGACTGTACACAAACGCACACGTGATAATGCTTTTCAAAGAACAGGGGTACTGGTGGTGGAGACATCTTCGGAAAAAATCAATATCGAGTTTTTCATTATATAAAATCGATCAAATTCAATTTTTAAATTCATGAAACAGAATGAGATATATGAAAATATCGCAATTAATTTTAATTGTAAAATTATTAATCGAAATTAAATGAAAAAGATATTTCAAAATAATAGTTCTTAATTATTTGATATTATTATGTTTATATTAATAAAATAATAAAAAAATTAAATTAAAGTATATAAAAAAAAATTTTGAAAATATTAATTATGATATAAATAGTATATATGGATATATCACAATATCATTAATATGAAATTATAAAAAAAAATTCTTGAGAGATGAAGTTCAATACGAGTGGAATGATGGAACATTTTTGCATGATTTTCAGGTATCGAATCCTTTGTTCTGTCTTAAACAGTATGTCTTTAACAGTATATTATTTCTAATATTTTTAATCAGTTATTTAATAAAATAATATGAAGAAAACGAAATAAAATAACGATGGTTTTCTATAATATTTAAATTAATAAACAAGAATTAATAAATATATCAAAAAAGTAATGTAAAAAGAATATTGAAAAAAAAAATTTAAAAATTATTGCGACTTATCTTTAAAAAGCTAATCTCTAAAAAATAAAGAATAATCTTCATAATTTAATAAATTAATTCAATAAATCCATTCCATAAAAATTATTATTCCATAAAGATATAATAAAAGAAAACCTTAAATACACAAGAATTTTTGTACACGACGATTTTTTTTTGATAAAACGGATTACAATCATTTATATGAAATGTCCCACGTGATCCATCGACCTTTGCGCGCGTAAACTTTCTGTGTGTCGACTAAACAGTTCAAGGATAATAAACAAATTTGAAACCTTAATTTGGTTAACATGTAAACTATAAAATTTTCTTCTTTTCTTTCATTCATTATATGAAATTATTCTTTGCAAGATATATCTTACAAATATAAATCAAACGTATGTCGGAATAGATCGTTCAATAAGACATACAGTACGATCAATTGTTTCGTAAAAAGATGATAATTTTTTAAATACATACCTTTTCGACGTATATACGAAACTTATCCAAAACGCAAAAACACCTGATGAATCCGGGATTAGGAACACTATATCAAACACACTTTCTAAACACACTGAATGCACTAAAAAAGCACTTAGTTTTTGTCTTTAAATTTGATATGAAATATAATAAACACACATGCACACGATACGAACTGAAAAAAAACGCACGCTTCAATTTTGTACTGGCGGTAATGTGAACCGTACCGAGGTCTGCAACAATGCGTTTGCGGCTTCGAACTCCAAGCGGTTCTTCGTCTTAGTTCCCGCCGCCCTTCCCCAAGCTGTTCTGAAGTTCCTTCTGGGACTCACCCCACCTCACTGTTCCGGTTGGATCGGCAGCATTTAACAAAGATTGTCGACCAAACCATGCCATCTATGAACAGAGAATAAAATTAAATTTAGTTTTTATTGGCTGATTTCAAAATTTCAATTAAAATTTTTTATTATTTTAATTTAAATTTAATTTAATTTCTATGTATTTTATTATATTATTGTTATAGAAATTTTTAAAAATATAATAATTATAAGTAATATTTTATATAAATCTATAATTTTATAATTCTATATTTATTATTAAATTTTAATAGAATTCAAATAATATTTTTGAAAATAAATAATTTAAATAATTTATTATAAATCTTAACAAGAATTTTTTATTTTCATAAATATATTTTCTAATATTTTTAATTTAAAATTATCAATAAATATATTTTTTATCACACAAAATACAAAATTGATTTAATATTTGTGCTAATATTTGATAGAATTTTATCTTGAATATTAAGTCTATTTTATTTTATATTAAGAAATTAACGATTGTTAATAATATATTCAATGAAAAATAATTAAATATCAATCAATAATATTCATTAATAATTATTGATATATCATAAATATATGTTATAACATAACCACAATTAATGCTGACTTCTTTACAAACGAGAACATAACCTCAATTAAATATTTTTTTGTTAATTCAAAAATAAATGTAAATATATAATATGGCAGATGTAGAAATACTTAATAGTGTTATAAATACAATTGATCATAATACTAAAAAACCGGAACAATTTTTAAGGTAAATATATTTTCAATATTTTTTTGTTCTAACCTATATTATTACAAAGTAATAACAATAATAATTTTATCTATAGCATACAAAATGAAGTTGCTGTTAATTTTAAAAATTCCCTAAAGTGTTTATATGATTTTACAAAATTAGAAACACAAAGAAACACAATTGCTTTACCAGAACTTATTACAGAAGGTTTTGATGAAGAACAAATCTGGCAGCAAATTGAATTGCAGAATGAAGGTGAACTTGATTACTTAATTGATGGTATTTCTAAATCTTTAGCTGAAAATAAAAAGTTGACAATTAGTATAACAAAATCAAAATCTGTATATAATAATGAAGAAGATTTATCAGAAAAAGAAAAAAAAATAGTAGAAGAAGAAACATCCGAGGATGATGAGGAATTTAAAAATAATTTAAAAAAACAAAAAAAGGATGTAAAGAAAAGAAAAAAAAAATCATCAATAGTAGATGACAAGTTCTTTAAATTAGAAGAACTAGATGAATATTTAACAAAAGAGGAAAAGAAAGAGAAACAAAATGAAAAATATGAAGAAAAATCCGATGATGAATCTGTAGATTTGTTCAATGATTTTTCTGATAATGATAATAAAACTGAAGAAGTAAAATTATTAAAATATGCAGACTTTTTTGATAGTCCAGAAAGTGAAGATGAAAATCTTGATAATTCTCTACAATATATAGAAACAAATGATGAAGAATTAGAGGAAAATGAATTAGATGATAATGAATTACTGGAATCACTAGATAGTGATTCAAATAATGAAATGGATGTTGATAATGAAATGGAAGAAAAAAGTTCTTCCAAAAAGAAAGTTACATTTAATCTTACAAATGATTCTGATGAAACAGATAGTTTAGAAAATAAAAATATCAATAACGAAGTTGATGTAGAAATTAAATCTTCTTTAGAAATGCGACAAGAGAGATTAAAAAATAAAATTGGAAAATTAGAAGAAGAAGCTCTTGCAGAGAAACCTTGGCAATTGAGGGGTGAAGTTAGTGCATCAAATAGACCACAGAATTCTTTACTAGAAGAATTCGTGGAATTTGATATTACAACTAGACCTCCGCCTGTGATTACTGAACAAACAACACTTAAATTAGAAGATATAATTAAGCAAAGGATAAAGGACAAAGCTTGGGATGATGTTGAGAAAAAATTTAAACCAGTTGAAACTCCTTTAGAGTACAAGAAAAAATTGATCTTGAATCAAGAAAAAAGTAAAGAAAGTTTATCTCAAATTTATGAAAATGAATATCTTAAACAGAAAGAAACTTTAAATCCGGATAATACTGAAAAGGAAGAAGAAGAACCAAAATTGCATACAGAAATCCGTGAAATGATGCATTCAGTGTTTTCTAAGTTAGATGCTTTGTCTAATTTCCATTATACACCAAAACAGGTATGAGTATTATTAAAAAAAAATTTCTTTTATATTGCAATTTTTTATATTTTTATTAATAATTAATATTGAATTTTTTTTTTAGGTTCAACCAGAGATTAAAATTATTAATAATATGCCTGCAATTAACATGGAAGAAGTAGCTCCAATTGGAATGAGTGATGCTGCTTTATTAGCTCCAGAAGAAATTAAAGGTATGTTTAATAATAAAAAGAATCGAATAATAAATTTAAATATATTTATATAAAATTTAATTATGTTTTTAATTACTTTTTTAGCGAAACCGCGAGGTGATTTGATTGGTAAAGCAGAAAGAAGCAAAACGGATATGAAACGTGAACGAAGACGTAAGAAGATGAGACAACGTGCGCGGCAACAAGCTATAGAGAAAAAGGAGAAATTGAATGCAATCAAGCCGGGTATTGCTAAGAAATATAAGAAAGAAAAGGCAACAGAATTGGCAAAGAAATTAAGCAAAAATCGAAATATTATAAGAATGGATGAGTCAAGTTTCAAAGCTCCAAAAACTTCGACAGCCTTTTTCACTCAATTACAAGATGAAGTGAAAAGTCACATTAAAGCAAAAATTAATACAGATACTAAGAAAAAACAAAAAAATACTTTATCTGCAAAAAAATTAAAATTATAATTTTTGTACAAATATTTATATATAAATTAAAGATATTGTATAATTGATATTTAATTTTTTGCAACCTATTTTTTTTTTCCTTTACATAAAATGTAATAAGTAAATAAGTTCATTTTATACAGATTTTTTCTTTAAAACAAAAATACTTTTTATAAGATATTTTTACTAAAAGTGAGAAAAGAATAATCTTAATATTAAAAAGGAGAAAGGATTATAGAATGCTTCACAAGTATGTTTTGAAGTTTAATCAATTAATTGCGTTATACATATTGATGCCTTCGTCGACTTCAATATGTTAATTATTGTCAGTAATCGTAGCTACTTTCGACAAAGGATGATTAAAAAGAATTATACGTGTAATGTAAATTTTTATATATATTAGTGACAAATGTTCCCAATTCATCATGATATGCTGCAACTGTTCTTTCATTCTACTTAATAAGAATTTGCTAAACATGTACATCTACAATGCACTAAATCACACGCGGTTACTTATAAATGCAATTATGCTTTTGTATGTGTAACATTATCTATATTTTCTTTAGAAATATCTAAAAATGATGTTTGCCTTTTTTTGTTCGCACAGAGAAGCAAAGTGGATTACATAACTTTTTGTACATTATTGTTGTTGGTGAATTCAAACAATATTTTTCGTTCAGCGTCGATTTTGACGATTGCACTATTTATAATTACAAAGATCTAAAATAAAATAACTAAGCTAATCTTAAAAATCTAATCATAAGCTGGTATTAAAATTACCATGATTTATGTTTAAGTTTGATTAAGAAATTTTTAAAAATACTTTGTTTTATTTTTGTTTTTTTCTTATCGTTTAGAATGCATTTTTCTAAACGTTTATCGAAGTATGCTAGTTTTCTCTCTGAAATAAAATCGCTACGTAAAAAAGGAGAGAAATTACTCTCTATTACTTATTAATAAGCACAGATGAGCACGTTAAAATTCTATAAAAATGTAAAGTGATAATAATCATACAAAATACATATAATCCGATATATTTTCATTTGAAATCTTAATGAAGAATCACTTTTTCTTAAACAATTACAAATCTTACACGCATTTTTTGCCCTTTCTTTTTTATCCAAAATTTTATACATATACTTACATTCATTTAACAACAATTCAATGAAACTTCAAACTCTCTATTATCTTATCGTTCTTGAAACTTCATATACAATTTAAATATAACTTACGTTACTATAATTGCATTTTCTTTCTTTCTTTAACAGTGAGAGGAGTTAAAAAGTCATTTCTTAATTTACACTGTCTTTTTTTAAATTGTTTTTTTTATTTTAAGATTAAATCAATAGAAAAAAATGATAAAAAAAAATCATTCGTTCAATACTAATCTATATTTTAATTACAAGAAAAAAAAAGAGAAAAACTTAAAAATATAAATTAATTAATTTCCTGTTGAAAATGATTCTATTCTGTTATTTATTTGTCATATCAAACGCTAAAAACCTCGTATTTCGTTAAAATCTTTTTAAATTTTATCAAATGATCCATCTGTGCGTATTATAAGTTTCCACTTTACATATTCTATTTTTCAAATAGAACATTTAATGGCACTTTCACAAAATGATATTCACGAATTTTGAATAATTTAATTGCGCAAACTTTGATACGGTTATTAAAATCGTATTGTAAACCAATAAAATAAAAACTTCTCGCAAAACGGAAGCACTCATAAATTAATTATAAAAGTCAGATGAATCTATGGTAAATTAATCAATTCAATTAAAGTTTATGTATGAGGTGCTGATTGGCGAATTCTCATATCACCATTAAATGCTGAAGTAAGAGTGATTTACGAAACAATCCTTTTATCAATGAAATTCGAACCTTAAAGCTCTTTTAAGGTAGATGTTTATCTTCCATATTATTTTGTTGTCGCTACTCGAAATTAGTATTAAACATATTTAATTCCTCGAAACCAGACGCTCCACCCTGATCTTGTAGCATCTGTAACATATCTGATAATTCTTGAGGTTGCGTGCCAGGTCCACCTTGAGAAGGATGAGGTTGTTGTGCTTGTCCAGTCACTTGAGGATTTGATTGTCCACCGTCCTGTTGAGGTGCTTGATGTTGCTGGCTTTGCCATCCCCACATGCCTAAAAAATTATTTATTTTTTTATTCTTATTATTAATTATTCAGATAAATAATTTTTTATTTAAATTAAAATTACCGGGATTATTAGGTACTGTTGTGACTGCATGATATTGCGTAGCCGGTGTTCTAGCACCGCTACTTAATTGAGTATAAGTTGGTCCATTTGGTGACCTCGAAGGACTTAACTGATTGTACTGATATCCTTCTGTTACAGGTTGCTAATATAATAAATAATATTGTAAAGTCATTTTTCATAATATTTTTTTTATTTAACATAACTTTATTATTACTACGTTACCTGTCTTCCAATAGCCCATGCTTGTTGTACTGGAGTTGGCGATGTATTAGCTGGTTTTTGAATTCTACTTAAAACTGATGAAGATGCACTTTGCTGACCAGGTGAGCCGTAAGCTATAGGCGATTGTGTTGTTTCATATCCCTGATAAACATTTTGTGTACTGGACGGCCTAGGTTGCTGGGGACCTAATGAATTTATGATTATATTAATATAATACAATTATAGACTTAATAATAAGAATAATAATAACAATAACAACAATAATAATAACAATGATGATAATAATAATAATGATGATAAAATAATATAAAATTTAGTACACTATTATTACATTATATAATATTTTGTATATTATTAATTAATATTATTAGTTTAATGTATTAAATAATTTACCAGCTGTAGCAACAGTCGCTGGATGTTGCATCATATGATGCCCAGAATAGAGAGGATCCCTAGCAGGATGTCTTTGAAGGGAATAATCCAAACCAGGTTGTCCATAAGCAGGTACAGCTTCATTTTCTGTCTGACCATCACTACCAGGATGGAATGACCTTGAAATTAAAATACAAATGATTCGATTTATTATTTTCGCCTTTTATTTAACACGATCACAGTTCTTTAAGTTATACATGATATAGAAAAATTTTTATTACAAAATTTAATAAAGAAAATAAATAAGAAAAATAAGGATGAAGTGGTCGTGTTAAAATTGAAGAATACATCTGTATGATACAAAATAAAAGAAATAAACTTTTTAATATCCGGTATAACGGATTCATACTTGGCATGTGTATTTGTGCAGACGATATATTCAACGTCATCATTGTACGGATTTAAAAATGCAAATGCAGACGTCCTTAACCATACCCAGTCACGATTTTTGGCTCGAAATCTATACATTACAGACACCACTTGTCCTTTCAGCTTTAGTACTGTAACAACAGATATCTATTAACAATAAGGAACATGCGTACAATTAATTCTTTTGAAAAATTTTTACCTTGTTCGAAACTTTCTCGCATATGCGTTAAATCCTCAGGATGAAAGAATTCATAGCACGGATGACCTAAGAGCTCGGAAGGTGTGTACCCTAAAATTCCTCCGACTCTTTGGTCTACAAAGGTAAATTTACCTTCTGCTGAATGACGCGAAATAAATTCTGAAACATCGGAGAGCGAGAATTAATTGATCTTGATTTAAAATATTCTTGTTCGATAATGAGGACACTTAATACTTACCGTTATTGCTATTTGAACCCGCTAAATCGCTACTATTTGGCGTGCTAGTGACCTGTAGTCGCCCAATGGCAACCAGACAGCAGTGACTGCTAACATTCTCGTCTGTAACTACACCATCAGGTCCAACTGGAACACCGGCAGCCTCTCTATCAGCTAGTCCCATACCTGGTACACATGGGGGAACAAAATCACCTACAGCGTAAAACGATAAATCAGTCCATGGTTCCTCATAATCGATAAATGATTATGATTTACATGCTGCTATATACATGGTGTTTAAGATGGATGGAATCGGATAATTATTCTACTTCAATATTAATTATATTTTTACAATATTTTTTCAAATTTTATGTCAGATAATTTTATTCAATTTCTATCCATCTTGGAATTATTTTAATTCTTACTTTAAATATAAATTCTTTAAGGAAAAATTGATTTTCCTTAAAACAGTATCTCGAAGCGCTCGATGGCGATGAAATAATAATATAATAATTCAACTTCAAAAGTAACTCTTCTCGACGATTCTATACGATTAATTTTGTACAATCAAAATTTCTAGTAAACATATCGCTAAACACGTGTATAAAATTTACAATCAATTTTAACGATAGATTATTTTAAATTATTTCCTCCAAGCTTAAAAAATCTTTTTCAAACCTCTCACAAATAGAATATTACCACAAAAACTCGACGAGAGAATAAAATTCGAAAGAGGTAGAGTCGAAGGCGGAAACGTGCGAAAATCGTTCGCATCGTTATTATGCATCGGGGTCCGCGGATAAGAATATACGAATTCCCTGTCTCGACATAGTTTATCGGTATTCCAGCCATTCTTGTCGGCTGTTAGGTCAAGACGATTCCATTCATTCTTTATAAACCGATCATACTATCCGTGCTCGCCACCGAGTGCCGGCCCCCTTAATTTATAGTACAAACGTCGTTATCCTCGTGTATTCTACGAAGCCGCCTGGTTCGTTCATATTCTTGGTGCACGCCGACGTCTCCCTCGGCTTTAAAATAGAAAGTTGGCGCTACGTCTCGCGCGCGGCCATCAACAGACCGGGACCCGTTATACGTTGACGACGTTATGTACATCATCATCCTGATCATTCGGAACAAGGTAGATCGATGCCGCGACCCGTATCGAACTTACCGTTTGGGGGCCAGCTTTTGATGTACCCTGTACAATGAACCACCGCGTAATTTTGGCCATCGCGGGCCGGTGGACCGAGCGAATTCCTCTGTTTTACGTGATGGAGGCCATGAGCGGCCGCCATGTCGCCTGTCGTCTGCATGTTGCCCACCTTCATGCGACAAATGAAGCCTCTCCTCGATCCCATGCATAGTCTCATCGATGCTGTGAAGTTAGGTTAGGTTAAGTTTAACGTAGTTTCGGAAATTTGATAATTAATTGAAATAGTTGCGATTTATTGGTATTCTCTATGATTGTACAATGTAAGTTCAATATAGTTAGCTTGTAATTTAAGTGTGGACAATTATTATTATAATAATTTAATTACTAGAATTTGATGAATACAGGATATTAAGAAATTTGATGCAGTTTAGAATGAGGCTTAATAATACGACGGAATTCTTTTAGAACAAGAATTTTTGGAAATAGAAGGCAAATGTTTTAAAAAACAAAAAAACAAGTTCGAGATATTCCTATAAATTATTTAAACATGCATTATACGAAAAGAAAAAAAAATATGCTTACACTGTCCTTCCTTTTTTACTGTCCCCGTTTTCAGGTCCAGCACTCTGCCTCCATTTTCCGGCTCAGCACCGCTCAATTGTTCCTTTACTTTTTCTGTGTCGTCCGGATGAACCTGCGAATAGAGGCTGGTGCCGTACCAATCATTTTGCGTGTAATTCAAAACTGGTGCCACAGAATCGGATACGTAGATGATCGTTCCGCTGTTGCAGCTGACTACGAACAGAAAGCCATCCGCTGCTTCGAGGATCAGGTGTTTCAGCTCTTGATCGGTGAGAAAGGAGGGTTTGTACGCGCCATCTGAGCTTGTGTTTCCGGTTCCTAAAATAGAACAGTTTTGTTCTAATTTATCCCAATTGAAAAGAGAATTTCATATTTTTCACCATATTTATTTAACTTTAATAATTGGGAGATTTAATTTGTTTCGATTTAATAAAATTAATTAACATATCTATTAATTAATATTAAGTAAAAAATTAATTCTTACGTATCGGTCTTCGATATTAATGCAACTTTAATTTTAAATTGATCTTCTAGTAAAAAAAAAAATTGATTATCAATTTCGTGCTTTCCATTTCTTCTATTTCGCAGAGATTGAACTTTTCTACATTTGACGTTCGTATCGATCGAGTGATCTACCCGATTGTCCGACATCGAATGCACATGTAACGAGGAACACTTTTCAAGCGAAACGAATGCTTGTTCAGGGATACGTGTTACTACTTCTTCACGTGTAGACCATCTTCTTTTTTCAAGTGTGCCCAGTTTAATGAAATCTCATGTCGAGAATAATAATATCCATTTCAGAAGAGTAGAATCCTAAGATTTCGTTAAACGATCGGTTACAAGAATTTTAAAAATCGATTTTTAACATCGCTCGATTAAAAAAATCAGACCAAGTAGCGTAAAAAATTAATAACACTCGTTAAAAAATAATCTCAACTCAAACTATCGTCACATTTCAACATTTGTTCAAAACAAAGTACTCGTCGTTTCGAAATAAAAATCATCGAAAATATTCGATCCACGAACTTATTCATTTTCCCAAAATTTTATCCTCTCACCCAAAAACAATTCCAAAATATATCTCGACAAAACGAGATATATATTAAATTCTTCATCAATTCAAATCAATTCAAATCATCTTCGATGAGCAAAATTTTCCGGAAGAGAAACGAACAACTCGGAAAGAAAAACGCCCACACACACGTGAAAAAAGACAAACCAACCAACCAACAAACAAACAAACTCAAAGGAGGAGAGAGGGGAGTAGGAAGGAGGTACGGTACCAAAAATGAGGACGGGGCAGCTCAGCAGCGTAGGTAACTATCGAGGTGCAAGATCGGAATTGCAAAGCGGACAGGATCCTGCGAGCAAAAGGCAAGAGAGAGAGAGAGAGAGAGAAGGGAGGGAGAGGAGGGGGCGATGCGATCTTTACCCCGATATACGGAGAAATTCCGGGAAGAGGTACTTTAACGACTTCCAAACAAGATCTATGGAAGACCCCGGGTGACCTTCGTTACCATTACCTTCCACGTAGTGGAACGGTCTTTCGATGGACATTAATGCCGGCGTGATTCTACTCGATTTCCTTCCATCGAAAGAAGATGCTCCCCTTGACCCATCTAACGATACACGATCCCCGCGTGGCATCGAGTTTTATTGCGATAAATGTTTCTTCCGTTTCTTGTTTCTCGTCTGTGGGGTTGGTTTTACTTTTGGATTGGAAGGAGAGGAGAAAGATGGGTTTCTCTTCCTTGTTGTTTTTCTCGTTATGTCGAGGAAGAGAGTTCACTGGTGGTGAAATTTGAGGAAGCTTGTGAGTTACGATTTATCTTTTTTATCGTTGAAGAAACACGTTGTGGGATTGATTTGAACGTACTTCTTTCATTATTATTTTCTCGATGCTCTTCTAATGTAATAAAATTTGGCGTTTAATTGAGCAGAATTTAAGATTAGTTTGATTAAAAGATAGGACAATTCGATGGGATTTTAAAATTTTTATATCAATGCTCGACGTATCACGCGAAATTGCTATAAATTCTAATTGTGGAACAATAAAGTATAGTGCAATAAAAGGGATGGTTTATGATATTTAAAGGAAGGGATAATGAAAGAAGAGTAGAGAAATTATGATTGATCATTCATAAATTTACACGCTGAATATATCCAAATTGATCGTAATTAAATAAATGAACGAATTAATTTAAAAAGGAAATTCTACTTATCGTAAAGTTTCATTGGAATTTAATTCTTGTACAGTAGAGACACCGGAAATCGATTCGATCTATCGATTCAAGGAAACAATTTTTATTAACCAATCATTTGCTATAAAAAGTGAAACTCGAAGAAGAATCAGAGAAACCCAAATCGTTGCTCTCTTCTGTCTTATTATAAAATTATTTCTTCGAAACTAATGTCTTCTACTGGACAGTAATTTACATGTTTAAATTTTCTGTTATCTTGTGAAAAGATATAATTTCAACTTTAGGAAGAGGTTATAATACTTCACATTAACATGAATCGATTATAGATTAGGAGAGGCGTAAGCGGGTACATTTTATCAAGAAACGTAATTTTATGCGAACGTAAATCAATCGTAGTTTATAAAAAGGCGTATTTCATCGACAACAATCGGTTAAGTCTCTTATACAGACGTAATATTACATCGATAATATTGGTAATCAGTTATGAAAATAGCTTTAGGTCGTAATAGTTATATTATAGTTTTATGTAGTTATAAATTAAACATTTTTCATGAGATGACGTAATATTACAAAAGCAAAAATCACCTTTATCTCGTAAAAAGACATGATCTCGAAATAGAAATTTACCTCGATGTATGAGTCAATTCTATCTTACAAAAAAAAAAAAGAAAAAAAAGAAAAAGAAACGCGATTTTAACAATCATTGTATCTTAATATCCGCGGATAGACGCAAGCACATCAAACGAACGTCGATCAAAATCCCATAAACTCTTAGTTTCAACGAGGGTACAATTAGAAAGATTTTACCAGCTCAATTAATCAATCAGCCACCAAAGCTATCACTGCTAATTGCTAATTTGCTGCGCATTTATTTAAAAAATTCGAAAATTTCTTTGGAGTAACTATTTTGAAAAAGAAAAGAAAAGAAAAGAAAAGAAAAGAAAAATATAAGAAGAGCAGGGAAAAGTGTCTATCATTACTAACTTATTATATAAAATTTGAAAATTTCTATTGGAGTAAACTATTTTGAAGAAGAAAAGAAAATACCACTGCTGAATAAAAAGAATCCTTAAAAAATTCGAAAATTTCTGTTGAAATAACTAGTTTGAAAAAGAAAAGGAAAAAATATAATTACCACTATTAATTACCAATTTGCTGCGCATTTACTTAAAAAAAGAATCCTTAAAAAATTCGAAAATGTCTATTGGAGTAACTATTTCGAAAAAGAAAAGAAAATATCACTATTAACTATTAATTTGGTGTGCATTTACTTAAATAAAAAGAACCCTTCAAAATTTTGAAGTAGCTATTTTGAAAAAAGAAAAGAAAAGAAAAAAAAGTATAAGAACAGAGAAAAGTATCTATAACTAATTAATTACCAATTTGCTGCTCATTTACTTAAAAAAAACCTTTAAAAAATTTGAAAATTTCTATTGAAGTAACTACTTTGAAAAAGAAAAGAAAATACCACTACTAACTATCAATTTGCTGCGCATTTACTTAAATAAAAAGAACCCTTCAAAATTTTGAAGTAGCTATTTTGAAAAAAGAAAAGAAAAGAAAAAAAAGTATAAGAACAGAGAAAAGTATCTATAACTAATTAATTACCAATTAATTACTAATTAATTATTATTACAATATTATTACAATTTGCTTCATTTACTTAAAAAGAAAAGAAATTCGAAAATTTTGAAGTAGCTACTTTGAAAAAGAAAAGAGAAGAAAAGAAAAATATAAGAAGAACAGCGAAAAATATCTACAACTAATTATCGATTTGCTGCCCATTTACTTAAAAAAAATTTGAAAATTTCTAATTGAAGTAACTACTTTAAAAAAGAAAAGAAAATACCACTACTAACTATCAATTTGCTGCGCATTTGCTTAAATAAAAAGAACGTTTAAAAAATTCGAAAATTTTTTTCACAGTAACTACTTTGAAAGAGAAAAGAGAAGAAAGAAAAATGTAAAACCATCTACAACTACTAATTACCAATTCGCTGCTCACCTACTCAAAAACGAAAAAAAGAAACTGGAAAATTTGAAGCGACTACTTCGAAAAAAGAAGAGAGAAGAGAAGAAAAATATAAGAGGAGCGGGAAAAACTCGACGGAAAAGCGTCTGTCCCACGTCTCACGGGTGCACCGCGCGGCCGAGGGTGGGTGTACGCGCGCGACGTATCCCGGAGGCGATCGCCTCTCTCCTCTCTCCTCTCCAGGTAAAGACAGCGGCGGAGAAGGAGGAGGAGGAGAGGCCGAGACGAGCAAGAACAGGAGAGAAGCTCTCCGGTTCGAGCAATTTGTATTCAGCGGCCCTGTTGTCGGGAAAGAGGAGAAGTGGCTATAAACAATGCGACGCACCACCAATACTTAGCTGGAATCACGGCACGCACACCGATACATATATATATATATATACATACAGACACACACGCACACACACATATATCCAACATCGCGGTGGAACGATGAAAGAGAGGCGTAAAGGTAGGCACACCTAAGAGGAAGGAAGAGAAGAGAGGAGGAGAAGGAAGGGTGGTGAAGGGGGGTGAGGAGAGGCCGTATGACCGCGTGTGTGCACGCAGCACGAGGAAGGGAGCCGGGGCTAAAGGGACAGCCGACGGGGCAACTCCACCCATTCTTGCACCGGAAGCATATATCGCGCTTTCTGCATTCGATATGACCCGACGAAACCTTCGGTGAATTACGACCGTTCCGGTGTCGCTACTCCTCCATCCTGCCGGATGGATCCTCCAAGAGGCAGGAGAGAGCGGCGGTGCGCCTCCCCGGGTGGACATCCCCTTTTCGATACGTGTGCATACGTGGAAAGAACGTTGTCGATCTTTGGGATGATAGGATGTGATAGGAGAGACGAGCAGCAGCGTCGTATTGTACGCAGAAAGAATTTACGTTACGTTATTGTTCCTCTTTTAAGGATTATTATGACATAGCGAGTTGGTTTTTTTAGTTTTCCAATTCTCGAGAAATTTCGAAGGGTTTGATTTGATCGATTTTTTTATCATTTCCCAGGGAAAATGAGTTTAATGAGTTCTAAGCTAACGACCGGATTTTTGAATAATGATTCAGAGTGTAAATTACAAGGTTAGCAGTTGGCTGGATTAGTTTAATACGATGCAGTTGCTGACGTAAAATCGTGTCATTTTTATATAAGACAGCATGAATATTATTTACGGATACGATCGTGTAGATAGATTTCTTCATCAATGATAAAAAAATTGTTCGAGCAGCTTCTATAGAGGAATATAAAAATCGATTTGAAATTCAATTTCTTATCATTTTTCGGAATAACTAATGTATTTGATTAATAACTTAACACATGATTCTATTTCACCTTTCACATTGCACAACGTATTGTTACGAATCTTTGACCAAATTTTTACTTTTTTTACATCAATCATCGACAACACTTTATCAACAATTAACGATGGAAACATAATTGCAGAGATTTTTGTTTAATACCGAAAGGTTAAAGCGCAACCCATTGTTTTCGAAAGAATTACATGTGCAGAATTGTTTTTGACATGGAAATATACATTTTCAACGAGTCGCCGGCCGTCCGATAAGGCACAAAGTTAGTTCAATGCGGGACGTGACGATTAAGCATCGCCGTTGTTTGAGTTATCCGTCACGAGCAGCAAAATAACTTTGGCAACGCGATCTTTACGCTTTGACTCGCACCGATTGAATTACGCTCGAATACAGTTTATTCGATTCCTTCGATACGGAGATGGAGAATATCGGATCGAAATTGTTCGTAATTAACTCATGGAATAACGAACGATCATTTCCAAATCTGTAAAATCCCTCCGATATATTGTCTTTCCTCTCTTATTTAATCCGTTAATTAATAAAATTCCAGTAGAATCCACTGGAAACAATCGTAAGTTAAGCTTTAAGGAGGGAAATTTGAAAAAGAATTGGTAGAAAATTAACGAGGATTCGTTTCGAATTTTCTTCGAGTGGAGGAGAAAGAAAGTACTAAGAGGAAAGTACTCACCTCTGAGGTTTCTCATATGGGCGACCGCCATCCTGAGTATGGTCAATTTGTCCGGTTTCCTGGCTAGGGCTGAACACGTCGGCACCATGTCGGACAATTCGGTGATATAGGCGGTCATTTTGTTCCGCCGCCGCCGCTCAATTTCGCAATGATTCTCCCTGCAGTAAGTCGCAAGACGAAACCAAGGTAATTGCATAGTTCGATGAATTATAGGTCGATTATTGGCCAACGAATCTTGATATGAAATTCTTTTTTCCGTGGAAAAGTGCCTTTTCAATTTTGAATTAATGCCAACATTAATTTTAAAAGGATGACGATTTGATCGAAACAAAGTAATTCTAAATAGTTGAAAGAATTTCATATTTACCAGACTGAGAATAAGTAACGAAATACATTGAAAATCATTATTAATGATCGCTAAAAGCGATAATATAAATGACTTTCTCTTCCCACATCTCATTTTTTCTCATCGATTTATAAGCTTCTTAAATTTATTTAAAATAAAAAGAAGCAAGAATAAAAAAAGAGATTTAAAAATTGTTTCGTTCGTTTCGCGATTATTAAATCATTAATGATCGCTAAAGCGATGATATAAAAGATTTTTTCTCATCGATTTATAAGCTTCTTTACCTAAATTTATTTAAAAAAATAAAAAGAAGCAAGAATAAAAAAAGAGATTTAAAAATTGTTTCGTTCGTTTCGCGATTATTAAATCATTAATGATCGCTAAAAGCGATATAAATGACTTTCTCTTCCCACATCTCATTTTTTCTCATCGATTTATAAGCTTCTTTATCCAAATTTATTTAAAAAAAAAGAAACAATAAAAACTGTTTCGTTCGTTTCGCAATTATTATCGCTTAATAAACCGTTAACAACCGTTCCAAATATTTTTAACGATAGAGCATTAACATTTTACCGTTTTTAAAAAATAACGTATTCCGATTTAAAAAGAATCTCACGGAACGAATATTCAGTTTCAAACAAATATTTATCAGCAAACAGTTCTCGTAACCGTCTATAAACACGGATATTATCCCCGGTATCCCTAACGTGTGATCCTTGAGGGATCGTTTATCCGTTTGGTAAAGGAAACTTGACCGTGATTATGGAAGTGCACGGCGCCAATCTTGTGCGTGCTGTTCATTTCCATAATTCAGAGACACGAAATACACCAACGTCTTATGCCGCTATTATTTTTTTATAGACGGCGAACCGTGTGGATAACTGCTAGACGATTTTAACGCACGGAATTGGACAATCGAAGAGGCTGAATGTTGTAAGTAATACCCATCCGACTGTGATTCTGTGCGTAAACGAATCTGGAGATTTAAGAATTAAAAACGTCTGATTTGCTATTCTTTATTTGTAGGGATAATTCGTAGGGTTTGTTTTCGAAATTAAAGATTAACGAAATCTTAGGAACCAAGGTTTTAAATCAATCATTTAAAGTTCGTAAAAATCTCTTTTGATTAATTAAATATTAGAAACATTTATCTATTAAACCATATCCTTGCCAATCGTATTAAACGAATCTCAAAGAATATATAAAAAATACTGAAGAAAACTATTTAAACTCGAACTTACCAAATCTTTTATCAAAAAATTTTGAAGAACATCTACTCGTTAACAACGATCCACCTTCTGAATTATGAATTCGAAAAACTACCAATCGATAAAAACGCGTGTATATTAAAATACCAAAGGCAACTATTTATTTATCCTTAACCGTTAAACGTAGGATGACAAACTTTTTCCAAAATAATGACACGTACATATATGAAACGCAGCAGGAAAACTGCTATCCACGAATGGGACGAACTACTGATAAGCGTGTTTCTGATCAATCAAAATCCTGACACGATCCAGCTATCGAGAAAAAAGTGGTATCGGGTGAAACCACAATTTCAGACCTCCCCTGTTATTACCGCCACCAAAGGATAACCGGCGCGCGCGTCTTCCTTCCCAGCTTTCCACGGTAATTGTCGGCCAGCAATTGTAAATTTAATGGCATTTAATTCCTGATAATTTTCGCTCGAACGTATGTCACGAATCTAAGAAAAACGCGCGTGAGATCAGAGTGAAATGCTATCTCGATAATAAATTTTTGTTGAATGATCCCTTCTTTGATTAGGACGGGCGTTGAATAACCGTAGAAAGTCCAGAGAAGTACAATTAATACGATTATTCTTATTTCGAAGAATGGAAAGGAGTGATGATAAAAAGCTTGAAACTTGGGAAAATTTTCGATCAAATTCGAAATCTATGGATATTTAAGGTAATTAAAAATTGTATAAAGGAATTTGAAACACATCCAGTCTTAAATATACAAGGTATATCTGAAATGGATGAATGAAACTCGTTTATTTTCTAGATCTTCTGGTTGTATCCGGGTGTGTTTCTTTCTTGGGGGCTGCAGAACTTCCCTTTCCGTTTACTACCGAGATAAGAGCCTCCATCTCGTTTCAGGTCCATCAGGAACTATTATCTCGTGCTTATTTCAAGATGCGATCATTTTCCATCCCGTATTCTTCCTTTTTCCTGTATCCAATTGCGATTGGAGTTAATATTTAGTTGATTTTACTTCAAAAGAAACCGAATATTGTATATCATATATTTTATCCTCCTAATTCATTTTTCTTTACTAAATTTTTTTATTTCGAGTTCAAATTCAAATTAAAAAATTGTACATAATTTATAACACTTGTTTCTCTACTTGTCACATTCATTTTCATTCCTTCGTCTCGCGTATTCCTGCGTTTAAGATCTCTTTCACTATTGAAGATATTCCATAATTTCGAGGAAAATAAGTTCGTTATAGTTTTATTGTTATCACTGTCATCGAGTTCTTTTTTTTTCAATGGACTAGTTTGCTTTCAGACTCTGCTTTTGGACTCTGAGGTAAAATATTGGCGTAGTTGACGCGAGACTGATGTGTTCGTGAGCATTGACCTCTTGTTAAGTTCCGCGTCTAGGACGTCCACCCCGTCTCAAACACCGCCGCGACCCCGTGTGGGAAAAATCGTGTTCTCCACTTTGCCTCGCGTGGAAAGGCCTGTTTCGAGTCGAGTAAAACCACAGGATAATTAACGGAAGATAAAACTTGAGCCGATCGAAATCGGAATTAAGAGAGGACGATTAGAAACACGTCATCATATTTCTCAACTTTTATATCCATAATTTTGCTTTTTCCCTTCGTCCCTTTAAATTTCAGAAAGAAATTCCAATTTATACCAACTCTCTGTTCCCCAAAAAATCGTCGTATGCCTCTCGATGGTCCACCGTTACCTTGCAAGTCCTCTCTCTCCCGTTCGGGGCCGCTATTTAAAAGAGGCCAGGGCGCCTTAAAGCGCAAGTATAAAGCGGGGTATGTAGAAGAGTGGCGGGGAGGGGAAAGGGGGAGAGGAACGCGATCCAACGAGAGCAGGACGGAGAGAACCTCCTGGGTCAAGGGTCAGACGTTCCGAAGTTGCCCGCTCGCTCCGTGGGTCCAGCGAGCGCTATACAGGGTGCTCCGAGATTTCTTTCCTTCCTTTTCCCTCTCCTTTCCTCGAGAGTCAAACGTAGGAACAATTCAAGTCGATAAACAGGCTTTAACGTGTATCTCGTACGAAGTTGTTGAGGATCGAGATTCCTTCTCTAGAATTCGCACGAGATACAATTACCACGTTAATCGTCCCTCGGACACTTTCGTTTTCACGAGATATTCGTCCGGCCAGGAGTAGGAAAGTAAACGGCCACCCCGTGCATCGATTTCTGCATTGCGATGATACAAAGTCGGCACTGAAATGCACGTACCGCACACATAAAATCGTTCTAAGGGGGGAAAAAACGAGTTCCTCGACACACGCGAGGGTACGTACACGTGGATCGCACGTAGATAGGAAAAGGAGATCTCGGCCGAGTCGTCATCGTCGTCGATACGAGGCAATCCTATAAATGACAATGTCCGCACCGTGAATTATGGATTCGTCTAACGATCCACGGTGTACATACGAGTGTCGATAGAACTTAGAACCTGTATATATATATATATTCCTCCCTCCGTTCGAACAATGAATTATGAATCGACTGAGGAGCGTTTAATGCGATCCTATTCGTTATCGAATATATTCGAGCCGTGGACGTATGCTAACGAGCAGTGGGCATCGATTGATTTATGCCAAATCTTAATATTCCCGACGCTAATGGATGTCCCGGATGCTCGGAAATTATCGATCGATTTTTCCCTTTCTTTCTTATCTCCGTGGAAATAGATTGCGTCGCGACGATAATGCATTGGCTATTCAGAGCGAAAATGATGATTGTTTCGCTCGTGTAACGGATAGCTTAGAATTTGAAAAAGTATATGGTTTGAGGCGTGGATCAGTAAGGATGTTTATTAATGAATACTTTTATTGTCTGATTAATAGATGGATCTTTTTAAAATCGAATATATATATATATATATATTGAAAGTTGAGAGACATTGGAGATGTAACAATGATGTTTCCCGGCGAGAAGAGTAATATTTTTTTAATATTGGAAAGAAATGTCTAATAAAAAAAATCCACTTTCAATACGAAAACAACTTAAGAAAATTGATCAAGAACCTTGGCACATTACCATCGGTTAATAAAAGTGTCACCAATCGCGCCTGCGTTCTGTGTACTATGTCATAAACAGGCTCATAAAATAATAGAATGTCGGAATAGGCAATTTCGCGTCGAATATGCGATTCGTTGAGTGCCGTTTAAATCATTTTCGAACGAAGATGTTATAATCTCGGCGAGAGTCGAACGATAAATTTACTCCCACCTCCAAGTTTACTGCCGTGCAACCGTAACTTGACCAATTGATCGTTTCAATAGTTCTACTTTGACCCTATACGATGTACACATTTTACAACGTTCCAACGTGGTGGAAGAGGCAATCTTTTCTTTTTTCTAAATGCAATACGTTGAAAATTATCATAAATAATTAATCATCACATGGTATCGTATATGTATATATATATATCTGTGCTGATTGATTCAACTTCTTGCTTCCTATCCTTCCCTGGATAATTGTATGTCCAGTTATATATATTTCTATTAATATTATTAAATTTATCTCGAAGATAATTTGTAAAAAGGAGAAGAAAAAAAAAAGGATATTTCTCTTATATAACTACAGGTTACAGAGGATAAACAGAGGATAAACGACGATTTTGAAATTCTTCTTTGCTATTTTTCAAATACGCTCTTCTCTTTATTCATTTTGTCATTGAACACCATTAACCGTACGTCTTATAATTCCATTATGCTTGGCAAGACCAGGCCTGACATTATAGATAATGGAAGACCGTAAGGATTTAATGACTGTAACCAGCTTGAAAATCATTTCCATCGGTAAATCCTGATTTTTTTTTCTCGTTCAAATAATATTTCTCTATTATCCCCACGCGCAATGAAACATCTTATCGCGTTTATGGCTTCCAATAAAATTGCATCTCGAATTGTTCTCCGTCTCTCTTTCCATGACCACCGCACTTCTTTCTCGATCGAACAATTAGAAAAAAAGAAAAAAAGAAAAAAAAGAAAGGAAGAAAAAACTAAAAACCTTAGAATCAGTCTTTCAATTTATCCCACATAAAATTATCTTTCCTCTCTGGAAATATCCTCTTCAACCTCCGTTTCATTTCGCAACAGGATCAGAATCTAATCTTACCAATTTAAACTCGCAAATTCCCCGAATTTTAAAAATTTATCGAAGCATCCGTTTAAACAGAGAGAGAGAAATTACACCGGCGGTTTATCCCGCGCCGAAAACAGCGAGAGAAACAGCGGTGGAAAGGAAGAAAATGGTGGAACGAGTATAAGAGGGTTGGCTTGCGGCGGGAGGCGGTAATTGCGTTATTAAGTTGAAAGTGAGGTGCTCGAGAGCGACATCGCAGCCACAACTTTTCCATGAAACGCGCACCAGTGGCCATACCTGCAATCACTACTCCCTCTAGTTTCCCCTCGAGCCGGGGCGAATGCAAAATACAAAGCAAATTCCACCTTTGCCTCCCCCCCTCTCTCTCTCTTGTCCACAGAGTATACCTTTGGATTGGATGTTGCATTCGAGTTCTTTCGAGATGGGATTACGTCTTCTTTCAAGCTACTTCTTCTCGAAGAAGTCGAGTTGTCGTTCCAAAAAATTATCAAAAATTCCATCTACGCCTAATTTTCTGCTACAAAATATTTCCAAGAAAATCTCATCCAACCTGGTTCATTTATTCGTCGGAGGAAAGCTTCGTTTCCGAACGAAACGTTGATATATTACTTCGAAGGATATCGCGTCGACGTGTCGCGAGATCGGTGTCTTCGCCGCGGATGGGACTTTGCGCGCGTACAAGTGGGCCCCGTGTTCCCACGCTGGAGCAGCCTGGAGGGCTTCCCATTCCGCTATCGACTCACATTGGCGGGTATCATGTAGGTATGTATGTATCTTCGTACTTGGCCGGCCATGTACAGGGTGTACCGGTGGAACATATTGGCCCACGATTTCGTGAGACGAATTAACAATCACGTCCTCCGCGCCGGGGAGGGAGGAGCAAGCCTCTCCTCGCTATCTCTTTATCCCTGTCTTTCTTTCACATTCGTCAAACCGAAGTTAAATTCGTTGTCGAACATAGAGGAGGACAAGCAGTTTTCCATTACTCCACTTGTTTTGATCTTTCCAAACAACGTATGCTAATTGCGTTCCAACGATTCCTCTGTATTTTCTACCGTCCCGTTCATTCACTCTGAATTCTCACATTTTCTCGATTGATAATAATAATAGGTTTTGGAAATGTAGAAGCGTAGAAATTGTGAGAAATGATATTAAGCGTATCGCGTCTTTTATTCGTTTGTAAAATGTAGTAATAGACAAAGATAAATGTTTTTGAAAAAAGAGATACGTACGACAAAGAGATCTGTAACGGGAGAAAATATTTATATTATAGATAAAAATAACAGTAACGATCTTTCGAGGAACATTTTAGATATCGTTATCTATAGGGAATAAATCGGTGATATAAAAGATTCGAGATGCGAAAGGAGATTGCAGAAAAATGAGATCTAAGATTTCTTGAACGTATTATTATCGAAGGCAATAAAAAAAAAAAATAATGTCTAATCAACATAAATCTCCTATCATAAATTTCCCATCTTATATGCATAATTTAGATGCTAATTTTTAACACTGTTATTGATGTATACGTTTCATTAATTTTTCTCAAGATAAAAAAATAAAATTATATTTATCATCGCGGCATGTCGTCGATTGTCGATTTATCACGATTGGTTTAAGAGAAAAAGGCGGGAAAATTAAATCTCACAATGTTTCTCCTTTGGAAGAAAAGTTGGAAAATGATGATAACGATCGAGATACCGATATTCCAACACGTGTAAAAATAATTACCTTCCATTTTACATACCAATTTCCTTTTCCCCTCTATAATTTAACATAATTTAATATTCTTCTCCGATGATATCCGAAAACTTTTGTTAACCGCTTTAAAATCGTACAACGAACGATTCTTCCGTCGAAAGCCAGACATTTCTGACCGAACAATCTCCCCGATATTAAATGTCTATTCCCAATAGATAAAAATCTAGGAATAGAACGCATATTTCTGATAGGAAAAAAAGAATGAAAGAAAATGTTCAACCCATTCACCGACTCCTCTCATTTATTATCGTAAGACGAAGAGCATGCAAGTCGAGCCTGACACTCACCTCGCAAATCTTTCTTTGTCCTGTACATTCTCGTTCTCCAACCTTCTATATTTACACCCACTGGGATCATCCTCGTCGGATCTGTAAAGATATAAGCATTTAGAATAACGTGTAATTATCGGTACAGTTATTTGCATTCATCGTTACGATAGTACGGAGAATTCCTCGTAAACGAAATTATATATTATTATTATTATTAACGAATATGAAAAATGGATGATCGAATGATCGATGATCTCGAATTCTGGAAAATTTATTAAAATTCTAACAAAATTAGGAAGAAGGAAGAAAGGAAAAATTACGAACGAAAAAATGTATCATCATCATTTATGGATCCAAGTATATCTATGCTCGTAATAATTCATAATAAATAATTCCCTGGACACAAATCTTATCTGTCATTTCTTACATTTACCTCGTTCTTCCACCGATCCATTTGATAGATACAACGATTAGATATTAATATTATCTTCACGCGAAAGAGAAAAAATCGAAGAGCAAAAGATTAAGAAAGGAAGAAAAATGAAGATGAAAACAGCAAGGCACCACGTGGCAATCGGCCATTGCCGATCCAATGACGATGGAGGTTCGACTCGTTGCGCAAAAAGTGACGCGAAAAACTCCTGTTCCTCGTACGACCTTCGTTGTTGGGGAACGTTGTCGTTCACCGAGGTCCATCTGCCGTTCCAAACGATCGAATATTCCACGTACGTAGCGAATAAATGTCGCGTCGCCGATACGCCGTAGTGTAATCACTTCCGGATTACCAAACGCGACACGGGCACGTTACAAAATTGGTCGTCGCCTATCCAACTTCCCCAAATCTAGAGCGTATCGTGTAACAGTAAGCGCGAGCAGAGAGGGTTATTCCTCATGCAATATTCACGCGAGCATTCTGCTCTCTATAATATGACCACGTGGTCGAGACCGGTGGATAAATATGGATTTCGATTTATTAATCCTTCTTTATCGCGATAAACGATTTATCTTATCTTGGAAATGGGAAGAGACCGATTGGCATTGAGTGAGTATAATTATTTTTTCTTCTCGTTCTTAAGGGAAGACTTAGAATTACAAGCCGAATTACAGGAAACGAAATGCACGAATAAATGCTTCTCACATATGCACGATTACACGTAGTTAAGTATCGTACACATTTTTTTAATTATTTAATATTATTTAATAAATTTTGTAAAAGGAATAAATGTATTTAATGGACAAAGATATAAGCTTTTGTTAGTAAACTAGTAGAAAATTAAATAAATATCCAGATATTAAAAATAAATCTTTGTTTATTTTTAAAATCTTGATCAATCAATGATTTTACACAAGTCTCTTAAAGTTTTACAAATCTCAACTAATATTTTTGTACACTAATTTCTATATTCCAATATATATGACATTTTGTAAATAAAATAAAAATTATCACAGTTTTATATATTTGTAAATAAAATAAAATGATATACAATTCAAGAACGATGGTAATTATAAACGATATAATTAAGTGAAATAATTCAGATGGATTTTTTCTTCAACAATTTTTAAATTGTTAGCCAATTTTTAAACAAGATTTAAAAAGTTTAGACTATTTTCACATTTTCTAATCAAGAAAACGAAAACTTTTTGCGTGTCATTTTGTTTCATTTTAATTTCTTCTTGTAATTATTTATATGAACACGGAAAAAAAATTAGAGAAACTATTCAAAATTTTCTATTCTCAGAAAAATAAAGTTCTAACTTTTTAGAAACTCTTTTGATTTTTTCATATTGTCTTTATAATTATAGTTATAAGAGGTGTATCGCTTCGAGTTTTTTCGAAGAAAATAAAAAAAATAAATAAAACCACGATAAATAATGTATAAGAAATCGAAAGAAAGAGATATGCGATACAAAGAATTATCGTATAAATCCCTTACTGACATCTCGTTACCCGTCGCTCTTGTTCCCTCGATCGAGCGCGATCGGTATTAACCACGGGATAGAAAATTATACTCCCATTGGAGGTTGGCGGTACACATAGAAATCCTATCGTCAGTCTATTACAGCAGCATGAGCGCGCGCGCGCGCGCGAGCACTCGGGTGATGTACGCCTCTGACCCTGAGCGAAAAACCGAGTTCCCCTTCCTCTACCCCCTCCCTCTGTCCCCTTCTTCTTTTTCTCTTTCTTTGCCCCGGCGAGCGTTACGCCGAGCTACAGCCAGCATCTGCCCCCCACCACCGCGCCGGAGTAACGGAGAGTCGGGGTGGGGGTGGTGTAGGGCCCGCAGTGTATCCGGGTACAACGAGAAGGCCCCATATTCCTTCGCCGTTCCCCTTCCCTACCCCCTTTTTTTTCCTTCTATACTCTCCGCGTGTGTTTGCCCGCTTTCAACCTCTTTTTCTCTGCTCTCCTTTCTTCTTCTTCTCCTTTTTCTTTCTTTTTCCCGAGAAGTCGACGAGACGAGGAGAGATGATAGGAGACTTATGGAGTGCACGATGAACGCGGTATTACGTCGATTTAATATATTTATGGTGGCATGCTAGGCGTCCCTTGGATATCCAACTCTTTCCACGCTGGAAGGGGTTTTGGGAATATCGTAGATCTCGTTTGAGATTCGTTGGTTTCTTCTGGGATTGTTTAAGAATTTTTGAGAAATTAAAAAAGGTACAAGAGGTTGTCGATTTATTTTTTGGGAAAAATCAAAGAAAGAATTAACTTTCTCTAAATGGTTAATGTTGTGTGATCTCAGAGATGTCGTTTTTTATTTTAATAATTTATGACCCAACGTTTGGTGAACGTGTTGGAAGTTGTTGGCTACGACATTTTGGATATCGATCGTGGAACACGGTGAAAGTGTCTATAGGCCTAGTGATTCAGAGGGGGACCGCGCACGTGTAGATTTTGCAGTCAGATCACAAATCTCTGTATTTCTCGGATCTTGGAGCATTCGATAATTTGTAGCCGCGAACGCCGTGGGAATGGAGCACCTATCCCGATTTTTATCTCCTTTATCTGGATACTAAATCATCGGAAAGAGGTAACGCGCTGGATGGCTCGCGCGCTAGAAACGAGGAAATATCGCCACTTCAACCCTTCCACCTTTTCGCACCAGTTTCATTTCTGCTTTATTATTCCTATATTAGAATTTCTCTTTTCTAATCCACGTGTCTTTCTTCTTATTTCATTTTAGAAAAGTTTCATCTTCGATGACCGCACCGATCCAATAAAATTCAAACGAATAACACTCTACAAATCTGAGTTAAATCAGAGTGAAGCTCATACTATTTCTTAAAGCTGAATTTATTTATTATACAAATAAACAAACTCTTGAAAAATTATCGATAAATACATTCTCTTTCTTCACCCACTTCCTTTTTATTCCATTTTAGAAAATCGCGCAAAAACACCCGTCCAGCATCTTAACGATCTCGCAAACGCGCGAATCTCGGCCAATCCGAGTAAGCACGCAAAAAAAGGAGAATATAATACGAAGCCACGTTATAGGTTCGTTAATCCGGGAACGTTGCCTGATCGGCCATTATCCTGCGCACAAGGATCGTAATAATGTCTTGATAACCCTTCCTCGACCGGTTCCCTTCTCCCCTTCGTATCGCGTTGCGTTAATGAGATGCATCGTTACACGCGTATGCGATTGATCTCAACACGCGGCGAATAGCAACGCATCCGTTCGCGGATTCCTGTCCCCGATCGATCGATATCGGCGGATAGATCGATTAAAAATTTGGAGAATGATGATGGACCTTGTTTCTTCCTTTTGGTTAAGATCGATTTGGAAAATATTATTGTCGATAAAAAGGTTGTCTCAAATCTACAAAGGATTGAGTTGTATTATTATTTTATCCGTACTTTTGAATCACATAAGATTACGAATGTTAATTGTACATCGAATATATTATTGTATATTTATGAAGAGTATAATATTATACATTCGTTCATTTCTTGGTGCATGGAAAATGCACGTACAACGTATCAATTTTTACCTGTCCACAGGTAATGTAGCGTGGGAGTTAACGGAGTAAAACTTGGAAGAAAGACGGAAATTGTTTCTTAGATTTTTGACACAGCCTAGAAATTATTTGGAATATGTACAAGATGAGTTGAACGCTTCGAGTTGATGGTAGGGATATATGTTCCATGTTAGATTGTTGAAACAGATAGGTGTTCGACGTAGAATCTTATCGAAGGGATCTTAATTGACAAAAAGCCCCTTGTTAATCCAAGAATCCGTTAGCGACACGAGGTTACAATATATTAGCGGCTAATCCGGGCATCGTGGCGGGCAAAAAGAGAAAAAGTAGCAACCGAGCTAGTATCAATAGGTCATCAGGCTCTTAACGAGGCAACGTGTAACAGAGCTTTCTTACCCTAGAATTCTATTTATTAACTATTTATTTTACACGTTTCTTCGACAGTTCTCAACTTCTCCTTCATTTATTACGATCCTCGAATATTTGAAATCCGACATTTTAATTCTCTTTAACTTGAGATTTCAAGTTTTCGTTATTGAAATACGCGTTGGAGAAATAAAAGAAATAACGAAGGTTAAAGAAAGAAATGGCGCGAAGAATAATCGAAATAATGGGTGGAACAAAAACAGGAGGGGAAGAGGAATAGTCACGTGATACGGAGGGCTCCGTTCAGGTTACAGTGGCGCCTTTTTGCATTTTTCCAGCCCGACACCGTGCTCACGACTTTGACCCCCTTGTCCCCTCCGTTCCTCCCCCTTTTTCCCCACGTTGTCCGCGATCGTCCTCGTACATTTACGTTCGCCATTCCTCTACGTCCACGTGTGCTGCCTCCAACGCTCGCCTCGCATCTACAGCCGTGCACTTTGGACAGAGGTGGTCTCTCTGGTGTACTACGCTTTATTAAACACGATTTGGTGAAACGCAAAGCGGCAGAAAAGAGGGAACAATCGAAGAATCCTATTTGGAAAGATATTCCACGGGGTAACAATAAAACTGTCCGATTGTTACAAAGACGATACGAAAATGGTTCATCAGCAGAAGCTTCCTCGGGACTTGCGCGAAAAGTTAATCGTCCGCTATCCTTGGAACGAATTAGGGCGGAAATTTTAACACAACAAACATTCCAACCGTTCTGGGAACGCAACGTTAAAATCGTTAAAAGAAAAATCGAAACGTATCTTCATTCCATTGGGTCCGAGGCTCGATTAACCTCGACGCACCCCGCGCCACCAGCATCCAGCGATCGGAAAAGAAGGGAGGCAAGGCTGAGAGAGAAAGAAGAGGAACAGACGACACGTAACGGACGGTCGGGGGAGAAGAAGAGGAGGAGGAGGAGGGCGGGGGGAAGTGTCCAGCGACGGTGACTAAGAATCTAACACCTATCCGATAGATAGACTTTTTTCATTAGGAGAACGGGGATCGAACGGCGGCGAGTGTTCGCATATTAAAAGGAGAGAGCAAAGCTATTGGCGGGCCCGTGGAATGGGCCCGGGAGGCGGTCCATCGCTCTCCGACTCTGGGACTCTTATCCGCTCTCCGCCGACCTTATTGGTCACCGCCTCCCTCCGATCGTTCCTACCGACCCTCTTCTTGCACGCCGCTTCTTGCACCGAGTTTTCCAAACGATTCCGCACGGACGTGGACGTTCGGGTCGCCTCGTGGTTGGCTCGACCACTTGGAAAAGTTCTACCTTCGGGCGACACGGATGGACGGGATGTTTTCAGACGATATTTCGGATTTCGATTTGCTTCGATCAACTTGGGGTTGATGAGAAAGTGCTCGAGAATTTTGGTTTTTCCAATCTAATCTAGTTAAACCGCGTAAAGGTACGTATAATTTGTAAACTGTCCACGTCGTTCGATTGTTTTCTCAACCCTGTCAGAGAGATACCATGCATTTTTCATCCATTTTCTTTTTAAACGGAACACCGATACATCATCTCCCCACGGGTAAACGAAAATCCTCGCTCCCGAAATACTCTTCACGTTCGATCCCGTGAAAACCGCCTCGATACCTGTTGCTCTCTCCGGAGGAGCAAAAACCCTCACCCTCGGCAGATTCAATGAACCGATCTCTCGCGCCTCTTTTCACCTCGTTCCCGACGAAACGAGCAAACAAAGCCGATCTTTTTTACGCGATAAAACCTGGCCCGGCAAAAATACACCAATTTATCTCGATCGTTTCGGTTCGTTAATTGGGAAACAGTTGGGGGAACGAGATCGTATACAAATGGAATTACACGAGGAGAAGAAGAGAGGGAAAAATCGAGGGGGTGGATTTTCGTCCGGTGGAGGAGAAACGGCCGAATTTCACGGTAGAGCGAGGAGAAAAGAGGACGAGGAAGGGGGGATTCTCACGGGTGAGGAAACTCTTATTGCTGTTTCGGAGGAGGGGGTTCGCCTCGAGCGGAAAGTCACGCGACCAAAACGCGAAAAGGAAGAGGAAATAAGAGAGGGAGATCCGGTTAATTGCCGGCGAAGCGTTTGCTACCCCTCCGCTGTTCATGCACCGTGTAAACTCTGCTCGATCGGCTACTCTTCCTCCCCTCCCCCTGTAATTTCATTTCCCTCCTCCTCCCCTCTTCTTTTAGCGTTATTACACGCTCGTTTAAGAACGATTACGCCACTTTTAGAGAGCGTTTAGCTTCGCAAGTTGGAAAAGTTTTTCTCTTTTTTTCCCCCTCTGTAATTAATGACCGATTTTTCGGATTTTTACTTTTTAACGTTTTAATTGGACGTTCACCATGATCCGTGTTGTTGTCGAATAAGGTTAGATCGGTTAGATCGTGTATTTCAATTCCATTGTTAAACGTATACTTTTATATTGATTGAGAAAGACATCCTTTATCTTTTTATATGAGATACATGCGTTGAACGTAACAAAGAGAAGGAAGGGAGGAATATGTCATGGATTCGAAACAAGTAAATTTCGTTCAAGATTCAAGATTAATCTTTGGCAAAAAATTTTCAAATCAAAGGGGGGAAAAAATCCAACAGGAAAGAAAAAGAGAAAAAAAAGGAAAACACGGAAAAAAGTTTCGTTATCGGTGGATTCCTCTTAAATACCGCACAGGGAACACAAGCTGCGCCAATGACAGCCGTCGAGCTGTCCGCCTAATGCCAGCTTAACGCGGTACGCGTCGACCAAACAAAACCCGGTGCTCGCGGAATTCGTCACGTAGAGGAGATTTGCGGCCGTTTGTGAATTCATGAGGCCGATTACCAGATCATTATGTTACATAACCCCCGACTACGAAGAATTTTTCACCTCGACCACCCGTTTTTTTCGGAATGCTGCCACGGTTCGGGATCTAATTATTCTTGGTTAAGCGAGAATTACGGAGAATCGTATATTCTACGAGTGGAAGAGCGTTATCTCGAAGCGTTATTTCTTCACGCGCAATTGTTCCTTTCCAAAAATCGATAAAATTTCTCCACTAAATAACGGAGCGGAAAATTAACGTAACTGATATCGAATTTATTTCACGGTGAAGCCATTTCGAAGAAATATAAACCAGCCAAATATTAAATATTTTAACTTCTTTCCAAAATTATCGATCGAATCATCGAACCGATATTACCATAAATTAATTTTAATCAATTACTCGAATCAAAGCGAAAAAATTTGTTCGAAACATGTTATCCCTTTTTTCTTTCCAAAATATTTTCGTTTCGCAAAATAAATTTGTGCAACAACAACAAAAAAGAAAAGAAGAAGAAGAAAAAAACGATTGCTCTCCAGGAGGAGTCGTTGAACCGGATGGACAGGACGACGAGGAAAGTGTGTTTCGAGATTGAAGCGGTCGTGCTTATTATTTTCGTTCATAATTAAGTGCTTATTAGTAACGCTCGCTAAACGCAGCGTGTAATGCATATTTATGTCATACACCGTGTATCGACACGCACCTTCACACGAAGCCTCGTCCAGCGAAATCAACGCATTAGAAACGTAATGATTATCCGTGTTCAATCCTCGTTAATTGAAATACCAAACGGCGACTTCTCGTTAACCATCAATCGAAGGAAATTTCATTTAATGGTTTAATTCAACGACTATCATTCCCGTCTCGGATTCAATTTGCTTTAGATTTATTGCCCTTTCAATTAAAAGTGAAGATTGATTCATGAAAATATCACTATATCTACTGTATACGTGTATATTTATAGACGATAATATTTACAGTTTACGTCACAATTGAAAGGTTGATCGATCGAAGGGAGGACGTTAATATATTAATTGTTTATATTTTTGGTAAAACTAAAAGGAGAAATGCATCGGTAAAAATCTTTTGATCCCGTTCCATGAACTAAACTCTTCTGACTAAGAAATGACCCAGTTAACGGATTAAAACGGTCGTTAATTAGTGGCCAAAAGAAGAGCAGTAATGTAATGGAGAAAAAGGAAAAGGAGAAACGAATCACGATCCGTGGAAATCGAAATGGTTGTTACTATCCCTCCACCAGGACGTTCATCTCGTAAAAACCAACCAGATCGACTGTTACGTTGACTTGGAAAAGATTCGTTCGTGGCACGAAGAACCTTAAAGGGGTTCGCACACGACCAACGATGCTGTCGACAATATTCCTATTCGTTGAAAATATTGATAATTAAACACTGAAGATTTTTACGAATAACTTTACTTATTAGATTTATCCACGAGTTTATTATCAGAATATTAATATATTCGCTAAAAACGAATATTTATTTATCGTAAGCAAAATTTAAGTTTGCATTGGAGGTTAATATAATACTTTCCCTTATCCAGTCTCACTTTTAACGTGTTGTTCCATAAACAGATCGTGATAGTAACGATTACTTCTTTAAAAAAATATCACATTGCATCTATTTATTACAGAAACCTTTGTTATCTATTCAAACAAAATAGAATGCTTTACGGAAGAGAAAAACAATACAACTTCGCATTCCGATCTCATTCGATAATCGCATCGACTCATTGCGGATCGTGTGCGAGCCCCTTAAGAATGTTGGAGTTGACAAGAATAAGAGAGGAAGAAAAAAGAAGAGGTGGAGGAAGAAGAAGAAGAAGAAGTCGATCGAGCGTGACTCGTCCGGATTCGACGAAAGTGAGAATAAACCGGCGAGGATAATGGGAAGACGAGTAGTGGAGGAAAAACCGCGTAGAGGATTGCGGAGGCGGTGGTGGAAAAAACACCCTTCGACGAATGTATCATCGGGAACGGCCGTGCCGCTCTTTCGATAGATCGAGTTTTTTACGCTACACAGAGCTCTAATCCGCTCTTTTTCCTTCGCAAGAATTTTTACGATCCTTCCCCACCCTCATCGTGGGATATCATAAACTCTTCATCTTTCGTTTTCGTTTTGAAAAAGTTTCGATTGGGAAATTAGAAGGAAGTTGTCATTTGTTTCGCGGAAAAGTTGTTAAGAATCGAAGATGGAGGGAAGGTAAGTATTTAGATCGAGTCATCAGCCGGGAAAATGATTGAAATCGCACTGAACTCGGTTTCTTTGAAATTTGAAATGTGCGAGACTCTCCCCTTCGTTTTCGTTTTGAAAAAGTTTGGATTGAGAAATTAGAAGGAAGGATTCTCTAATAATTTATTATATGTTTGGAAAAGTTGTTAAGGGAGGAGGAATAGTATTTAGATCGAGTCATTAGCCGGGAAAATGATTGAAATCGCACTATTCGACTCGGTTTCTTTGAAATGTGCGAGAGTCTTCTCGTTCATTTTTCGTTTTGAAAAAGTTTGGATTCTCTAATAATTTATCATTTGTTCGTGGAAAAGTTGTTAAGAATCGAAGATAGAGGGAAGATAAGTATTTAGATCGAGTCATTAACCGGGAAGATGATTGAAATATATTCATTAAATTCTTTTTTGAAAATAATTCGATTTCCTCCTTACCGATCGAGTAATTTCCTCTCCCATTTTTCTTTTCTTCCCTTTTTCTTTCAATTTTTAATTTCTTTGGAAAAAGTTTTTATTTAGAATTAAATAACGAAAGGTAAAAGAAGAATTCGTAGAAACGAATATAAGAACACGATACATACAGTGTCGATTGAAAAACAGTCACGCAATAAACATTATAACTTCGTGTTGGTATCGGGGCCGAAGTATGAGGAAGTCGTACGCACAATCGTTTTTCAATCCTTTTGTATACATATATAATGAAGTCCAACGATGGTTACGCAAGACATTGTACAATAATGAAGCAATTTACTTCCGTCAAAACGTGACATTATTTATAAATTCGTCTCGTCAACGTGTTTTGGATTTCACTGGAAAAAGTTGCCGATCTTTTAATAACAACTTGCACACCAAGCAACACCGGGTGATCACCGACATTCTAATGAATCGAAACAATGGATTGGATGAAAATGCGATATTCTATTTTTTCTTTTTTATTTAAAAATAAGGGAAGATTATCAACACGTTCATAACACGTTTCATTCTTTGTTAAAATTGGAAATTTTGCAAAACTACTTTTCTTTTTCTAAATCATGAAAAATCAAATCGCGTTTCAATTAATCAACGTCCTAAGTCCAATCATCTTTTCCTAAATCCTTAAGTAACATAACTTTCCAGAATATACTCGAATCTACATTATTCCCAACGAATCTCTTCCAACTCTAAGAGCACAAACGCCTGCTAATTAGTACAAGAAAAAAGAAAAAAATAAAGAAAAACAAAACAGAAATAAAAATTATAAAATGTCGAAGAAAAGAAATAATAAGACTGAAATACAAATACAGAAATATAAGTACCAACATTGTACGCTTTCGAACCCGCTATCGGGCCCATGATATCCGCGTTTCCGTTCACGTGGTAGCGGTAAAGCGGTTTTACGATGGTCCACGTTGTTTTTACGCGGGTTTCACCGATAATCCGGCTATCTCGATTCAAAGACAGCATAACCGCTACCATTTCCGACCAATCGTCGCGCCGGGCGAAAATTATTGCCGATACGGTGGGATTGTTTTGTCATTGATAACACGATACCTGATAAATTTCATGGAGAACTTGACATGCTATTTCGACGATCGTCGCCTATCAAAGTTCACTTGGTCAATTAAAACTACTCCTTTCGATCGTCCCTCACCTTGCCTTCTCTTATCTCCCTCCATTGTTCTTTCCTTCGCCGATTTATTAAAATTTATCATCGAGATAACGATCGATGTTGGAGAGCAACGTTTTCACGTGGAATCTCGATCGATTTTTAGAGATAATCGAGGGATTAGTAGTTCGAATCGAGAGATCTCGAATTGAACTCGAGGAGATTCCGAAGATTTTGAGGAAATTAATAATTACAAGTCTGGTGGAATATCGAGATTAGAAATCGAAGTGTATTTTCTTCTAAATATTTTTTTAATATATTTCACTTGACGTCCCTCGTTTATTGATATCGATACGGTGAAATTTTAAAGTCTCTACTTGTTCTACTTATTCTAATTAAAATTCATCGTTGGTATCTTTAATTCTACGAGAAATTTCTAATCATTTGATTGTGCGATAAATCAATAATAAAATCTTGGTATAAAAAACGAAAAACTAAATTCGTTCAAAAACCTTTCCCTCGTTAATTAAAATTTTGCGACTGGTAAAATAAGATACACGCAACTCAAGTAAGAAAAAATTTTTTCTCTCACCAATCTCTCATTTTCAAAAATTCATCAACTCTCGATCGAATTATCTCTTATTTCACATCTAAATTTTCTCTAAAATAATTTTAAGCTCCTCTTTCGATTTTACAACAGAAATCGTGAAATTTTTTCCTCTTCCAATTGTCCATGATCGAAATTCATTAGAAATGTTTCCCCAGCGTGGATAAACGAATTGGAATTCCGAGCAGTGGAATCTCTTTTTAAACATCGCGACGCCGTACACGCACGTTGCAAATTTGTTGTGCATTCAAGCGCACAAACGTTCTTCCTATTACCTATTATCAATTTTCAAACGGATGTCGATCGAAAGGACGAAGGAGAGGGATCGTTTCGATCCCCTTCGATCTTGGATTAAACATCGGCACGAAGAATGGAAAGAAGAAGAGAAGAAATTCCCAAACGGTTAAAGTTTCCCCCGTGGGCTATTGATTTAAGGGAACAGCGAATCCATGACCGCTAACACACGCTTCGACTCTCTCAATTTCAATAAGCAATTGCGAGAACAATCGGTCACGATCCCAACTCGAAACTAGACCGAACTAGACGAGGCGCAGCCTAGCCTCGAATTCTTTCACCTCTCCCTCTTATTTTTATTCTATCCTCTCCTTCTTTCTTTCTTTCTTTCTTGTGCCTCGTTAACAATAACGACGGTTATTTATGCAATTTGGAAATATTGAACGGTTGAACGTGTTGTTGCTTTTTCTTTCTCTTAAATTCGAGAACTCTCTCGGTTGGTGGGGAGAGACAGATAAATGGAAAACGAGTTATTAAACGAGTGGGAGAGATTTTGTTGCCTGATCTATCGATTTTAAGTCTCCGAATTTTAAGGGAGTGATTTGAGGAAGAGAATAATAAGAAGTGGAAATATGATCGTTCTCATCTTCTTTAGGGATTGATAATAATAAAATGTTGAAGATCGAAGAATTTTAATAGGCGAGTCATGAATTGAAACGGATAATGGAAGTGATTCATATGACTCTTGTGATACAATGAGGCCTCTTTGTTTGAGAGCGAAATATGTATGATGAAGCTCTTTCTTCTTAAAAAAGCCGCGGCGTTTTTCATCTTTTTCAACACTGCATCTTTCAAATCATAAGCAAGAGTACATCAACGTAATTATAAGCATATAGGTCAAGAATTCACTTGGCCATCTTTTTGTGCTAATTATAACTATTCCGTATCGATCCTTTTCTGAACCTTTTCTTTCTCAAAATCCTCTTTCGGGAACACGCTTTTCCACAAACCATAACATTTTTATGATTTCCCACCAAAATTGAATAATTTTCAAATTACAAGATACCAACTCCTCTTGTTTTAATAAAATTAAATACTTCAAAATGGAGCAAATCTTCCATAAGCTCTTTAAAAACCTCTATTTCTACTATTTACTGTACTACAACAGCTGAAAATTAATTTTCCAAATTCACTCCTTAAAAAGAAAACCTATTCGAAGAATCATAATTTCTCTTCATAAAAAAATCCATATATCTTCTATTTCATATTAAATCATTATAATACCTTCTCTTATAAAATCCGAATTTCCAATTTACATTCCATCCACAAATCCACAACGTATAACAATAAACCTAATCTCTTCCCTCTGAAAAAGAACGATCTCTGCACGATTTTTCGTCTCCGCTTCGTCCTCAAAAGAATCACAAACATAAAAGAGAGTTAAAAGAGAGAAGGAAAAAAAAAAAGGAAAGATAATACACGCAATTTACCTCCGCCTTTTGGACTGTTGCGCCTCTCCTGCATGGGTCTGCTGCATGTGATGGGGCGATAAGTTGGTCCCGTAAGTGAGCAGCTGATTTCCGGCGCTTGGGCAGGCCGGTGGGGGCGGCGGGGGTGGCAGTTGGTAGCCGACGGACGTGGCGGAGGGTATGTAATGCGACGGGCCCGCTCCTGGGCCCAAACCCACTCCATACCCCCCGCTACCCGTGCCACCCCCGTACATACCGCTTCCACCCGGATACTCTATTTTGTCGGCTATTTTGCCACTTTGATCAAGAGGGAAATTGTACGTAAACGGCAGAGTTTCGGTTCGCGTAACTATGGAAGATGGATTCAAGCGTTCATCTTGGAGACGAAATTGGAGAACGACGAGATATTTGTTATTTACAATACTGTTATCACGATGTTCCTTGAAAATTTGAACAGAAGAAAGGTAAGTTGATCGCTTGTTTTATTCCTATTATTGGGCGTGCTTGGAGATTTTGTTGAATCTATGTATAAAGCATTTCTTTCCTCTCTTCTCTCCTTCTCTTTTCAGTTGTTGGAATTTTGAGATGTTTCTTAGAGGGAGAAATGGTTGGATCTGTTCATCCTCTTTTTTGTTTTAATCGTACACATACGCTGTAAGAATTAAATTATTCGTTATTCCCAAATCGGTTCATCGTTACCTCTAATCTTAAAGAGAGATTCTACGTGGTTAAGTTTAAAATAAACTTTCCTCCATTCCTCTGGTTATCGCGAAATCTCGAACCACGGAAGATGGCTCGTAGATTGCACAGCAAGTGTCCTCTAGGGTATTACCTAGATCTCCTTGGTTCCACCATTTTTTTCTAAACCGATACCAAGTTCAACTACTGTTCAACATCCTTCTTCTCTCCTTTCGCTTTCTCTCCAACGAATTTTTCACGTTTCTTTCTCCATAATTCTTCCAAATTTCTTTCTATCATCACAACTCTCCACACCTCTTACACAGGAAGTTTCTTATTTATTATCAACATTCCATCATTTTGTTCCACGATTATTCTACGCATTGAATTCGATAACTAAATACTGGATTCGAAGGTCGCAATAGGATTACGGGGATCGTCCATTCACGCTGCAAGTTATCGTGTCATCCGATTCCTGGAGGGATCTGCGATACTTCAAAAGATCTTCGATACTTTACACCCTGTTCACAGTGGAATCTTTTCGCCAGATATCGAATATTCTCTTAGAGATCCAACGGATGACGCGCGCAGGAATTGACTACAACTCGTTCACCTTTGTTCCGAAACTTCGAGTTTCTTATCTCTCGATTCGTTTTCTCGAAATTTTCTCTCCGGTCACTTTATACATTTGTAACGTGATAAACAATTTCTGTGATAAAATTTCAGTTCTTTCAAAGTTTGGTCAATGCTATTCTTATCTCCAATGAGAATTTCCCCTCCTCTTTTTTTTTGCTTAATAGTCTTTTAATTACACTTGTACCGATCAAATAATCCGAATTTTCACTCTCAGGCAACAGATATTTCAAGGACGAATAGTTTTATGAAAATTTTGCTCCGCCACGTATTTTATACGGGAAGTAGAAGTTGAAGATTTCATCAATTTGATCGAAACTTAATTTCCAGCGTGATTAGTCAAATCGTGATCGACACCGGCAATTCTGATATGCGTCTTGGAAATCGCACGCACGAACGACATCGAAACAAACAGAGTTTCCTCGAAGACGATCCTCGTTCTTGGCTCCATCAGAGAAGATCATCGATCGATTTCCGTCCTTTCGAATCCAGTTTCCCCAACGCTCGAAGCACCCGACTTCTCACAAGAGTTTTAATTCCAATAAAAGACGAACAACAAAGTCTTGCCTCAACTCGCCACTTGCTACTCGCGCGTATCTCGCGTAAGATACAAAATTTGAGTCGACTGTTCCATCAACTATCCCATCGGAGACGAACAAAATATAAATCTTGCTATTATTATTCTATTATTTCCAATATCGATTCGATGTCTCCTCAAAGATCCAGGAAAAAAGAAGAAAAAGATTACTCGAAAACTTTACTCGTAAAAATACTTTTCTTCCGGTATAAATCCCTCTCCAAAAAATCCTCTCTCACTCGATCGCGATTAAAATCCTATCACCGACGAAACTTCACCATTACACTTTTTTCCTTCACGACCGATAAAATTTCCATCCATGGCTCGGGAGACCGATAATTATCCGTGGATCCCCAACACCCATAGATGGAACGAGGATTGAACGGGATCAACCGAGTTTTCGAGGCGGAGGATACGCCACGGCACGTGCGCGATCGTGCACCGCGGCGGTGCTCCGAGCAAGAGAGATAGAGATAGACAGATAGATAGAGAGAGAGAGGGAGAGAGGAGGGGGAAGAGGACGGATCGATGGCTTCGATCGCGATCTACGGGATTTTGGCCACGTGAAACGAGGAGGAGACGGCAGAACGTTACGCGGAAACACGTTTACGTAGACGGACGGATGGGTCGACGACTAGTCACCACCCACAACTCGCCAGTGACTGATTCCACCATAGCCGCATAATGTGCCGCTGTGCTATACCCCGGTAAGGACTATCACTTCTCCCACCAGAGAGCCACGGAACACAGCCACTGTGTAAAGCATGACTTTTAACCGGGATGCATTCGTCCTCGTTCAACACGTTACACGCTCGTGAGGAGGACAGGAACAGGATCGGGGGGGATTTCGCTCGGTGACGGTGGAGGATCAACAGGAGGAATCCGATTCGTGGCCGAAGATCGAACGGTTTCGTGGATTTTATTTTTTGAAGATTATCAAGGGGATTGGAGACTTTTTGCGAAGGGACTTTTGAAAATCTCTCTTATTTTTCTTTTTTGTGACAAAATATTGTATAATTCTTGTCAATTTGATTTTTTATGGAAAGTTCCGAGGGCACTTTTTCGCGAGAGAAAGATTCTTGCGATTCTTTAAATTTTTTTCTTTTGGAAGAGACGCAATTTTTTCTCCGAGATTCCTCTTTGGAATCGAATTTTTTATTTTATAAAATGAGGATTTTTTTTCCTTTTCTACGCACTTTTCTTAAGCTTTCTTTGATGTTTGTGATTCTTTAAATTCTTTTTGTAAAAGATTCTTCATTATTGCGGAAAAGTGAGGATTTTTGAGCAGATTTCTTGCGCAATTTAATTTTTAACAAATCAGGGATGTGTACAATCTTTTAATTTGAGAGTTTTCATTAAATTTTCATATAAACTTTCGTTCGAACTTTGATACAAAAGTTTCTTTTATATCAACTTATTATATTAAATTATTATAATAAAAATCGTATTAAATTTTGATAAATATCATAAAATTTAATCAAAAAAGCACTTACTTTTATTAATAAATGAAAATTTAATTTCCTTCTCCAATCTGAAAGAAACGATAACAACATCTTAATCGAAAATTTACTTTGTCTATTGTGTTACCTATTAGACAGATGAAACGACTTATTAGATTAAAATGAGACAAACTAATGAGAGCCATCGAAGGAAGTAAGTTATTACATCGAATCGTTGGTGTAGTTATCGTTTCAGATAATGTATATTTTATGTAATAGACATTTATATAATATATGTATTATTTTTTATACGTGATTTAAGCAGTATTATATTTTTATTTTCTTTATATAATACTTCCTTTTATCGAGAAACATAACAAACTTAATATAAATATAAACAAATCACAATGTGAAATTCTTTTTATTAAAACATCTATCATTTGTAACGATTTCTTAAGTTCCTTTCGTGCAAAAGATTTTTAATATAATGAAATTATTCTCGCTCAACGATTTTATAATAAATATCACAAGAATTAAAAATGTTAAATGAATTATTAATTATTAAAGAAATATCAAGAAAAGAAGAATTCTTTAAAGAAATACTTTCTACCTCTTTTAAAAATATTTTGGAAATTTAAATATTTCATCTTTAAACATTTGCTACTTCGATCAAGAGCAAACTTATCTCATAATCGTTTATAGGCGATTAACATGCAAATTCTATTTCAAGGAGCCATCCACCAAGATATCGTATAACATTCAAGAATCGTACAACGTACATTTACAAGGTAAAAGTATGCAACGCTTACGATAACAAAATGTTTCTGACGCGATGTCGCAATCGCTGGTGTAAAGGAATATTAGCGGACATCGACAACTCAGAAGTCACCTACCATTGTTAGACATCGTAATCTGGCTCATTGTCACCACTATATCGTTTCTTGGAATTGTGTTAATTGAGAACTTAAAACTTAAAACTTAAAACTTAGTCTGCTTTATAATATATGATTAGTAAAATATTAAAATACGTCATTAGATAAATAATGATATCCATAACAAAATTTCACTGCAAAATATTTTTTATTTATTTTTCTTATTTGTCTTTACTTCTTACTATTCTTACTAAAAAAGGACAAAAATTTGATTAATAATATTTGATTAATTGAATAATATATAAAAATATTTTAAAAGTTTTTATATAGTTAAATTTTGAAAAAAATCTAATGCTATTAAATGAATTAAGTATAAAAGATAACATGAACGTTTGAATGACAAATTTGATTACATTTTGTATTTAAAAATGAAAATTTTGAAGTAAAATTTAGAAAATTTGATCAAATTTGATTAAAAAAATATAAAATAATTTAAATAATTTAATAACATAGTTTAATAACATTTAATTGTTGTAATATATAAAAAAATAATAATTTTAAAACTTACCCAACATGTGACATGCTTGCACCACGCTTCTGCGTCATCTTGCTCGGGTCACTCCCTGAAAAAATTATACATAGTAAAGATCAGGTTATAGAATTTAATATTTATAAAAACTTCTAATATCCATTATTATCAAACATAATAAATTGAATATAATAAATATGATAATTCCATTGCTATATAAATATATTGAAAACATATTTGTATATTCATTATAAATATTATTAAACATGTTTGTTATTTTCTATTTTGACACTCTATCATTAAAATGAATTATAGTTACCATATTCATATAATATCTATAAATTTCAATATTATATTCAACATAAATTAAAAGAATTGTAAAAACTTTCATTTCTTTTTAATTATACTTATTTTTTACATCAAAACTGTACATGTAGTTTTATACATACTCTTAAATCAAAATCATTACTTAAACATAGAATCAACGAAATAGGAGTTCATACTATATTAAAGCAATGAATTTATATGTTAAATACGATAAGTCACATAGAAAATAATTTACATTTTATGATAGAAAAGCGTCCTACTTAAGGAAAGATACAATGATGTTCTAAAATTTGTTCGAAAATCATTTGTTTAAAATTTTATAAAATTTTTCAAACTTGAAAAGTTGTTTTTGTTCACAAAAGAAAATAAATTTTTTAAAAGTTTTTAGTAAAATAGCGCATATACATTAAATTGATTAAAATGAGAAAATACTTTCAATGTCAAACAACTTCGATACATACCTGGTATGGAATGGGCGATCGTGGATACAGTAAACATTCGGTTAAGAAATGTCGTTTGAGAACAATAATTGAGTCTATTAATACTTATCGACACTAAGTGAGTAAATTGAAACGGTAATTAATTGGAAAATATCTTTTTAAACGTTAATTACCGAAATGTTGTACAATTAAAGTGGTCTTAGTGGCGCCACCTACGAGCATTTTTATTGCATCATCGAATATGCTGTTGAAACATAGTATCGAAAGTCGGTTTTAAAATCTATGACGGATATTACCAACTGTTTTTTACGCGACAATTTAATAAAACGAAACAAAATGTAATCAGAAGATTATAATTGAAAATATAGCTATAAATATACGTATATTAAATTCATAGAATAATTTTATTTAAATTTATTTAAATATTTTATGAATAATAATTACAATATAAAATTTAATAAAAATAAATAAATCATTTTGTATATGAAATACGTTTGTTAATTGATTATTGTAAAAATTGTGTGTGTCAAAATATTATTATTAAGTAACGATTCTTATTAAGCATTATGGTAAAAGTTCATTATAACAAATATTGGTATTTAGAAATATTATTATTTATAAATATTTAATAATATCTATCATCAATTGTATCGCTCTCATGCGAACGGTTTAGTGTAATTCGAAATAAGACGCCGTAGCGCCGGTATACCTGTATCTAGCCTGTATCTACTACGCAACTTCCGCTAACTCGCTGCTGAGCAAAATGGACGCCTTTGTGTCTGTTTTCCTCGTATTCATACTATAAATACTGTTTTCCCCGCGATGCACCACCTTTGACATGGCGATGTTTACACGGTACCGTGAAAAATGTAAGTGAAAATCGTGCTGTGCCGCAAATCAAAGTGCATTCCTCGGTGATCGACGAGAAAACGCATCCAACCAAATAGGCCAGAACACGGATGACAATTGAGTGAATATCTTTCACGACGAAAACTTTTTCGAACAAACTCGCACGAACGGGGTCGCTATTTTGGTAGACGTGTAAATATCGACGGTTTATACGCGTCGAACGACACGGGGATCTTGGATATCGATACACCTCCCGCCAAAATTCCATTCACTGCTTGCATTCTGCAGTATAAATAATCGTTGTACATAACTAGGTAAGGCAATTGACACAAAACCTTAACCGAACTTTGTTTTCGTTTATTAAATGACATACAATCATCGCAGTTATCATCATTGACTTTAATAATTCTCTTATTTAGCGGAATTGTGTTCATTTGGGAGGTTTCCAGCCTGTAGCATCCTTCTTAAAGCCATGTTATCATATGTATAATGTTGGATGGTATATACTCGACAACTGGAGGTAATAATAACAATATTGTGTGATGCTAGTGATTTAATCATTGAATGTTAAATAAATATTTTTTGTAAACTTCTTTGAGTGACACAAATAATCAAAATCATTGAAAGAAATATGGTTTGTATAAAAAAAAAATGACATTTTAGTTTTATATTCGTTGTGACATTGATGGAACGATTTTCATTGGAATCTTATGAGAATATTTTTTAATGTACTCTATTTAATGTGTTAGTGATATTATTGAGGATATTTGTGAAAAATATTAAAATAATTGTTTTAAATAATTGCTAATAATTACAAATAATTTAATAATATTTTTATTATATTATTTTTATTGCATATTTATGCATATATGTACATATACGCGCGTACACACACACACACATAAATATACATATACATATAGATATAGATATAGATATATATATATGCATAACTAAGTATATTATAATTTTTATAATCGCTATGAATGAAATTACATTCTGCAGTATATATAATAGCAATATATTGTAATTTTATAAAATTTGAAACAATATCTTTTTAAATTTTTTAAAATTTTCGTTTAAAAAATTATTTGGAGTTACTCTAACCTTTATAAAAAGATTAATAGTTTCTTATTGATATTTGTCATATTTAAGTGTATAATGCAATAATTATGTTATATTTCTTATTTAAACTGGTTTTTTTATCAGTTTTATAAAATATAAAGTTTGTAAAATATATTTATCTTAAATTAATCATCTATCATAAAAGTATGTCATTAACTTGACATTACATAAATGTGTACTAATTTTATTTTAAATAATGAATTTTTTTATAATATATATTTAAAAAATTAAAATATTAATAATTTTTTTATTTATTATTTAAATATTAAAATTTTAAAATAATCTCTCAAAATCTCTCTAATAGAATTTTAAATTTTATACACATAAGATATGAAAAATTAATAGTTTGAATATCATATTTGTTATTATATTTGTTTCAGGTCAAGAAATTAATTCTAAAAATGGACCGTTTATTGGAGGATCCACGTGCTTCATCAAAATTTGGTTGATAATTTCTAGTGCATCATGGGAACTTAAAAGAGACATTGTTAAGTTCCCAATATATGTCTTAGTGGTAGTGTTCTTTAACAAGCGTTAGATACAATTCTGTTCATCAGTGAAATATATCCTATGTCGGAATGCCTTGAAAATACGAGTGTAGAGATTTTAACAATGATTTCTTTAAGCATTCGTGGTAACAGTGCATTTAGATATGTTCTGTTGATTTATATTTATCATATACTGTGAATAAGACTTTTTATAATATGTCAGTGCAGTGTTTGTTACGTTGGATAATTCTATGAACCTCAGAGTACATGTAAAGACACTGGACCTAATTTTAATAATATTTTTTGTCCAGGCTGTAATGCCAGAACAAGTCAAATTCAAGATGAACGGGGTTATACCGAGTGTGCCAATCACAACTCTCGCTGGTATTGCGAGTCTTACTGACTTGTTACCTGAAATGCCCCTGCCAACACCGCTGCCTCAGACTTTAACTAACAAGTCCCTTTTATTTCATCCAAGAGTGGCAGAGGAAGCACAAATATTACTAAGTGTTCGAAATGAAAACTTAGTGCCCCAATTAATATTATCTTTATCTCAAACCTCATCTGATCATATTGAACTAAAAGATAATTATGCAAATACAGAACAGCCTATGGAAACCGAGCAAAATACTCCTGAATTACTTAAGGCAATTTTGCAAATAAATCCACATGTGTTTAAGGGGCCTCAATATAATTCACCAAGAAATTGGACCCAAGGCACACCTATGATGCACACCAATCAATCATCCGCTAATTATGGACGATTTTCACCATCCTATTCAAGTTCTTCAGGGTCAAGACAAACGCCTCAAGGTAGTCCAGCTCATCCTGCTGCTGCTAGAACAGTACTACCACCGCCTACTGGTATAAATCCTCTACCCAATATGACCCCACAACCAAATATGTATTCTCCGGCACATATGAGTTCTCCTGGTACGCCGCTAACAACTCTTGGTAATGTAACACCTCAACACCATAATATGGCTGGTATGACACCTCAACATAATATGCATATGGCATCTCCTATGCGTGCTAATATACCTTTACAACAACATCAACCTGTTAATATTCAGCAAAATATGTATGATCCCATGATGAATCAACAAGTGCATCATCCATTAGGAAATCATCAACCAATGGAGATGGAAAGTACAGTACAAGAAAATCAACAATTTTTACTTGATCCAGTAACAGGTCTTCCTGATATCGATATACCGATTGAAAATATCGAAGCGAAACAAAGTATAGATAATGCGACGCAACATCTCTTATCTGCAACGCAAACCACATCTTATCCAAGTATGGATACCAGTCCTATGATCAATCCGTTGAATACTACGCCAACAACGATGATACAACACCAGCAAAACAATAATTCAGAAAAAGGAATGAAAATACCTGCTCCTTTGCCAGAGAAATTAAAAGAACCGATTGTCATGTTAGATAGATTATCTTTAGCAGATCAAGCTTTAATGCAGAAGAGTATAGCCGCATTTGCTGAAAAATCCCCAAGTCGAGCTGCAAAAATGGGGATTTCTAATCGCGAGGATGTAAAGTCCGAGTCAGAAAGCGAGGAAGAAATAGGTAAAAATAACAAATATTTCAAAGCGCGTGCAAAAGAACGCCAAGTCCAAAGAGAAAAAGAAAAAGCTGAGAGGAAAAAAAGTGAAGATAAAAGTCGTAGACGAAGAAGGGTATTGGATGACGACGAGGAAGATGATAAAAAGGAACCTCTTACACCCTCGAAACCAAAAATCAGAAAAATTGAAAAGAAACTCGTTCCTGTTTTAGCTAAACTCAGTGTGGAAGAATTAATGGAAACGAATACGTATCAACGTTTTAACACAACTATAGAAACGATATTCGAAAATACAGAAGATGTAGCAACCAATGCTGAATTAGAAGATGATGGTGATGTGCCTCCAGAATTGTTAATTCCTAAATATCAATTACATGATTTATGTACAGAAGCAGCCAAGCTGAAGGCATTAGGAGCAATGGAATCGATTCCAGCAGATAGATTGGTTAGATTATTAAACATTTTAGAGAAGAATATTCGGGACGGAGCTAAAGTATCTCCGCTGGCGGATCCGGATGATGACGTCGATGAGAGTCGATTATGGACGCAATTAGCTATGGAAAGAGTACAGCGTGCAGTAGATGCTTCTTTAATTGCATTACACATTATGACGTCCAGTAACATGCCAAAAATGGTCTACTTGGAAGATGTGATCGACAGAATAGTCCTTTTCATGAAGTTTCAGTTACAAAATACTATTTATCCTTCGTTTGATCCAGTATACAAAATAGATACAAAAAACAAGACTGACAATTATAATTCTAGTGGTCGTAAGAAAAGGGGACATATGAAAGAAGTCCGAGAGAAAAGTATCCTTCAGGTTTATAATAAAATGCATGAATTAGTTGGTCTTCTTGCTGAATTATTAAATATTCAAGTTCTCACTGACACTAGTGTTTTACATGCTTCTACATTAGGTGTTGCACCATTTTTTGTTGAATCTGTTAGCGATCTTCAATTGAGCGCTTTAAAACTGGTCACAGTAATATTCACCAAATATGAGAAGCATAGAAGATTATTGTTAGATGATATTTTGGCATCTATAGCTCGACTTCCTAGTAGCAAAAGAAGCCTTAGAACTTACAGGTTAAATTCTGAAGATCATATACAAATGTTAACAGCCTTGGTTTTACAGCTAATTCAATGTGTTGTTGTATTATCGGACAATATAATCCCTCAACAGAAGAAATCACAAGATGAAGAGGAGAAGAAAGAAGAGAAAAAGACCAGTTATGTTGATGCTGATGTCTTAATCATTAATAAATACGAGACTGCTACGAGAATAGCGGGAAATTTTTTAACAGTGTTCCTGAACAAATGCGGCAGCAAAGGTGAAGAAATTGATTACAGGCCACTGTTCGAGAATTTCGTTCAAGATTTATTGGCCACGGTTAATAAACCAGAATGGCCAGCGGCTGAGTTGCTCCTCAGTTTACTTGGAAATTTGTTAGTAGGTCATTTTTCTAACAAAAGTTCTGATATGGCACTCAGAGTGGCTTCTATCGACTATCTAGGTGTTGTAGCAGCAAGATTAAGGAAAGATGCAGTTAGTTCTCAATGCAAATTGTCTACCATCGATCAGATTATTAAGGACATCAAAATCGAGCAGCAGAAAGATTCTGATTATGATCAGGTAAAGGATAAAGAAATAATAGGTTTAAACGAAGACGAGGAGCGGACGGTTTTTTTACAGAAGGTACTCCTCGATTATTTGGCCGTGAATGGAACCAAGGATTCCGCCTTAGGTTATGCTCGCCATTTTTATTTGGCACAATGGTACAGAGATTGTGCCGTAGAAAAATCTAGGGTCGGTCAAACGAAGAACAGCCCAAGTAAGAAGATGCACAAGAAAAAGATAAAAAAGAAAAATAAACACCACGCTAGTGACCAAGACTCGGAATCAGAGCTGGATGAACAGGATGCAGACGAAAATGACAATAACGAACAGAAGAACTCGGAAGCATACAGAATCATAGAGGAGAAAAAGAAGTATATTATAAGTAGAATAAGGCCGTACAGTACTGGCACGAAACCGGATATACTTCAGACTTATATTGATTATAATTCGGCGGAACTAATATCGCAATATCTCGCCTCGAAAAGGCCGTTTTCGCAGAGTTTCGATCGGTACCTGAAACAAATTCTGCACGTGCTTACAGAGTCGTCTATCGCGATCAGGACGAAGGCTATGAAATGCCTAACGATGATCGTTGAAGCAGATCCGAGTGTGTTGGCGCGGGTAGATATGCAATTGGGTGTGAAACATTCGTTTTTAGATCATGCGACGTCGGTCCGCGAAGCGGCTGTTGATCTAGTAGGAAAATTTGTACTAAGTAGGCCCGAATTAATAGATAAATACTATGATATGCTGTCGGCTAGAATTCTAGATACTGGTGTTAGCGTACGTAAGCGCGTGATCAAAATTTTAAAGGATATCTGTATGGAGTGTCCTGACTTTCCTAAAATTCCTGAAATCTGCGTAAAGATGATCAGGCGGGTGAATGACGAGGAAGGTATTAGAAAATTGGTAATGGAAGTGTTTCAGAATATGTGGTTCACACCTGTCAGAGAACGCCCCACATTGGATTCCGAATCGTTACTGAGAAAAGTAATGAACATCACGGACGTTGTGGCAGCTAGTAAAGATATGGGTTTGGAATGGTTCGAACAGCTGCTGGTTAGCTTGTTCAAGCCCAAAGAGGACAAAGACGATAGTACAAAGATGCAAACCGAGCCCCCAAAGGCATTATTAACGGCGTGTAAACAGATTGTTGATTGCTTGATTGAGAACGTTCTTCGATTGGAAGAGACGAATCTGGAAGAATCTGAGAAGACAGAGAAAAAGGGATCCTCTCAAAGATTAGTCGCTTGCTTGACAACCTTATATCTGTTTGCGAAAATACGGCCACAATTGCTAGTCAATCACGCGATTACGTTACAACCTTATCTAAGCTTGAAATGTCAAACTCAGGGTGATTATCAGATCATCAGTAGCGTAGCACACACATTGGAATTGGTCGTACCATTGATGGAACATCCTAGTGAGACTTTTTTAGCACAGTTGGAAGAAGATTCGGTAAAATTGATCCTGCAACACGATAGATCAGTTGTGGCTAGCTGTTTGTCCTGTTTAGGCTCTATAGTGAACAATGTAACCAGGAATTTTAAATTAATACGAGACTGTTTTAAAAAATATTATGGACATCTGACTGAGTACAAATCCTTTTACGAGAAAGATCCTACAAATCCTATGCTTTTAAAATATCGACCATTTGTCAGGAGAGCATTGTTCACTGTTGGCTTGCTGCTGCGACACTTTAATTTTACTGATCCAGAAGTGATCGAGGGACTAGCAGAAAATATAAAGGATCAGGTATTTGAAACGTTGAACTACTTCGTACATCTGGATAACGACGATATTCGACACTTTACTTTATCTGCAATTGGATCTTTATGTATCCGTCATTATGAATTCATGTTACTTCCTGAGTTAAAAGAATTGTATCATCATTTGCTTACGTCAGAGAATGCCTTAGTTCATATGAGAATTCAAGTATTGAACAATATCGAGGTATACTTGTTGGAAGAAGACAAGAGAATGATCAAACAGGATATGGAATGGGCGAAGATGTCCAAACAAGAAAACTTAAAAGAAATGGGAGATGTTTCATCAGGAATGGCTAGTACTGTGATTCAGTTGTATGTGAAAGAGATTTTAGAATCTTTTTTGCATGCAAACATCAGTGTACGTCATGCAGCATTGAAAGTGATCCAATTGATTCTGGCTCAAGGTTTGGTCCATCCGGTTCAAATAGTTCCCTATCTAATCTGCATGAGCACAGACTGCGAAAAAGTAGTCAGTCATAGCGCGGATAAGCAACTTCAAGACATCGAGAAGAAATATCCTGGGTTTATTCATATGAAATCCCAATTAGGTATCAAGCTTAGCTATCGATTGCAGAAGATTCTTCAAACTGATATCACAGTGAGAGGAATGAGGGTCAAAGATGGTGAATTTCCTGGTGCGTTAAATGGTTTCCTTTATACTATTTTGAGGAACACGAAACAACAAAGAAGAGCAATAGTATTGTCTTTCTTAAAACAGTTTGATGAATCTGCGAAAACTAGTTTATCACAGATGCTCTACTTGGCCGACAATCTCGCTTACTTTACATATCAAGTGCAAGACGAGCCATTGTTTATCATTCATCATATTGATATTATTATTTCCATGTCCGGTACAAATCTTGTGCAATCATTTAAGGAGGCATTACTACCAAAAGAAGGAAATTGTCAACCACAGCAGCATCATCATCATCATCAACAGCAACAACAACAACAACAACAACAACAGCAACAACATCATCATCACCAACAACAGCAACAATACCATCAGCATCATCAACAAATTCATACATCTTTGGGATCGGATGGGCAGCCTCGACCAGAACAATTATTGTCAGTATTGGAAGATGAAGAGGATGATGAAGAGGATGAGGAATCGTTACTGGCAAGGTTACCAGGAGACACTACGTTGCTAAGGGATTATATCACCGCCAGCCAAGGTTTTTTGTTGCTGCTCACTTTAAGGCAACATTTGAAAGATCTGTACGGTTTTTCTGACCAAAAAATTGGCCAGTATTCGCCGACAGAGGCAGCGAAGGTGTACGAGAAAGCTGTGAACCGTAAGAGTAACTTGCTGTTCAAACCAAAGGCTACCCTGCAAAGATTAAGGGAAGGCGTAAGTAATGTCGAACTTGATGCCGAGGGCAGGAAAAAACTAGTGAAGGAATATTTGGATTTCAAGCAATTAATGTTAAAATTTGATCTGGAAGAGCCGGAGGAAGATGGAAACGAAGGTGATACGAGTGGCGGAGGTAGCAAACAATCAATAGATGTTTCTAACAAAATGTCCGAATCGGATAATAAAATGGAAATCAGTGTGACGACCAATCCCCAGATGGTAAATCAATATCAAGCCAATTTGAACTCGTCGATCGAGCATCCGAACAATTCGATAAACTCGATGCCTACTGGTGGTTCCATTCCGGTCACCATGCCTGTCCACAGATCACCGCCAGTTGCTGTGAACGCGGCGCCAGCATCGCAAATTGCATCACCACGTGTGCCCAAGCTGACGATACACGCGCATCATCCAGAGGGAGTGAAGGAACATCGTAAACACCGGGCGCACAAAACGGAAAAAGTGAAAAAACATAAGAAGAAGAAGAGGAGAAGAATTTCCGATAGTAGCGAGAGCGGCGAGGACTACAGTGATCCTGACTTTTTAGTGTGAGTGCAGTGGTGTATCTCTGCGTCCGTTGTGTACATATTACATACTAATTACAAGAATTATAATAATAATACGATAATTGACGCGTGTTTCGCGTGGTTGATGTGCGTGCTGGTATGCGTGCGACGTTTTCTTGGTGCGTTTTGTGTCGCTCGTAAGTGTAGGCGTTCCGTTTTCTCTTCTGTTTTTCTTTTTTTGCGCAACGAAATTGGAACAGAAGGAAGAGAAAGAAATATGGTATAGAATATATGACACTGATGTTATAGAGAATACCAGTGCCGGACGCTCTGAAGTCGCGACGGACTTTATCGATCATGGAAATGGACTAAAATTTTTAGCGAAACTAAACAAAAAAGGGGGGGGAAAGATATATGAATAAAAGCGATACTGATGTACAGAGGATGGTGGTGCTCTGTGGGAATGCGTGCGATTTTGTTTGCGATAATTTGATTGGGAGGGAACGAGAGAGAGAGGGAGAGAGTGTGAGAGAAAGAAAGAATTTAGACGAATGAGAGATTTTAAATATCGATCGTCTCCAGGCGATCCCTTAATGTTATCTTGTTAACTAGGACACGTGGTGGATGCACGTCTAAAATTTCTCAGTCCATGTTATACTATTCGAGATATGTCGATCTTCGAGACTAGAGTAAGGAACTTGGTTCAGACAAGAGCTGCACGATCGTCGCTTCTATCGTTTCATTTCTTTTTTTCTTCTTCGTGTATCAATGGAAAATTCCTTGTGGAAAATTTCTTTAATTCCATTTTTTTGTCTTTTTCTCATCCCTTTTTTTCCCCGATTCTCAAAAAGCAGGATCAATGAGAATGAATTTTTTTCTTTTGTTTTCGAAAGATACTTATTCAACAATATAGGAAAATTAATATAATATATATATATTTATAATATTTATAGATATCTATATTTTTTAAAATATAGATATATATATAAAATACATATTATAAATATAAATATATATAATATATATATCTAATAATATATATATTATTTAATCATATAATTTTTTTTTAAAAATAAAGTTCGATAGAATTGAACTAGATCGATGAAGAATAAATCGAACCAAGTTTCAAATTAGGAAAGAACCAGTTTCAAACAGAGATCCCGAGTTGTAAAGTTTTCTTGGAATACATCACGTTTTATTCAAACGAACGAATTGTCAATGTAAATAATATTGAATAATAATAGTAAAATTGATACAAAATTTTAGTTTTCTTTTTACGGAAGTAAAAAAGAAAGAGATCAATTCGAATTCATTATTGAGAAAAGAATGAATTTAAAAGGAAAAAATTGGTATTATATATTTTCATTTTGAAAAAAAAAAGTAGACAAAAAGTCATTCTCAAAAACTCGGGAAAACAACGAGAAAAAGAGCCAATAGTAAAAGAAAAAGAAAAATTCTGAGAGAGAGAGAGAGAGAGGGAGAGAGAGAGAGAGAATGGAAACGCATAGAAGAGTGGATCCGTTTAGACTTGCTCCACAGTAATGTATAATAGACAAGTGTAGTTAAAAGAGATTAAAACAAGAAAAAAGAAACAAAATGAAAGAAAACAGAAACACATTGCCTATGCATTATGAGAGAGAGGGAGAGAGAGAGAGAGAGAGAGAGAGAAGAAAACAAAAAAACGTTGTTTGTAATATCTGTACATACAAATTTCAAGTAAAGTATCTTATTTTCTTACAAACTATATAGCGATGACATTACGAAAGAATACTTAAAATTTTGTTGTAATATTAAGTATTTATTCAGAATTCATGTTGTCCCAATATAGTTTGCTTTATGCACACAACTCGTCTTTTGGTGTAATTAAAAAAAAAAAAAAAAAGAACTATCGTTTTTATACAAGCTTAGGAATAAATGAAATAAAAATAAAAAAGTGCAGAACGAAAAGAAAGAGGAAAAATACGAGGAAAAAGGATAATTGAAAGAATACAGAAAGAAAAGAAATGCGATCTACTAATTTTCGATGGAGAATGAACGAAATTATGGGTGAGGATAGGATGAGATCAAGGAAGAGAGGCAGACGAGAAGGAAAAACCTGTGAAAAAAAAACTCGTGGTTGAGAGAGTAACGCGAGATCTTCGACGGATCATGCAGTTCTTTAATTACTCGTTTCCTTCGTGATGGCGCTATATGCCGTTTTGACTGTCTAGGACCGAGCATCATGATTGTAGTGTGAAATTCGCGTATAAACATTTTCATCGTGTCCCCGATTCAAAAATCGATCGAGATACAGCTGTGATCTTTAATATTGAAGCAGGGATGCGTGCATCGCTCTTTTCATCGCGATATAATTCGTCTTTTTTATACGTTTATAGAAAATCCATCGGTCATCATCGATAAACATTCTATCGGAACAAGTAATTTGAGGTTACTCGTTGTCCTGGATAGTCGAATATAACATTTATCATGCACACGTATATACGTTCCAAGTTTATATATAACTTGGTTAAAATGGAAATGAGATATTTAACGGTGTAGACCACATTACATATGATGTTTCAGTGAAAGCGAAATCATGCGATATCATCGTCCACATTCTTTAGAACGCTAGCTTGATACGTTTGTGTCCCGTCGAGGTTAGTTGAAACACGGAGGAAACGAGTGAATTGATCGAAGAATGACTGCGTGAACCGAAAGCCTTGGCTGGTGATCGAAAGACTGCGACAAACATGGATGGAAAGATATAAGGTTTTTACTTTAAACGTGAATCATCTTTTTCGTCCTGCGAGAACGTTACCATTTTACGATCATCGTCAATCATTATTGCATTTACAGTTGGTCGTTTATTTCTTATGGGAAGAAAATAAAAATGATTACAAAAGGAAAAAAAAATCGCTGGTTGTTCAACGGATCTATTGAGGTTAGAAACCGTGAAACCGTCGATGAACGAACGCAAACAAAATGATCTAGGATGATAAACGCTTCTTTCGTTTTAATCTCGATTTAAAGTAGCACTCTATTGGGGTCCAGATGTACATTCATCTATATCTCATCAATAAATCTGGCAGCAAAAGAAGTATGGAATTCATTCGATTAGTTATTAAGAGTCTCATCTCGCAAGAAATATACGTGGATTCCAATTTCGATAATAAATTATATTTTCTTTCCGTTTAATATCCAATACAATTTATATTTAGTTTACAAAAATAACACGATTTCATTTGATTATCGATTTAATCATATAGAAAGAAAGAAAGGTTGATTTAATCCGTGTACATTTCTTGCTTCTAGATTAATAAAACGTTCTCGAAAATCGTCGTGAATCCTTAGAAACCTCCAAAAAATCGATTCGATTAAAAATTTTGTAAAAAAAAAAAAAAAAAAGAAAAGAAAAAAAAAAAAATTCTGACATCGATATCATATTGATTCTAGAAAATTATACGAATCGCTTTTATCGATCGCGTTCCCTTTTGTCTTGAAGCCTTCTTTGAACGACGCGATTCTTCATCTGACGAGGATTGATCTCAATCTAGAGGATACCGAGTCCGATTCATTACCGTCCCCGAACCGTGTGCAATGCTAGAAATTAGAGAAACTCGTAGTAGACTATCCGTGACGAGTGTTGAAGTCTGTGAAATCGCGTACGCCGTAAACGACGCTGTTTCTCGGACAGTTCAAGAGAGAAAAGGGACACGCACATTTTTCGATCGCTAGGACAAGAGTCGTTCGTTGCAAACGGAATTATCGATCGATCCTGACTGTTTGATCGTTCGAGGCGAAGAAAAGGAAAAGAAAAGGATCGAATACACACCTGTTGCGCCTATATAGTTACGCAAGAGAAAGAAAAGAAAGTAATAGGATAAAAGAAGATGGAGGATAAGATATCGCGTTTGAGGTTAACGATGATAAATATTGTTAGAAGGAGAAGGGGGAGGGAGGAATAAACTAATAGTAAAAGGCTGAATGAGAAGATCTTTAAACTTGTACAAATGTTCAAGGTGTGTACATATTTATTATAAAAAAGGGGGGGAGGGGAAAGATGAAGAATTATGAAGAAGAAAATGGCGAACAGTGTGGAAGAAAACAGTGTCGAATCGTCTGGCAGTCCTTGTTTCGATGGAGGATGATACGAGAACGAAAGGATGAATAAGAACAAGTGTATGTGTGAATGTGTGCGCGAGTGAGTATGTATCTATGTACGTGTGCGTAGCAAAGTGGAACAAGATGGGGGTGAGTGATCATATGGTTGAACGAGTCAGGAAGATGGAACGTTTCATTAAACATTTTATTGTTCGTTGTAATAAACTTCTAGAGAAATGATATGCATTATTAAAGAGAGAAGAATTCTAAACGGTTATATTTCTTTGTGCATATATACATATATAAATTGATATATGTGTATATATACATAGCTCGAAGGGAGGGAAATCGATGAAGATATTTAATATTGCTATGGTGTGGCGTTTAACTCGTATCGGTATGCCCGCGAGGATGTGAATGGAAGATAGGATGATTGTGAATTGTAAAGTTTCGCGAGAAAGATGGAGAGGAAGCGGAAGTTGTGGACAGGAAATAAAGATAAATAGGTGGACAAAAAAAAAAAAAAAAAAAAATAAAAATGAATTATAGACACTCGTCGATTCTGATCGATCTATCGTACTCAGCACAGTACGAGGCACATTTGTATTATAACATTATACATATTATATATATATATATAAATACATATATATATAAATATATATATTGTATCACCTATGTTTTTGTATTTGGTAATCTAACGAAAGACGAAAAGGAAAGAAGAAAAAAAAAATCTACAAAAAAGAATATCGAATTAACGAACAAAAGGTTAATAGAAAGTATATTATATATTTGAGTAAAATCGTTGAGAATTGGTATTATCCATGGCTGGACTGAGTCATAATTTTCGTCCCTTGTACGTATTTGTTTAATTTTTTCCTCTCTTCGTTCTTTTTCTCCGATCTTTTGTGCCCGTTTATTTGCATTCGATATACCCATACACACACAAAACACACACACACACATACACACATTCACGCTCAGGTAACATGGGGTTTAGGGGGGAATTAATTATTAATAGTCCACTTTGAATACAGGCGAATAAAATGAACGGTCTTGGATAAAACCAACACTCTTTTACTCATAACTTATTATGTACATCGTCTGAAGAAAACCGATACGTTCGTAAAAGAAAAATAAACATAAGTATATATCAATCGGTTTCGTTCATTTCCACTTGCCCTTTCATCTCATTTTGACGAGCGCACTCGTTCAATATGGCGTCTACTTTTCAATTGATTTTTTTTTTTTTTTACAATTGAAAAATTATATTTCAAAATTAAAGTTAAAAGAAAGAAAGAAAGAAAAAATAAATAAAAAGAGATCTGTATAAAATTTTTTAACAAGTTTGATAAAGTTGCGTCGTGTTGTGCTGAGGCCGCGTTTTCAAAATGAATCCAATAATCTTGTATAATTTTCAGAACAGATCAATTTGTATAGCCAATATTATGGCGAGTTTCTATCGTACGAATTTCCTCCGTGGCAATAGACGACAAGTAATATGGATTATTTGTAATTCGAAGATTTTAGCGAAGATTGTAAATAACAGAGTGATGGATAGTAACAATCTCGAAGTATAATAATTAATATTAAAAAAAAAAAAAAATGGATCAACCACGAGACACGGTCTCATGGTTTAGCTCCATCAAATTTGGTCGAACTGTCGCGTTTCGTGGATACTTTCTCATGGAAGACTGTTACTATTATAGGAGAATACTTTTAGTATACCAATTCGGAAACGAAGTACAAAAACAGACACCGAGATTTCGTTCGCCTCTAGTGAAGAATGAGTTCCGAAGAGTTTGGGGATATTCGAACAGGAAGTAAGTACAATTACTGTAAATAAATACTTTCAAATATAATTGACTAATATATAAATTATTATGCAGTAATTGTGTTAAATATTTGCTGCTCTAAGAGTATGCTCTGTTCGATTTAATTAATTTATTGAAGTTATGGTATAAACGAGCGGAGGAGTAAAAAAACATATCGTATATTTTTTAGCTGTAATAATTTTCCTCTTCAATTCTCTTGAATACCTGTATATCCAAGCATTGATTGATTGAAGGGAAAAAAAAAAAAAAGAAAAAAGAAAAGAGAGAAAAAAAAGGAAATAATAACGATTGTATTTTTGATTAAACAGGGAATTAGGTAATTTTTAAGTTGCGTTCGATCAATTGCATGATTATCGTTGAATATTGTTTTAGAAAAAAATTAAAATTAAAGAAAAATTCTGTAAAATTCACGTGTGAAAAAGAAATTGTATATTTATACGTACTTTGAGTCGCGTTAGCGTGTTATCCATAAAAATGATAAAACTTTTACGAGTACAATAAATTAGGCATATACGATAATACGTACGATCATTTATACTAATGTCTTTTACATTTTTTAATCGGTATATTTCTTATTAGACTTTTAGATCCTCCGATTCTTCGTTCCTCCATCGGATACACCTGTAATACCATCCATATGTAAATAAACAAACGGTTTAATAATAATATCTAATTACTCACATTTTTGGGATATCCTTGATATATCGAAATTCGTTGATATGTTTTGTCGAATCGTCGATTTTACATTTCTCCCTCCAAACCTTCGTGCTATTTAACAATGTCGAATAATTTCGCGTTTCAACGAGTTCCACCCTTTTTACATCCACCAAGTCGCTTTTCTTTGGCTTCTTTGAACGTAGAATCAAATTTTTCCTTTTCTCAGTATATTCTTTATCCTGCTCCCTGCGAGAAAAATTTCTCTTCTAAATTATTTGTTTATTTGATTTATTCATTTTGCTATTTATTATAACATTGAAATTTTACCTAAACGCTCTAATCAAAATTGTGTTATATTTACATTTCTCTTTGTAAACTTTGTTCATTTCTTTCAAAGTATTTTCCATTGATTTTTTCTTTTTGTATTCTTCCAAAGATTCCTGAATCTTCTCTTGACGTTTCTTTCTTTTATTTTCTTCCCTTTCTTTCTTCAACTTCATTTGCACTTTCATCTGTTCTTCATCCATAAAACGTTTATTTTCCTTCTCAATTTTCCACTTTTTAATCAATTCTTTTTTCTCATTGTTATTATTCGAACTTGCACTGCTGTTAGTTTCCGAATGACTTGTCTTTTTAAAAACTTTTATCGTTTTCTCTTCGACAATTTCGTTTTGGAAATCTTCCTTTTCGTGCCAATGCTCAATTTCTTTCCCAATTTCATCGATATTTGTTTTTTTCTCTAATTCTTTTTGTCGACGCCATTCCTTCACCGCCATCCTTTGTCTTTCACGCAAATCTTCGTAATGTTTGTACCATGCCTCGTGATTCACTATGCTTTCAGCCGTTAAATCTGGACACTTTTTTTGAATCGTTGTAACAAGAGTTGGAATGCTTTTGCACTTTTTCCTCATTTTTAAAAAAAACAAGTGATCATCCAACGTCCAATTTTCCGTGTGACCTGTTTCGAATTTGGAATATTTTAAAAAGATTTTTAATCTTTGACGAACACGTAAGTATTTCTATTACCTGTTATCGCAACAAGGTCATGAAAATCATCCACGTCTTTAAATTCGATTTTTTCCTTTTTATTTTCCGTTTTAGTTTTACACAACAGTGGAGTGCGTGTTGCATTTTTCTTCTGCGCCTTCTCATATTTATCCAAATTGAAGTTACATTCTTGAAATTCAGAATTTAAAGCATCCCCTTCCTCTTTTAAAGTTTGAATGGGATAAGATTTTTTGAAATCCTGCATATTTTGCGAAAGTTTGATCAATTTTGATTTGTACATTTTTACATCTAAATATAAATACAAGTATTTTAAATATAAATAATTTATTAGGATAGAAATAATTTTTAGAACGAATATATATTTATTTACCTAATTTCTTAATTTCTTCCGGATTTTTAACGATATTTTTTACAGAATCCAAATCGGAAATAATATTTTCTATATTTTTATACATTGTATCTAAATAATTGTGTCTGCCAAATATCATCACACAAAATAAATTAAACATTTATTTATATTTAAAAATAGTATAGATTTGTAGATATATTCGAATTTGTGTATATTTTTAATACTCGAATTTTATTTCTTATATACGCATGGAAACGTGTTGGAAATGATTAATTCTTTATTATGAGAAATTCGAATTAATTTGAATTAATTTGAATAGCGTAATAATAAAATATTAAAATATTAAAATATTATACATATGACGTAATTTACCTTCTTAAGGACAACTCTGTATGTTGGTGCGTGATATCTTGTAATAAATTCGAGTCTATTTTCATATTTTTAATTGCGCTAATTAATCCTTTATCAAGAATATGTTCTTGCTGTTTCAACCTCAATAATGGTTTCATAAATAAATTTTGTGCGGATACCACTTTCTTCTTCGACGTATCATTCCTTGTTTTAACACTATTATCGCTATTGGCGCACATCGGCGTAATTAATTATCCGTAAATTGTCGCTAATTAGACGAGAAATTGGTTTCAATAACCCTTTGAGTTCGACGTTTAACGTCAAAGTACGTGCAGCAAAGTTCAATTTCCATTAGTCAACTGTAGAGCATTCTATAGGTTTCCATAGTAATTCCCCATAACGCAACCCCATATATTTGTTGCACCTGTCGTTCGAATGAAAAATTTTAAAGGTTACTAGCTGTAATTAATACGTTTATTTTTAATAAAAAATATAACAAGTATGTAATATACGTTTCTTATGAAACGTTGTATCATATATTTGATATACATCGATATATTATTAAGTTGATACAGAACACTTGTTTTCAATCCAAATATATCATTATTATTATATGTTAAAATCAATAATGTGCATTTAATTATTTTTTATTATTAGCATAAAAACTATAGTATTTTATGCTAATAAAATGAAAACTAATTATGTTATTTTATTATTTAATTATTAATAATTATTAGTACAAAATGTTATAGAATAAATTCATTGTTTAATATATTTTTTTTTTCCTTTACTTTAAATCTTTTTCGATATCCCATATCGCGTTTGTAATCACGCGCCAAAAGTATAGACAAAGAAAGCAAATAATAAGAAAAGGACAGAGATAGAGTAAAAATTAGGAAATCAGCGCCATCTGTTGAATGTCTTAGCTAGAACAAATGTAGACAAAGAAAAAAAATGGTAGGAAAAGGATAGAGATAGAATAAGAGTTGATCGCTAGTGCCATCTTTCGGATGATAAAGATATTTCTTTATAAACAAGATGGTCAATTTTTACTTTAAAAATAGGTAAGATAAAATGGATTAAGGATCAACGCCGTCTCTTAGATATCAAAAGACACATTTTTTTGTTACAAAGAGAAGTACACAAAAGATGATGCTGATCTTCAATTCTTGTTCTACTTTATCTTGCTTTCAAAGAAGTTGTTATCATCCGAAAGATGGCACTAGCGATCAACTCTTATTCTATCTCTATCCTTTTCCTGCCATTTGTTTTCTTTGTCTACATTTGTTTCAGCTAAGACATTCAACAGATGGCGCTGATTTCCTAATTTTTACTCTATCTCTGTCCTTCTTTCATTATTTGCTTTCTTTCTCTATACTTTTGGCGCGATCACGCGGAATCGAATATTTCGTTTCATCCATCATTTCTTTCTCAAAACTACAATGTACTTTAATTTTCAATTCAAATGTACAGATATTACACTTTCGGTTTTAAAATGTGAACGATGACTTTGTAAAAAATAATAAATGACTCGAGGCACTGTTTTGGTGACAATGTAAGGACGGGATTTAAACAAACGAAAATTTAACTGTCAACAAAGGGAATAGGACAGAATTCTAAAACATTTAAAAAAAAGTTCTATCAAATATTCTTTGCGAAGCATTCTTAAAACGTATAGTTAAAATATATTAAATGTGAAACAAGAATTTAATTTTAACGAAAAATTATTTTTCATAAATTAAAATTTCGAATATATCTGCAAAACATTTGCTCTTTGATCATATATTTCGTCTTATTTCACCATTTAATTTTCTAAATGATTTTTATAAATGTTGATTATACATGGTAAATATTGTCTAGAAAATACGATTTAATTATTTAATTATCATCGAAATGGAAAGGAAAAATTATCCAATTTATATCTTAATACAAATATAAAGCTAGGTATTTATACAATATTATCCTTAAACATTTTTGTCCCGCAAAAACGTATGTAGGTCCCTGAATGAGTAAATTGAGCAATTCCGATGCCGAATCGATAACGAGCTCATTCATGTCCCTTATTTTTCTGTACCATCCAATACATCTGCTACGATGTGTCTTTTTTTGGCAATGACTGCTTTTTCCTTCTTTCCTTTAGCTCTGCCCATGTCGAATTTTTTAGAATCGCTTCTCGCCATGGGGGATGCCGAACACCATCAATATTGTATCAAAGAATTACACCTTGACGTGTATCGGTCATAAATGTTCGTTTAAAAAGAAAATGAAAACTGCTGGACGTCTCGATAGTATCGAAAAAGGCCACTTTTGCCAAATTTTTACCTATTTGAAAAATATTAACATATTAATTATACTTACATTCTAATCACACAATTTCTAATAACAATCAACAGCTACTTACCTTTTAATTAAATATTTATAAATTATCAACTTAAAATTATTCTCAAGTCACAAGCTGACAACTTGTTATTCCATTTATAAAACTCTTGAAATGAAGTCTAAAGCATTTCAACTTATTACTTTTATAACGTTTATTTACTTACTTTATTTACTTACCGCACATATTTTTGCGTTCCGTTAATTGCACGGATCGACTTATTGCCATATCGCGAGTGGAAAAAGTAAGAAAGCATTCGTTCCTGTTTCAATTCAATTTGAAACCGAAAATATTAACCTCGATATTCCGGTATTAGAACAAGATATACGGATAACGTTGAACCACTCTGGCGAAACAAACGGTGGGCTGTCGTCGTGTGACAATGCACGTTAGACATTCGTGCAAGCAGAATCAAATGGGCAATCTCTATGCATCTCGATGGCATAGGTTGCGTTTACAGCGGACGATAGTTTCGCAATACTTTGCGGAAGGTCGCCGACGTAAAGGATTGTCTGCTGCTCTAGGCCGTTGAAACGCAGGTGTTTTCCGACATGGACGTCGCGACAAGGCTGCCCACGATGCCTACGAATGTATATCCTGTTGTCCCGTGTGTTGTTGCGATTTGCCTTTCGCAAGGCCGTTTCTCGAGATGGCAGCGCCACTATGGAAACCAACGATTCGTGAGGTTAGTGGAAACGATGCGATCGACATCTTTGAAAATCAAAAATGTTACATAGCATTTTCGAAATCAATGAGAATTTTTTTGTCCGGCAAAAAAAAGAGGATCCATTAAATATTGATTAAGTTAAGAAAAAGAAGTTGAGAATGAGTTGTATTCGTAATCTATCGATAACTCAATTTTTTTTCTACTATTTTTTTCGAAGATAGAAAAGTTTTATGGTAATTTTGTAGTTGATCGTATTTGATTGACGTCTAATGAAACATATAGCGGAATATTGCGAACGTGATTCAAGTCTTGTAGATTTGAGATAATTACCACTTCAAATAATTGTTTCTTTAATCTGATTTGTTTACGTAAATCCATTCTTCACTCTAATCATTAAATACACAAATCATTAATTTTAAGAACAATATAAATCAAATAAATCAAACTACTTATAAAGCAATTATCATTGATGCTGGGAAAAAATTGAGATTACAGAGGAAATCTGATAATGATTTTATATTTTTTATTTAATATTTCCATCGTTAGATATAACGCTATTTCTATGTAAGTAGAAAAAGATAAATAAAATTTTAGAAGAAAATAGAAAAATTATCCACTTGAAACGTGATTTATAATTATCTTCTTTCACAAAGAAGATTAATATATTTCTAACATAATCAAATAACAAATGTCACAATTTCAATCTTTTTACTTATATTATACACTTAAACTACAAAACCTAACACAATAGAGATACATTTGATGATTTACAAAAGATATAAAGATTGAAACTATTCTTGAAGATCTCGAGCTAAATTAATTAATTAATACAATACCATTATATTTATATATTATTATACTATAATTTTATTACACAATTAAAAATCCTATTCTAATAATTCTAATAATCCTAATTCTTCGGATTACAAGACAAAGAAATATAATTCAAATACGTGAATTATTTAAACTGACAATTGGATCTGACAGGAATTGCAATTCTACCTGGCATCTTTCTAACCTCTTTCCAATGTAAACTAATAATGTAATAAAGTTTAAGAAAAAAAGTTCAAGAGATTTAAAACCGGTTTCAACATCAGAAACGAACCCTTGTTTACAACACACACCCCGTCGATCTTGAAAAATCGAATATTCATTCGTATGCGAAGCCACGTCCAGAGATGTAGATGTCTTGTCGTCCGCCATAACGCACAGAGCGAGAGAGAGAGATAACCGCGTTTTCGTTTCGCTCGAATTCCGTATGCCTGCGCCGTTTTCAATCGTCGAAATTTCACGGATTCGCGAAGGTTGGCCCGCGCACTTTCCCGCATTTTTTCGCAATCCACGCGCCCCCAGATTTCTCGGTTTGACGGGCAAGAAAAGCATCGCGCGTCCCTTTCTCTCCATTCTCACCGCTCCACGTCCAAATATGTTGCGTTCCGACGAGCGGGCACATCGTATGATATTAAATCGAAACGGCCGGCATCTGGACAACCCATCGACGTTTATCAAACGTTTATTACGCGCACCATCGTTTCACCAAAATCGTGAAAAAAACCTTCGTGAGACCTTCGTCGGACTCTTCGGTTTCTTCTTTTCTTTTCTTTTTTTTTTTAACTGTATACGCGCATAATGGCTGGTTTACATTGATCGTTGGGACGCGCGGTAGTAATGGGACGGTATTTTTTTCTTTTTTTAAATAAAATTGTTCGTCCCTTGTTCTCATGTTTGTTTTATTAAGAGGAAAATTTTTAGTGATTATTTGAAAAATCTGTCAATAGATATTACGTTATAAATGAGGTGATTAAATTTTATTGGAAATTTTGAAAATGGGAGAAAATGGACAAAATCAGCTTGAGGGTTAATTAAGTGTGGAATATCAATAGATATTAATTTTTGTTATATCGTAAATTTTCATGGAAGAATAGATCAACGGAGAAAAATTAATTTCATTCATTTCTTTTTACGTTTACGTTATTCTAAATTCGATAATTTCGAATTACCCTTTTTATTCTTTCGAGTTGTTTTCGCGTAATAAATAAATCAATCCATTTCTGGTTTAATGCTTAACAAAAAGAAAGGGAAAAAACTTAGATATTAACAAAAATGATCAAATATTTGTCTGCGACCAATATCCAAATGAACAGCACGTACGATACAGTGATATTCCACATTGACACGTGAAAGTTAGTCGTCCTCGACGAGCTGCTACTCGTTGGCAAAAAAATCGTATTTAACCCGAGAAATCGAAGTTTGAAGGATAATATATCTGCCCACATTCTCCAAACCCGATCTGCATATCGATTAGCTCAAACTCTGAGGCATGGCGATCATTCGAAGACGCGACTAATCGCGACTTTCACCCGTCCACGTAATCAAACGATTAACGACAACCTTCTTCTTCTTCCTTTTTACACCCATAAAAGTGCCAAATAAATCTTGCTTCAATTTCCCTCCAATCATCGAGCAATTCCTCGATGATTGTCATTGCGAAGACACTGTTCGATAACAGTGGAGAAGAGCCGAAGTTGAGATCGAATAAGTGTCCTCCCTATTTTATCGACTCAACTTTGCCATTCGAAATAATTTTCGCGTTCCAGCTGTGACTGGACAGAGAGAGATGCAAGTTGAAATCTGCACTGTTCCATCGAATTGCAGATTCTACCTAAAATTAAAACTTTGATCGATGAAAGTAATCATTCCTCTTAAGAGCCAGAAGAGCTTCCTTCTACGTTTCATAATCCATCTAACGATTGGAGGATCTATAACGCGTCCATAAACTAAACCGTGCAACTCTCCTTTCTTCTTTTCCGCCCTAATCTCTCTCCATCTCTATTCGACCGATCGTTTCTTCCTTCCACAACGGAGAGAGAGAGAGAGAAGGAAGGCAAGAGCGAGGCAGCAGGCAGCCTAGGCGTGTGAGTCATCGTGAGAGACAAGATCTCGAGTAAGGAGGCGGCCTTGATGCCGCAAAACAGTTGGTAATATCGGTACGGATCCATGGATCGCTAACTTCGATCGTCGTTATGCCGCGGCAATGTCGGTTGATCCTCACCGCCCCACTGACTTCGTCGAGCTTCGACAGAGGATCGCTCAACTGCGAGGATCGGAAAAAGGATCGCGTAAAAATATATTTGTTTGAGTATTGGCACGACGAAAGGATGAAAACTGATGGAGGAAAAATTCGATTGATCCTCTTGGTGGAATCTTTTTAGATAAATTGAATATTATTATCGTAGAAGAATATTGCGAGGGAAATATTGATCGATGAGTCACTCAGGAGCCTTTTTCTTTTTGATATTTTAGAAATAATTAGTTAATTAATTAATTAATTAATCTACTCTCTGCCACAGTTTGATACAACCAGGCTTTTAATCCAATTTATTACGAAAATTGACACGTGCAATACACGATTACTAAAACTTATTAGCTAAATGATAAAACCTTCTTTATCCTTCTACTAACCTTATTTTCCTTAATCTCTATTCAATACACGAGAAAATGTGGTATATTAAAAGAAAATTTCCAATTAATCCGGGATCAAAAGAAAGTATAAAGAGTGGAAAAGACAGTGTCACGTGAATGAAACGATGGAAAACTGTATCGAGATCGAGCATACAGGTATAGTTACTACAAAATTAGTTGGTTAATTTCATTCATAATTTCCACGAGCGGAATATGAAAACGTACGAACCCCTTCGATCAGGGAAGAGGCCCACCAAGGAAGCCAGGTCTTAACAGCTGCTCTTGGACTTTTTCGGATTGCCGGCCACATTTTGCAGGCGTTTCGCCTCATTTGTCGCGAGGGTTCGCGGGTTATAATGGCACTAAGGGTACAAGGAGTCTTAAAGCGAGTGCCAATTATCGCTCCTCCGCCCTGACGAACCTTTCATCCCTCCACCTCCCCCTTCGCCCATCCCTCCGCTCGCTCCTTTTTATTTCGATTTAACGGTAACGCGGAGGCAAAGCTCGCCGTGTTCATCCATTAATCGCGAGCGGAATGCGAAAAGTCATGGTCCGGGAAAAGGGAGGCGGCGGTTTCTTAAAATAAAATACACTCGGATAATTGAAGGGCACCGATCGCAAGAAACCAGAGCCGCCTTTACCTCGTTTTTTCCCCCCCTTCTCTCTCTCTTCTTCTCTTTCTCTCTTTGCTATAGGAGGAAAAAAGATACGCGCTGACCGGTTCACGAGATTTTCTGAAAATTTTAACGAAACGGAACGTGTAAATATGTTGAATCGAAGAAAGAGGGGAATCGATATTTTATTGAGATGAATAAATGAATTCTTTGTTCTCTCGTTCTTATCTTTAATATAATATCCCAAGAATATCGGGAATATTTTAATTTTTGGAGATTAATCGATTTTTTTTTCTTCATGAAATGAAACGAATGAAGGAAATTAAACAACGCTGTATAATTTTAATCGATGTGTGACTCAACGCTGATTAATTTCAAGATTCTAGTATTCAAAGAAAACCTTGAAATGACCTTGCACTTAAGAACTTCTCTATCAGAGATACGAGAAATCTTGTTTATTGTGTGTGTCATTTCATTCTCTTATCTCGCTGCTTTGTTTCTTGCTTGATCAATTGACTTTTAATTAAGTCTATTTCCTAAATGTGAAAAAAATAAAAAAGAATCTAATCCACCACAGTTTCACACCCCTTTATTCGAGATATTTTAATTCGTCCAAGGCGCCACGACTCCAATTTTTCGAAACTTTTTCGCCACGTTGCGTGGCTCCTCGAATGATCTCTTGATTCGAACGCGCCGTCCCAAGTTTTCTTCCCTCCTCTATGTTTCTCCGAGGACTCGCGAGGACGGCCATTTCTTGCGCCGTTCCAAGGGATATTTAATAGCCAGGAAACGTGTAACTTGGCACAGCGTAATGAGCACGGCCATCTTTTTTTGCGAGCTTTAACGTAACGAACGCGCCTTTCTTCTTTCCAAGACTCCTCGGAAGAAGGTTCCGGTACGAGATCTCTTCGAGGATGATGCCTCCTCTCTCGAGTTTACACGCGTTCCTATCCAAAAATCTTCCTTTTTGCCTTAATTTAAATCGTACTTCGGAGGTTTAAGGTTTGATTAATTATTGTAAACGCGTGATTTATACGTGCAACTTCATCCGAGGTGCAAGGTGAATACGACTCGTTTTTGCTTTATTAATATTTATCGAGTTTGTATTTTAGCGTTTCATAGGTAGTACGATATCTTAAATATCTGCGTTCTGTATTTTAATTCGTATTAGCATTTACGATATGACGCCCGAGTCTCGTGCATGCCAGCCTTAATGCCTTTCAGTGTGACTTTTAGCTACCAGGTATGTAAACCGCAGTATGAATTTATGTGCCAGTAATTTTTACGCTCGTTAAAGAGCGCTTCGTCGCGCTGCCTTTCCAACGTCGCGGCTCTGTCCGCGTAACACGCCTCTCCAAACAAACATATACCTCGGACAACGTTATACTCTTAACCGCTCTGCCGTCATTTTTTCCCCCTTTTTTTATCCAACCCAAATTCCAAATAGAAATTACCTCTAACGACTCTCGATAATAAATAAAAGTAAACTTGTCTAGACGAGAAAATGTTTAGAGGGCAATGGTGTAAAAAGAACTGTTACCTTAAATTTTTAAATTCCATAAACTCCACTCCTCCAACAATTGCCCGTAATAAATGATAAATCCCCCAAAGATCGAAGAGTTAAAAAAAAATTTGAAGGTTCGAACCAACTCTTCCAATAACCCCCCCTCCCAATAACAGATCCAATGACTTGCCCTCGAGCGAAGAAACAGCAAGAGAGATAACGTCGAAATGGTAAATTAAAAAATCCGAAGGTCCCTCCCTATATATATATATATACATATATAAAATCCCCAATAATAATAAACTCAATGACTTCCTTCATGAAAGGAGAAATAGTGTCGAACTAGTACCAAAAATGGTGCAAAAATCGTGCTGAAAAGCGCGGGTACGAGTCATCGAAAGCGTCCTTCGGCGCACACGGCGTTGACCGCGTGACTAATTTTTAAGAATTGCCCGCGATCCCATCGGCCGTGCATGGAGGACGCGCGCTTCGGTCCTTAGGACTCCCCTAGATGGCAGCATTTTTTCAGAGGAATTGGTGGCCACGAACGGATCACCCGGCAAGGATACGCTTCCTATTAGCGCCACCGTGACCGATCCGTATAAGGATTAAGGCGTATCTCGCAACGCGACCGGTCGTCGTTTCGCGAAGGCCACTTCCGAAATATAACCACCACCGATCGGGCCAATTGCGAGATGCAAATTACTCCACGACTTCTATTCCCTTTTTTTTTTTGAGTTTAAATCAAGTTGAAAAAATTGGTTTGCTAGGTCGCATTTGTAAATCCGTTCGGGAATCGTGGCCGAGTTTTTGGCTGGTTCGATCTGTTAAGGGATAATGCGAGATCCCATTTGCAATTTTCTTTGGTCGATTTGCATTTGGCCATTGCACAAGGGGATTTCAAGGATTTGGCATTCACTATTTCGTGAGGTGGTAGTAAGCAACGCTTGTAATTTTAAAATATTTATTTATTTCAAATTGTTTAGCATCGATTTAACTTTGATGTATCGTTGCTCGCTCCTCGATGAATTAAGTTTGAAGAAATATGAAATAGTCGCGCGTAAAGTATTGGATATTATTTTTTATATGTATAAATTTCTCTAAAAATTAGGTTAAAAATTTAAAACACGTAATAGGTGCAATTTTCAAAGTTTTTGAGAAAAAATTGTTGAATAGGTAATAAAACGAATGATAAAAAATGTCGAGCGAAACAAATAAGAACAAGATTTCGTTATCGGTTGACAGTGATCGCTCGATAAAAATCGTTGTTCCTACTACGAACCTCATGAAATTTTTATGAGATCTCTTTATTCTTGCTCGAGTTGGCATATCTGTAATGGAAACTCGAGCTGGAATCATTAAAGAGTGTACGATTATCCTTACATAGGTGTCCCTAGAACTGTTCACTTGCCGTTCCCGCCTCAGTAACGGCCACTTTGTTGGGTGTTTGCACCCACAGATCTTGTAACTACACTATTTATATCGAACTGCGACTGTTTTTTCCCCCTTCGCTATATTAGGAATGACGAACAGCGTATCGTATCTCCGACTAATTCAGAATCGCCATTTTTGGGTGACATGCGAAATGACAAGAAGATTTATCAAATCATCCGGTTGATCTGGTTGCAGATCGTGCATGCATCCGTTGAAAACTCTTTGTATCTGATCCTCCGACAAGAGAAAAAAATCGAAAGACTGTTTCTCTTTTCGCTGGATTTTAATTCAAACTCTTGTCACAAATAAATATACTTATATATGAAATATTCGAAATTTAAAAAAGTTCAAAAATAAAAAAATAGAAACCGGGTTTCAATCTTCAAATCTTGTCTAAATTTAAAAAACTTTCATCCTATATTAATTTTAAAGTATCCTATTATTTTCAAAAATAACTATGAATCTTAAACGAAATCTCGGTGAAATCTAATCGGTAATCTTGCATCGTTCAGATCCAATCGATAAACTCAATCCTGCCCTCTATGAACGAGGTAGAGAAGAGATACAAGTCTGGTCCCCACTGACGAGACGCGTCAAGGAATTCTAAAGGCCAGCTCGTTCCGGGTTGAAAATAATCGAGCACGGTCGCACGAACTTTCGACCTGCGGCGTATGCGCGTCCGCCAAAAGGGGAACGACAAAAAGGAGTGCGAACTCGGCATACCAGCTGGCCGCCATGGACCGTGCCGGAAGAAACTCTGTTTAGTATATACCAACCTCCACGATGTACCAAAGTTCTAAATTAAAGCATCGAGTGGCGGCAACAAGTGACATTCCGAGAATGACATTCCACTTTCTTGGATAGAAAGTATTGAAGCTGAGGTGCATCCAAGTTTTATTATTTTTTTTTTTTTCCATCACTTCGACTCGTTCGAAATTCTCCAGTTATCGTGTCCTCTTGATTTTGCGGAAATTAAATTAATTTTTGTATTCCGCGATTCTCGGTGGTGGCAGGTTTTTTATTATTAAAGAAGGAAGGTAAGAGAGATTCTAAAGATTCCGCGTGCATGCTTCCTCGTTCTCTTGCGTCGTTAAATATACATTCGATTCTTATTCATAGTTGATTAATATCGAATCCATTTTCTCAATTGCGTCGTTGTTCGAAACATTGCATCTTTATCAAAATGCAAAATGTAAATAAACTAATTTAAATGTCGTTTTAGACCAGAGCGCGAAAACTAATCAATTGGAATAGTATAAATATTTCAATACATCGTTAAACTTCGAAGAAAATTAAATCGATAATTCCAAATAAGTCTCTGTCCATATTATCTCTAATTTCGATAGATCGTTCGTATCTGCGTTCAAAAAAAAAAATATCAAAAATTAGATTTATACGATACGTCAGAAACGGAACTTTATTCATTTCGTTTAAATTAATTCTCGTTTACGGGGCGATCTCTCAAAGCGAAACAACGTAACCGTCTCCACGTTTCTCACGGCGTGTTCGCACAGCTGTGTCCGCCTCGCATTCATCATTCCATGCGTATCCCCCTTAACCATGAGGCAATAAGTTACTGAAAGCAGATCAAAAAGAAGCGTGGTGACGCACGCGAGTTGCTACACCGCCACACGATCCGCCTAATTAACATACTCCCGAACGAAGCAGACCGATTTAATATCTTCTTTTAGGTAACACGAAGCCACGGTTGGAGACCGGTCCGCGCCGTTTCCACTTGTCGCAGCGCCACGCCACGGCGAATAACAAATCAACGAGCGAAGTAAAAACGTCAATGGCTGTCTGGCACGGTACAACGAGTTAAATAGACCGGGCCTGTTTACGAACGTGTTTTTCCATGTATCGCTGACGTATTATTCGTGTCCACGTTGTGTCGCGCGTTTCCTCGTACCTTTCCTCGAGATTCTTGATACGATTTAATCTTTTCGATGGAGTAACGTACGTTTCGGTGGACAATTTTTTGGAGGTTAATTAGAGATTGAAAATTTCCAAAATCGAAAAGAACGGAGAGATTCGGTTTGAATTTATTTGCGACTCTTTTTAATTTATACAGAAGAGTGGTGCAGCGATATCGGCGTATCCTCCATGAAAGGTTATTTATCGTAATTATTATTTACAGCTCGTACACATACCCGTGACTCTTTACGTCCAATTTAAATTAATAAGATGACTCGGAGGATGAAAACTCTTTAAATCACGGAATAATGATACGTTATTATATTTTATTCATATTTACGAGCGAATGTTATGCACACTGTTACGCAAGCCAGCTTCTCTCACCGAAATGCTCCTTTAACCTTTCAATCTTATCAACGTCGCCGGCATCAATTATTCCAAGTACCTCAATTTTGTTTATTAATACATCGAGCAGGTTAGACGGTAAATAATTCCCAATTTCACGTTGTAAACCGGATGGACAAATTGGTGTAGAGGACTGATTCGAGGATCACGAGCGTCCCTTTCAACATGGCGGGTCGATTTCACGAACCGTAAAATCGCGCTAACGAGCGAGTTATCGTAAAATTTTTATTACGCGTTCGACGAGAAGGGAAGGCGAAGGCGCAATCCTTTTTGCATCTCACGGTTAAAAAAGGAAGGGGACGTCGTCTCGAGAGCGATCGTTCCGGAGATTTATGCTCTCGCTCTCGAAGGATATACCTAACGCGAATTTTGTGCACCTTATGAAACGGCCAGTTCCACGTTTACGATTGAAAAATTGCGACGTAAAACGAACAAATTCACGATAATCATCGAATGAATATACATCCGAGATTTAATCTTTCTGCAAATTTTCATTTCTAACATTAGGAAATAATCCTTTAACGATAACAAATTTGATATAATTGTACGAAAAGAGTCTTTTACAATCTCTCTCTCTCAAAAATCTAATCTAAATCGTCGGGAGAAACGAGAGAAGTCGGATCGCTTCCTTTTTTAAAAAAGATCACCGAGAATGGTCCTCGGCGAGAACTAATTCTAGGATTACCAGAGGCGAGTGTGGCGGAGGCTTTATACGGATCGACACGAGGACTGCGTCCCGAAATGGCGGGCCCAAGGTCCCGCACTTCCGCGTGTCCCTTCTTTCTTCCCCTCCCATCCCTCCTCCTCGATCCGCGGAGAGGTTTCGCGCGCCCGTCATCGAATCGGCTCTTCTCGCTCAGGACCTTCGATCGCCATATACGTGATCGGCAGGCGCCAACACGGCCGAGCACGCCTCGTGGTGGCGGGATGACGATCGAGCTCGATTTAATCGAGTTTGTTCCCTCGAGGTGACAGCAGAAATAGACTGGCGAACTTTAATCGTTTTGTTCCGCGTGCGGCGCGCATGACTCGAGCGGAATTCGCCGCTTCTTTCGGCCATCGCATACCGGATCGATGATGATAATGAGGTCGGCTGGACGAGAGATTTTCTCTCGAATCTTGTTGGGTGAACGATCGCTCCTTTTTGATTAAACAATTTTACGATTTTTCCAATTTTTGTTACGAAAATAATCGAAGCGATTGGGTGATCTTGTATTTAGTTTCATTATCGTCTTGTTTATCTTGTTAAATAAGCTTTTTAATAATCGCTTAAAAAGCTTGGATATATCGATAAATAATCCTCTTGCATCTTACTTGATTTTTATAGAAAAATTGAAATTCGTAGCTCCATTAACGAAATAAGAAACTGGATCATTGCTGGAAATATTAAATTTAGAAACCTGAAAGTGATACAAGAGAAAAACCTAACCTAAAAGGGTCTCAAATCCAGAAGAAAAAAATGTCTAGACCACTTTCGAGATACGGAAAATTGAAATTCGTAGCTCCATTAACGAAATAAGAAACTGGATCATTGCTGGAAATATTAAATTTAGAAACCTGAAAGTGATACAAGAGAGAAACCTAACCTAAAAGGGTCTCAAATCCAGAATAAAAAAATGTCGAGACCACTTTCGAGATACGGAAAATTGAAATTCGTAGCTCCATTAACGAAATAAGAAACTGGATCATTGCTGGAAATATTAAATTTAGAAACCTGAAAGTGATACAAGAGAGAAACCTAACCTAAAAGGGTCTCAAATCCAGAATAAAAAAATGTCGAGACCACTTTCGAGATACGGAAAATTGAAATTCGTAGCTCCATTAACGAAATAAGAAACTGGATCATTGCTGGAAATATTAAGAAATTTAGAAACCTTGCTAATAAAAACCTGAAAATGATACAAGAGAGAAACCTAACCTAAAAGGGTCTCAAATCGAGAAGAAAAAAATATGGAGACCACTTTCAGATTTCCAGGACGAATCGAAGGAAGGAACGGAGTTCAAAGCAATTATTGGATCAAGTGTACACACTTTCCGCGGGTTGGCAGGCATGACCGAGTGATTTGTCGAAGCGAGACTGGTTGCACGCGATGGATTTGCGTGCAAGAAAAGTGGTCTGCGCACCGAATGAAAACGGAAATGTCGTCCCGCCGCTCGATACTCGTTTGCATTTATTATAGTTCGAGCACACGTTTATACGTATATATATATAGGTTATATCGCGCGACGAAATCGAGGCGTGTCTATACCGGCGCGTCGGCATGCATCATCGGCGTCAATCACGACGCAACACGACAGTCCCGATCGAGTGCATGCAAATAATAAAGGATATCGTCAGACGTTTAATTAAACAAACACGATACGGGCCGTACGTGTCGCGCGAATCAATTTTTTCCTTTTTCTTTTTTTCTCCGTCTCAGCTTGCTCCAATTAGATCAATCTTATTATCACGATGCGATTTGAAATACAGTCAGAATGGAAAAAGAATGTTTGTTTCGATTTTATAGTAGAATTTTTAAAAGTTCGAACGAACGGGGTTGGAAAAGAAAATCGAAAACTTGAGGAATATCGTAAAATAATAATAATTTCGAGTCGTATCTAACATCGTATCGCGGTGAAACCAGGATTAGATCGTTATCTCTGCTTGTATTAAAAAATTCAAAGAAACAGATAAAATTGCCCACAGATATATAATAACAGGTTTGTGTACTTACGCTTAACACCTTCAACGACCAAATATTCGCGTATCCTCGTATCTTTTCAACATGCAATATTCCTACCGGCTTTCGATACAATCCTTTATCCACGTTCACTCCGTGTTCCGGATCTCCTCTCTCTCCCCCCCCCCTGAAAAAAAAATCGCACGAATCAGCTTCCTACGATCTCCCGAGGAACCTGTTATTAGCACACACCGAAGTCTGGTAGAAAACTGGGTCTTCGATGTCGACATCCGGCCCCGGTCACCAGATTACGATACGCTTAGAAATTGTTGCCTAAAAAATTCCGATCGCCGTGTGGGCCGGCAACATGTTTGTCAGCGGTTCCTCGCCGTAATCCAGAGGTATGCGTACAGCGTGCACACGCGGTGCCACCGCGATCCGCGCGCCATTGTTCCGTCTGTCAATTCTAATTGCACCGACTTACGCCAACGATATTCATTGAAATCTCGCTCGCTGCCTCCACGCCATCGTCAAAATGCGTGGTACACGGGCCGGGCGTATTAATCATTTTCAGGCAACCGGTCGCCAAGAAATTCGTGCCCCGATGAATTTCATCGGAATACGCGTTGCAATCGGCGATACGATCGCTTCGGATGGATTTCTTCTTTGGCCGAATTCTTTTTCCTTTTCTTTCCATCACTTACTCGATGCGAAGAGAAGAATTTGGATCGCAACGACGAGAATTTTGTATCAAAGAAGTAATTAATTTTAGAATTGTAAAAGGGAAGAATTTGTTAATCATAGGTTGGATTTGTTTGTATCAGCGACCGATTAGGTCTGTTTGATATTTCACGAGCAGCATAGTTGTGAGTATATTAGTAGGCGAATATCGAAACACGGTTGTGCAAATTGAAAATAAATTGAAACGAGACTGAGTGAATTACGAGCTCGAAGGCGAACGTGTAAATCAAATTCGTGCGCTCCCGGACGAAAAGGGAGCCCCTTTCTTTTAATTTCATTTTTCATTCGTAACCTTGTTGCGAGCGTCACGCTCAAAGCTTCCTTCGAGACGTTGCAATTTACCGCATCATCAATAAAACTGCATAAAGGTTCGTTACGCGAGTACGTGTCGACGTGCAACAGCGATTATTATTAATCATCCATCTCCATGTACATTTTTAATTATAACTTATCGCGTACAATTAAAACCATCCTTTCCCTTAAACTTTTATTCATAATTATTCGTCTCGATTGATCCTTCTTTCGAAAGAAGACCAATCTTTTTTTCGAAATATCACACATTTCACTCGTATTATACTTGCCATCATTTTTAAAACAAATTTTCCTCTAATTATCATCATCCTTAAATTGTACGTCTTATATTTTGACCAACGAGCTGTAAAGTAATATAATATAAAGAATTTCTATCTCTATATTTTATATCTCTCGAATATTTTGCGATTATTCCAAAAAGAAAAAAAGGTATTTTATTTAACCTTATCGAGAAATTAAATATTCAGTTATAAATACCTTTGGAGGTTTGGATAAAAATTTAAAAATGGCCGCCTTTAATCGCGGTTTCGCACGAATCGACGATTTTCTCAATGGACCCGCGTCCTCGAAGCCCTCTTAACCAGCTCGTTGTCCGAGTCTGAAGAACTAACGCCACTTCTGCCGTTCAGACAGAGTCGCGGGCCGCGCCATTAACTTCTCATTAGCATCGCACGCTGACACTTTCCACGAAACCGCGCTCAGACCATTCAGCTTTCCTCGTCGACTGCATTTTCGCCGGTGGATAGCTCGGGTCAACGTTTTAATTGGAAGGTCGTGACCTCGCGACCACGGAAGTCGGTGTGCTTTATTAACGCATTGCGACGTGTATTCTCTTCTATTCGGTCACACCGAATGCATCTCATCAAAAATTGTCTCCCCGAACCCTATCAGCGTTTAAAATGCTAGTCCTATTGAGAAAGTATCGAATTGATCCAAGTCTTAAACGAATTTTTTCGAGATCTTATTTTCAATTCTACGATGCGATGATACCATCCTTTTCAAGGGGACAGAAATGAAATCGGCAAAAAAGAAAGAAGAAAGAAAAAGTCTTGAAAAGAATCCCGAAAAATCAATCAGAGGAGAAGAAAGAGATTACTTTTTTTCTTTCCTATTCAAAATGTGACATCGACAAAGAGACGATTAGCCGCGATTAGTAAGTAAATACACGACTCTTTGACAGAAATAAAGCGACTGTTGGTTCTTTCATTCATGAGTTACACGGTCGCCCTGTTAGCGATTGTAAATTCATGAGTGTGGGAAGGAGAGAGAGAGAGAAAAAAGTAGCTCGTCGAGCATCGCGATCGCCCGTTGTTTGCAATTTCGTAGGCCTTCGCTCGAGCAAGGACCCCCAAGGTTGTCGGTTCTTTCGACCGATATGGAAAGCACGTAACCTACTACGAGCCTCATCCTTTACCGCCTGTCATCGACGACCCTGACAGTCTCTCTCTGTTCTCCGGAGAACTACGACCTCTTCTGTTCGAAACAACCAAGTCTGCGGAAGATCGAATTGCTTCTTTGAAATTTTTTTTTCTCGAAATAATATGTAAAAGAATTGGATCAACGATTTTAAGAATCAAATTCGAGCGGATCAATTTCGAATTCTCTGTAATTTAATAGGATTTAATGTTCCTCACCCGTCGTATCTTTATTTAACGCTATATTTCGAGTGGAAGAAATGTGTATCTATAAAACAATTCACCAAATTGCAGTAAGCTTATAGGAACGTCTGTCGTCCAGCTGTGGTTGATTAGCGCTAGCATCGACTCCAGAACAACTTATTAACCGCGATTAACGCGGAGTACAGTAATAACGTCCACGTATAATAACTGTTATTCTCTCTTTTACCGATCCTTTTGTGCAGAACGTATTATTATTGCGCTCGGAATACATTATTACTTCTCCCTTCGAATCTCATTTTCCAATGGAAAGTATCACCATTGATAAAAAATTATTAACGTCACTATTCCCCAATTCTAAGTTTCCCCTAGGGATAACCCGTTTCTAAAAATCCTTAATCTTTCCCCAAATCGACGTAACCTGGAAATGAAGGAAAAAGAGAATAAAAAATTCGCGATCCGAGAGGTTTACTATCCATTGGTTGCAGGCGGGTTCGCAATAAACACCGATAACATATTATGATATAAAAGCTAGCCACGATTCGTATTTTCCACGGCTCGATTCGTGGGAGAAATAATTTTCGCGTACCGTTCTCCCAATGATCATTGGCATGATCTGGTGTATCCACGATTATTTGCATATCCCATGCAATTTCAATATTCTATTTCATCTCGTGTGCGTGTACCACATCTGGCGTTTCGAGCCAAGTATTACAATCTCCTTTGGGCGCAAGTGTGATTTCTAACGCGACATCACTTCCGTTGCGCGCGGATTATTGGAAAATACAACTTCGTCATTGTTTATTGATCGTTAATCCACCGAGTTATGGAGAGGGACGAAAGGTGGAGAAATCTTTTGCTTTTAAGAAAAAGTTACAATTACGCCAGGCTTTCTTTTAACCGAGTCACATAAATTCGTAAATTTATAAATCGTAAATAAAATAAAGTATCGATTCCTAGAAGGAGAACACCACAGTGGTATCTTTCTCGACGATCGAAACTTAGATTAGAAAAATAATTGAACAGGTGAAAGAAAAGGCATCTTCTCTTGAACAAATTATAAACTATCTCGTGTAATTTCAAGAGAAGCATAACACTTGTGCGACGTAGAAAAAGATATTTTCGATCTGACGACAAATCGACGTCAACGACCTTACCGTTAATCGACTTAACGTGATAATAGGCTGAAGAATCGTGCCACCCTTACTTCCTCGAGAAAGTTCGATTCGCCGGCGCAAGGAAGTCCGTTACATCGAAGAATCAAGACTTTGACTCGAAGACCTACGACGGAGCACAGTTCCTCCTCCCTGTACACGCTATCGCTCCGTCACGACCGTGAAACCATCTTTCATCTGCATTGCTGATGTGTCTATCCGATTATTCGATCGTCTGCAACTCTTTTTATATTATTTATGAAACTCCAAATCTCTCTATTAAAAATTCCAACGCCTCGATATCTTCTTCTATGTTTAAAGAATCTTGAGAAACGTCTCGAAGTTGCAAAGAGACGAGAGATTCGGCGAGAAGAATAGCATACCCACTCATCGATGCAGCCGTAAGTTTCTTCCTCAAAAGAGCACAATTTTTATCACCTTTTATCCTATTAATACCAGTAGATATATATATAGCACCGTTTCTATGAATGAAAATCACATTCCTACGCGAGGTATTCGCGCCAACTCTCAGCCAAAGAGTCGAGAGGCGAACGAAACAAAGGAACATAAAACTCGATGCGAGGCAAGGAACGATGCTCGATCGTAAAGCTCCGGCTGTTAGCTCGATCGTTCCCGAACGTGCAATGATTCAATGGTGGAAGGGCGTGGGCAGTTGTTACGCGGTTGGGACCACTTGTGAAAAGGAACCAGAGGCACCTGCACACCGCCCACGAGAAGAAGAAGAGGAGGAGAACGCCAAGGGCCCGGTGTATCCCAGACGCTGGAGGTCGGTGGATATTACTCGAGAAACGGTGAACATCTTAACCCTTAACTGGCCAATACATCACATCCGTTGCGCCACTTTGGCTCGCCTCTTCCTTCCTTCGTGACGGCCAACCAGGGGGCGGGACGAGGTTATTAAGGGTGGCTATAAATATTGCATCTCCTTGCGATCCCTCGCATTTTCGACAAATCTCTCTCCAACTCCGATTTTCTTATCTTCGAGATTAAACGTAATCAATGTTTTTCACGTTCACGCTATTTCGTTGATTTATGATTCAATGGAAGCACGACAATTTTTTAATTGCTTTGAACAATATCTGAGTTATTCTTTATATTTCGAATCTTTCGTACTTTATTTATCAACATATTGCCTCGATAATTTACGTGATTTTAAATACGATGACTTGAAATATGTGACAAGACAGCGATATCCTAAATTCCTAGAAATTTCGAAAAAATACATTTTAATTTATTCCAAATTCAGGTTTATGAAAGTGTATTAGGGAATAGTAGATTCTAACTGTAATTGCTTTTAACGATATTTTTTTTAAAAGATTTAAGAAATCCTTTTAACCCAGGGACTCGCTTAAACGTCATTTTATCGTTTTATTAAAACTTGATCGACGATACGCCGCGAATTTCACCAATTAGGCCAAGCACCTCGACCGAGATACGCGTTTAAGAGAGAGAGGAAAACGAAGAAGCGTCCCCCCTCCAGAGATTAAGAAATTTGCATACCGTAATGTGGACAGAGTGCTCGTGGGCGTGACAAATTGAACTTATAATTTTACTCACGACCTTACTATCAACATTGCACGGTATCTTTTCTGTCATCGATAATAAAAGGAAAGAAGAAGAAAAAAAAACCATCGAGCATTGATTAAAAATGAAAAGTTCCTTCGACTCGAATTATTTGAGATCATTTTCTCGTATCCGTGTACAGATGACGATAATAATTTTTCATCGAAATATAAAATAACCACAGAGTGGCAACGATATACAACGTTGATTAATGCAACAACGAACGAAACTTGTAAAACTTTTTGACGGTGGCGTTTCGCGCCGATTTGTCAACGTTCGGAATTTTAACGATGGCCAAGTATTGCGCGTTTTTATCCCGTGTAACGAACGCCGAGAGGTGAAAGTCCTCCCACGTTGTCGACGACGCTTACTTACCGAATTCGCCTCGACGATTTTCATACGTGAAAATTCACGAGAGAGAAAAAGGAGGGGGTTTTGAAAACATATTCAATTGCGAAACGAATGCCACCGAGCATTTATCACACGGCCATCTTAAAACGTGCCTGTTTTTTTTTAAATCTTACACAGCTTAGTCAAAGCTTGACTTTGTATTTGTTCGTACGAGTTAATTTGAAATTTGGGAATTTCAAAAAAATATTCAACGAATTCATCTCTGGTAATAGGAAAAAATTCTCAAGAGATACTTAAAAGAGCGTCAAACTTGAAAGTACAACGAAATTTACATAAATAAGAGGAACAGGTTTAACTTTATAAAGTGATTTTAACTAGCTTCGATTTGACTAAGTTTCGAGGCAAAGGGGATATCCATTGAGGATAGATTGATCAACTATTTAAACTATCGATATATTGCGTGATGATAAATTAAACATGCAACCGTTCTCAGGAATCTGGAAAATACATGTACGCATTAAGATTTGTGTACAGAGAACATATGCTGCAATTTCCACGAGATCCCGGGGAATACCAAACCGAATGCATAATGAGCAACGACGCACCATACATAGATATCGTTCGACGTGTTAAATGAGAATCATTAGATCGACTTAAGTGGATTTTCTAATTGCCGCCATTATTTTTACGCGGTTACTTTGCATCGGCAATTACGGCCGGTAAACAATTTGTCGTTGCGGCTATGAACCAGCTGGCATGAACTAAATTATATCGTTGCCGCAATACCACGTGATAAACGACGAGTTTGAATGAGATATAACGTGTTTTCACGATGCCTTTTTCTTTTTAACATGATTCCCGGTATATTTGTTAATGGAAAAGGATTATTAGTACCTTCCGAAATCCAATTATTTAGTAGTATTTACAACGTTTCTACTTTCGAATTCTTTCCCTAATTATTTCGAAATTACATTGATTCTGATCTTCCAATTCGAGTTTAAATTTTTCTTTATCTCGTTAGAATTAAAATTTTCCTAATGATATCCTCATTAGATTAAGATTTCCATAGATCGTAAAGCTGTCTCAACATTTTTTTTTATACGCTTATATTTTGATATTCCATCTCTCTAGTTTAATCAAGATTATCCCAAACTTCCCTATATCTCAAATCTAAAATTCCCCATATTCCAATACAACTCTTCGAGATTCTCCTTACTTACCCGATACTTCAAATTACTTAACCGATATCGATACCGAAGAAAAGTACACCGCCGATGCCTCACGAAACGTTTGCTAATCGTCTCCATTATTTTCAGCATGCACGATGGAATCGTCGCTGTTATTATCGCCACGGTGTCCGTCATAAATCTCACGGCTCGCGGACGTTTCAAAAATGCCGCCTCCCTTCCGAGATCCTGTTGTATTGTACGTAGAGCCGACAGGCCCAGACAGAGGGAGCCGCGTGCTGACTCACGTATAGACACGTGCACGGACCCACGGCGTGGACCATTGTTGGTGGCTGCTGCTGTCCGAGAACGAGAGCTGTCTCGCCATATGCGGCAAGGACGCCGATGACTGCGGTGTATTGGGCCTCGTAATGGGCCTTACGCGCACCTTTACCCGCGCTTAGAGCCTTTGGAATTGGAGGAAAGTACAAGGATGGTGAACGATGGTAGAATGTGTTCTGGATTACGATTAATATATTTATTATCGTATTCGTGATATTGAAAAACCAAGGAGTTAGGAATGTTTCAATTTAGGTTTTTCCATAAATTAAAATATATTATTATTCCTGGGATGATTTTATATTGGATTTTTATATTCCACGCGTTTCGAAGGATTCGAAGAAAGAATCTCACGATCGTTTCGTTAAAGCTTTTTATTTTTTTTATTTTTTTTTTTTTTTATGCAAATTTTCAATTTACAACTTCTCGTAGATAAAATGATATAACGTAACATACTCAACGTTGCATATAATAATCATAATAATCAATCATCATCTTCATTCGCAATGATGATAATAATAATCGTAATAATAATAATAATCATCGCAATAATAATAATAATCATTCTTAATCAGAATAATAGCGATAGTTTGCAGTTCTTGCAATAATATTAATATTTGTAATCATCGTTATTGTTTTTTTTTTATTTTTTTCCTTTTTTATTTTCATCATAGCGGTAAAACCGCGGCTGCTTGGGGTTATGAAGCTTAGGTTTAAAAACACGAAAGAGTTTTACCCCCACATTCGAGACTTGAAAATCTACGAGCAATTTTTTTTTTAATATATCTTTCGGAACGAACTGTGGTCTCTTCTTCTTCTTCTTCTTCTTCTTTTTTCAAATATTTTGTACGACGAATAGTTCGGACGTTCCTCGATCAGGGAAACAGCGTTTTGTCGAATTCAGTTTATCGAGAACTTTTGGACGGGAAATATTGGTATTTTTTGGACGAATAATTTTTTTATATACATTTTTTTCATCTTTTTGTATCTTTCGTAAAAGAAAAATGTATTTTTATAACGTAAAATTATACTAGGAGGGAATAAAAATTTTATAATATCATAAATGAATTGAAAATGCGAAGAGAAAAACTTCTTTTCTTATATAATTATAAGATACAATTCTCAGACATTCCGTACAAATTAAACGTAACTTCGATGCTCTTATTTTCGATATAGCAAATAATTAAATAGCAATAATAATAGGGAAAATAATCCACGCATCGTTCGAACATTACAGAGACCACAGCAATTTCCGGAAAGTGCACCTAACGCGTTTCACTAAAAAATAATTCCATTATTCTTATTCTTTTTTTTTTTCTTTTCTTTTCTTTTCTTTTCTTGTTTCGAGTATTATTACGTTTCGTGTTACAATCTCTACTCGAACATCTGGTCAACAAAATAAACTTCTTCTCTGCTTCCCTACCGGAAGTGTACTTCTTAATTCGTAATCAATGGGTGTCGTGGTTTCCGTGGCGGGACGTACTCGTTCGAGGAAACTTCGAGAGGAAACGAAACTTCGATAAATATCGAGAGGCCGATTTTAGGCCGTGTGGACACAATTTCTTTTATTAGATAATTATAAAAAATATTCGACCGCCTCCTCCACCTTGAATCTGTTGCGTTTCATTCAAAAATATTTCTCGAAATGCTACTCCATATTACGATATTTTCAAGTATCTTTACGATTTTGATTCACTCGATATACAGAAGTGGATATAGAAGTTTATAATTTTTCGTTATATATTCATTTTCATCTGTACATTCTTTTTGTATTCTATATTACAAAATTGAAAATTTAAAAGCCTTACAAATTTTTTTGAGATTTCGCAGCGATTTAAAAAAGATTCCACACAAAAAATTCTTCCATCAATTCTACGTTCATTCTCTCCGCGCAAATGAGTCTTTTCATATTGAAAAATTGAACGTAATCCGAATTACTTGAACTCTTCCATTCGAATCGCGTCAAATATTCCTCTTCGCTCCGATATTCACTCACTACTTTATTGAGCAATAATAAACTTAGTTACAGATCTTTAATTTTGCACCTTATCTACTATCTACAATTTCTATGCAAAATATTCCCCTACCCCCTCTAAATTTTCATCTTTCTATCTTCTAACGAAACGCGAGAACACGTCCCGCACGAATTCCATCTTCCCCTCAAGACACTTGATACAAAATGCCGCTACGCTCGCGTTTATGGTATAAAAAACATAGTGAAACATTGGAATGGAGTTTCGTTCAACTATATCGTCGCTATCTACATTAATGCAGTCTGTTCTTTCTTTTTTTTTTTTTTTTTTGGGGGGGGGGGGTTAATTTTTCCTGTCGAATCTCCCTTCTTCTTAAGCACCGCCTCTTTTTTTCTATCCTTATCGTTATCGTTTCTTGCGTTATCCTGTATCCTCCCTCAAGCGAACTTGCAACGCGCAAATAAATCGTCTTCAATAAATACAACCGATAGACTATATAAATAAATAATTTTTCGCACGGCCTAGCACCCGTGGCGAACGATTGAACGTAGAAATTCCGAGACCTCTTTTTCAACGAATCTCTCGATGAATCGTCTCAAGAAATCGAGATTTACACTCGTCGATATGCGTTAAGCTAAGAAAACTGATCACAAGATGTCGCGATTGTTCCATTTTGTCGTGATAACTCATTAGCTTTTTCTTTTTTCTTATTTTTCAACTCACATTTCCAACGATTCGTTCTCCTCTTCTCTCCTAATCTTCTTCGAACCTTTTCCAATTTATCCGTTTTCCGATATTTCTCGAGTCACAGAATCCTAACTATTGTATTTCGTTTCGTGATAAAAGAATCTAATAAAAAAAAAAAAAAAAGAAAAATCGACTTATCGATTACGATATACGAGAAAAAGAGAGAGAGAGAGAGAAAGAAAAATATCACGACAAAGAAGAGAGATCGCTCGTCGTTCGTGACCAACGTGCAAGGTGTAATCTCTCGTCTTGGATCAATCGACGAGCCGTCAGCCGGGGATGCAATTGACTGGAAGCAAATCGATCGGGAAGCTATTAACGCACACCAGGCTAATTGCTCGCTCGAATACTCGCTCTGTTCATCAATCGAAATTATTGTTAATCGTCGACGAGACGAATTTTCTCTCTCGTCCACCTACCTACCTACTCCTATACCTACCTATCTCCTTCCTCCTCGCCTCCTCTGTCCATCCTCTTTTCATGTCTTTCCTTTTTCCCTCTCTTTCCTTTTGTTAATTTTTTTCTTTTTTTCTTTTTTCTTTTTTTTTTCCTTTTTTATTTTTTTTTTGGTCGTCTTATAATCTTATTTGCATCACGAACGTCATCTCACGTTCAGCACCATCCGAGCACCACCCCGATACACACGCGACTCCTACGAGCTAACCGATCGACCTCGTACCGTTAAGGCCCGTTAAGCTTCGCCTCTAATCGGACGCCTTCGATCTGCCATCGCGGAAATGTGGAACCTTTCTTTTTTCTTCCCTTTCGAGAAAAAAATATCGGAGAATTTTTCGCGCGCGACTAAAGAACTCGCGAAAGAAAGAAAAAAGAGTAAGATGATTTCTATTCCTCCTTGAGATGAGATAAAATTTTCAATCACAGTGTCGTTGTACACATCAGAGATAGTTTTAAGAAAAAAGAAATCCTTCAAGCACCGTCAAAACATTTTTTCCAAAATTATCGGGTTATCTCATACGGTGATGTCGCTTCGAGAGCCAAGTATCCATGTTCGATAGAAAAATATAATAATCGTCGACTTAGCATCTTAAAATAAGATTAAATTTTCCGTCAAGAGAGACTGTCCGTCCGTGGATAAAGAGAGGTTTTCCAAGCGGAGCATTACCCAGGAAAATAACCTTAAAAAAAAAAAATGAAACGATCTTATCCCCACGCTCCAATTTAAACACCCTCTCCTGGACGCCAATCGCTCTCTTCTATCTCTACTCGCGCGTAGTTGCACGTATCCACGTGGTGATCGCGTCGTAATCGGCACAAATATCTCTGAAATCGAGGGCGTCACGAGCTCTCGCGAAGCTCCGACACGGTCCTCTTGGCCTGCGATCGAGGAGCCCGATGACCTCGAGGACACGCTTCGAACCAGCTTCATCATCGTCGTCACCATCCTCATCCTCTTCATCGTCATCATCTACACCGTCCCCTAGACGTTGTTCGACAGCCGCGAGAGAGACTTCACACGCTGTCGGACGCGACGGACATCGGCCTCTTGTAAACGGGGGCCGGTATCCTGGAGAAACCTCCCCTCTCCGACACCGACTTGGGATCCTTCCTGGGACTGGCCGTCATCTGATTGTCCTGGGGCAACGCCACGGTCCCGTTACCGTCGATCCACGCCCTGGTGAACTCCATGTTCGGCACTCCCTCCCCGGAACCGTGGGCCTGGTAATCCCTCAACAGGTCCTGGAGCTTCTGCACCACCTCGCGCTCGTCCTGCAAATGGCCCACTTTCTGAAGGATCTGCTCGAGGAGGGGATTGGCCACCTTGGTCGGCGAGGATTGAAGCGATCCAGTAGCTGTCTTCATCCTCCTCCCGTTCCTATCGTACTGCATACCACCGCCGTTCGAACTTTGCCTGGGCAGGCTCTGCCTGGCTGGACTCTTCCTGCTGAAGTTGGGGGCTGTCGTCGTCGTCGTCGCCGCCGTCGTTGCACAATTGTTGGCCGACGAGCCTTGGGGGTTCAGGAAAGTGTCGGATTGAATGCTGGGCCTCTGCCTCGCCTGCCTACCGTTCCACGTGTTGCTACCGCTCACTGGACTCTGACAGCTTTTACCGCCGGCGATCACCGCCGACGCCTTGCTCAGACTTCCCGTTGGCGGCTTGCGTAAGCTGTTCCTTATAGTGCCGCGTTTCAAGGGACTTCCTTCTGGGCTCGAGTTGCTGTCCCTGGGCGTTCTGCTTCCGGACGAGGCTCTGGAAACGTTGCTGTTCTCACGCACGATCGAGTTGGCGCGAGGGGTACGGTCCCCGGAGGAGGAGGCCACGCTTCTCGAGGGGGAGGCTCGAAGAGGACTGGGTGGGCCGATACGGATCTTGCGCAGACCCGTTTCGATGCTCTCCGTTTCCACGCACGACCTCTCCTCTGGCTCTGGCTTCGAGGGTTGCTCTGCAACAGGGGATGCAACCAGACGATGCGGATTAACCGTGGATTAACCTTGGTTTAAGAGTTTATTTATTCGATTTAAAGGGGACATTTTCTTCCTATTCTCGCCGTGGCGTTTATTAAAGTTACGAATACGGTTGTTGGATGTTGGTTGAATTGGATGTAAATCGATTGCGTAACTACGACTTCCGCATGCGATCTCGCGTAAATGTCACCGGCTTGTTTATTCTCCAGCTCTCGGTTTTCGACGAGATTTAGGATTCGACGAGAACGGTGCGTGGGCAATTGGCCGAATTTACGATCAAGATAATCGCGTCCGACTTCTTTACGTCACATTCTTTACGAGTGAAGAACGAGCGATTTTTGCGCGCTTTTTGTTAATCGAATTCGTTCTTATATGCACTTTATACAATCGAAAGGTAAAAATAGTAATCAAAATTTTCACTCGCGAAAACGAAACAAATATCTTTAATTTTTTTAATTTAACTCCTCGTTCTCTTCGAGCAATTATCTTATTATTCGAATTCTTCCTCCCCCCTGAAAATGAAAATTTTATTCCCCACTTTCTTCTTATCCTCGCGATATGCTTCTACGGCATCGGTGCTCAATTTTAATCGAAGATATTACGATTGCATAATTTCGGTAATAACGTTTGTTGCGCGACGCAGAGAACGATTATATTCTGACTTTATAGGGGGTAAAGAAAGTTATTGGTGGAAGTTTATCAATTAGATAATAATAAACGCGAGAACATTCAAAAAAGTCGTGGAACGCATTTTTAATGGTACGCGAAATACATTGCCAAAAACAATTTTTACAAATATTATTTCAAGGAAATATTTTACGCGATCTGGACGTGTTCCAAGATAATCGGCATAATTTCTCGATGACACTATTCCTCTCGAAAAATAAATTGTAACAAGTAAATTGACGTTCAAAGTAGTTTGAATTGATATATTATAATAGAAAATAGTCGATTCAACGATTATTCCAATTTGGATGCTCGATAATATAATAATCGAAATAATTCATTTTAACTACGACTAACTTTGATTTTCTAATAATAGAATGCGCTATTTAAAATTTAATATTCTCCATTGTTTTAATTCTCACACATTGCCGTATCCTTGATAATATTAAAATTCTAAAAAAAAAAAAATTCCAATCTAATTAGAAATTTCAATATTGCATTACCTTTTAAATACCCACTATCGAATATACAATTCCCAATCTTCCATAGATACTTCCTTTTTCAAAATCACCTTACCACCTTCCTCCCACGGTCGAGACGAGAAAGGAAATCGAATCATTATTTAGAAGTGGATCACGGTAGCTCCACTTACGTCATACCCCTAACATAAATAAAACGCATAATAAAACGTATATGATATCCTACGTAATCGAGAGCTCCTCTTCGTATTTTATTATACACCGTCCAATACATTTTGGACCACCTTGTAGCTCATTAATATTCAATCTACACGAACACACGTGTACACTTAACCTGACATTTAACCGACTGTGAAGGATTACGCGAAGAAAGGGGTATCTGTGTGCGTGTATCGCCAAGCGTGGGCGATCTTCAACAGCAACCTGTCCACGGAACAATCGCCAACGGTCGATCCTCGATAACGTTTTGCCTCCAATACCGTGATTCACGCACTTGACACATACTCCACATCTTTCTATGCTCGGGACAACGGTTTCCGCGCACTGCTACCTTCGTATTTCCCTTTATTTGCGTTTCAAAATTTAATTTTTTTTCCTTCTTCTTCTTTTTAAAGAGAAATAATTCGAACGAAAGTGTGACGATTCGTATTTCCTTTCCTTTTTCGTAATTGTAAACATTACGATTTTCAAATTTATGCATGTTTATTCGAATATTTTTTAATATATTTCCTCTTGAATTTAAACAATTTTTCAGTTTTCGATTAAAATATTATATATTCCATAATTGTTTTGTAATTTTCTCTGATATCCAAGCGACTTTCCCGGATTAGAATTTTTGATTGATGAAAATATTCTATGCTACGCTGGAATGGGACAAAACACGATAAAAACAAGCATACAAGGCAATTCTATACACCGACGAAAGAATCTGAGGAGTGGGACAGCGAAGATTTATAGAGCTCGAACGCGAATTAAATTCTTGTTACCAGGCTGGACAATCTCAGATAATAAAGTTACTAGATAAACGAATATTAATTTTTAGAATCTCTAAATACAATAAACGAATAATTACGTTTGTTAAAACTTGAAATGGGAAATTAAAAAGAGAAATGTTGCAATAAATTCAATGCGTAAATCATGTTAAGAAAGAAAATAAGTAAACGAAGAAAAGAGGGAAATAAGAAAAATATCGAGAGCTCGAGAAAGTTTGAAACGCAAGAGGATATGTACTTGTACAATAGTTCGTTTTGTTCGTCCATCCTTGATACGTTCGTATTAAACTGAATGACTCGCTTTGATCGAAAAGCCACGCGAGAATCATGCGTTTTCTTCGCAGCGGGATGCGATTATCACGATCGTTCGACGATTTCACTCGACTTACAGTAATGAAACGGCCTATATGCTAAGAGTCTATTTAACCAATATTCTCTTTCTTCCTTTTATCTTTCTATTTAATGATTTGTCATTTGTATTGGAAAAGAATTTTTCAGAACGGAATATAGCAAGTTGGATATAATTTTATGCTCTAATCATTTTGCCAAAGAATCGATAATCGTTATTTATTTAAAAAAATTTCAAGTAAAAATAAATAGCTAATAAATAACGATCTTGAAAAAATTTATCAAAGGATACGAGAAGCGATGAATGCCTTATTATACCAATTGTACGTTCTTTGTAATTGTACGTATTCAAAAAATCCACGACTCTCAACTTTCGTCATTTCTCCTGAACGGAATTAGAAAAGATCGTATTCATTTCTGATCTGAAAACGAATTCGTAAAAAACTTTTTCCTTCAACAATACTTTAAAAAGATTTGGATTGGTTTACATAACCACTCTAATCTCCTTTAACTAATAACCACAGTCACAGGGGATCGTTCGTCAAAGTGATTTTCGAAACCCTAACCTTAAACGATTCTAACAATCGAAAACACCAACACACATTCCCCCAAAAACTTTCGCCATTCACGAATTTCCATCGCAACCTCGACCCGGCCAACGGTATTACAACACGGTATTCGCGTAACAGGCGTGCCAACCCACGCAGCCTTGACAGCCCATAAATCCCAACGCGCGAAATAACGCGAGCACGAAAAAGAAAGTTTCCGACTCGAAAATAGCAGAAATGAAACGAGAATCTTGCTTACTTTGACAATCGGCAACCGTGGGCGACCCTTGCGTGCAAGTCCCGGAATTTCCGTTTCCACCAGTTGGCTGGACTGCTCCTAAGCTTCTGTAACCTTCGTCGGACACTTCGCTGCAATTGTCAGAGTGCTCTCCGTCGTGCGGCGACTTGGTGTAATGTACGTTCCCCGTTACGTCTTTGCTGAAATTCTCCAACACGGGCTCCTCCTTGATTGCCGGTGGACTAGGGGTCGGGCTGCGACTACTCGAGTCCTCGCGACACTTGTAGTTGTAAATCGTCGGCTCGTATTTCGGCGTGTCGTCTTTCTCCACTGCCCTGCGTGCCACGCCACCGTCGACAACGTATCGTCTCGTGAATTCCTCTGTTAGGGGGACTTTCGTGCGGATTTCTTGATGGAGATCCTTCTTCGCATCCTGGAAAAATGTTTCGGGGAAATGTTCAGTTTTCGTTGAGAATTTTCTCCAGTGGCAATTTGTGTCAACCTTTTGAATAACGAGTTTATTATTCGTTTCTTGAGAAGTATAATTGGTTATATTTTCTCAATTTTGATCTTATCTGTTATCCTTGACCCAACGTCCATATAAATAACTCCTGCTCACCCATAATTCCTCAAAATTACCTTTGCTTCCTGATGCTGCCTTCCATGATGGGTCGGTGAACGAGCCTCTTCGTAGAGGCCTCTGCCAGCCGAATCCACCGCAGATCCACCCTTCGCGCTGTCCACTTTCGTCGTCGGGCTGTTGGACCTCAGTTGAGCCTTCGGTGTTGGGGATCTCGAGCGTTGCTTGCCAAAATCTGACTGATGAACAGGGCTGCCCAAGAACTTCCTCTGTGGCGTTGGGCTTCTCGATCGATTGATCTTTCGTTGCTCGTCGCCGCCCGTCGTCGTTTGTTGCTGTTGTTGCTTATTGCCACCGAGCTGGTGGGGCGTGGGCGATCGGGAGCGGTTGCTGGAAACGCCCTTGGCAGCGTGCGCCGATTGCTGATTCTGCATCGTGCCCGCGCACGAGCCGACGCTCGACGCCGAACTCCGTCGAGTTCTAGGGGGTGATCTGCGGATCAGCAACCGGATTTTTCTCTAACGGGTTGTGGGGCAGGCAATTATGCAAGCTGGAGGACATTCTACGCTTTGCATTCTTTTTTTTTATGTACATTTCAGAGTTTTTTATTTGTTTATTTGTTCTTTTTTCTTTTTAGTTTTAATTATATGACCGGGCTTTTGAAATCTTTTGCCCTTCAATGCATATCTTGCCTATCCTTCTATATCGTAAAATAGCTTCAACGTGTTAGTTATGTTCTACTTTGAATGTTAGTCATTTGAATTGAGATGATTTAGATATTAGCGAGAAATTGTGAATTAGAAATATTAGATTTTAATGGGATAGATCAGTCGACATAAAAGGGTATTGATTCAATATATTAAAATATAAATAATCTATTCGACAGAATAGAGATGTAAACGATGAAGAGAGATCTTTTAAAATTTCTTATAAATGTTTTGAAAGTTAATTTAAGGTAACAAAGAAAGATATATATCTTTAGTTCAGAATACGAAGATATTTTTATCCTTAAATCCAGGATTCTTCTCATTCTAACAACGCAACAATCATAATCTCAGGTGCATAATCTTTTATTATTAAGGAAGCGGTAGAAAATCTTTGCTTTGAAACGAATGACTGCAGACAGGCAAATGACACCTTGGAAGAAGAAAATTACTCACCTTTCGTAATGTACCTGCGCGCTGCCAAGGTCGAACGACCCTCCAGCCTTTTGAATCAATTTTGCTGAGATCATCGAGCGATGTGCTGCAAAAAAAAGAAAAAAAAGAAAAAATTATAAAAATAGAAAAAGAAAAAAAAACATTTGCGATCGCGCGTGCAAAGTTATGCATCCTGATTGCACAATTGGTCACGATATTCGTTTTTCGTCTGGTTTTTGCTAGATGGTCGTTAAAGGATTGGAACGTCATTTAGTGCTAATAGATATCTGTAAGCAAGTTGACTTCAATGCATGGAAAAGGATTAAAACGTTTATAAATAAAAATTGAATGTGTTTTAATCGTGTTGAGGGATAAGAATGAATGGAAATGAATAGAAGTAGTCTTTTTTTTTTGTTATTTTGTTCTTTTGTCATGATTTAAGAAGGAAAGGATTTAATCTGTGATGTAATGAGGAGATTCGTGGGATATATTTTATGATAAAGAAGATGATTGAGAGAACTGTGAATCTCGGATATTAAGATGTAATAAAAATATTATAAGAAACACTCAAAGAAATATTTAATAAAAAATCTCAATTGGGAAAGAATTCAAAAAATAAATAAAATTAAGTTAAAATTATAAGTTAATAAAAGAAATATCTTACGATCAAAGAAACGTAAATATTTGCCACTTGTTGTTAATTTAAAATTAAGACCTATTAAATCATCGATCTTACTATTTATTTTCGATAAAAAAAAAAAAAAGAAACTCCTCGAATCATCATATTTTTTTAAAACAAATACAAATCTGACAGTTCGTAAATTTGCGACCACAAAAAAAATAAAGAAAGAACAGTCCATCTTTAACAAACTCGTAACACGTAACAAAATCTCCGAAAGTCTCCGATCATCATCTTTATTTTCGACGACAATGAGCTCATCCTTGTTTAAACTGTCACCGTTGTCCCATATTTTTTTATATGTTTCACGATTAGCGCCATCAAAAAGAAAAAAGGAAAAAAAAAGGAAAAGAATAATACGAAAAAAAAGAATAAATAAAAAGTAAAGAGATTGCGTGAGAAATATTGAAAGATTCACTTACAAGTTCTGCATCGACATGGATCGTGTTTATCCAAATAATGGCTAAGGGTGTCCCAACCTCCACCTACTCGAACCATAACGTGGCTTCGAAGGATTCGCACGAATATCAACACTTTCGTGTCTCCGATTCGATATTTCCCTTCGGAAACGCGAATCATAGGGAATTGAGTGGGGCATGTGCACCTTTCTACCAAATCACGAACCTGAAATATAAAAATAGCAACGTGTTATTAAAAATTTTGGGGGAATTATAAAGATATTTGAAAATTATTCAAGAATGGATTTTTAATAGTTTCAATTTTTACCTTTTTAAATATCTATCACACAAATGGATCGAGTTAAATGTGTAGAAGAATTCGTATTAAAACGCTATAAAAAAAATTTTACTGTGCAAATTTAAAAAATGTTAAATAACGAAAAGATGCGTGAAAAAAATATTTCTGTGAAATTTTGAATTTTAAAAAAAAATACAAAGGAATATTTAAAATATACATTTTTTTTTTTTGGTATACAATTATTATGAACAGTTGCGAGAAAATTTATCCGTTAAATGTGTGTTAAATCATTGTTATGGAATTTCAAGCGATCGTAGAGACTTCGAAATACTCGACTAATTAGATTACAAACATAATCGGATCAACTGATATTTCACGTTTTCTTACAACATGTATTTCGATGTAGGATAGATTTAGATTCTAATCTTAAACGCGATGTTAAGAGATACAAAAGGTTGGAAAGTAACTAGATTAAGTAAATATCTTGTGAAAACAATCGATTTAATCTTTTCACTATTATATATGAATTTCGCACTAGCATATCTTCTTATATTTCAGAACAAATTTTTCTCAAAGAAACCAAAGCAATAAAGCTTTTTAAAGAAATAAAAATATAGTTAAAAAATTTCTCTTATCTTTCAATCAAAATTGGAAGCACTAAATACATTTTTATATTTACCTTCTCGTTTAATATGTTATTTTAAATATCTTTTTCTTGTATTCAAGAATCACAATTAATAAAATAATTCCTTTTGAATTACACTCTAAATATCTTTTTTCCTGTAACAAAGAAAAAAAAAGAAAGAAAGAGAAAAAGAAAAATACGAATCAGTGGATTTTCCTGTCTGATATTTACATACACGATAATTAGCTGAACAAAACGAATATTTTGAACAAAACGATTCAACGATCCAAATAAAAATGATATCAGTTCCCGTTGGATAATGCTCTTCACCATTCGCCTTTGGGTATGTCTACATTTTTCTGGATTTTCAATGCGGCGAAGTGAAAGCAGTACTGCGCCCTATCTGTCCGTCCGTCAAATATGCTCGCGGCACTGCGAGATCCCTCTAAAGGATTTAAATTTTATCGACTTTTAACCGGTTGTTAATTTTGTTCTCACCCGCCATGACGCGGGCAATACTTCCTGCTTCTACATTCTAAAAATATTTCCACACTAGATGAATTATTATTCGAGGAAATGATGCTTGAAAACGTATTATTCACGTTATTTGAATTATAACAGTTTTGCATTACGAAACATCTTTTCGTTATCTTTTCGATGATAATTATACGATTTTTAATTAAAACACATAAACCGTATTAAATACCACGTGCCCACTTGGATCCTAAAATTCGAAATGTAAAAATATTTGCGAATATAGAGATCTCGTATTTATTAAAATATACAAAAGGAAACTCTTCTGATTCGTCGTAACTGCAAACTAAAATTAACTAGAACAAAAAAATTACTAGATCGAACTATCCATATCTATCAATTTTCCAACTAAATATACGATTTCCGAAGATAAAAGAAATTCCTGACAGTAGGAGGGAAAAAAATATCAGAAAAGACTCGAACCAATTATCTCGAGTCACTTGGAAAGAGACCCCGTTATTCCAGCCGCAACCAAACTTTCTTCTCCCGACGTATTAAGTCGCCCGCGTTATTGATTACGCTCCTGTTATCGCCATGGCGAATCAGCCAGGGATAAATATATATCATTTACGTGCGAACACCCACAGGCGAGCTTTTGACAGTGGAACGGTGAAAATTATTTATCGCTGGATCGTTGCATCCACACGGTTCGGGATTTCTGAACGTGGTGGCGCTCGCATACTTTCTTGCGCGCACCACCAACCTCTCCTCTCTACTATTCCATGTCTGTCCATGACAACATTTCTCGCCGCCGATGATTTACACCAATTTTACACAAATGCATATAGGTATAATTTCCTGAAATTTCTACCAATATAGAATATCACTAGAATGGAAGGAACAATCGATTGGACTGCCATGGAGCATGGATGTTTTGTGATTGAGTCGGAAGAAAGAGGTTATGTGATGTATGGTGTTGAATTTGACGATGTGATTATTGATATGTATGTTTGTTTTATTTTTATTTATATTTATTAATGATAATCAATTGGTAGAGTTGGAAGATATCAGCATCGAGGTATGGAAAACTTTAAAAATTTAATTTTTAAATTCAAATAAAGTTCGATTTTTATTATTATTATTTACTTTCTGAGATTATTTCTGGATATCATTTTATACATTGTATAAAGAACACTTTCTAAATACTGTAGAAATACGACATTTACTTTAGAAATGTCAAGTATCAATTACAAGCTATTTAAACTATAAAAGATGGCGCTCGAAGCATCGATTGAAGCGAAGGGGTGTGCCTTTGACAACCAATTATTTTGAAACGTGCTATAAAAAGAAGAACAAGAAAAAAACGATATTCTAATTCATTTTCCATGCAAATTTTCCACGCTAAATACATATATCGTCATTGCATCCTCCCTACAGAATATAATTCAAAAAGAAGAATCCAGAAATATAGAACGAATTACAATTGTACAATTAACTATGCACATATACTGTGTACATGTATAAAACAGGAAGAATCATTGTTGAAACGAGAAATATACGAAAGTGAGATACAATAATCGAGGGAAAGGAAATGATGGACGATAAATCATTGTCGCAAATCGGTTGATTGGAATTCTAGGAGCGTACGGAACGGTGTTCCTGTTGACGTGGTCGCTTTGCGTCACATCGTTTCTTGTTCCAAATATTTCATTTCACGCGGACCTGCTTCGACGTTTCAAAGACAGGATGTGTTCGCCCCATAGTAATTATCGAATTATGCAAATCCATCATCTGTCAGGATTCGTACATGTCTCTAAGCAATTCCATCCAAGTTTTACAGCATTATTACCAGCATTATTATCATTGGTGATTGATATTGCGGTTAATGGTAGTTAATTATACCCAGATTTGGAAACGAAAGATTCATTGGCTCGATGAATTTCGTTCGGATCGATTTCAGTAACATCGCTCGTGTTGCCGACATTTTCTCATTTGCTTTTGCGACACATCGATTGTCTACGACTCAGTAACTTTCTAGGCTATATGTTTTCCATTTAGATACATTCGTTCAAAACAAGTTGTGGATAGAATAAAAAATAAAGATAATCGCGATTCCTGATTTTTAAAAGTATTGTTAATAATCAATTATTGTTCATTTATTTTGATAATTAAGTGAAAATGAAAGAAAATAATGAAAAAATTATACGTAAAATTTATAAACTAAATTTCCTAGACTCTATTAAGTATTATTAAATAAATTTTAATAATGTCCCCAAGTTTCTAGTGATCTATTAACATTTATTGTGCTAACGTAATATAACTAGATGAAACTTGGTAACTAGATATCTAAAAAAAAAGTTCCTAAATAAACTAGATATTGAAGAGTCGTTAACATTGAAGTAATAGTTTCCAGAATTTAGACGGTACAATGTGGCTCACGTATCGCTCGGAACAAATAGTATGGCGCATTGCAGGTGAGCGGACAGGATGAATGGTTATGATGCTATAATGCAAGGCCGCTACGGCTTACGTAATAGAGCCTAACCTAACGATACGGAACACGGTTTGTTATCGATGCAATCGTTTAGAAAGGTTCATAGGAAAAGCTTAGTTAGTTAGTTGGCAAGACTGGTCATCACGCGATACACCAAGATAATTAATAATATTAAAGAATAATATTGAGAATTTTATGTTGGAAATATTTTAATTATGTCTAGATAAGTGAAAAAAAATATATTTTTATATTTTTACAGCTGGATTTTTAAATATTAATAAAAATTGAAATCAATAAATGGATTGTAATATTGTTAAATTAATGTCATTCAAATTAATCTGCTGCTGCTATTGACAATGTAAAGATACTATAAGGAGAGAATATAAATAATAAAAAGTGCAATATATTTAAGAAATTGTATTTTTCATTCTCTGTGACTAACCAGAAAAAGTTTTTGCAAGAGAGAGCCAATCATAAGTAATCACTCGTCAATTTTGCCAAAAAAAAATCTATCTGTCATTCAACTTAGAAGAAGCATAATATAACCTCGAAATGCGAACAGATTAAAGAGCACGCGCAACATTTTTTTTTATTTCCTTTCTTGGCCACCGAGGGAAATTCTGACAAGCATACATTAACTCTCTTACTCTTTTATCTTTTTTCCCTCGACGCGTTTCTTCCTCCAAAGACGTGCATCAGTTTTTTTCAATTTTCAGAAAGCTCGAGCCAAGATGACTGACATTGACAGCTTCGTACACCGATAGTTAATGAAAAATGGACGAGTCGCGTTGTTATCGTAACAGCATCATGAGATCGCGTAAACGGTAATTACTCGCGATACGAGGAATTATCCAGCCATTACGGATCGATTTCAACCTTCCGTTTTCTTGTGAAATCGTTTTTTCTTTTTTCCTCGACCCGTTCAATCGACTTTCCCTGGAACAGTGACGCAAATGGAAAATTGATCGAATCGAACGAGAAAATGGCCGCGAGCAGTTCAACCCTAAATCGAATCCTAGGGTACCCTAGAAACTCTGAACAAATTGATATTTAAGACGAACATTTTGTACAAAAATTATGGACTATCGTTTACCAGATATTTATTAAGATATTTACGCTATAAATACGCGTTGTAATTTTTCTTTTATAGCCTACTTAATAGCTTCGAATATATTATATCGTTGATAATTTGCAAGATTGATCTTCACGACGAATAATTTCAGTCGATGAAATTATACGTAATCACAAGTGATAACGTTACAACTTCGATTAAGTAATCAAATTCGAACTAAAATTTTTCATTGCAGTAGAAAAAGAATTCCCTAATTTAATCGATCTGTTTTAAAATTGAAATGTTAAAACTGAAGCAATACTTAAAATAATTCACGATACGTTCTATAATACACATACACACCGAAAAATGATACTTCCATCGCGTTGTATCGTTGCGCTGTGCAGTAAGAAAGGAAACAGTGGAGAACAAATCGCGCACTTTATACCGGAAGTCGGGAGAGAAGCAAAGCGGAGTGGAATAATTCTGCGAGTAAGGTGAAACGACCTGGAGAAAAATTCAGGAATTAATTCGACGCTTATATATATGCGTGGGTAGTGAACGGTTTAACTGCCTCTCCTGCCTCCATTTTCTCTCTCTCTCTCTCTCATTATTCCCCTTTCCTTCTACGTCTATCGATATCCTTTTATTTCATTACATTCACTCTTATTATATAAAATAAATCATTATTAAATTGTCTCTTTCCAACACTTTTCCAACCTAACCTTTCGCTTCTCGCCTACAAATCTTGTGAAACAATTTTCTTTTTTCAACTAAAAAGAGTTTAAACGAAGATTTCGTGTAGAAGATAATAAATATGATGGATGCACGAAAAAGGCATTTCACAGAGGAAACGACATGGGGTCAGATAGAGGGATCGGGCGAATGAAGGAAAGTCCCGTCTAAATCCCGGCGGGATTAGTTTTCCAGGCTCGTTGTTATGTTAATGGATACGTCGACATGCGGAAGTATCATCACGACACAGGTACGAAAGGTTGTTCAACAAACGAGAAGTGTCCCACGAGCTTAGAACGACCCGACATTTTGACCTTTTCTTCTCTCTCTCCGGTGGTCATCGCCATACACATTTGGGAATGTAAGATCGTGGAAAATATTTCAAGGAAAAGAGGAGAGCGTTAAGCGCAGGAGAGGATTTTACGATTATTGCATTTAGAAGATTCGTCTCGGTTTCGACACCTTTGTGAATATTGCCAGCCGATCGAAAATCCTGTCCTTGCTTCATTGTTTTATAAATTTATATATCGTTTTGTAATCACTTTCACATAGAATGTCGGTAATTATCGATTGATTTTTAACCCAAATTTCTTCGATATATCTCAAAAAAAGTAAATAGTAGATCACTATTTTTAAATTTTAATTAACGTGATATAATTGATCCATTCGTGTTTAATCTTTTTAGAACGAGTAATTAGATGTCATCAGTTACTCGATTATTAAAATGAAGATCGTATTGATAACATCGAGATAGACCTCTCTACCTTATTATCCCTCCAAATTTCGTATCGATCGACAACCGAGAACATTTCAGAACATTTTCAACCAGACTTACTTGTAATTAATTTTTATAACCTAATCTAATTAATCACTTTTATTTTAAAATCTACTCTACTATTTCGTCGCATCAGCTTTATTTTTCAATTATCAAACTGTCAAAATCAATATAATTTAATCTAAAACCTAACCTAACCAAACTTTATCCTAGCTTTTCCACTTTAAAAAAATTTACTTAACCTCGCACAGACATTCCACGCGAAGGAAAAAGAAAAGAGGATCACCCAAGTTGACTCTGAGACGAAGAGATGCTATTTAGACAATAAAAAATCGTTACGTAATTCGTTCCAACAAAAAGAGAAAGAACTGTCCTCAACATTTATTAACACAGCACACACACGATAGAGAAAGTGACGGAACCTCGGCAGTCGAGATTCTGATTGCTATCTCACACCGCTATCGCCGGCAGCCGATCTTCCCATGATGATCGGTGGAGGTTCGTGGGAAGAAGAGAGAGGGAGAGAGAGATATTCGAGGCGCGCTTCGCAGTTCCGTGATTGTGATTCTTGATCGTGAAAATGAGCGGCTGCCTCTTTTCCGGGGAGAGAGAATGAAAGTCTCGGAACGACATCCATCATGGCTATTCCTGCGCTTGCTATACCTTGCGTGGGACAGAAAGGCGCTCAAGGTCAGGTGGAGAACCAGTGCCCCTTCTCCTTAGCACTGTTACGCGTGGCGTTATCTCGGTGCTTCGGATGGGATGAGAGATATCTTTTATATGATATTAAGGAAGGAAATTTGAGAAGTCGTAGAATAACTTAGAAAACGATAAAAGCGTTTGAAAATGAGAGGAAAATGTAGAAATTTAAGAATTTCGAAAAAATGAATTTATAAATTAATATAATTGTAAATCATACCAATCGTGCTATTTTCTATTCAAGATCTGTCAAACTGTCATCGTAACATTGTTTTATATATTAAATATCAAAGAGAGAGTGGCAAGTTTGTTCGAGTTGATTTTCTTCCCGAAAGTTACTTAACGTCCTATTTCGGCACAACCTATTTCCCGTTTTTATGCCGGAATGGCACATTAAAGACGAAACGAAAGGCTGGTAAAAATCTTTGTTCCAGTTGAACAGCGCACACAGAGGCACTTTTGTCTTTCCACGCGTACCGTCGAAACTTTTAGATAAAGAAAACGCGGTCTGATCGCAGCTGCGATGAAAAAAAGTCTGCTCGACGGATATCTAGCTTTTCAGCTGGCGGATGCTTTCCTAGATTTCTTTCTTCTCTTATCTTCCGGTTCTGACGAGTGTTTTCGACGTACGCTTGTTCTATCAACTGGCTTATACGTTCGTTACATTCGTCTCTTTCAGCTTTGTTAAAAATTTATCTTATAATATACATGTTTGTTTTTTAAATACCGTATTGAATATTTTTTAATTATTCGTATTCCAAGTAAAATTTCATCGAATTATTTATTTCACCTGTAAAAATAACGAATAAGAAGAAATTTCATAAAGAATTAAAAAATTTACGTATAATAATATGTAACGTTATTTACACTTTCCACAATAATATCAATTAATTTATTAACTAATTATTTAACACAAGATTACTTTATTAAACAATATTTCTGCGAGGAGCGATTTTTTAAATTCCTTCTACATATTATTATATAAATTATATAATATTTCGTTTTTTCGTAACATATATTTTTATTTATACTTTCCACAATAATATAAATTAATTTATCAACTAATTATTTAACGCAAGATTACTTTATTAAACAATATTTCTGCGAGGAGCGATTTTTTAAATTCCTCCTACATATTATTATATAAATTATATAATATTTCGTTTTTTCGTAACATATATTTTTATTTATACTTTCCACAATAATATAAATTAATTTATCAACTAATTATTTAACACAAGATTACTTTATTAAACAGTACAATATTTCTGCGAGGAGCGATACGTCCGCTCTGCTCGGCGCTCGAAACACGACTCCGTTAAATCAATATTTTGGTTATCAATAACAATCCATATTGTACTCGTACTCGCGTTATTATTATTCACGACATTCCATATTGTGTCAAACCTCGTAATATCATTACGCGAGATAAGGAAAAAATTCTTGAATATCATTTCAGAAAATTTCTCTCTATCCTTTAACTTCAAATCTTTCTTTTGATAAAAAAATACTCTCAGATAAAAAAATCACTTTGAAAACCGATGGCAACACCTATCCCTTATAATTATCAAGAGAACGAGATATTGGAAGAAAAAAATGCACTTGTTCAAGATACAACCCCCTCTTTGGAGAGGAATTAAGGCCCCGAAGGGGACGTGCAAGTTGCACCACGGCTGGAAAAGAAACGTGGCTGCTCACTAATTAGGGCCGCGTTGATAAATCGGGGCCGATTATTAAAAGTCGTGCGAGCGCCAAGGCGTGGCCCGCCCACGCGACCCTTTTCTTTCTCGTTCCTCTTTCTTTTTGTTATCCTGCCCAGCTTGCGGTTTTTGCGGCCGGCAAAAATCGCGCGAGCAGAACACGATCCTACTCGCTTCTTCTTGTTCTTCGTGTCCAACCTTCTCCGTGAACTATTTCCAAGAAAATATACCTCCTCCAGGCAATATTAATGGCGTAATGAGAATTGGGGATGGTTTCGAGAAGGGGATAAATCGTACTATCGATTATACGCGTTTTGGAAAGACGTATATAAGTAATTTTCGATACAAGGGATTTTTTTAAATGTAATTTGTGAAATAATTTGTGGGAATAGTTCTATTACACGTGTAAAAGGAAAATTATATTACAAAAATTAACGAAAAGGAAGAAATTGTCGAGTATTGAGAAAGCTCTAAAGAGAAGGAAAGTTCTAGAAGAAACTTAAAATTCTATATTTATGAATGTATGAATATTTTAATTTTCCAATTATTATGTAATATTGGAAAATAATACGAATTGTAATTTAATGATGAGAACAAGTGAAATTTAATAACTACTTTATATTATATTATCGAAGCAAGCAAATACGGGTGGACAAATAAAATGGAATATTTCTTGTCACGTTCGTGCACTTCACAGAATCTCGACTTCATTTTTCCGCGAAACACCGTGTCAATGCAATAAAAATCGCGCGAAAAACATCGCCAAGTACTTGTCCGTGCATTCCTCTCAATGATTGCCGATCGATCGATTCCGTACAATGGGGCTTGTTCATGCGAGCACGCAATGCGTACGATGCGAGAGTTGGAAAAGTTTAGATTAATACCTTTGGTAGTTCTAACCGAAGCAAGCCGTTAAATTATAAAATAATTATAAAATAATGTTTATTTCCATTTAATAATGTGGAATTGATTAACTAGAATTATTTTGATTAAATGTTAAAATTAAGCGGTAAAAGTCGTTTAAAGATGGGATTATTCGTGGAAGAAATATAGTGTTGTAAAAAATATTTTAGAATATTTTCAATTTAACGTATAATTATTCATTAATAATTTCAAATATGGCTAATTGAACGACAATTTCTCGGATAAATTGAAATAATTTCTGAAATGGTATTTCAGAAAGAAAATTTATTTTTGTTTTAGAGAATTAAAAATTAATATCGAGTAATAATAGCGATTGTAAGTAATTTTAAAATTACTGTTCTTAGAAAATTTGTATTGTTTTTCTAAAATTGTAATTTTTTTCAATTTAACGAGTAATAAAATAACTCTAAACGCTATTCTCAGAAAAATATTAATTTTACTTTTTATTCTTTTTAAAAAATTAAAGCCTTCTTTTAATGTACCTTCTTTTTTTTTTTTTTTTTTTTTTTGATTATGATTTTTTTTTCCAAGAAAAATCATTAGCACCGTGTTTTGAAACACTTTGTAGAATTAATTTTTTACGATTTTCATTGAATTTATCCATTTCATTAATGTTCACATATTAAAATAAACAAATCGCAATTCGAATACTTTGAAAAGTTAACATAAACCTCCGCATCGATATAAAAATCCAAGCAAATAAATTTTTATTTGCTCGGCAAATACTCTGCAATTGCTTTTTCTCTTTTTCCCTTTTTTTAAATTTCTTTCTTCGATTCAACATAGAAAATACATTTTTACGTATTTTAATATTCGATCGAAATTTTTTCCCAAATAATTTTCTCGATGAATAATAACAGATTTCGTTAATTCGATCGATCTAAATCACAAGAAAATATCCAGTACGATTGCAGATTGTATAATGGAATGATTTTAAAGGCGAGACGCTGTTTCTTTATACCTGCGTAATTATCCGATAATTCTAAACACGATGAAAAAAAACATCGATAGAGTTAATAATAAATAGTTACTAGATGGAATCGAAGATAATGAAATCGTAAAAAAATCGAGTTTTTATTCATCATCAGTGTTTGCTAATGCTAATGTTTATAAAAATAGTGTTGATGACTTTTTTGTTTTTTTTTTTTTTTTTTTTAATTAAAACGTAAGTGAATTTCTTAATAAATTATTATTTCCATATTTTTAAATTAACTAAAATTAATTAAAAATAGATATTTTAGAGATCGTTCGAACGAACAGGTTGCATAAAATTTTTTTATTTCTCTTGAAATTGTTTATTTATATACAACTCAAAAATTTATAAAAAAAAATCTTTTGAAGATCTTTTCTAAGAGTAGAGAAGAATTTTAAATAAACTTTAGAGAAACTCTTTCCCTGAAATTTTCTATTTACGGATTATTGTTATCAATTTTACGAATATTTTAGTTCGAATCTGCTCAAAGGTTTCTAGAAAACGCGTGTTGGAACGAAATTTCATTTCCCCGAATTCTTCACTCACGCTTCTGCGAGACGGACCATAAATAAAATTTCGAGGGGGATTTCTTATACGGAATTTCTGAGTGGGGAACTTGTTTAAAAATGTAAAACCATCTGTTCTTATTTCGTTATTTATTCCAAACTTTTTATCGTTAAACTTTCTCACAGTTTTTTATATTCGTGTTTTCTTTTTAATCTAATTTAAAAAACAAATCTACTTTTATTCCACTTCTACTTCAAGATCAGAAATATCTGCGGCATTTTTTTACAATCGTCCAATATATCAAAACCGAAAAGTTCAAGTAAACGGAAAATATTTCGATCGAACAAACTTAAAAAGCTAAAGAAACATTCACAAAAATTATTCACGAAACTCTAAAATAAAGTATAAAGAATATTACTTTTTTCATTAGAACGAAAACCGACTTTTTCCAAAATATATCGTTGCATGAATTTTCGAAAAATTCTAAAACCCTCAAGTAAGAAAAACACATCAAATATTCAACACGTATCCTTTTCAACTATTCTCCCTGAAAGATGCTCAAAATCTACGATAAATATATAACTTATCAACTAAAAAAGACACGAAACATGAAAATCTTTCACTTCTGGTGTATTATCGAGCATATACGTGCACAGTACGAACGTCAAATCACGGAGGAAAAACTTGAACGCGTTGAAAAAAAAAAATCGACTTTCGAAAGGAAATCCTCGTTTCTTTCCCCGCTTTTCCGATTCTCGGGCGGTTTATCGGGTGGCGCGTAGGACAGGTGAATTCCCGCAAACACGACGCCCCGTGGCGCAGGTTTTATGGCGGAGGCCAGCGTCGCGGCGCCGGCGTCTCTGCAATCAATACGTCGCGGCGCTACCCGCGAGACCTCCACAACCTCTCTCTCCCTTCGACTCCCTTATTTCCGCATCCAGCCGACCAATTTGTCCGATTCTCCAATTTATCCGAGACATCCAGACGCCTGGATCGAGCAGGGTTATAGGGAATTTCGAATTTCTATGGAATATTTCTATGGGTCGTATTATGCCAACTTGTAAACCGAGGGAACTTGTTTTCGGCTGCTCCGCGTTGAGCCGACCAATTCGTCGATTTTGGAATTTATCCGAGACGTTAAGACATTGGGGAGGGTTATAGGGAATTTCGAATTTCTATGGAAGATTTCTATGAGTGATCATGGATGTGTATTATGCAAACTTGTAAACCGAGGGAACTTGTTTTCGGTTGAAACGATTTTGGAATTTATCCGAGATGTTAAGACATTGGAGAGGGTTATAGGGAATTTCGAATTTCTGTGGAATATTTCTATGAGTCGTGGATGTGTATTATGCAAACTTGTATATCGAGGGAATTTATTTTTAGTTGAGACGATTTTCGAATTTATTCGAGTTCAGAGATCAAGAAGGATAGAGATGATAGAGATTTTCAAATTTCTATGGAATATTTCTATGAGTCGTGGATGTGTATTATGAGGCGAGGCGAGTTGAGGCGACCAATTCGTCGATTTTGGAATTTATTCGAGATGTTAAGACATTGGAGAGGGTTATAGGGATTTTCGAATTTTTATGGAATATTTCTATGAGTCGTGGATGTATTATACAAACCGAGAGAATTTATTTTGGAATTTATTCGAGATGTTAAGACATTGGAGAGGGTTATAGGGATTTTCGAATTTTTATGGAATATTTCTTTGACTGATCATGGATGTGTATTATGCAAACTTGTATATCGAGGGAATTTATTTTCGGTTGAGACGATTTTCGAATTTATTCGAATTCAGAGATCAAGAAGGATAGAGATGATAGAGATTTTCAAATTTCTATGGAATATTTCTATGGGTCATTTATCCTGAACGTTTGGACACCTTAATTTTGAAATCGAAGATACAGGTTTCTTTGCTATTTCTATGGACAATATGTTTTGATGAATTTGATATTTTTAATCTTTATTGGCATTTATATATAAACACAAGAAACAAGAATACACAACCCTACTGCTCTTCGTTTTTCTTAATTTCTTCAATTATCTTTTATAAACTTCACTAAAACTTCAAATGTTTTATGAATACTTAAAATTTTAAAGAATCAATATAAAGAAACAGTAAGTTAAATTATATTTAATTTTATTTATCAGTAATTAATTATTCGACGCTTATTATAACTCATTTGTCATATTGATTCACATTTCAATGCAAATTACAAGCAGAGAAAGGACTGCCACCTCTGAATTCTATTATAATAATTCACTTTTACCTTTCGGTATTCAGTACCAGTTTGCAATCCTAAAAAAATTCGGCAGAAAAAGAATAAATGGTCGCCGTATCTGCACGTTCCTCAGAAACCGAAACATTGTATGCTAAAACGCGTACGAGAGTGGAAAATTAACGAGAAAGATGAATTTCAATGATGCGAACCTAGAGCGCCACTTGTCACGCCCTTTATTGAGAACTGCCATTCATTTTATCTCCCGTCACCTTTTCATCTCCACGGAATCGTGATTCGAATCGAAAACATTATAAAAATAACAATTGGAAAAATGGAGGAAACATTTCTCGAGAAGAATATTTCTTCGACGAAGATTAAGTCTTTAGATATTTTTATCTCATCTAAAATTAAATTGACTTACAATTGACTTACAACTATCAAAGTTAATAAAACTTTACTCTATTCATTTAGTCTCGAAAATAAAAAAAATAAAAAATAGAATGAAATTATACGAAAAGAAAAGAAGATCATCAAAGAATATGATGAAACATAGTTGGATAAAAATAAATGAACCTTATAAATTACCAATTAATGAACTACTATTCAAAAATACATTTACCATAGAAATTTCTTTAAGAACGAAAAGAAAAAAAAATATATGGAACACGACGAAATAAATTAAAAACAAAAAAAATATTCTTTATCATTATATTTACGATAAAAGATCGAAAAGGGAGAGGAAAAATCAAACGAAATTCGTAAAATCAATTCCGACATTTCCCTAGTGACTTTCATTTCCCCCCAAAAAGCACCATTCCCGATAATAGTCACATCGTTTCGCGCTTCGCTGAACCATTCGTTCCATCAAGAAAAATCGTTACACATTTTGGATGCAGTTATCACGACCTACGTTGTAAGATTCGATTTCTGGTCAGCGCACCCTCGATGTCACGCCCCGAGACGATAATCAAAGCCGTTTAGAAGCTCTTGGAGTGCAGTTTATTGGAATAACCTAGATGGAACGGTACACGATAGACAGTAACCATGTCGATTCCGCTTCAGGACCCTCGAGAGAGGGCCGTGGGGCATAGTTACCAGGTTTCCCTTTCTTAATTTTTCTTTTTTAACTCGAGAGTTTGCCGAACGAAGGTCGAGAATTGTGGTTTCGAGATACGGGTGAATCGAAACGTTTATTATTAACGAATCATTCTATTTATATCTTGAAAATAAAAAATAAAAATCTGTTTCAAAATTTTAATGATAGAAAGGAAAGAATAGATGTTATTATTTGAATAACAATGTTTACAGTGGATTTAAGTTGTGTATAATAAGATCTATATGTTTTTAGAATTACAAACAGTTATTGTAACACTATTCGTGAATTTTTTCCCTTTTAGTCGCCTCTTACGACAGGCAGGGATTACCGTGGGCCTATTCTACTCCCCGAACCCACAGGGGCTTTATTATTATTATTGTTATCGACTGATAATATTCTTGCACTCGAAGGATTCTGAACAACAACATGATAAAATGTCAATAGAATCCAATATTTCGACGAATTGAACAATTCTAATCTCAAGAAATCCAATAACTTTATTTCTTGTTACATTCATCCAAAAAGATTTACCAATTAAACAACAATTTAACCATTCCATATAATAAAAATATCCTTAAAATTATAATCTAAGAAACAGGAATAGACAAGAATAGATCGTTTTTTATTCTCCTTGTTATTCCCTTCAAAAACATGCAGCAAGAGGCAAGAATCCCTTTTTCAATCCGTGGACAATCGAGTTAGCTCTCTTTTGATAGAACGACGCGCCATTAAAAGGTGCAACCAAAAGCAGCCGAGTGACTCAAGCCGCACAGAGGCCGGGGAACCGAACGCCGCTGCTTCGAACGAGTGTCTCCGCCGTTGAAAGTCGGCGATAAACAGTGGATTAGCTAAGAGTTAGACCGCAGCCAGACCTTGCACGGCTCGTAGCCTTCTCTCTTCTCGGGCTAATTGCACGTAATAACTAACACGCCTGGGCTCGAGACTTCAACGCCATTTATGGTTGTTTCTCGTGGACAGGCTCGCTGGATCAAAGGGGACGGCGTCGGTTCTTCTTTTTCCCTCTTTTTCTTTGTCTCATTGTCGTGGATCGAATTGGACCAACGGGAAAAAAAGAAATGCGAAAAAAGGAAGAAGAAGAATGGGAAAATGGTGCCCGAAAAGGGAAGGAATTTAACAATATCTTCTCTCGATCGTGTCACGAAGCGCCCCCTTTCCTCGCCAGAGTAATTAACGGCCTGTAATGACGAGAGAGAGAGAGAGAGAGCTCACCGCCTTGGGCATGGGTTAGCGCGAACGACCTAGATTCGCCTCTGTGTTGCGAATACACCACTACGGGCGTGGAGAATTTTTTAGATTGCGTGAAAATAGGTTTTGATGATTGTTGCGTCTGCGAAATAAGGGAGGTGTGATTTGTGGTCGACTCGGTGTGATGGAATTTTTTTTTTTTTTTTTTTGAACGAGGTCGAAGAATTCTTGGATCAAGACGGAACGTTTTTTAAGGGTTGGATATTTAAGGCTGGTCGAGATGTAGCGAATGATCGTGATTGAACTACGCGCATTTTTATATGTTAATTCACGAAGATTGGGATGAAACGATTGATGGTAATTCTAAGAAATTTTGTATACAAAAGGTATTTAATTTATTCGGAGCAACGTTGAACAGTATTTTTTCTTTTTAAAGCTCGTATATTAGATTAATCAGATTATACCTATTATACGATCGATGAAAGAGTATAATTATAAGATCGGTTTCCGATACTTTAAAGACATCGAAGCCTAACAATTTCAAACTACGTTCAAACCTGTTTCAAGAATTCTCGTGATTTCTTTCGAATGGAACGAGACTTTTAAGATAAGATAATTGTTACTTATTTTAAATTATTTAATCTTACTTAATTACAATATCATATATAAAATACTTGGAGCAATTATATTGATGATTTCAGTGAAAATGAAACGGGAACATTTTGGTGACTAAGAGAGATAAATAAGATTCATATTAACGATAACATCGAGATGCTCGAATATAGAGCATGGCCACTAACTTTAGCCTATGGAGATAGGGTCTAAATGAATCATACGAATTTTCAGAACGTTGGATAAGTCACTGTTAACAACATTACTCGGAATGGTTGTCATACTGGCTTCATTATATTTAGAAAAGATCAAATCATTTGACGGATAAACGAAGCAGTACGTAAGTATATATTTTGAGGTTACGTTACGAATCAATCTCTCGCGTTAAAAATGTTTCGTCATTTCCTCTGATGATCGTACTTTACAATTTGTTTTGTGATTAATTTATATTATAAATATTGAAACGATGCTACGATATCAAAAGCACGAATCAAGTGTTTTAGAAAAAAGTATAATGCTACAACAAACGTAGATTTGAATAATTGAATAGAATAATCGAGAGAACGTAATACGTCATTTTTAATGATTTGACAAATTTTCTTTCTTCTACATCGACTATTTTGAAGAAATTTCGAAAATTCATACTTTTTATTTTGGAGCTAATAATATTACAATTTTTTCATTAATCTAAAAATTTTAGATTTCTCAGACACGTAAGATGAGCAAAGTTTACATTGTATGCGTTTGAAAAAGAGATTATCTTTTATCACATACCAAAATAAACATCGATAGTGCTACAACGAAACATACATTCCAGAATGTAATTACGATCGTTCTAATAAACGTAATTCGTACTTTGCTTCGTTCATCGCCATGTATTTTAAAAAATATTTGTGTTTCGAGCCAAGTGGAAATATTTTCAACATTGGAGAAAGCAAATATTTACGTAGAAACGTATCAAAAAAAACTTGAAAAAGAGAGGAACATTCACATGTACGGATATTATCGCCGGAAATGAAGCGTAGGCCAAATATCCGTAGAAAAATATCGCGGAAAAGGTGAGCAAATATTTTTTTCCTCGATAATGATTTTTTTTTTCGTGAGGATGAATTTGAAAATCGATCGAACTTTATCGTTGACGAAAATGTGAATAGATAACGAAAATCGGGCAAAATTTTGATTTACAATACGTTCGTACGATATATCGAAATATTGTCAGCTTCAAGGACCCACTAGAAGATAAGATCAAAGTGAGAATGAATGTGATTACGATTAAATTGTGAACGAATTTAATACTAATGTGCAAAATTTATATTTTTATAAAAAGACAAATAAAGGTTTGTATACCAAATACCGTAACAAAAATAAGTTTATTTTATTAAATATAATATATTATTATTTTATGAATCCCCTTATAACATTTACCACATTTAAAATTCCTCGCACCGGTATACTTAACCCAAATTTCCTAATGAAACGTTGATTAAGGATCGTCACTTTTCTGCCAAGAAACAATTACGAAAAGAAAAGGGAGGAGAGCACTTTCTCTTCTTGTTCTTTCGATCGAGCAACCTTCTTCGTCCACTTTATGTCGTCAATGTTCTCGAGGAGAAAGGAGTTCGTCCTTCGTAGAAAACTTAAGGACTTGCGCTTGAACTTGATACGAAATGGGCTAAAGGCGATCAATACGAGCTTTCGGCGCTTGCGAGGCAAAGCTCTGGCTAGCATGGCCTGCAGAGAGACCACCCTGGAACCTTAAAGCGAGCCACCATGCTTGTTATCAGCTTGGGAATTGCCATAGATATATAAAAAGAATAAATAAATAAAAAGTGAAATTTGAACGAGTTACAGTTGATATATTTAGATTTGCTGGAGTCTTTTTTCTTAAAGAAAAATAAAGACAAAGAAAGAAGGGATTTGAATTGAAAAGCAATGGAAAGGCTTGAACTGACAAACTGAGAATTCGAATTGAATGGAATTTCGATCGATTCGAAAAGATGAAGAGATGAACATGAAAAGATATTATAATAATTAATTTCTCTCTCTAATCTTTGACATGTCCGTATATTTAATAATAAAAATTTTAAACATGTAATGGAAATAAATTCTTCCATTATCAACCAATCTCAACTTTTATTTATGATTTTTATACTAATATAAATAATAGATGATATAGATAAATATGGTATAGAAATTTCTTTAACATGTAAAAAAAAAAAAAAATAATAATAAATCGAAGCAAAATTGAATTATTTTGTTGGAAAATAATCGATAAAAAAATGTTTATAATACAATTAAGATATCGTAGATTTTTACATAATTCTACAGAAGATAAAACAACCAATATATTATATCTCGTTCGAAATTTGATGAAAAGTGTCAAGTTGCATATATATTGATTCAAAAAAAAAAAAAAAAAATTACTTGAATTGTGATAGATGAAATACGTACATCTAACCATATTTGTTTCAATGACTGTCAATTTCACGAGTATTGAGAATCTCCCTCTATGCTAATTGCAAATCTCCAAGGAATCCAATGTGTTGTTCCGCGATACCAGGGATTGGGTTGTTCCAATGATTCACCTTAAATAAGAGTAAACACAGCATGTTTTACCGCGTGGTTGTCAGATAAGACAACCACGTTTGCCAGTCCTTCCCTAATCGATACTCCACGAGCTTTGTGCACTTTTCTCTCTTGCACGCAATTCCTGATTTAAAAAAGCGTGTAACGAAGGGATTTTATATTAATCCAAATTTTACAAATGGACAATACATTTTGTATACTATTCGCGTATCAAACATAGATTTAAAATTTGTTTAATAATATCATCATAAATAAATGTTTCGGCTTAAAATAAAATGTATTCAGAAGATATATTTAGAAGAAATATTGACGTGTTTTTATAAAAAGAAAAAAGGAATCGAAAAATCTAGTGGAATTATTGGATGGAATTAAATATCATCTCGCTTAAACCATTCGTTATCTAAGCTCCATTCAAGGAAACGATCGTTTTTTTTTTTACGAACATTCTTTTATTTAATTCATTAACTAAGTCAATCAATAAAGTCGTTACCGTTAAATTATAGCCAATTATCGGGTTTGCAGAGAAATATAAAATTCCATTGCAGGAGCGATACACATTCTGCACATGATTACGTAAGCTCTTCTGTTTACGTAGCTGTTAAAAACTTTTAAAGGTTTTGGCTTACGTCTTAACCGGAAACAATGAGTTATTGATGATTCTTTCGATGATCTAAAAATAGAATTCGGCATATTTTTATAAAATAACGCTTTGATTCATTGAAATAGTTTCGATTATTGCGCAATGCCGGATCCCACAAAGACTCGAATTGTAATCGTTCTATTTTCGTTGTTCACTCATTGGAATTTTTCATTAATTTAATTTATACGTCAGACTTTTAAAATTATTCTCTTAATTTTTTCACTTTTGATCTATTTCTAAACAAAAATTCACTCGTTACTTTCAATTAACCCGAACTTAGTCCCACAATAAGAAACATATCTAATATTTCGCTTTATTTAATCCAAAATTAAATTAAATTATAACTTGAAAAACACGATTCGAACGAGTATGTTTTATCAACTTTTACTTTTATTTCCTTTAATTTTTTTACTACACTTACTGTTTTCAAAGCTTCGACAGAGGAATAAAATATTTTAAAATGTGCTTAAAATGTTAAATTATCGATCATGCAACTTCTTTCTAGAAACGATAAAATATTATTTCCAACGAATCACGATTCAACAAGTTTGCGGAAACACGAAAGCTATCGCATTATCGAATTTATCGAATTCGATTATTCATCACGGTGTCCTCCACCTTGGGGAAATATCTTGAAAACACGTGTTTTTTCACGAAAACGATCGCGCAAATTTCTCTCTCGTCTTTTATGAAACGCACAGCAGTGGAGAAATGCTGTTTGCATTCATGCATCCATAAGAAATCGTGTCATAAATGCAAATTGAACCAACTTGGCTCCAACCTTGCAACTGTTGCAAACTGTTTGCGGACAAAAGGTTTTCGAAAATTTCCCAATAAATGTTCGTGTATGTTTGGAAGAAAAGTAAATAAAGAAGTAAAGAAAGAAATTTCGTGACAGATTATTAACATTAGGTAGCGATCTGTAAGATTTTGTTCTGAAATTAACGAGAAAGTCGCGTTAAATATTCCAAATTTTTTTAGAGAGCAAAGCTAGAAGAAAAAGAAAGAAATTTTGCAGGATAACAAAAGTAGAAAGTAGAGAGTACGAAAGAATATTAACCAAAATAACAAAAAATTTGTTCCCCAATTTACTCAATCTGAACTGCATCCAACATTTTATCGCAACCAATTTAGGCCAAATTTTCATGTTTCCATAGACTATATCTTAATCTCCATCTAAATTTATTTGTAACAATGAGAACATCGTATTCGACTATATCATCAAACTTTCTGTTCGTTTCGCGAAATTTTCCTGCAACCAATCAATTATTTCGAGCGCGAGAGGATGTATCGAATCTCAGACAGAAACAAGAACCAGCCTAGATTTAACGGAAAGGAAAAGTGAGCTGTGTGTATTCCGATGGGGCAAATTAAGCGTTCCTTGTCGCTTTCGAGAACACACCTCTTAGTCTGGCGTTAAAGCAGCCAGACGCCGTTAGTTCCGGTTCAAACACGGTGGAAAACACGGCGGATTCTTTTTGAGCAGCCTCGTTCAACCGCCATGCGAAAAAATTCCCTAGCGCGATCCTGTTATCCTCCTCCCTGTGCAGTGTCTGAGAATTGGCGAACATTCTCCCTCTAGAAACCGAACAACTTCGAACACTGGTCTTTAATAATGCGAGGTTTAATTTAATAGAATTGTTTTTCCCCCCTTCCTACTTGTCAATTTTATTGCTTCACGTGATTGAAACGGGCATTTGACTGGGTTTCTAGCGTCAAAGTTGAGTGATTTAGATTTAGGAGTGAACGTAAGATACATTGCAAATTCTCATAAATACATTGTTTCTTTATTATATGTTCCTCTTTATATCTACCCGATTATAAAAGCTAACTAGTTTCAGATATCTACTCTTCTAATCTAAAAATTGGAAATATTAAAAATTTATCATCTTTTTTACATCTATATTGCTCCTTTCTTCTTAAAAAGAAGGGACTGAAAAGTCGGCCATTTTCAACCTCTACATACACCACCATTTTGATTCTAACCTATCTTAACCTTACTTCCTAACCTAAAAAAAGAACTTAAAAAAAGAGAAAGATATCTCTTTTAAAAAGCTTCACGTTAAAATTCTCTCCTAATAGTTTTATATACCGTGTACATATATTTAAAGGATGAAGAATTAAACGTCGACTTCTTCTCGAGTTATTCGGAAATCTGGAACCCGTTAAGAATAACGCGTCGGATTTCGAGGCGGCGGTGTATGAATTCTTGCGAGGACGTATCAGCAGATTGCTCTTTTCCTATTCAAGCGGCGCAAGCGTGGTCTGAGGTCGACTACATTCGAACAACGACTGGCTAAATCCCTCGGATGCCTAAGCGTGTTTTTAAAGCGCATAGCACGGATAACTACACAAAAGATACGCGGACCCTTTGTCATTTTAATTCTCCAGCCGGGATGCGACCGATCCGAAAAAATTTACTTTTATAAACCGTGAGAAACATCACTCGCTATCCGACGTTTCCCACACGATGGGAGAATAGAAGTAAGTAAACAGAAGATGTAAAAACTTTGCCACGAATCATCACGTATTTCAACCAGCAAGGAATAAATAATACGAAAGTGACCGATTCGTCCATTTTTTCCACAAGTTTATCCCATCCGATTATAAAATCACTTCAATCCGACGAGCAAGACTCTGCAACAAAATATAAAACGACGCCAAGCGTAGAATTCATTTAATATATAGCGTCCCCGTATTCGAAGTTTTGAACTAACCGCGGTATTACAAGTGACTCACAATGCGGCTATAAATTGCTCTCTAGCGACCGTTCAGGGAAACTTCTGTCCGCGAAATTCCTCCTATAACCTCTAACACCGCGTGACCGAGCGGCAGAGCGCGTGGAAAAGTGGACAAGTCGGGAGCGAACGACCGATTCCCACACGTAACACGACGCGAGGACTATGCGCGCATAAGTATTTACGATCGGCGTGTAACGAGAACGAAATCGGTTTCGAGATCGGGCAATTACGCTTGTTCTGCCCACGTGACGCGTTGCGTTTTACCAGGCTGATTTAGTGACCGTTTAAATCCATTTAGCGGTGGAAAACGCGGTTCGAGATGGAAGCGAGACGGTTTTCGTTTCGGTGTCATGCTAACACGATTTACGAGTCCACGGGTCGCGAGCGGAAGAGAGTTATCAAGACGACATTTTAAACCGTCCGTTCCTCGCGTGTAGGCCAATTTTCTTTTTCTCTTTTGAAAAACCGTTAGGCCACCTGCGACGACCGTACATCATTGAACACAGGTGATCTCCTCTGAATTTAAAATTAGAAATTTCTATCTCGTAACAGTCGTGCGTCTGGTATCGATCGAGCGAAAATTCGTATGGATCAAAATTAATGGATTAATGGATTTGGAAGTTGTGCGAAAAAATGTATAAATTGGAATAAAAATTCGTGTCGAGGATAAAAAAATTTTCTAATCAACTTTTTAATTATTCGCACGGATCTATTTCAAAATCTTTAACGAAATCACGGAACGCACGATGATTCTTTTACCTTTCAACGCCGAAATACGAATAACCCGCTCTCTTATTCCTCATCTCGTGATATTCAGCGGGGAGTAACGCCATAAATACCTAAGGGCGCGAGTTATTTTCATAGTCTGGGAACGTTACAGACGCGCCTTTTAAAAATACAAAGCCAGGTTTCTGATATCTCTCAGATTCTTCGTAAGAAAGAATAATAATCTTTCAATGCTCTCTTTTATAAGACGATCCAACGATCTCAATAACACTCGATCGACAATTTAACGGAATATATGAATGGAGAAAAACTCACCATCTCGTCCAAGCTCTTCAGATCGTTGGTGACGATCTGTGGCTGGGGTCCGTATATGAGGCACGGCTCCTCCTGCTGCATATCGGCGTACTCGTCGTCGCTCTCCTCGTTCCCGGAATTTCCATGGGCCCCGTTCGCCGCCTTATTCTCCGCCGCTATCTCCCTATCTATCTGCCTCTCCATCTGGACCAGCATCGGCGCCAGCATACCGAATTTCGCGCCCCGCCTCGCCACCTCCAGCAAACAGAGGATCACGTGTCGCTCGTTCTTGCGCATAATCAGGTCGTCGGTCTCGAATAACAGGCACTCGATGATACCCAAGCTGTTGCGGCACCAACCGATGAAGTTGGACACGTTGTCACGGGCGAAGAAGGTGCCGGCCTTCGCGTTCGGCAAGAAGGCCACGTCGCTCAGCTGGCTCATCGGCACAGCCAGAGACGAGGTCATCGATCGTGTCATCGAGATCTTGCGCGCCTGACGCCGCGCCACGTATTCCGCCGCCGACTTGCGTACGTTGTTCGCGTGCTGGGAACACACAACAAGATCCAATTTTTACATCGTGTCTCTTCATATTCGTTCCAGTTTTAACTACTGGGGCAAGTTGTTTACTTATTATTATTATTATTATCGTTTCAATTATGTAAAATAGATATTTAGATGGAAATTTAGTGGTAATTTGAATAGAAGTGTGCGAATTAAATTTTCCAAAGTTCGATGTTTATGTTTATTTAAGTTATTTAATTAACATAGGAGTTTCGAAACTATTTCTTCAATCCTTGATCAAACATCGCCCGATAGAATTGCATGCGATTCTAAAAATATTAGTTTCGTCCTCGATTTTATAGTCAGTTGCAGAATAGTAAATAGTGCGATTCACTACTTTCCTTCCTACCAAATTTCTCACACGTTCGAAATTCTAATTTAAGAACACTCAAGTGTCTTCAATCCTTGTTCAAACATTTACATTCCCCGATATAATTCGATGCGATTCTAAAAATACTAGTTTCGTCCTAGATTATATTGTCGGTTGCAGAATAGTAAACGATGCGATTCGAAACTCTATTTCTTCAACCCTCGTTCGAATATTTATATCCCCAACGATTCTAAGAATATTAGTTTCGTCCTCGATTTTATAGTCAGTTGCAGAATAGTAAATGGTGCGATTCACTACTTTCCTTTCTACCGAATTTCTCACACGTTCCAAACTCTATTTCTTCAACCCTTGCTCGAACATTTATATCCCCAACGATTCTAAAAATATTAATTTCGTCCTCGATTTTATAGTGAGTTGCAGGATAGTAAACCGTGCGATTCGAAATTCTATTTCTTCAACCCTTGCTCGAACATTTATATCCCCAACGATTCTAAAAATATTAGTTTTTTTCCTTGATTTTATAGTTAGTTGCAGAATAGTAAATGATGTGATTCACTATTTTTTTTCCTTCCAAATTTCTCACACGTTCGAAACTCTATTTCTTCAACCCTTGCTCAAACATTTATATCCCCAACGATTCTAAAAATATTAGTTTCGTTCTCGATTTTATAGTGAGTCGCAGGATAGTAAACCGTGCGATTCGAAACTTTATTTCTTCAACCCTCGTTCAAGCATTTATATCCCCAACGATTCCAAAAATATTAGTTTTTTCCTCGATTTTATAGTGAGTTGCAGGATAGTAAACGATGCGGTTCGAAACTCTATTTCTTCAACCCTTGCTCGAACATTTATATCCCCAACGATTATATTAGTTTTTTCCTTGATTTTATAGTCAGTTGCAGAATAATAAACGATGCGATTCGAAGCTCTATTTCTTCAACCCTCGTTCAAGGATTTATATCCCCAACGATTCCAAAAATATTAGTTTCTTCCTCGATTTTATAGTGAGTTGCAGGATAGTAAACCGTGCGATTCGCATTGCTACTTTCCTTGCGAACGAATCGCGCAATCGGTACGGCTGACATTCACCGTTACGGCCGATCCATTCGCCGATTAAGGAGTCGTAGCGTACACCGCCGATATCATCTTAACACCCATGATACTAATTGTTCCATTAATAACATTGCACGCCTCCCTTCCCCTCCGATCGAACATTCACGCGAGCGATAAGCCGCCAACTTTTCTATACATAAAGTAGCGTACGCGCGCGCTTTCATCATTGACTTAGAGAGCTGCTTAAGTAACCGATAATTGGATATCGAGACGATGTAAATGAGCTTGGAGTAACGCTACGCCATCCGACTACGCCCTACGTCTAATAACAGGTTTTACAAGCGTTCGATCTATCGCTCGATATCGAATCGAGGGGACCCTTCAACTTTTCTTCATCGATTAGTCGGAAAATAATTATCGCGCTACACGATTTTGGGGTAATACGAGTCCAAGAGAATAATTTTTCTAAAAGAGAATTTTAATTCGTAATTTATTATTTACGCATAATAAAGTAATTGATAAAAAAAGTGAGTATCGCAATTCATATCGTTTAACATTTTCGCGAATAAAAGAATTGGATAATGAAAGCTTGGTTCTTGATGTATATATATCAATGGATGGATAAATAAGGATGGCCATTGTTTCTGAACGAATGAATGGAAGATTTTGAGATGTAATTTTTTTTTATAAAATACGATCGACGATAAAAATTGAATAAATAAACTAAGAATCGATCGATGCTCGAAATCTGAGTATAATTGCATCGTTTCGATTGAGTTTTTAAAAAAGTACAATAAATAGGAGTAAATTATTTGAAAAATCGATATACATATTTCATATATTATATCTCGAATAGTTAAAGCACGACTCGAACGAAAGACTCATATTATCAAACTAAATATAATTCGTTTCGTTAAAAAAGAATAAAAAAGAAGAATACATCAAATAATCAATATTATTTGAAATTTTTATCAATTTTAAGTTCAATTTCATATTTATTCCGAATTTGAAACTTGTATCTATACGATCTCACGCAGCAGCAGCGGAAAACTCTCGATATTTGATATTCCTCTTTGAATTTGAATATAAGAGGAAAGAGAAAGAAATCGGTATAAATTAATTATTCCTATCTCGTGAAATTTTTATTATTCCTCGTGTTTCCTTTCTTTCTTTCCCTTCCTTTTCTTTCCTCGTTTCCTTTATCCATTCGGCTGATCACGATGCTCGCGAGGTCAATGTTACGCGGATTAATGTGTCTTCTCATCTCACTTTCACCGTACTACATACTCGCTCTTCGTTGATTAACCTTAAACTACGAAACTGTACTCGAGTTTTACCCGTATAATTACACTCTACTTGCGTCTTATCCTTCGTAAAATCAATCAATTAATCCCTTTTTAAACTTTCATTCCGGTCGGTTGGCAAATCGAATCGTTTCGAAATCGTTTAGAAAGAAAAATTTATTTCGACCGTTTAAAATAACGATTAAAAATGATTCGATAAATGGTGGAGCGCGTTGGAACGAAGATTGAATTTCTAAGCACGAAGAAACGATCTACGAAGCCGTTGATTATGCAATTGGAGCATTTCAAAACTCAATTATACAGAAGCGGCCGTTTTCTATTGAACGAACTTCTTGTACGATTCATGCCGCGTATCTGCCAGCGTCGCTACACTGTTAATCCGACTACAGCCGGCTTGATAAAGCAGTTAAAGAGGTCAGCTGGTAGACGCTGATCGATTGTTCCGTAATTCTTCATTTCCTGTCTCGATACGCTACCATGAATTTCAATAATCCCCGACGGGGGCATAGTACCGAACCACGCTAATACTTTTCCCTTCCGACTAATTTAACCATTTCTTTGTTTTCTTCTTCGCTCCATCCGCAATTTCGATTTCTCCTTTTACTTTTTTAAGAAAAGTATCGAAAAATATCCTTTTCTCCGTTTTCTACTGTTTTCTCTGAATTTTTGTTGCAATTTTTTTTGAAAAGTTAAACGAGTTTTCGAAAATTTGAAACTTGAACTAAAGCGTTTAGAGTTTAAAATTAAATAAATAATAATTATTTTTATAAGTAAATTCGATTAAGATTATTCTCGTAGCTAAAAATTAGTAAAGAAGAAGTAGAAAATTTTTTTGTAGCTTTATTATTATTATTTCTTGGATCGAAACCATGTCAAACGAGATTCCGAACGCGCCTTTATTATTATCGAAAGTTAAACATTTGCTGGAAATGCGAGAGAAACGGTTTCAAATCTGAAATTGGAATAGGACATAACTGTTCCTGGAATTAATTTCCGTCGTAAACGGCAAATTTCCGAAATCAACGATGTACCGTCGATCGATAACCCGTTCCCTACACCCAAATCGAAAGCAACTAGAAACTTTCAAAAATCAATTTAAATTTTGTATCACCTTCGTCGATATTCAAATTACGAAATAAGAACACGCAATATGTGAAACTTGTGTACTTAATCAAAAATCCCACGTAATGATTTCGTGGTGGAGAATGTCAATATTATATAAATTTATACCGTATATACTTTTCCACTAATGTTCAATCCAGAAATAATTACATTATTCCAAAAATACACATATATATATCCCAAAAGGATAAAAAATTATAACACACGCGTCTCCATTCGAAAGCTCAAACTAATTATTTGTAACATAACCTCTTATTGTCTTCTCGATATACCTAAATCACGAATTTCAATTGTATCAGTTCCTTTACACGATCACCTCATACTTGGATATCAATATATCATAAATACTTACATACCGCAATATTGGTGGAATTTAAGAATTAACCTCATCATCCGCAATTGTCGTATCGAAGAATTTTTAATCGAGTGTTAACATTAATACGGAGCGTGACAAAAAGGATCGCGCCCACTCTCGTCGAGTTGGGTGGATTTCCAGCCGAGAAGGCGAGGAGACGGTTGGTTAGGCCGTTGACACGTTCGCCTAATCTCTATATTATCCCCGGGGAGGTATCTGGCCGGGACAACCGACCGGATGCTATTAGATAGAATTTTTACGACTGTTGGCTCCAACCGCTCGCATACCATCGCCTTATGGGTATCACGTGCACGATCGAGCCCTTCCAACCGCCCCAAATCCTCGTCTCTCGTAACGATTAATTCGTTTATCGAGGAAATTGCGCGAGATTCTCGCGTTTCTTTCGTTCGAATAATCGGGGAATTACAATTATAACATGTTGTTAAATTATACATGTTTGAGGTAGATCATTACGAGAAAGGAGGAAAACGTCGAATATCGCATTTTAAATTTTCGATAATGAAATAATTTTAAAAATATATCTGAATCGATGAAATCTTTAATATTTTCTACGCCTCGGGAATTTGTTGTACTTGGATATCGGGAGATAAGGAAAAAAGAGAACAATCTCTGTATTTATCATTATTACTTCAACACTAATAATATCCCAAATCATTGACTTAACCTAATTAATATCTAATATTTTTAAAACTTTAAAAATTCAATATTGATAAAAAAAATTCTATGATATCGATCTTATCTTATCATTATCTCTTCCAAGCTAAAAGTTTCAAATTACGAAATAAACCTAACCTTTACATCAAATCTCCGAAATCTCTTTAAATATATTCTCGAAACAATACTCGAATACTCGACTATCCGAATATATTTGAGAAGCCACCAACCACCAACTACCATCCAGCCACTAAGGAGCTGGCTAAACCGACTCTCCTAAAACCACCTCACCATAAACGTCCTCGAGTTGTACCAAGCCAAAGAGGGATTAAAAAAAAAAAAAAGATCAAATACATCAACGGCTCACGCCAAAGAGACTACCTCCGAAGTGGCAATTATATGCACAACACTCGAGGTAAAAAAAAACCCCGAAACTCGTTGAAATAAACTCGTGACTTTTAAGAGGTTTTTCACGAAATGAGAGTCACTGGGCCCGGTGGAGAGGAGAAGGAGGGAAGGGGACGAGAAAGGGGAGAGGAGAAACGCCTCGTATATGGTAATATGGCCGGCAGATGAGAGTTTGACGGCAGGATGTCACATTACCGTGCCCTCTGACCCCCCTACCCCCTCTTACTCTTACCCCCCTCCTTCGATACCGTTCGTGTCCCGGCATCTGTGCCGTCTGCGTGATCCAACGTGAGCAAACGCGCTTAATGAAAATGGCTGGTGCACATTCAACATCGTAAATTAGAGCGGAGTCCGGAGCGCGGGGGAGGGAGAAGAGCAACGCGTCGTTAACCGTAATACCGCGGAGAAAAGCGTGACGCGACGCGGTTTGTTTTGTTTTATTTATTTGTTTCGCTTCCTCTTTCGCCCCCTGCCGATCGTGGGATCTTCCGTTTAAATTTATCGTCATTTCTCTCTCTCCCTTTCTGTTCATTTTCTTTCTCCATTTTTGTTCTTCACGTGAGAATCGTGGAAATCGCGATTCGGAGGATTTCACGATATCTGTGTACGAACGGTAGAAGAACGGGGATTTGTTTTTTTGTAAAATGGAGAATATGTTGTGTAATGTATATTTAACGCAATCTTTAAAGTTTTTGGTGTTGTTTACACGAAGAAATTGTTCTATCTCTATATATTTTTTAATTTTAATTTCGGGATATTACGAATGAATTTGTTTATTACATTCGATTGTTATAACGAGTTAGAGGAAAAATATATCGTCGTATTTGCATAAAAATCCGCAGTTTATTAATGAGGCTGATCTCCTAAAGGCATTGGGAGAAAGAGAAATTTTTAATTTCAGAAGAGATCTCCTTCTCGTTTTCCCATTTTAATTTTTCCTCTTTTTTTCAAATTATTCTTTCCTATTTTCGGGGCAGAGTTTCCATGCAATTGCCCGGTCTTTTTTTTTTTTTTTCGTTTCTTCTACGAGAGTAGTTGTTCGAGAATATTTTGTTGTAACAATAAATTTTTTATTCAATTAACTTTCTGAAAACGGAATTTATTAGAAGATGATTTATAAAAACTTTTAAAACTTCTTGAACATTCGGGAAAAAATATTTTTCGAAAAATAATTTAACAGAAACCTTTAACCACAAATAATAATTATTAAAATTTTATCGAATTTAATCGATTAATAACAAATATTCGAATTTTAAATATATCTACAAAAAAAAAAAAGAAAAAGAAAGAAAGAAAAAATCATAAAAGTCATTGTCAATTTCAAACAAATTCCAAACCTGCCAGAGATAATAGATATATTAAAACTTTCACATTTCACGGTGTAATTTGTGGCTGACACAAGTGTCGTGAATCATCTTCCCGTTTTTTGTGTGTCACGGAAATCGAGGCGAAAAAACCTCTTGCGTTTGTCTTTCGTTCGGCGCACAATGGTTAATTTTAATTGGCAGTTTTTACACACGGAAAATGGAAAGCCGGAAAAGTATAGTTTCTACTAGAAGGACACGACGAAAAGGGGAAACACGCATTGCCCCATAAGAATAGAAAACATCCGCTTTTTAACTCGTTCTACCGTGCAAGGTAACCCGTGGTAGAAAACCGCCGACTACTCTTTCACGCTCGAAATCTATTCTTATTATACCACCAGGTTCGTTATCCGCGTTTTGGAGCGAATCTCGTCATCCATTTTTCCTTTCACTTTGATATCTTTGATTAGAAAGTGCGTAAAATTTTGACAAAAGCGTCGTTTAACCAATATTGTTCCCCGTAGAATTTGTACAATTTCAACGATATTCAAAAATATCACAAACGAGGGAGAACGACAATTTTCGATTCGAAAAATTTGTTAAATCGATAAAGAAAAATTAGAGACGTTCAACGTAGCAAATTTAATATATGTTAACTGTTAGACAGAAGTTTCGATTAAGCTAGAAATTTAAAAGTATTAGAAATTAGAGAAAATTAAATGTTTCAAATTTTAGAGAGTTTCAATTTATTAAAAATGTATTAAATCCTTTAAAAAAAAAAAGTTCTAAAACTTCTTCTTTATTTCGTGTAAAATGAATAAAAGACGTAGAAAGCATAGAGATGTCGAAAGAATCGTGCGATTGTTAATCGGCCAAATAACGAGAATTCTAAACAATTCCTAACAACGCGAGCATATACAATCTCGATCTGATTCATATCATGCCTGTTGCATCAATAAACGCATACACTTCATTCAACGATCCATTACAAATAACATTAACAATAAGAGAGTTTAACCTCTCGAATCAATCTTCATTATAAATCAAATTACTATTTCACTCCTTCTCTCTTATCACAAACAATCTTTCGCAAACTTTGATCATGGTCCTAAAACAAAATCCCACAAAAACGTGTCACGATGCGCTTATCTCGAATAAACATGTTGTCGTTAATTACACGGATCATTTTGCTCGGGCAATTGTGCGCTCAATTACTTAATAGGCAGCTGATGTCGATTACTACGCGACACACGGGCTGGGAAAACTGCCTTCGACCGGTCCAACACCGCAATACATTACAGGGAAATCAATACCGCCGGTAAATAGATATTTATGACGTGATTCGATCGACTCGTTCGATTCGTCTCGCCTCGCCTAACAATGGAGGAATGCAGAAAATGACACGCGAGCGCCTTGGCAAAAAATATTCGCGTTTGAATTAGGGATTAGGATCGTGGATTTCATTCCTGAGATTTGTATATTTGTAAGAAAAAAGGAAAAAAAAAATTCGTAATATCGATTTTAAAATTTGATTCATGAACTTATTAAATATTTCGATTAAACGATTACCGAGCTTTGTTGAGGTTAGGATCGTAGAAACATCGTTGATTGTTTGACCCTCGATGTTCAAGTCGTGCCATTAGATATAAGAGTTTGTAGTTTAGTCTAGTCCCAGTTTGTCCAACTTATTTATACAGAGTGTAATATTCGCGCAACATGTTTGAGCCTCGAAACATGTTTGGTCGAATCAAACATCTGAAAGTTGATGTGCAAAAAAATTTCAATGGAGATCCATTTATTGATTCGAACGAAACTCTGTCCGGATATTTGTCCATCTAAATTCGGTAGTTTGAATTTATCAATTAAGACGGACGAAACAACGATTGTTTAATAAAAATAATTCGCAAGTTTCCATAGTCGACTGTTTGAGAATACAAGAAGCGGTTTCTATTCGAGGGAAATTCTCAGCCCCGTTTCGCTTTCGTGCAATGAATGCAACGGCCACTTTACGCCGAATGAAGCGCACTTTCCATCGGCTAAATCCTTCCCGACGAGGCAGAGAATCGTTTCAAACGGCATTGTGACGGGACGACGCCCGTGTCACAGCGTTTTCGCCGACAATTTGTCTTTTAAATCTCGAGATAACACGGCTTTAGGCTTCTACGATCGATCATCGACAACAGTTCAATTTGAGAGCCGAATTGTCGAGCGAAGGAAAAGATAATCGAGAAAATTGAATCGAAAGGAGAAACGTGAAAATTCGAAATTTTTTATTATTTTGAACTATAAAATTGTTGAGATACTCTTATTACACATTTCCTTATTTACCATATAAGCGATAGTTTAGCCAAACGTTCAGTTTTCTGCGATAAAAATGAAAATTTTTGGAAAGGAAAAAACAATAAAAGTTGTCCAAAAAATCATGCGTTCGTAAATAGAAAGATTGGATTCAATTTGTTATATTATTGAGTCGAAGTAGATGTTGATCGATCGCAAAAAGTTACACGGTAATATAGCTGCCGTAGATCACGGTGATTAATCTTAATTATCGAAGCATAACGAAGATTGGTAATAAACAACTGTTGAAAGATCAAACGATATGTCTGTCGGCCAATTGCTTTTCATATTAATTACAATTTCTCTTTCCACGTGTAAATAGTTCTTCTAATTTAACTTGTGATATCATTACATCACAAGCAACGTACGTGTTAAGATCTGTAAAGCTTTTATTTTTATCGACAAAAATGTACCAAGTACATTTTATCAAACTGTTCTATCATTTTTGCAACAAACTTTTTACCTTCGAAAATAAGATTAAAAAGAGAAAAAACGAGAAAGAATCAAAATTATGTTTGCACCAGAGCCACCCTTTGCGAGGGAGGAAATCGTGGTGAAACGATTTGTTGTTGGCTGGTCTAGTCCAACATTTTCTTTCTTTTCTTTCTTTCTCTTCCTTTTTTCGAGTGTACCGAAAATAAACAGACAGTCGTCCTTCCATCCGGCCTTTTTTTCATCTAAATATACCAATTCCTCCCCCAAGTTCGAAAGGCGCAGTGGATAGGGTTGTAGGGAAAAACAACCGACGAAAATAGAACTGTGGGCAATGGAGCACAACTGTCTAGGAACTTTGAGAATTTGCATATATTTACTTCTTTCGATCTTATAATTCACCAGGATAATAATACGTGGTCTCTTTCGTTTTGCTTCGGAATCGTTGATGCATTAGAATATCTCTCAAACTTTATTTTCTTCGAGCAGAAGAAACAAGAAAGTACGAGTATTATTTCCTTAAATTGATCAATATTCGTAAGTCCATAATCTTAATAACGTCTCCAATTAAGGGGAATTAAATAAAAAGTGAACAAATTATTAATAAAAATCGTTATATATGAAATATCATTTCCGAATAATTGCGTTCGAAGTAAAACAAAGCTGAGATCAATAATATCGTTCATAAATTATGCAAATGTACCCAGCACCATTAATTTATGATATCTTTATAACCCGTATCGAACACATATCTAACCTGTACACGTATGCGTAACACATACGTGTTAACGAGCCCGATAAATTATTCAAAGGGTTGATAGGAACTGAAAGAATAATCCACCGATTAGATTCGACCTCGATGGACGGAGAGAAAAAAAGGGGGGGGGGGAGAAAAATGCATGGCCTTCCGAAAAGGATAATAAGCCAGGCAAGGACGGCCGGCTGAATGTCCTCTTATATGTAAATGTATGTAAAATGGCGTAGATACAGCGCGCGGAAAACAAGATATCCTGGGCCAGATAGGGAAATACACGTGTCAGAATGCGAGTCGCGAACGATCCTTATTACGCGATTCTCGTGACAGTTTCGTGCTATATGGAATTTCTCATTTCAGGTTTTTTTCCATTTCGAACGACGTGGATTAAATGGTTTTAAGAGTAAGAAGATCGTGGAACGATTCTCGTTTCATCTTTTACTTTTCTTGAAGATGAAAATATGTTTTAATTTCGGTTGCGAATATTTTTAAATAGTTAAATAGATAAACAAAATAATATGATTTCTATAAAATTTTGGATTATTTATGTTCCTGGTTCGTTCAATTGTGATCTCGAGTGCATAATTTTATCAAACAGAAGTTAAGATTTTGAATTAAAAAAATAATTAAAGATTACAAGATAATCTTCCAGGTAATAGAATTCTTAAATTGTAGAATTCTAGAATAACTAATTATCACGAGGCTTTTTTTACAATAATTTATATATCTTAAACGTGTATCTCATAATTCAAGGCACTAATTGGAAAGATTTTAATTTACGATTCTTAATTGCAAAGTTGTAGCACGATAATTTACGATCCTGAGCGAAAGGTCTTAATATAATCTGCAATCCTTAACTACGATTTTCTACAATAATTAACAATTCTAATCGAGAGGATTTTTTTTCAATAATTCGATCGATCCCCAAAAACCACGAATCATCTCTCAATTTTCGAAATCACCAAATTGCCTAAAATTTCTGTCTTTTGTCAATCGAAAAAAAAAAAAAAGAAAAAGAGACTTAAAAAAAAAGTTACTTTCTCAGCAAGCAAATTTTTGTCGAAACGTTCCAATTAAAGATTCGGAAGAGATTGGTCGAGAAGACAGCTGTCCAGAAAACCGAGGACCCCCTCCGATTATCCTCTAAACGTGACACAATTAATTTGCATGATTCGCGCTTCGATCGAGTAAGGACAAGCATCGTTTAATCCCAATTACGGTTCGAGTTTCTTCCATTCCGCTAATTGGTAAAAAATCATCTTCGTCCAGGAAAGCGATTCTTGGAAGTTGAAAAAGGGGGACACGCGCGTTTACGCGAGTCGAGACCTCGATGGAGCAGCCGTAAATTCTAATTCACCTCGAAATAAGGGACAAGGAAAGCAGATGTACGCAATTACGCTTGATTAATCCAATGGACGAGGCTTTTTGTATCGAATTTTAGTGGAATAGCATCCAATTTCATCGAGAGGTGTGATCAAAAATTCAACGATGAATTCTAAAAAATATTACAAACATTACAAATTCTAATTTATAACGCGTAATCCCACGGTGCCAAAAGTGTACAGTCACGCCGTATCTTGATATAAAAATTTAAAAATACGCGTATCCAATTTTTCCAAAATCCCAACTCGGAATGGAATCGATTGGAGATCGAAATCCAGACACGCAACACCCACAAACACCTCCTCTGCGCGAGCCACACATCAGCCTAACCCTGGCTGACAAGCAATATCGTGTCGTGAGTCGTTATTAGCGGTGGTCGTCGTTATAAATTTATGCCAGAGAAATATTTAGAGTAGGCAGCCGCGATAAAGGAGCGGAAGGGAGGCCCCCATCGCGCCTCTCTTCGTTCGGCCCCAAGTAGAATTTCCAATCCTGAGGCCTGTTCGCCACCTTCTGCGACTTCCACGTCGACTTTACGAGCCGTGACGAGAGCGCAAGGTAGAAAAAGGTGCACCAACGACAACAAGTCTGAATATAGAATTTTCTCTATGAGCCATTTTTTTGTAACAATCGATGGAACGATTTCGAGCGTGTTGAATCTAGTTTGTTTGTGGATCGAAGATGACGAAAAGAGAAGAAGGAAAGCGATTGATAGATTATATATTAATGAAAAGAAGAGTCGCGAGACCAACGATCGACGGTAAGTTAGATGGAAAAGGTCAAGAATTGTTCGAAGAAAAAACGATGGGGACAAATTATATAATCTTTCGTCCCACCAGAGAAAAGTATCCCCCAAAGAAAAGTAAATCAAACCGGTGCAGCGTATAAATTTTGCTTTCTATCGAGTAATCGAAAGCCCACGCGACCGACTCGGAGCGTGAATGGAGGCCGATTATTCGATTCGAGCCAAAAGTCGATTTTACGCGGCGTGGCTGTGACAGTTTTGCGGGGAATCGAGTCCACGCTCCTCGTAGATCAGTGAAAGTCGAACTCGGTTTTGCACCACGCCGCGTCCAACGCTGCTCTATCGTTGGCGTGCGATCGTACGACGGAGATACGACAGCGGAATTTAGTTGTCACAGTTTTGGTCGACACCTTGCTCCTCGAATAATCGATTAATTTCAAGCGAGGATGCCTCAATTTTACATCGAATCTCGGTAATTTGAATATTTCCAGGGGAAGGGTTATCGAGATTTCGATCAGAGAGGTGTAAATGGAAATTGGAGAATGCATGAGAGATATGTTACAATTTTAGGAGGTGTAAAATAAAAGGGGTAACGCGATAGATGAAACGACACACAAGTAATCGTGTGAATATAAATAAGAAAAATTGTTCAGCGAGCGATGACTGTATATAAATTCGAAGGGAAGATGGAAAAAGTTTGATTATACGATCGTGGCTTCTTTTTAACTATCCCGCCAGTAAAAATATTTCACGCTCCTTCACTATCCACACTATCCTTGATCCGAGTAATTCAAAGCCTATCGAATCCATTCATCTTAAACACACCCTGTAGCAAACAGCTCCCGTAATGGAAAAGATCGAAAAGCTGACACGATCCGTTCCAAAGATACGCAACGACTTCGTATCGATCGTTGGTCAACATTTTGGCGACACGGTTTGCACGCGTCCAGTCGAACCAGTCTCCTGCCTATAAACAGAGCCGAGTTACGCGACCACTTATTTTCACTCCATGCAAATTCCCTTCGTTTATCTAGATAGTAAATTCCGCGAAATTTATCGCGGATTCTTCGACCCCTTCCTTTCGTACAGCGCGTAACTCGAGAGTAAACTGCATATAACACGCGTGTGTGTGTATATTCCAGTTCCAGACGGCCGCCATTTTTCTCGGTTTTCGCGGCTCTTTCGATCCGACTAATGATCGCCTCCACTCGACATTCCCGACTCGACTCGCCTCGCCTCGCCTGGCGCTTTATCGACGAAACCACGGCAAAGGAGAACCCGTTTCGAAACGACGAGTGGGCCCTGATTATTTCGCGCGAGGGGAATTCGGCGGAAAAATTAGCAAGGCTTTTATTTTACGCGACGCAACCTTGATCGTTTCAGAATCGTATTTCTGCCCGACATTTGGAGGGGAGGGTACGAAATCCGGATTTTCCCGTTGTAACGGAAGGTTGGAGGGGAGAAAAAAGGGGGAAACAGGGCACGCGAGGAGCTCTTCTGTCTCTTTCTTTCGCGTCACACGCGCCGACTCGATTCGTGATTCAAGCGGCGTCGAGGCAACAGCTTCCGGTGGACGTCACACGCATCCTTCTTCCTCCGTTTCACGACCGAGGCCGAGGAACGTGCCTTCTATGCGTTTCCATTTAACGCTTCAACACTGTTGCTGTGACCATGTTTCTCTATACGTCGCCTCTGTACAGTTGTCGCATGCGTCGTTTTAACGTTACTCACGAGCAGAATTTTCAAGAAGTTTCTGGGAACCGTCGGGTCAACGTCAAGTCTTCCATTCCATTCGAACCTTCCCTTTTTTAAATAATACGAATTTTTTGAAATATCTTCGTCATATCAACGTTATCGCGTGCTTCGATTGAAAATTTCCAAAAGCATCTTCGAATGTCTCTCCTCTGTTCTGCTTCCTCGAGCTTAAATAATCTACGAGCTTAATGGTCGGAAATATCGGTAGAATTGAATTACGAGTAGAATTCCTCTTGACAAGACCCCTCAGCACGATTTTTAAAACCAGTTCCTTCGATTTTTCAAACCTACTTTCGATTTTTTAATCTCACACGCGGCCGGATTGTAATAATAGGAGAAATACATATTATCGAAAGAAAAAGAAAGGCGTTAGAAAAATCGAAATTAGAAATGCCAGAGTCGAGAAGGGAAAATATTTTTAATGGATTGGAAATATTTTCCCCAAATTCTATTTAAACGGAAGGGAGACGTTTAAGTTAATGGTGGTTTATGCTTCTGGGAGATATATAAATCGTTCCACGGCCACTTACTTTGCAGAGGGCGACGCCGGTGTCCAGCCTGTCCATAAAATTGTCAACGTTGATTCTCAACTCCGGATACAGCGCGTTCAACCACTCGGCCAGATCCTCTTTCATCGCGATCAGATACTCCTCCGAGGACTTGAAAGGCCTGTAAGACCTCGCTTCCAGAAGCACCGACATATTGCCTCCGCGATACCTGAAACATCCGTCGATCGCACTTTGAGTTCACGGAATATCTCTACATTTGCGCCAATACTTACTTCATTTATCTCCTTCGAAGCGGGATAAAGTTCGTTTCGCGACTTATTCTGCGAAATTTATTTACAAACGCGCGTTTGAAAGAGGATTTAAAGTTATTCACCGATTATTTGCAAATCATTCCCTTCTTATTCGCGACAATCGTTCGAAAAGAGAGGAATTGATTTAGAAATACGTTCGAGTTCGCCAACATATTATTGGACACTAACGTCAACAAAGATATTGCTTCATAGACACGAATGTAATACAAATTTACTGTATCCATTTAGCGGTGTTTATTCTTACGACGTGGCGAGGTTCGAAAAGAATATTTAGATGTACGACGATCCTATGATTATCCGATCGATGTGAATTGTGCAACGAATGGAAAATATATCGAGTGTTTGTCGTAGAGAAAAAAAGGGAAATTTATCGTTACAATTCATGGAATAATTTTTATCGATCGTTATAGATTATCTTGTTTTAACAATCTCGTATCACTTTTAAAGTATCGTGTATTTATACGACATAAAATGTGTCGCGAGCAAACTCATTCGTGATTTTATATCAAACAATTTATTACTTTCTTCCTTCCTCGCGTTTAAAATCTCTCTTTCTAACACTCTATGTATTAATGTTCTGCTTAATTAGGCGAAAGGGTTGTAATAAAATATTTAAAATAATACATACTCGTCTATTTATTTATATATATATATATATATCGAAACTGGAAATGGATCGAGTACGAACGTTTAATTCAGTTCGATTTTATTTATAGATTGGTTTATGAATTCGAGTGGGTCGTGACTGATTGAATACAAACGGTTATGGACTTTGCGGTTTAGCATACAGCTAACTAACATGGTAAGAATTTAATATCCTTTTATCGACCGTGAAATTCGTGGTAGAAATTAGTTTAAGTATCGTTTCGCCAAATTTATCACATAATATAATTCTCTCTTATTGATAAATTTGACAATTCTACAACGTGACACACACAATTATCTTTTAGAAAGAATTATTAAGATCATTTTTTAAAGAGATCTTTTGTGATCTATCGCTCGCCAAATCAATCTTTCCGGTTGAGTCATTCTCAGAGATCGCTTATTATTAACTTAAAAAAAATCTGAATATTTAAGTAACTTGATTATTCGATCCTTTTACAACGCGATTCATTCGTTCCCCTTTGTATCGAAATCGAGACCAATACAAAACTAATAGAAATCCGAGGAATGTCGACGATGCGATAACAATGCAAAACAATGCAATGAAAACATTCGTACTACGACTGTTTATTAAAATATTCGATTACACTTGCACCGACAGAAACACACGCAGAAAGAAATACGTGGAAAATCTTTTCTCACTTTTCTTGGAAAATCCGCCATAAATTTGCACCACTTTTGCGATCGAAACTGTATTAAAGACCATCCTGTTGCACAAAACACGAATTTTTATTTTGAATTTAAAAAATTACCTGAGTATAATTCCACTTTTCGCAAGGAATCGTACGAATGAAGATAGAAAAAACGAATTAGCGAATAATTCAAACGACTCGTCTTGCTCGAACGACCCGTCTTCCTCGAACGACCAAGAGAAACTGACACCTTCGAAAAGTGTACAAACCGATTAGTTTTCCTAAAACGTCCAATCAACACGCTTTCGAAATACCGTAAAAATCCTTTTTGATTTCGGTATTCGTTACCTGGGGGTTGAATAGCTTTACGAGCTTTTCCAACTGACCTAACCATTCTTAAGATTTCTTATCAACCTTTCACAGAAAAATTTTACGACTGGTTAAGTACAAAGTAAAATGGAACAATGGTAAAATTTGTTTCCTTTTCCATGATTATTAACACCCGGAATAATTCGTTTTGCAAGTCGTTGGCCAAGTCACCGATTGTGATTCAGAAGATATATTGTTATACAAATACTATTAGTAATACAATAATACAGTAATTGAGAGAAATTGTGACAAAACCGGATTAAACCTGAATCATTTACTTTTTCGTGAAAAATTCTTCGACTCGACGATGCGAGAGGAAATAACGATTCCGTTACTTCGAAGAAACGAACGATTTAGAACTGGATATTTCTTATTATTGTGGAGAGAGGAATCGAATACAAACAATTCAATTTCATAAGAAACCTGCGATGAATTCAAAAACTTTGTTGCGCCAAGTACACAATTTTGTCAAAACCCAGAATACCTGTTTATTAATCCCATCCAAAGGAAGAATAGAAGCTAATTTTCAACCAGGATCCAAAATGTCATTTTCCCAAAGCGATTCAATAGGTGTAAGTGATTCGACAACAGGTACGGAGCAATAAAATTTCATGGGATTTGCGAAACAATAGTCGCCTCGTTGTCCTCGTCGACCGTACAACGTTCTAACCCCTTCCTACGGGAATATACCGGTTTAACCGCCCCACAGAAACGTCTACCGTCGCACAATGTATCCGAGAACCCGTGCCATATCGCGCTCGATGCACCCCTCCCTGCCTATCCTTGTAAATCGCTCTCACAAAACGATGATTCTCCATCGAATGGACTCTCTGACGCGTCCCTCCCGATTATGAGGCCAGGGGATTTCTATTTGCTTTACACGTTAACGAAACAGGATAGGATTCTTTTTTCCCTCTCGTAGATTTAGGCTCCAATTTCGTTGGGTATTTGATCGATGGTGTTTGTACGTTGGATGGAGTTTGATATGTATGTGTATATATAAGTGTGCGAGTTATCTTTTTTCGTTGAGCGATAGACGCGTCCTTTCAATTTATTTGTAACTGTTTTCCTATCTTTTTTGAATCCATTTCGTGGCTTTTCTCTCGATTTGGGAGTGGAATTTTTTGGAGCGAATTTTGCGCAGATTCGAAAGAAGTAAAAGAATTATCGATGATATAAATTTAAATAGAGAAATTTTATTTATTTTAAATTAGATTAGTAGATTTACGTTTTTGTCAATATATTAGATATATTATTCGAATTCTAGTTCTCATAGGTTTTCAAGCGATCTGAATTCTAGCAATTTACAGCCCGGTTTTATTGATTTTTAATCTTAATAATAGAAACGAATATCGTAAGATCGCAATGATATTATTTTATAATTCAATAGGTTAACAATTCCGGCTATAAATAAATGAGACCTGGTACTACCCACTTTAGAATCCAGTCTATTAATTACGTGCGTGATAAGTTTAGTTTTAGCATATACAGATCCAGTATTTCTATAGTTTGATAATTCAGCTTTGTTAATCCATAAATTCCGTTAGATTTGCATTTTAACGGTCTAATTTAGCGGGAGTATATCTCACTCGTATAAGTTTATCTAGTTTTAAATACCGTGATATTTTAACCAAGGAATTTGAAATCGATCTTGTACAATCTTTGAAATTGAGAAACACTTTAAAACGTTTCTAACAATTCTATTCCCTATTCTAATTGCAACCAACGATCCAAACGACTTTTATTCGCACTACGTTAACGTAATTAATAAAAATTGACGTTTTCAAATAAAAAGAAACATCTTTAAAACGATCTACAAAAATTCTGAATGCTAATAATCGTTCGCCAATATTGAATTAATAAACGACGAATGAAAACAATTTTAAAGTAATTTTAATAATCTCAATTCGACCTCGATAATAATTTCATCATCGATGAAAACGATTTTCAATCATCCATTAAACCACTCCTACAAACTATTCCTAACCCTTTCGAATCCATAAAACAATTCCATCCCAAGTCGAGTCTAATCGCGTCGTTCAATCTTAATCACGCTTCTCTGGGAAATCAGCGTTGAAAAATTCGCGATCAAAGAGACTAGATGTCACAGAATCGCATCCAAAGCTTCATCGATCGTTCAGTCTTAATAAGAGACCGCGAATAAAGGGATGCCAAGAGATAAAAGAAAGAAGAGAAGAAGGAATGACAAGAGGGAGGAAATCGTAATGGTTCGTGCGCTTTTATCGGCAATCTGGATTAAAGACTGGGGAAAAAGTATCGTTTCCATGGATCCAATTCGTGATTTACGTTTAAGAATTCTATAGCTCAAACGCATTACCTATGTTTAAATGGCAAAGTGCGAAGCTTTCGTAGTTTTCGTAGAATGTAATTTGATGACTGAGAAAGTGGCCGATTTTTCTTTCTTCCTGTAATTTTGTTCAAATAAACCGATCAAAATGAAATCGGCATCGAAAAGTGAAAGATTCGAGTTTCAATTTACTTTTCATCGCTTTTAGAGTATCAAGGAAAAATTTTTCAAATGGATTATCCGAACGATCCGAGATTACACGATTTCCACTAAGAATCCTACTAAAAATTCTTCGAATCAGCCTTCGATTTTCCTCGAAACATCGCAATGCATTTTCGATATACAATAGATGCAACTTTCTCAAAAAAGTCCATTTATTACGAAACGTTGGATCTCGCGCCGCTCACTTTCCCACATCGAGGTGTGAAGAAAAACAAAAAATGCGTGAAAACTTTCGATTTCCTTTATGGAAAGCAACAAGAAGTTGGGAAATTTCAATCGAGCGGAGAGGATTCGGGAAGTGGGCAACGTTTCGTAAAACGAGAATCTCGTTTCCATGCCACCAACACTTTCACAGGAAAACGCGATCGCTATCTCGTCGCTGTTCCATTCGGCGTCTCCCTCCGATTTTTCCACCTGGACGTAATAAAAGATTCGATTTATGCCTTCGTCGTTCCTTGCGCGACGCCGATGATCTATGGATCGTTGCCCGTTCCTTCCATCTTGCGTCCTTTCGGGTTACTTCGCGCCTCGTCGTTCACCGCCAGCCATTGTGCCAGCTTCCCGCCTCTTGTAAATCCGTGGATACACAATAATTTAAAAATTGTTATTACATTTTCGCGCAGTTCGATGGAAAAATTGGTCGAAAAATCTCGCGGATATATGTTTTGTTTGTTTATTTCAGGGCACGAAAGGCAAGAAGCGGATACGAAAGTAAATACGAACGGACGAAAGATAATAACGTATACAAACAAGTTGGGAGTGTAATTAAAAACAGAGCCAGACGATAAATAAACGGACGGAATAAAACACGAAACGAATCCATTGTCGAATATCGTTTTACGAAACGTAATACGCGATTTTCTAATCTAATTTTCTAGTACGTTCCACTTCAGTCCGCGAGGTAAAAGTGTGTTTACCCACGGTCGTTCCAGAAACCTTACGTTTTGCGTAATGTAAAAGTGGTCGATAATGTATTCCAAGACCTTTTTACGCGAAATGACAGCTTGTCAATCGATCATATCTGTTTAGCACATCTGCGCCGCTCAGACGAGCAATGGAATAAGGAGAGCCGTGATATCGAGAGCCGAGTTTTCCTCGCGAGAAAGCGAGGGGGGAGGGGAAGAGGAGAGAAAAGGCGGACACACGAGCTGAAGCTCGGAAGGTTAGCCTCTAATTTACGGTTAGCGCGCAGTCAATAGAGGCGCGCGTTATCGCGAAACCAAACGAGGGAGTTGCTAAATCAATGCCTTTGGCCACGCGCGTTCCATGGGAGTAGCGATGGGTACGAACCGATCCCAAGTCTCGATCAATTTTTTTTCTTTGTCCCGATTAATTTTGAGAGTATTCCTGGAGTTTCGATAACTTTTTAGACAGGAAGCGAAGATTTTGGTTTCGCGGAAATTGGATGAGATTGGATAAATCTTCGAATGATGGATCATAGTCGTGTTAAATTGAAAATGGTATTAGAATTTGGAATGTGTAATAACACGTAATTCGTTGTTTCAGAAGAAATTGCGAGGTGAATTCAAATAGTTGTGGTTAACGATTTACCGAATTATTAAAATTTAAATTTTAAATATTCGAAATTTCTCACGGTAAAAAAGAATATAAATTAGACGAAACAATGTTTTAGTGTATAGATTGTTGGGAAAGTAATAATAAATAAAATTTATTGACACAAAAATTTAAGTAAGAAGAAAGAAAAAAACAAAAAAATGACGCGAGAACAATAATAAAATTGCATCATAGGTGAATATTACATAAATATATATTCTCTTTGCGCAATATGTTAAAAACTTTCACTTTTTTCAAATAATAAAATATACAGGGAATAAAAATCCTTCAAATTCATTATACCGAATCTCGATATTTCGTTGATTAAAATAAAGACCAAAGATATAAACGTTAAAAATCCCATTAAGAAAAAAATGTCCAAAATGTCCGCAAAAAAAGAAAAGATGAGAAATATATGTGTATATAAAAAAAAATGAAAATTGACAAATATTATTCAAGTTCGATTCAATGTTTAAAATTAGCAAAAATTTCATTTCGCTTCTCGTCCTTTTTCCCTCATTAATGCCAATAACTATCTTTTTAATTGCTTTCTACATAATTAACGATTGATCGAGCGTGTCAGATAAAAAGGACGTAACTATAAAAGTGAGGAAATTCTTTTTATAATATCATAAGTTTAACTTAAGAATTAAGAAAAATCATGATACTTGAAAAAATGTTGAAATACATTATTATAAGCAACATAACGGACGAAATTTCGATAAAAAATTAAAAGATAAAATTAAACTTTCACCGATAGACCAAATCTATTCTCCTCCAAACTTTAAAGTAGCAAAATACTTTCGTAGAAGTTAAACTTTCGTAAGAAACTATGGGCAAAGTTAAACTTTGACGGAGAACTACAATTAAACTTTCATCTAAAACCCTTGGAAATTTTAAAACACATTACCTAACTATTTTCAAAATTTACGAGAAAGAAGAAAACTCTTTGAAACGAATATTTGTAACGAATCTTTTGATCATTTTTTATATTTTTCATCTTCGAAAACGAACCCTACCTCCTCTTCCCCTTTTATCCTCCCCCTAAAATGAATTATTTTAATTATTTCTCACATATCGGTGAAAAACGAGATTATTCGAAATTAAGAATTATTTAAAGGGATAAAAAAAAATTATCGAACGATAATTAATCCAGCACAAATTATCCACGAACCCTCGTTTTCATTCACAACGCCTCGTCCATTCATCCGTTCATTCATCCGTTCGTTTTTACGTTCCCAATTAACCTCATTACTCGTTCCAAGAGACACGAATCTCAAGGGAGAAACAATGACGAGAGAGGCGATCCATTTACGTGGAAAGGAACGAGCGTAATTCTCACGCGTTCGTTCCACGATTTTCACTTGGATGTATCTTTATTACGTATAGAATGATCGTAGTAGGATCGTGGTAAAAGGTAAACGTGGATATGATTAAGTCGAATCGAGTTATGGGAGTTATATATCACCGGTTCGAAATGCGAAGGTTATCTCCTTCGGAAGCTCGATTTCACGGGAGTTTCTTGTTAATGGAATTCTTGTTATGTTGAATGGAATAATTGAATTCGCTCGCGAATTACTTTCCATTTGATCGATCGGTTCAAAACGATCGTTATAAATCGCTTTTCTTCAAATATCTTTCGAAAGAAGAAGAGAGAGAGAAATTTTTGGAAAATTGAACGAGATTAATTCTAAATATCCGTTTAAATTATAAGTACTTTTTAAAATTAAACTTGACAGTAACTGTATTACCTGTGTTTACACAATATATATAAAATTACATCTAAGAAATAGAAATGACACTTTTATACAAAATCGAGAAAAGTAAAGAAAGATTCGTCAACTAACAAGACGCATAAGAAGGGACTTATCGTTCCTCTCTCACTTTCTGTTTTCCTATTCCTATCTGCTCTTCCACTCGTTCACCGAGTGGCGCAGTGCATGCACTCCACAAACGCTTGTCTCTTTCTTTCCTTCCTTCCTTCTCTCTCTCTCCCTCCATCCCTCCCTGTTCATAGTTCTGTACATCGCACGATATACCGTTACAACCGAGGTAAGTACGCCTTTAAAGTACGCTCACGTAGGTAAACTTACGAACTGGCTCTTTCATACCAAGGGCCACGCACCTTTTGATATTCCGTCCCTTTCGCGCGGTTCAATGGAATAATAAAAACCTACCATCTCGTCGGCGAGCTCACGCGATCACCGTTTAAAATTACCTGCAATTTAAAATATACCGCGAGAGAGAGAAAAGAGTATCGATTAGATATTTCGTTTTTACTTTCTGCTTTTTAACTTTGTATTTTAATGTGATTTTATAATATATAATACATGTTTTATGAAAATGTACTCCTATCAATGTAAATCAACGTTAAATTTAATTAAATTGAATTAAATATTTTTGAAATATTATATTTTCCAAGTGAATAATAACGTCGAATTTTCCAATTTAAATAATTAATAACACCAGATTGGATTATATTGGATCGCAGAATAAACTCGTACCTCGTATTAATCGTATAATCTATCGAATAATTTTTCTGATTGTTTAATCCGAAATAATAGCGTATTAAATCGGGATAAGATTAAATTCGAGGAAAGGTGATCAAATTTAACGAAATATTATAATTAACTTTGATTTGCAGCGAGTTAAATGTCAAGAGATTAGATTATCTATAATTTTTTATCGCCTACCCTTTCCCGCCTTTTGCCACTGGAATCATTCAAATTGAGCAAAAGTATCTTGATTGTTTATTTCGAGTGGCTTGATAATTAGTTCCGAGTGTCAATTCACGTAATAATCCCCCGTTCGACATGTAGTAATAATAATTATCTTTATGGTATAATGCCAGTTTGACGATCATGTGCCGCTCGGATCATGTGCCATAAACGAGAAGGTGTTATTGAATACGTGACTCGGTTGTTGAGTAATTTAGCAAATTATAAATTTTGATAACGATTTATCATTATTTAAAGAATTTATGCGCATGCACTTTTCGATAATTATAGAGAATTTAAATCGGGGGTTTGATATTACGATATAAATATAAGTATAAAAATAGTACACGGTGTAAAATAAAAGGCAAACAATTTTTTCTTCGAGTAATAACGAGCAGACGAAAGATGAAAAAATAATTTCAGAACTTGCATTATTACACGATAATATGTATAATATGTATATATATATAAGATGAAAGAACGAAGTTAGGAGAAAATCCTACAATCTAAATCCTGAGATTTAGATTGTACGATGAAATAAAAAATAAGGAAAGAATATCGAAACTTTTGGCTATTCATGATACGTAAAATAGAAAAAAATAAAAATAGAAAAGAAAAATTCGTTGAAAATTTAAAACACAAGAAAAAGAAGAATTATTAAAATCTGAAACCTGATCGTAAAATAATATTTTGAAGAGGAGGAAGACTATAAAGGAAAAAAAAAAAAAAAAAAATGAAAATTTTAAGACGAGATTACGACGACTGGGCTTATGTAATACTAGAAAATCATAAAATCAAACAAATTGCCTCTTGACGACGCATTTCTATACCACGGATCTATTGGTTAAACCATTCTCGATAATTAAACGATACTAAATATACGTGATAACAAATCGGATTTGAGGCGCAAAACTCTATTAACTGTCAACTGTATTATTTTCCTAAATTATTACATCAATTTTATATGCTATTTTTTTTTTGTTTTTTTACAGTAGTTCTTACTTTCTACACTTCGCATCGAATCAAAAATCTAATAAACCACAATCGTAAACATGTAACCATAAACTTTCTTCTCCCATAAACAAAGAGGATTCTAGTCATATGACAGGAAGTTAACCCATATTAATGTTCCTCTTGTATCGTTTAATAATTGATATTAAGTAAGTAATAAATACTACTGAAATCTGAAATATTACTTATGTAGGATTTTAAAACATCGGCAATTTCTTTTTCTTCTAAACTAAGACAAAAAACATTATTCTCGATTCTTTCTTATATTAAGGAAAGGAAAGGAAGGAAAAAAAAAAAAAAGAAACGAAGCATTAAGCGCTGTGCATTATTAAAAAAGAAAAAATGTAATCACGCAAATTATTATTAACAAAATTAATCCGATTAAATAACCGCACTTGTAGCTATGCTTTACCATACCGGTAAAAACTTTCAAATTATAAAAACATTGTTAGAAAGTTATTCTTGTACGTGTGATTATGTAATTATATTGTAAAATATAAAATATACGCGTGAAAAAAGCAGGAACGAAACGCGTGTCGTAACATGGAACGATTTCATTCATTCGAGACGAGAAAATGAACCTGTTTCGTCGTACGTCGGTGGCATGCGCCTCGAATGCAAATCGCCCAGAGGCTCCGAGCCGCGCTCTCCAAATGCCTGCATCATAATGCCGTAGAACGCGAGAACACGTCGCGGATACAGGATATATCTCGTATCGGTCCAATAGCGATAACGTCCGAAACATTTCTATGCTCGTTCATCATCGCGCACGCACCGATCGATATTAGTCGTTTTCTCAAATACACACTTTTCTGTTTTCTGCTTCGCGTATATCATGTCTCATCGTCGAAATAATAATCGTTAAGCTTTTTTCACGAATGATTTTTCTTTTCCTCTCGAGAATTTTCCGAGATATTTAAATGAGATGGAATTGTTATTCGTCGCAGAGAATTTTAAAAAGATTGTGTAATTATTTTTTAGAAACGAATAATTGGGGAGTAATTTTAAAAAGAAATTGATAAAATTCGTGTTCGACAATAACGATATAAGTTTTAAAAAATTTCATTTATAAAATGTTAATACGTTCATGGAATATATTTGGAGATAACTTTTAATACAAATTGTTCCTAATTTAATAAATAAGCTTTAATTAACATTTTCTTATTATATTAATATCCTGAAGATGAAATAAATAATACGGATGGACTCTTGATCCGAAGAGAAACCAGCAATGACTAATTTTATTGTTATTGCATCCCCAGAACAATTTATCCTATGATCCAGAGTGAATCATTCCGTAGGCGGAGAATTGATCTCTAACAATAGTAGAATAAATGCCTTACTTTCTTACGATCCGTCATGAATTATTCTCAACAATAACATTTTATTGCAGATATTACAATTGAATTCTGTATTATCAAAGGAAAAATAGTTTTCTTTTAACACCCTTTAAATCTCTCGAGTACATAATATTTCGACATTTAACTTTACAAAATTTCTTCATTCTGCGATAAATAAATGATCTATCTCGAAAACTATCTCTCACATTTCCATTGAGATCAGTTTAACACATTTTTCTGTTAATTTACTTCCAACGCTAAGACGAAATTCTAAAAAAAAAAAATTGTATCCAACACTTCCTTATATTCTTCCCAACCCTTCATCGATCTAACCATTCGATCTAAATTGCCTCGAAGCAAAGAAAAGTCAGTTTCCACGATTGTCCTCGTTACAAACCCACTTTGGTCCACCGATAATTACACAGACACACGCGCGCGCAACGATCTTATAAATTCTAATGCGGCGGCAAGTGCAATTTGCAACAGTCGCGCACAGGGTAAACGCGAATTCCGAGGCGAAGTATTCGCGACGAGAATAGTTTCTCGCTTCGTGAATCGGATTATGCAAAAGCTGTCCTTATTCTTAACGACCGACACCGCTTAGATTCTTATCGATCCGTGGCGGGTATGAGTCGGTTTTCATTGAAACGAGAGATAAGAGAGATTCAAAGGAGGAGAGAGAGAGAGAGAGAGAGGAGAATAAGAGGCGCGAATCGTAAGTACGATCTTAACGACTTTGTCAGAAGCGTAAACCGTGGCAACTTTTCTCGTGGAATGGGACGTAATTCGATTAAATACCTCGTTTCATTTCGCTCCATGGGATATTTTAGAAGAAGGGTTAGGCCGTGGAAATTTTAAGATTTCGTAAGATCTCGATTTTTATTTATTTATTTTTTCTTATTTTGAGATTCTTTCTTTTTTTTTATTTTCATTTTTCTTATTTATTTCTTCCATCTTGTAGGGATTTTATTTCTAGTTTCTATACTCTAATTTCATATTACAATCACATTTATAATTACTCCTTTCAAAATCTCGGTTTTCCGTATATTTCTAAGAAATTTATTCCATTTTATTTCGATTACGGAAATTAAATTTCTAGTTTTATAAAACTTTCACGTTTCTCTATTTACTTAGAAATCTGTTACTTAGTTCAGTTTCGAAGGAAGTTAAATTTTTATTTTTACGAAACTATCTCTCCCTCTCCGTCTCTTTAAAAATAATTTATCCCTTTATTCTATTTTCAATCTCTACGAAAATATAACTTTTCTCCTGTTCATATTTTGCCCGTCTATAAATCTTTCGCATACTTCTTTCGCAGCAATTTCATTTAGCTCGATTCTACAGAAACACTTATCTTCAGGAATCCGTATTTGCCAGAAATATCTACCAATAGAAATCTATGACAGTTTGTCGTTGCTTGTACAATGTCTTTATTAAGTAAGTAAGCCATAGACCGTGATCGAATTGGACACGTTATAAATGCAGACGGAACGAGATATACTTTGTAAAATAGAAAGGTGTTCGGCAGCTTGAAATCAAAGATAAAAATTCTCTGGTAAAATGTTAAAATATACAACGACACGATAAGGGAGCTCGTTGGAACGGCGCTGCCGAATGATCGATCGAGATTGGTAAACAAATACGAATTTAGCAGGTATATACGACTATGGAATCCATCAGTATTATCGATTCGCATTGGCCACTCGACTTTTTACGGCGATAATACCATTGCCTAGTGGTTTCGACTATAAATTATTTGTCAAGATAAATATTAAGAAACACGTCGACGGGGAATAGATTTACAACTGCCATTTGATTTGATAATGTCAAAGTTATTTATGTCATCCATCGTCTTTTATATATTTTATATATTCTTGTGTTTTTTTTTTTTTTTCTTGCAAAGGATATCTCTGCAAGGATAGATTTTTGTTGGTTGAAACTTTAAATGAGAAAAAAGTTTTTAATAATAATTAACTTTAACTGGTTAATAGAACTTGTTGATAAAAAGAGGAAAAAGAGAGAATATTTTATTAAAAACTGAGTGATTGACTCTTAAAGAATTCATGAGTTCTATTAATTTGAGTAACTTAATTTAAGCGTAACCTAATGATATTTGTAAAAATATTATACTCTTTAACCTATCGACATATTTAAGAAAACATTCTCAACATGATCTAAATCCAAATTTTCATAATTTCCATCTTTTCTTGTTCTAAAATACAACGTATCAAATGTTCCGTTTTCAAACATCAAACGCTGGAAGATCACAAAAAAAAAAAAAAAAAGAAAAGAATCAAAAATCCATATATACGAGCCTTCTAGCAATCCTCGTTCCTCCAATCGCTCGTCTAATTTAAAAACAAAACAACGAGAAGGTAAAGACGTTCTTTGCTGACAAATATCACGAAAAAAAAAGGAAACAAGCACACCGGATCGAAAATAGACGTCCCGCGACGAAGGCGAACCAAGCACGCGTGGAATTTATTTGAACAGAAGCGCGTGCGAAGTGCACGTGTGCGCAAGCGCACGATCCCGCGACTGCGCGTGCGTGCGTGCGTGCAAGGGACGTTCGATTGCGCATGCGCCGTGTCCGTACGCACACCGCGGCGAAACTGAACCGACCGACCAACCGACAGAAAATCTTGTGAATGAGTTGCTTCTCCATTCACTTTTAACCGGACTCGCTGGAATGCGCACACGACACTATGTTGCGCTCTGCTGGAGGTAGACGAACACGTTTTTAGATCAATTCGTGGATTTTTATCGAAGGCCTGACACGAAGAACTTTCGACAAATATGAAAAATTATTTCAAATGAAAATCAACGTGCCACCGCTCCTTTAAATGTGATATAACGCTATTAAATTTAATGAAACAGTTATATACATACGTGTTATGTAAGTATAATAAGAATCTTCCTAACTTATTCGTGTATGTGTTTTCCTATCTGTCTTTTGTCTACATCCTTTCATCGAAATGTTTACAATTCACATAGATTTTTCACATGGATCTACATATACTATATAAGATTATATCGTGTTGAGATTTATATATTATGTACGTGATTAATATGATTACGATAAACGGAATTATCATTCGATAATACACGATACAATTGTATCGAAGAAAAATATACTTTTAATTTGACGATGTTATAATAATCTAATTAATTATTGAAACTTATCACAAATGTTTACAAATTTCAAATAAATTTCAAATAAATTTTGAAATGGCTAATCTAAACTGACTATAATTTACTTTCTCGATGAAACTTAATGACACGTGTCAATTGCTAAATGAATGTAAAAAAAAAATACATTCTCTATATTTATCCAAACAGATAAACAATTGCTTATCTAACAACATCACAATAATTACTGTACATTATTTACTTAAAATCAAAATAAAAGAAAACGTCTCTAATCGAGATTATATATATCACGATATATCAACTACGCAATAAATTATTTTTATTATTTAGAAAAATACGTTTGATTTCTCATCACTGTGCGTTTACCAACAACGTAACTTTCCCTCTGGCCGCGCAAATATTTTCATCGCCATTGTTTACGCGCACACGATTGCCTACTAGTTTTCTTAACCGCCTTATTTGCATTCCCGGAACCTGTGTATCAAGACATAATATGCAAATGTCCCGTCCCTGTGTCTCTCTCTCTATCGGCCATCTCCCGTTACAGAGCATCCATCTTCGTAAAGACGTCTACTTACCTTGCCCACCCGGCGCCTCCTTTCTTCTTATTACCGCTATTTATTATAATTTTCGCTCTCCGTTTTCATTCCATTAATCTCTTCCGCTTTCTCTATTGTGCCCGTAATCCGACACGAATCCTTCTACGTTATTGTTCGCTATGTTAGCCGTCCAATGAAACTTTTCAAATCGACGAAATTTAAAAGTTCTTTAAGAAAGAATAAAAGAAATTAAAAAAAAATTAACACAAAAATAATCTTCAAAAAAAAGAATTAATAAAATAAATAAAGAAAATGTATACTATGTATAATTTTTCGAGAATTATTCAATTTTCCCGGAAAGTACATTGTTAAAAGTTTCAAAATTCCTATAGAAAAGTTATTTGGCAAATTACCAAACCGCGTCGATTATTCATCATTGGTTTAGAATCACGTTTTTACACAGCTTTCGAAAGATCCTCGATTATCGCAAAAGTGCATCTGGCAAGTATATTGGAGAGTATTATCGAATTATCGGCCAAGTATCTCTCACGTTTTGTTGGCGCAACAAGGACCTTTGTCCTCTTCATCTTGATTTACAAAACGCATCGAGAAACACCGAGAAACAAAGTTGGCGTTTGAAAATTGAAAATAAATCTAATCGTCGCTTCCCTCGTCGTCGAATACGACGGGTTGAACAATTATAGAGATATAATGCGTATAATGATATCGAAGAATTGAAGATAACCTCATAAATGAATTGTCTTTTCATTGGATGTAGCCTACTCGATGGTACGGAATAACGATCTTTTTATGAAGTAATGACACACGCGTTTATGTATCTTTTGTTTAAAGATATGCGAGCGTACGATAATTACATACGGGTATATAATTTTTCTTAGAGCTTTTGAAATTATCTTCTAATATTATTTTCAATGTTAAATTCATATGATAATATTTAAGCACGATAATATTCATAAGTATATTGTTTTCAAGCATAAGTAGGAAATTAAAATTCGTCCCTGAAGAAATTAAGAAATAAGATTAAACATGTTTTTTCGCATCTTAACTTCCTTTATTTTCTTTTTTTTTTTTTAATTTGTGATTTAAATATGTGGCAAGTACAACAGAAGAATTTTTATAGAACAAACATTATAAAGTAATGACAAGTCGAAGAAAAGTATAAAACATAGGAAGAAACTTGAAAAATGTAAATTTTTAATAATCTTTTCTTGCATTATCTATTTAGAGAAGAAGAAGAATGGTCGATAAAAAAGAAAAAAAGATGTGAATAAATTGCAAAATAAGTAAACATCGATCAATTTCCAAGAAAAAATACGATTATAAAACCTCGACAAAGATAAATTATCCCATAATAGATAGATATAAGATGGTTTACAATGAAACACAAGCACTAGATCGCACTATCGATACAATGTATCGCGCCCAGAGACAAAACATACGACGATTCCGCACGAGAATCCGCGATTTATCTATCCCAGTTGCAAAGATCATCGCTGCATCGTTGCGAAGAAGTGTCATTACGCGCGGGATTTATTTGTTCGCCTAGCCATACATTGATACGTTAATCGCCTCATTTGCCTTTTAAGCGTGTTTTTAAACGCACTAAGGACAGGTGAGTCAGCGTCGCGCTCTTGGAAAATTTATTAAGACTTTTAAGGTAAAGCAACTTAAAAATAGACGTCAATAACAATTTTTCAAAGGATATGTAACGTTAATCAGATTATTCAGAATGCAAAATAATTTTGTTCTTATTATTATTATTTTTTTTTCTTTGTGAATTATTTCCTCGTTAATTATTGCATTTTTAATCCCTATTTATTATTCCATCAAATTTATTATTCGTGTTCGTTTTCGAAAGAAATATCGCAACGTGTGTATCGATAACGTATCGATAGAGATTTTGATATTATCCCCAAAAAATAATCGGATAATCGACTAACTATATTTAAATGCCGATACCCGACATAAAATGATCTTTCGCATTTAAATAACGAAAGATAATATTGATAATGATATTGAAGAAAATAATGGAATATCTAATACAATATATAAAGCGGTAAAATAAAATAAAGAAACGATTTTGAAATAACTTTGAATTTAAATACCCGCGATTAGATCAACACCACGCTTTTCAAATCTTCTGTTAATCGTATTTTGAACAATAGGTGATCGAAAATTTGAACTAATTTGAGGCTACTATTAAAAAGAAAGTTTGCGTTTCTGATTAAGAAAAATTATCTCGATGTTAAAACAAGCAACGCTCAATTGATTGTTTGACGAGCAATCACGAGTAACCACAAAGACAAACATTTGCCGCGCTAAATCAATAAAAATATTGTTTGACAGAGACATCTTCGCGGCTTTTTCGATGGTCACGTTAAAAAGATCGCGCGTATATTATACGTTATATGTGTATTTAAAAGCTTCTTATCGTGCATTTCTTCTTGCGGCTTCCGAGATAATTGAAAAATCGCTGACCTGTCTCTGACACTACTGAAACCACGCTCGATCTACCAAAATTTTGATAATCTACGAATATACAATTATATTCAAAAAATTATATTACACGTATATTCATTTCGTACATTATCACTAGGATAAAATCGAAAAAACTTTTAATTTTATTTTTACATGGATTATCTAAAGAAAATTCACGAAATAACAAATCGTTCTCATATTTGATTTAAAATCGTCATTAATAATATTATTCAACGACCGATTAATCAGATGCACGATCGACTGTTACGCGTCAAATGTTCAAAAGTCGAGTAAAAAACGCAGGACAAAAAACTAAAGCGCAATAACAGTTCAAATAAATCAATAAACATTTGATATTTTCTTCACTCACCTCTCTCACGTGCCTTAAAGAAAAACCTTCTTCACGTATCCCTGACAGGCACACGCAACGACGAGTGTCGCATCGACGAACGATTTAATCTTAAAATCGTTTCGATCTGTGGCGCACAAGACTGTCAATTTTCATCAGACGACAATACGTATCGTCTAGGAGTATCGCGTGTTACACGATCGATTCACGGGACATTTGCGGATACGGTACGATGTCACCGAAACAAAAGCTCGATAAATATGGGATAGAGGATGAAACATCCGCTTCACGCAGTATTTATGCAATTTTTTGTCGCGTCACGACGATTGTTCTCAATGCGTGGTACCGTTCATATCTTTAGGGGTGCACTTATGCCCCATACTCACGCGTCGCGTCCCAACAAGAGACTAAAGCGACTAGTTACAATCCACCGGTATAAATGCTCCGTTGCAAACTACGCGAGTGTGGTTGTTCGTTCACGAATTTGGAAAGGAATAGCGTCGCATGGCGAAAGGAATAGGCTAGGATACAATAAACTAGCGAATATATCATTCTCTACCATATCGACGGCTCCATCAGTATCTACTTTAACAATAATTCTAACATTATCTATCTTATCGACGATTCTACCATTGCCTACTTTATCGACGACATTATTATCGACGACTCTATTAAATATTTCTTCCATAAATTAAAATACAGTAGATATTAAAAATAACTTACAAGAAAAACATAAATATCTATCTTGGTAACAAATCGTTTAATAAATGTTATATTATTATATGAATTTATTATTATTTCTATTTATTATATACTTTTGAAATACGAATCTCTGAAGAGACAGAGAAATTTTCATATAAAAAAATCAACTGATGAACTATTAAATAAAGAAATTTGCGTTCGATGAAAGAAGATGGAGATGAGACTTGTTTCATCCATCAGAAATCAAAACTGTCTTTTGAAATAATACCAATTTTGGAAATCGATTCCATAATTAGAATGAATTTAATAACAAAAAACAAATAGGAAAAACAAATAGTACAAAGAATTTAAACAAAGATAGAAATGATTGCCAATGCCATCTCTTGACAAATGAAGAAAGCATGTTTTTAACGACACATAAAGAAGGCTAAAAAATGAATATCAGTGCCATCTCGTGACAAACACATGAACACAAATATCATAATTAATAAACGACATTTCGCGATATCTAAAAATCAAAATGAGGATTAAAATCTCAAAAATCTTATTAACCAAAAACTAATCGCGTGCGCAGCCAATTAGCTCATATTATTGGCTATAAAATTTATAACCGTATCTGCGATACGATTATGAATAATATAGTAAATAATAATGATTTCCCAGGTCTCACCACGTGGAGGTTGCTGCGAATTGGAGACCCACCCTATCCACGATCCCATCCACCCTCCTTTACGTAAAAATTCATTTAAAATCAATATAAACCTTCCTTTTGACTGTAAGATTGCAAAACGTTCGATCTTTGATCGTTGTGCAAAACAAACAGTAAAAGGAGTTTTTAGAGAAAACCGACGCGATGATCTAAACCTGGAAGTAAAAATTAAATTACATCTTATAATTATATATAACTCTATGTGAAAAGACACATACAGACACATACAAGCACACATGATATACATTACTTCGTACGTATATCGATATTTTATATTTTCATGAAAACAACCTATATATAAAATATTGATAATTACGAAGTTTAAAACAAGAACAAAAAAGGAATTTTTCACACAGAGTTATATTTATTTTATTAACCACCACCATAATACCACCATTTTTAATACCAACATTACTACTACTACTACTATGCATGCACTTACAAATAGATTCTACTTTAAGCAATATTTCTACAGCAGCAGTTCTACAAGCAGTTCTACAAGCAATTCTACTTATATTCTACTTATATTCTACTTATATTCTAAAACTTATATTTATTAAAACAAATTTAACGAATCCTTAAACTTAATTAAACTTAAACTTAAAAGTATCCTAATTGTAAATGTAATTTAATTAACGATCCTTAAGGAACATTGACTCAAAATAATTTTACTTAAATCTATAATTTTTTGTACTCCCTATTCACATATTGAAGTTAAATACCTTTTTAAATTTCTACTTAGCACACATCTAAAACTAATACCTTCCTTTTTATAATTTGAAGATTTGTTTAGGGAGTCTATCTATAGAAAAATCTCAATGAAATCAAGGGGATGAAATACAAATATCCTCCTTTATTGGTTTCACACTGATCTCTGAAACAAATAATACTACAAAAAATTAATAAAAATTTTTATGATTCCCACATGATTCCCACTTACATAGAAACTAAATATTTTTCTCCTATTCTAATATTGAAACTGTAATATTTCTGTACTGTATCTGAAACCAGTTTATCGATAATTATCTGTGATAATTCAATACGTTGATATAATTATTCGTGATATTGTAATTAATCTAAGACTTAAGGGGCCCCTTCTACGGTAAAATATTAATAATTAAGGAAGGAAATCAAAGGAAAGGTAAAGGAATAATATATGAAATACGCATAGTCTTCAAGTTCTTCGATTTCACAATAGTTCCTGAAACAAATCAAACTACGAATAATTAATAAAATATCACAAGATATAATTACCAATAATTGATACATTTCAAAAAAATATTTGAGCCACCACCAATTTATTAATTGACGCTTCCTGAAAGTTCATATATCTGAAACAAACTTATTTAAAGGATTAATAAAAAAAGAAAAAACATTATGATCTAAAATAATTTAAAAAGATAAATTTTATAACGAACATTCACCATTATTTAATTTAAAAAAATTTAATAAGAAAAATTTAAATTTAAAAATTATTTTAAAAATTGGATAAATCTTGATCAACGAGAAATACAAACATGTACATGTATTATAGCAAAATTTTCTGTAACAAACGTAGAATGTAAAAGGGTGCTGAAAAAGAAAAGAATTCAGTAGCCAGAAGGGCTACTAAAATAAGAATATTTTCCACTCGATATGAGTCCGAGCAAACCGCGAGTGGAATGTTTATTTTGTATCGCAACACTAATGAACTAATATTTTTTTATAAATCAATCGCGAAGAGTGCTTTATTGTATTTGCAATATTAATTAATTTTCAATAAAAAAAAATATACATATATATAAAAAAAAATATACATATAAAAAAGTTGAAAAATTCCCGAAATCAATTATTTACGCAACACTATACTCTATGCACTCAAATTTAAACAACGCAACACTAATGGCGAAAAATCCAGTGCAGTCTCCTTAATGACTGCTGTCGTATAGTCACCCTTGTAGCTTTTTTAGCCACTTAAGGTGATTCAGGAATATTTCCACAATCTTAGTGGAAATTTGGGCATTTAATATTCGCAACACTACTTGAAAAAACGCGATTATTTATAAACGCAACGCTACTTTTTAAAATAAATTCGATAAAAATCATTTTTCTACAATTAGAAAGCTATTAATAATTAAAAATAGACATTAGACAAATAGAAATTAATAATCAATGATATAAACTATAATACTATTTTATAAGAAACTGTAACAATTTATAATAAACAGAAATCGCGACATATTATAATTCGCAACACTAATGCAAACGCGATTTTCATTTAACGCAACACTAATGCAAAACGCGAAATTTAAAACGCAACTCTAATTCAACCCGTTATTATATAATCGCAACACTAATAAAAAATCGCGATGCCCATGATGACTGGATCTGGATGATGGGCCGGCATGCAAATCGGCCAGACAACACAACAACAATTACTACATATACTAAAACGAGCACAATGACAAAATAGTAACAATGACTTCCCATCCTTTGGACCCAAAACAGATCCAAAAGATGAGAAGCCATTCGTTGCAGCCCCTCTTCGTGACAGTTTGTCGAGGCCTCTTCGGTCTTCCTCCTTCGGGCGCGATGCCCGCTGAAACTTAAATCTAGGCTCGAGACTCACTAATCGCAAATCAAAGAAAAAAAAACGAAAAAAAAAAGGCTAAATCGCGGAAGCTAAGTGCACACAGACGACCAACCATCAATTGTCGATCGTACACGTGCAGAATCTCGAGCGCAACGTTCGTTTCGAATTTACCTCGCGATCGCGACCGCGGAAATTCGAAAAATCGATGAATGAAGTCAAATACGAGTGGCATGCTCCATTCGTATATTCCAACTTCATCCTCGATTTTTCAAATTATATTTCCTGAAACAAGTTGTCACGCGAAAACGCGCCTACCCGACCAGAGACTGTGACAACTTGCCCGGCCCTACCTACTTATAATTAACACACACACCAGAAGTATACTACCTATCCTACCTAACCCTATATTTAAAAATATGGCAAAACAGGCATACCAACACATTCGTTCTACGATTCTCACGCATAACACTCGGGCGCAAAAGCCTACACTAGGGAAAGCGTCCCGGGACGCCTCCGACACCCGAGCTTGGCACACAACTCGCACACTCTAACTTTACGTACCATTTTCCTGAAATCGACTGACGATGGCTAGTGACCATTGCGTGAAATGCAAATAAAAACATGTACATCTTAATTCTAATTATAAATATTTATTATTAAATGAATATATCTTTTATAATATATCAATTGAATTATTAAAATAATGTAAATTTGATCATCATTGACCATTGTTATAATTTGAAAGTAAAAATTATAATATCGTGTACAAATATTGTTGTTGGAAATCATAATGATATTAATCGTGAATATTTTAAATATTTCAAGTTATATTGTGTCATAGATAAATGAAACGACGCAATTCCACAGCCTAACCACACACACATAATGTGGAAAATACGTCGTGCACGATACACTAACGCATCGTCAGTCGCTAAAAAATGATTAGTAACTTATAAACTAAAGTCATCATGCCCATTGCCTCTCTCTCACCCAAGTAGCACTTGGGCACGTGAGTGAGATCCTGGCAATAAACATGGAAGGGGTTAAACCTGAAAATCCTGAGCTAAAAAAGTATTAGTGCGAATTAACGGGCTAAAATTATATCATTTTACTTCATTCTTTAATGAATGTTTTATTTAACAAATTTAATGAATTATTGAATTATTATTTTTAGAAAATAGCAATACAAAAAAAGATATTTATTTGTAATAATTAACAATAAAAAATAATTGACTCTAAATAAAATATTAATCAAAATAACCTCAGGCGATCTCTCCATCAAAGCATATATTCGAAAATAAAGAAACAATGTGCAAAACTTTTTGCCCTGATTCAGAGATCTACCTGTCGCGAAATATCTTCTTGCACATAATATTTCATACATTTCTTTTTTACGGAGGAAATTAAATATTTTATAATTTAATTTAATTCAAATCATAGTTATTATATATTTATAACATATCAAATAATTATATATTATGATCAAAAGTAAAACTGAATTTGTTTTTATTACTATATTCATATAGTTATTCATATATAGTTTGATTCATATAGTTGTTTAATTTTTACTTTACAAATCATTGCGGAAATATTTTCAACTATAAACAATCAAACTAATTTGTATCATTCTAGCTAATCATATTAAAAAAAATCAGGTATATATTATATAATATTAACTATCAATATCTTATCTTTAAAACGCGATGTGCAAGAAGATCTATCCTGATCTAGTAAATAAAACACAAAGAAATGTTACTATTCACGGGTATGATGAATACCCGCGGTCATTGTGCTCGTACAAAAATCTACGTATACAACCAATCACTCGTGTCGGTTCGGACTTTTTGTCCTACGACATGATTGAATGACCGGAGGAACATAAATGCATGCGACTCACCGATAGATGCGAAGAATCTGCATTGTCGTAGCCCAAGATGTCATCGCCAAAGTAGTCATCATCAGGAAGTGGAAACTGTAAGAAAACATGAAACATTTTAATTAAAACGCAATACTGATTATTTTAAAAAGTTGAACTGGAAAATATATATAAATAATTACCTCTTCGCGTGGTGGATGATTGTCCTATTCCTTTGAGAAACACTGACTCTACTCTGTACCGAAAACGAATATTAAAAATAAAAAAATAAAAATAAAAAACTACCATCGCGTCGATTTAAAACATCGGCGACGAACAAGCACTGATTCTAATTTCGCGAATAATTATGACAGTTTAATTATTAACAGTTATTATACATTAAAATATAAAAAATAAAAAAAAACTGTTACGGAACAAACACTGATTCTACAGACCGCATTGCACGCGGTCACAAAACGTTATTTAAAATTGAAATCCAACAGAAATGTTCACTGGCAAAGTCAGGCATCTTTAACAAAATATAAAGTGTTATGTGTAATTATTTTTTCAACAGTACAATATCGATGATATAAAAATATTAAAATAATAAAAAAAATAGTTACCTCTTCGCGTGATGGATGACTGCCTTCTTCCTTAGAGAAACACTGACTCTACTCTGTACCGAAAACGAATATTAAGAATAAAAAAATAAAAATAAAAACTATTAACGCGTCCGTTTAATTTACAATCGACGAATAAACACTGATTCTAATTTCCCGATTATAATAAGTAAATTTAATTAGAGCTATCGCGCTCTAAAATATTAAAAAACTGTTACGAAACAAACACTGAATCTACCGATCGCATTGCGCGCGATCACAATAATTGTCTGAAAATAAAACTGTATTAATAATGGGGGGGAATATAATAGAAAAAGAAGCAAAATATTTTTTTCTTCTTCTTTCTATCATTTGTTTCAGAAAAAAATTGTCATTTTTATTGAAACTATGGATTCATTATTATCAATTTTTTTTATGAATAAAAAAATTTATATACAAGAAAATAGTATATATATCATTAATACAAAACTATTAATATTTATGGTGAATGTTCATTATAAATATTCATTATAATATACTTTAAAATGATAAAGTATATCATAAAACCGATCGAATAAAAACAGAATAAATACATACAGTAAAATGAAACATCAAACTTTTTCTTCAAAAAGTACGATGGCGTCCATATTGAAATTCTTCCCGCCTTTCAAATCATACCAATAATCGGGTAATAATCTGTACGAAAGAAAATAAGAATTTTCAAATATATATGTACATTAAATGAAATAAAATTAATCAATCATACATTAAAATAAAACGAAAATCAAACACAAATTCCATTTTAAAAAGGCATATATACGAATTAATTAAAATCTTAACTAAAATTCTAACCGTCGAATAAAAGATTATTATTACGATTGACGAATAGAGGGGGGGGGGTATGCGCGCGCACGATAATTCGACAAGTCGAAACCTGTCGAAACTTGTCGAAGCATGAACTTTCAAATTCTTAGAAAAGCGATATTATGATATTATGAAAACAAATAATGAGCCTCGAGCATTGAACAAAAACTGAAAAAAAATATAAACATTACGGAGAGATGCATTTAGAAACGAAATACATTTATAATACGTATATATTATACGTATATATTATACGTACATATCGATATATTTCGAATATGATAAAATAAAATTGATTTTACACACGTTCGTTTCAATATGGATAAAAAATTATAAAAATCTATTCCAAATAAATTTATTCTAATAAATTTGTTCGTTAAAAGGTATATTAACATGAAAATCATCAGTCATAAATCGTTGTAATGTGTCCATATCACGAAGCTATTTTTCCTTCCAAATTATCCCGACAATCGAGCGAACGAATTATTTCAAATAAAAATTAAAATTGTAAAACAAATCTATAAAAAAACTATATTAAAATGAAGCAACAAGTGAATTCGAAACCCGATTCAACGAAGCACGAAATACCGGTAATCTCGACGGAAACGATCGATGAAAAAAACACAAAAAAATCTCAAATACTAATTAATTTTGACACTACAATAATAAATAAATTATTAAATAAACGAAAATGATAATAATTTATAAAATTGATGATGAAATATGATCAAAATTACTTACTGCGTAGTAGAATTTTCGAAGCCGGCTGCGACGACACGTCCACTCACTATCACTTTCCACACAAAACTGATCCCTGCGCGCCAAAATTTACTTAGGAGCTTTCTGATTGGTTGGCATCGTACGATTCGATAATCGAAATTGCCCTGAAAATTAAAATATTCTATAATATATTTTATTTATTTTAATTAATAATATTAACTAAAAAATTAATTTACTTACATATTTTTAAATTTTAATCTATTATTTATTTTTCTAATTCTTATATTTATATATTTTTTTATTAATTTATTTATTCATTAATTTATTATCGATATATCGATTATCGATTTATCCAATTTATTTACTGAATTATTTATTCCTTTAATGATTTATTTTTACATATTTTTATAAATTTATATTATAAATATATTATTATTTATATTATTATTTTTATAAATTCATATCATAAATTTATATTATTATTTTATTTTATAAATTTATTATCGATATATCGATTATCGATTTATCCAATTTATTTACTTAATTATTTATTCCTTTAATGATTTATTTTTACATATTTTTATAAATTTCTTTAAACTGCTCATTTATATACACAAAAAATTAATTATTTCTTAATTTGTCATTTTTTCTACAATTATTAATAAATTTATTTATATAATATAATTGTTTATATATTTATTTGTCTATACCCATTTGTTTAATTATTTCATAAACATTTTTATGGATATTTTTTTTCTGTTCATTCAATCATGCATCTATTTATTTATTTATTTGCTCTCATTTATTCCTTCATTTGGTTATTTATATATTTTTATATATTTATTTATTCATTTGTGCAATGACTTATTTGTACACTTCATTAATTATATCCATTTATTTCATCAATTCATTCATTCATTTATTTACTTCTTCACCTATTTATATTTATTAATTTATTCTTTTATTAATTCATTTATCTACTGACTTATTTATAATAAATTTCTTTATTTTATTCATTTATGTATACACATGAATATATTTCTTTTCTCTTTTATTTCTTCATTCATTTAGTTATTTTTTTTATTTCATTTATATATTTATTCACACATTTCTCTAATGAATAAATAAATATATAAATTATTAAACTAAAGTAATAAAAATTTCTTTATACATATCTTGATACATAATACATAATACATAAATGAACAAAATATAAAATCTATAAATAAATCTATAGAAAAATGAATGTATAAAAGAATAAATATATAAATAATTAAATGAATAAATAAATAAATAATTTAATGCATGTATAAATGTCAAAAATAAATATATAAATGAATATATTTTTATTGTTTCATATATAAGTATATATAAAACAAAAAAGTTTACAAATAAGTCATTAAACAAATGAATGAATAAATATATAAGTAATTAAATAAAGAAAAGAGTGAATAAATAAATAATTTGATATAAATAAGCAAAACAAAAAATCTACAAATAAATCAATAGACAAATGAATGAATAAAAATAAATGGATATATATATAAGCTAATAACTTAAGGAGTACTTACACAAATAACTTGATGCATATATAAATAAACAAAATAAAAAGTCCAGAAATGAATCATTAATCAAATGAATAAATAAATATATACATTTATATAATAACTGATCAAAATAGTTAATGTATAAATGATTTGATACGTACACAAATGAACAAAATTACAAAAAATTTATTATATGTATGATATTTGTTATTTCATTTGTATAATGATTTCTTTCTTGATTTTTTTGATTAGATTTTATTGTTTTATTCATTTATATCTACATCAATTTATTAATTTATTTATTTATTCTTTCACATATTAAACATTAATTTTGTCACAAAAGAATGAATATATAATTTTACAAATAGTTAAGAATGCAAATAAAAAATATAAAATAAATAAATGTATAAATTTATAAAATTGAAAGAATAAATAAATCAAAAGAAGAATATTTATAATAATATATTTATAATAATATTAATATTTATAATAAGAATAATATAAATATATAAAATAAGTGTACAAATAAATAAATAAATAAAGTGAATGATGAAAATTAATAAATAAACGAATGAAATAAAAATATTAAAAAATTAAAAATAAATTAAGAAATAAATGTGCAAACAAATAAATAAGTAAAAATATAAATTAAAAAATAAATCAAGAAATAAATGTGGAAATAAGTAAATAAAAAAAAATATGAATTGAAAAATAAATGTTTAAATAAAAAAAATATGTAAATGATTAAACAATTAATAAAAATTTATTAAAAAGTAAGAATAAATAATATATAATGTATATGGCGATATATAATAAATGTATTAAAAATATTAATTTACAATAACGTTGAAAATTATTTATTATAAAATTAAAAAATTTACAATTAAATTAAAACTTAAAAAATTTAATTAATATACTATAAAATCGATCTACTCGTCGACAAAGTTCGATAAGGAATGATTATTCCGTCCCGACCTGCTTTGTATTTATAGGACGCGAAGATATACGGAAACGTACGTACTTTGTCGATTGCTTTAAAATCGACATTTCGAATATAATTATTAATAATTTTCCAAATTTTCGATTTTTTATCGTTAATTTACGCATCTAACAATTAATTACGATATTAAATGTAATAATTATTGTATATTTTTACAGACCAAGTTGCTGTTTTATGATGTTGATCTTCGATTTACTACTGTATTAAAATATTTTAAATATTTTGTGTAAATAATAAATATAGAGCAACTACAAATGAATTTATGAATATTAATTATTTAAAAATTACAATTATTAATTTATGAATCCAGTAATTCTTATAACAAATGTAATAATTTTTGGAAATTAGGTTATATATATATATATATATATATATTTATTTTAATTATTTAATTATTTATATATTTATTATATATTATATATATATATATATATATTTATTATTTTAATTATTTAATTATTTATATATTTATTCATCCATTTGACTAGTTTTCTTTTGAAGTTTTTATATTCACTTATATATGTATACATATTAAATTATTTATGTATTTACCGTTTTAATTATTTATTTATTCACATATCTATTCAATTTTTTTATTCATATATTTCTCTAATGAGTTATTTTTTGACTTTTTGTCTCATTTGAGTATAAATTAATTTATTTATTTCTTTCTTTCTTTTTTCTTTTATTTAGTTATTTATGTGTTTATTCATACATTTATTTAGTTACTTATTTTCAGATTTTTTATCTTGTTCATTTGTATATAAATTAATTGGTTTATTTATTTATTTCTTTTTTCTTTTATTTAGTTATTTATGTGTTTATTCATACATTTATTTAGTTACTTATTTTCAGATTTTTTATCTTGTTCATTTGTATATAAATTAATTGGTTTATTTATTTATTTCTTTTTTCTTTTATTTAGTTATTTATGTGTTTATTCATACATTTATTTAGTTACTTATTTTCAGATTTTTTATCTTATTCATTTGTATATAAATTAATTGATTTATTTTTTCATTTCTTTTCTTTTTTATTTAATTATTTATGTGTTTATTCATACATTTTTTGTTTTACTCATACATATATTTATTTTTGACACTTATGTATCAAATTATTGATTTATCACTTCATTACATGTAATTATTCATACATTCATTCTTCTATACATTCATTTATTTCTTTTAAATATAGATTTATTTATAGATTTTTATTTTTTTCAATACATCAAATGATTTATATATATTAATTACTTTGATTATTTAATTATGCATATATTTATATTGTATAATTAAACAATGTTTTAAAACCATTAAATATATATTATAAATTTACATAATAATTTAGATATAAATTATGAACAAATGTATGAATAAAAAAATGAACAAATAATTAAATAAAATAAAAAGTGTAAGAATATATAAATAATTTGATACATATGTAAGTAAACAGAATAAAGAAATCTAAAATTAAGTCATTTATTAAATGAGTGATTAAATATATAAATTATTAAACTAATAAATATTTCTTTTCACATATTTTGATACATAATACATAATACATAAATGAACAAAATATAAAATCTATAAATAAATTTATAGAAAAAAAATGTATAGAAGAATAAATATATAAATAATTAAATAAATAAATACTTTAATACATATATAAATGTCAAAAATAAATATATAAATGAATATATTTTTATTGTTTCATATATAAGTATATGTAAAACAAAAAAGTTTACAAATAAATAAAAGTAATTAAATACAGAAAAGAGTGTATAAATAAATAATTTGATATAAATGAATAAAATAAAAAGTCTACAAATAAATCAATAGACAATTCAATGAATAAAAAAATAAATATGGATATATAAATATGTTAATAACTTAAGGAGTACTTACACAAATAATTTGATGCATACATAATAAAAAAATAAATATATATTTGAATAGAACAAAAAATCTAACAACTAAATAAATAAGTAAACTAATAACTAAATAAAAGTAACTAAATAAAAGTATGAATAAACACATAAATAACTAAATAAAAGAAAAAAGAAAGAAAGAAATAAATAAATTAATTTATACTCAAATGAGACAAAAAGTCAAAAAATAACTCATTAGAGAAATATATGAATAAAAAAATTGAATAGATATGTGAATAAATAAATAATTAAAACGGTAAATACATAAATAATTTAATATGTATACATATATAAGTGAATATAAAAACTTCAAAAGAAAATAACTAGTCAAATGGATGAATAAATATATAAATAATTATATAATTAAAATAATGAATATATATATATATATATATATATATATAACCTAATTTCTAAAAATTATTACATTTGTTATAAGAATTACTGGATTCATAAATTAATAATTGTAATTTTTAAATAATTAATATTCATAAATTCATTTGTAGTTGCTCTATATTTATTATTTATACAAAATATTTAAAATATTTTAATACAGTAGTAAATCGAAGATCAACATCATAAAACAGCAACTCTGTAAAAATATACAATAATTATTACATTTAATATCGTAATTAATTGTTAGATGCGTAAATTAACGATAAAAAATCGAAAATTTGGAAAATTATTAATAATTATATTCGAAATGTCGATTTTAAAGCAATCGACAAAGTACGTACGTTTCCGTATATCTTCGCGTCCTATAAATACAAAGCAGGTCGGGACGGAATAATCATTCCTTATCGAACTTTGTCGACGAGTAGATCGATTTTATAGTATATTAATTAAATTTTTTAAGTTTTAATTTAATTGTAAATTTTTTTAATTTTATAATAAATAATTTTCAACGTTATTGTAAATTAATATTTTTAATACATTTATTATATATCGCCATATACATTATATATTATTTATTCTTACTTTTTAATAAATTTTTATTAATTGTTTAATCATTTACATATTTTTTTTATTTAAACATTTATTTTTTAATTCATATTTTTTTATTTACTTATTTCCACATTTATTTCTTGATTTATTTTTTAATTTATATTTTTACTTATTTATTTATTTGCACATTTATTTCTTAATTTATTTTTTAATTTTTTAATATTTTTATTTCATTCGTTTATTTATTAATTTTCATCATTCACTTTATTTATTTATTTATTTGTACACTTATTTTATATATTTATATAAATATTCTTCTTTTGATTTATTTATTCTTTCAATTATATAAATTTATACATTTATTTATTTTATATTTTTTTATTTGCATTCTTAACTATTTGTAAAATTATATATTCATTCTTTTGTGACAAAATTAATGTTTAATATGTGAAAGAATAAATAAATAAATTAATAAATTAATGTAGATATAAATGAATAAAACAATAAAATCTAATCAAAAAAATCAAGAAAGAAATCATTATACAAATGAAATAACAAATATCATACATATAATAAATTTTTTTGTAATTTTGTTCATTTGTGTACGTATCAAATCATTTATATATTAACTATTTTGATCAGTTATTGTATAAATGTATATATTTATTTATTCATTTGATTAATGATTCATTTCTGAACTTTTTTATTTTGTTTATTTATATATGCATCAAGTTATTTGTGTAAGTACTCCTTAAGTTATTAGCTTATATATATATCCATTTATTTTTTTATTCATTCATTTGTCTATTAATTTATTTGTAGACTTTTTGTTTTGCTTATTTATATTAAATTATTTATTTATTCACTCTTTTCTTTATTTAATTACTTATATATTTATTCATTCATTTGTTTAATGACTTATTTGTAAACTTTTTTGTTTTATATATACTTATATATGAAACAATAAAAATATATTCATTTATATATTTATTTTTGACATTTATATATGTATTAAAGTATTTATTTATTTAATTATTTATATATTTATTCTTCTATACATTTTTTTTCTATAAATTTATTTATAGATTTTATATTTTGTTCATTTATGTATTATGTATTATGTATCAAAATATGTGAAAAGAAATATTTATTAGTTTAATAATTTATATATTTAATCACTCATTTAATAAATGACTTAATTTTAGATTTCTTTATTCTGTTTACTTACATATGTATCAAATTATTTATATATTCTTACACTTTTTATTTTATTTAATTATTTGTTCATTTTTTTATTCATACATTTGTTCATAATTTATATCTAAATTATTATGTAAATTTATAATATATATTTAATGGTTTTAAAACATTGTTTAATTATACAATATAAATATATGCATAATTAAATAATCAAAGTAATTAATATATATAAATCATTTGATGTATTGAAAAATAAAAATCTATAAATAAATCTATATTTAAAAGAAATAAATGAATGTATAGAAGAATCAATGTATGAATAATTACATGTAATGAAGTGATAAATCAATAATTTGATACATAAGTGTCAAAAATAAATATATGTATGAGTAAAACAAAAAATGTATGAATAAACACATAAATAATTAAATAAAAAGAAAAGAAATGAAAAAATAAATCAATTAATTTATATACAAATGAACAAGATAAAAAATCTGAAAATAAGTAACTAAATAAATGTATGAATAAACACATAAATAACTAAATAAAAGAAAAAAGAAATAAATAAATAAACCAATTAATTTATATACAAATGAACAACATATAAAATCTGAAAATAAGTAACTAAATAAATGTATGAATAAACACATAAATAACTAAATAAAAGAAAAAAGAAATAAATAAATAAACCAATTAATTTATATACAAATGAACAACATATAAAATCTGAAAATAAGTAACTAAATAAATGTATGAATAAACACATAAATAACTAAATAAAAGAAAAAAGAAAGAAAGAAATAAATAAATTAATTTATACTCAAATGAGACAAAAAGTCAAAAAATAACTCATTAGAGAAATATATGAATAAAAAAATTGAATAGATATGTGAATAAATAAATAATTAAAACGGTAAATACATAAATAATTTAATATGTATACACATATAAGTGAATATAAAAACTTCAAAAGAAAACTAGTCAAATGGATGAATAAATATATAAATAATTAAATAATTAAAATAATAAATATATATATATATATATAATATGTAATAAATATATAAATAATTAAATAATTAAAATAATAAATATATATATATATATATAACCTAATTTCCAAAAATTATTACATTTGTTATAAGAATTACTGGATTCATAAATTAATAATTGTAATTTTTAAATAATTAATATTCATAAATTCATTTGTAGTTGCTCTATATTTATTATTTACACAAAATATTTAAAATATTTTAATACAGTAGTAAATCGAAGATCAACATCATAAAACAGCAACTTGGTCTGTAAAAATATACAATAATTATTACATTTAATATCGTAATTAATTGTTAAATGCGTAAATTAACGATAAAAATCGAAAATTTGGAAAATTATTAATAATTATATTCGAAATGTCGATTTTAAAGCAATCGACAAAGTACGTACGTTTCCGTATATCTTCGCGTCCTATAAATACAAAGCAGGTCGGGACGGAATAATCATTCCTTATCGAACTTTGTCGACGAGTAGATCGATTTTATAGTATATTAATTAAATTTTTTAAGTTTTAATTTAATTGTAAATTTTTTTAATTTTATAATAAATAATTTTCAACGTTATTGTAAATTAATATTTTTAATACATTTATTATATATCGCCATATACATTATATATTATTTATTCTTACTTTTTAATAAATTTTTATTAATTGTTTAATCATTTACATATTTTTTTTATTTAAACATTTATTTTTCAATTCATATTTTTTTATTTACTTATTTCCACATTTATTTCTTGATTTATTTTTTAATTTATATTTTTACTTATTTATTTGTTTGCACATTTATTTCTTAATTTATTTTTAATTTTTAATATTTTTATTTCATTCGTTTATTTATTAATTTTCATCATTCACTTTATTTATTTATTTATTTGTACACTTATTTTATATATTTATATAAATATTCTTCTTTTGATTTATTTATTCTTTCAATTATATAAATTTATACATTTATTTATTTTATATTTTTTTATTTGCATTCTTAACTATTTGTAAAATTATATATTCATTCTTTTGTGACAAAATTAATGTTTAATATGTGAAAGAATAAATAAATAAATTAATAAATTGATGTAGATATAAATGAATAAAACAATAAAATCTAATCAAAAAAATCAAGAAAGAAATCATTATACAAATGAAATAACAAATATCATACATATAATAAATTTTTTTGTAATTTTGTTCATTTGTGTACGTATCAAATCATTTATACATTAACTATTTTGATCAGTTATTATATAAATGTATATATTTATTTATTCATTTGATTAATGATTCATTTCTGGACTTTTTTATTTTGTTTATTTATATATGCATCAAGTTATTTGTGTAAGTACTCCTTAAGTTATTAGCTTATATATATATCCATTTATTTTTTTATTCATTCATTTGTCTATTGATTTATTTGTAGATTTTTTGTTTTGCTTATTTATATCAAATTATTTATTTATTCACTCTTTTCTTTATTTAATTACTTATATATTTATTCATTCATTTGTTTAATGACTTATTTGTAAACTTTTTTGTTTTATATATACTTATATATGAAACAATAAAAATATTCATTTATATATTTATTTTTGACATTTATACATGCATTAAATTATTTATTTATTTATTCATTTAATTATTTATATATTTATTCTATTATACATTCATTCTTCTATAGATTTATTTATAGATTTTATATTTTGTTCATTTATGTATTATGTATTATGTATCAAGATATGTATAAAGAAATTTTTATTACTTTAGTTTAATAATTTATATATTTATTTATTCATTAGAGAAATGTGTGAATAAATATATAAATGAAATAAAAAAAATAACTAAATGAATGAAGGAATAAAAGAGAAAAGAAATATATTCATGTGTATACATAAATGAATAAAATAAAGAAATTTATTATAAATAAGTCAGTAGATAAATGAATTAATAAGGATAAATTAATAAATATAAATAGGTGAAGAGTAAAATAAATGAATGAATGAATTGATGAATAAATGGATATAATTAATGAAGTGTACAAATAAGTCATTGCACAAATGAATAAATAAATATATAAAAGGAAATATATAAATAGCAAATGAAGGAATAAATGAGGAGCAAATAAATAAATAAATAGATGTATGATTGAATGAACAGAAAAAAAATATCATAAAAATGTTTATAAATAATTAAACAAATAGGTATAGACAAATAAATATATAAACAATTATATTATATAAATAAATTTATTAATAATTGTAGAAAAAATGACAAATTAAGAAATAATTAATTTTTTGTGTATATAAATGAGCAGTTTAAAGAAATTTATAAAAATATGTAAAAATAAATCATTAAAGGAATAAATAATTAAGTAAATAAATTGGATAAATCGATAATCGATATATCGATAATAAATTTATAAAATAAAATAATAATATAAATTTATGATATAAATTTATAAAAATAATAATATAAATAATAATATATTTATAATATAAATTTATAAAAATATGTAAAAATAAATCATTAAAGGAATAAATAATTCAGTAAATAAATTGGATAAATCGATAATCGATATATCGATAATAAATTAATGAATAAATAAATTAATAAAAAATATATAAATATAAGAATTAGAAAAATAAATAATAGATTAAAATTTAAAAATATGTAAGTAAATTAATTTTTTAGTTAATATTATTAATTAAAATAAATAAAATATATTATAGAATATTTTAATTTTCAGGGCAATTTCGATTATCGAATCGTACGATGCCAACCAATCAGAAAGCTCCTAAGTAAATTTTGGCGCGCAGGGATCAGTTTTGTGTGGAAAGTGATAGTGAGTGGACGTGTCGTCGCAGCCGGCTTCGAAAATTCTACTACGCAGTAAGTAATTTTGATCATATTTCATCATCAATTTTATAAATTATTATCATTTTCGTTTATTTAATAATTTATTTATTATTGTAGTGTCAAAATTAATTAGTATTTGAGATTTTTTTGTGTTTTTTTCATCGATCGTTTCCGTCGAGATTACCGGTATTTCGTGCTTCGTTGAATCGTGTTTCGAATTCACTTGTTGCTTCATTTTAATATAGTTTTTTTTATAGATTTGTTTTACAATTTTAATTTTTATTTGAAATAATTCGTTCGCTCGATTGTCGGGATAATTTGGAAGGAAAAATAGCTTCGTGATATGGACACATTACAACGATTTATGACTGATGATTTTCATGTTAATATACCTTTTAACGAACAAATTTATTAGAATAAATTTATTTGGAATAGATTTTTATAATTTTTTTATCCATATTGAAACGAACGTGTGTAAAATCAATTTTATTTTATCATATTCGAAATATATCGATATGTACGTATAATATATATATATACGTATTATAAATGTATTTCGTTTCTAAATGCATCTCTCCGTAATGTTTATATATTTTTTTTCAGTTTTTGTTCAATGCTCGAGGCTCATTATTTGTTTTCATAATATCATAATATCGCTTTTCTAAGAATTTGAAAGTTCATGCTTCGACAAGTTTCGACAGGTTTCGACTTGTCGAATTATCGTGCGCGCGCATACCCCCCCCCCCTCTATTCGTCAATCGTAATAATAATCTTTTATTCGACGGTTAGAATTTTAGTTAAGATTTTAATTAATTCGTATATATGCCTTTTTAAAATGGAATTTGTGTTTGATTTTCGTTTTATTTTAATGTATGATTGATTAATTTTATTTCATTTAATGTACATATATATTTGAAAATTCTTATTTTCTTTCGTACAGATTATTACCCGATTATTGGTATGATTTGAAAGGCGGGAAGAATTTCAATATGGACGCCATCGTACTTTTGAAGAAAAAGTTTGATGTTTCATTTTACTGTATGTATTTATTCTGTTTTTATTCGATCGGTTTTATGATATACTTTATCATTTTAAAGTATATTATAATGAATATTTATAATGAACATTCACCATAAATATTAATAGTTTTGTATTAATGATATATATACTATTTTCTTGTATATAAAATTTTTTTATTCATAAAAAAAATTGATAATAATGAATCCATAGTTTCAATAAAAATGACAATTTTTTTCTGAAACAAATGATAGAAAGAAGAAGAAGAAATATTTTGCTTCTTTTTCTATTATATTCCCCCCCATTATTAATACAGTTTTATTTTCAGACAATTATTGTGATCGCGCGCAATGCGATCGGTAGATTCAGTGTTTGTTTCGTAACAGTTTTTTAATATTTTAGAGCGCGATAGCTCTAATTAAATTTACTTATTATAATCGGGAAATTAGAATCAGTGTTTATTCGCCGATTGTAAATTAAACGGACGCGTTAATAGTTTTTTATTTTTATTTTTTTTATTTTTAATATTCGTTTTCGGTACAGAGTAGAGTCAGTGTTTCTCTAAGGAAGAAGGCAGTCATCCATCACGCGAAGAGGTAACTATTTTTTTTATTATTTTAATATTTTTATATCATCGATATTGTATTGTTGAAAAAATAATTACACATAACACTTTATATTTTGTTAAAGATGCCTGACTTTGCCAGTGAACATTTCTGTTGGATTTCAATTTTAAATAACGTTTTGTGACCGCGTGCAATGCGGTCTGTAGAATCAGTGTTTGTTCCGTAACAGTTTTTTTTTATTTTTTATATTTTAATGTATAATAACTGTTAATAATTAAACTGTCATAATTATTCGCGAAATTAGAATCAGTGCTTGTTCGTCGCCGATGTTTTAAATCGACGCGATGGTAGTTTTTTATTTTTATTTTTTTATTTTTAATATTCGTTTTCGGTACAGAGTAGAGTCAGTGTTTCTCAAAGGAATAGGACAATCATCCACCACGCGAAGAGGTAATTATTTATATATATTTTCCAGTTCAACTTTTTAAAATAATCAGTATTGCGTTTTAATTAAAATGTTTCATGTTTTCTTACAGTTTCCACTTCCTGATGATGACTACTTTGGCGATGACATCTTGGGCTACGACAATGCAGATTCTTCGCATCTATCGGTGAGTCGCATGCATTTATGTTCCTCCGGTCATTCAATCATGTCGTAGGACAAAAAGTCCGAACCGACACGAGTGATTGGTTGTATACGTAGATTTTTGTACGAGCACAATGACCGCGGGTATTCATCATACCCGTGAATAGTAACATTTCTTTGTGTTTTATTTACTAGATCAGGATAGATCTTCTTGCACATCGCGTTTTAAAGATAAGATATTGATAGTTAATATTATATAATATATATCTGATTTTTTTTAATATGATTAGCTAGAATGATACAAATTAGTTTGATTGTTTATAGTTGAAAATATTTCCGCAATGATTTGTAAAGTAAAAATTAAACAACTATATGAATCAAACTATATATGAATAACTATATGAATGTAGTAATAAAAACAAATTCAGTTTTACTTTTGATCATAATATATAATTATTTGATATATTATAAATATATAATAACTATGATTTGAATTAAATTAAATTATAAAATATTTAATTTCCTCCGTAAAAAGAAATGTATGAAATATTATGTGCAAGAAGATATTTCGCGACAGGTAGATCTCTGAATCAGGGCAAAAAGTTTTGCACATTGTTTCTTTATTTTCGAATATATGCTTTGATGGAGAGATCGCCTGAGGTTATTTTGATTAATATTTTATTTAGAGTCAATTATTTTTTATTATTAATTATTACAAATAAATATCTTTTTGTATTGCTATTTTCTAAAAATAATAATTCAATAATTCATTAAATTTGTTAAATAAAACATTCATTAAAGAATGAAGTAAAATGATATAATTTTAGCCCGTTAATTCGCACTAATACTTTTTTTTAGCTCAGGATTTTCAGGTTTAACCCCTTCCATGTTTATTGCCAGGATCTCACTCACGTGCCCAAGTGCTACTTGGGTGAGAGAGAGGCAATGGGCATGATGACTTTAGTTTATAAGTTACTAATCATTTTTTAGCGACTGACGATGCGTTAGTGTATCGTGCACGACGTATTTTCCACATTATGTGTGTGTGGTTAGGCTGTGGAATTGCGTCGTTTCATTTATCTATGACACAATATAACTTGAAATATTTAAAATATTCACGATTAATATCATTACGATTTCCAACAACAATATTTGTACACGATATTATAATTTTTACTTTCAAATTATAACAATGGTCAATGATGATCAAATTTACATTATTTTAATAATTCAATTGATATATTATAAAAGATATATTCATTTAATAATAAATATTTATAATTAGAATTAAGATGTACATGTTTTTATTTGCATTTCACGCAATGGTCACTAGCCATCGTCAGTCGATTTCAGGAAAATGGTACGTAAAGTTAGAGTGTGCGAGTTGTGTGCCAAGCTCGGGTGTCGGAGGCGTCCCGGGACGCTTTCCCTAGTGTAGGCTTTTGCGCCCGAGTGTTATGCGTGAGAATCGTAGAACGAATGTGTTGGTATGCCTGTTTTGCCATATTTTTAAATATAGGGTTAGGTAGGATAGGTAGTATACTTCTGGTGTGTGTGTTAATTATAAGTAGGTAGGGCCGGGCAAGTTGTCACAGTCTCTGGTCGGGTAGGCGCGTTTTCGCGTGACAACTTGTTTCAGGAAATATAATTTGAAAAATCGAGGATGAAGTTGGAATATACGAATGGAGCATGCCACTCGTATTTGACTTCATTCATCGATTTTTCGAATTTCCGGTCGCGGTCGCGAGGTAAATTCGAAACGAACGTTGCGCTCGAGATTCTGCACGTGTACGATCGACAATTGATGGTTGGTCGTCTGTGTGCACTTAGCTTCCGCGATTTAGCCTTTTTTTTTTCGTGTTTCTTTGATTTGCGATTAGTGAGTCTCGAGCCTAGATTTAAGTTTCAGCGGGCATCGCGCCCGAAGGAGGAAGACCGAAGAGGCCTCGACAAACTGTCACGAAGAGGGGCTGCAACGAATGGCTTCTCATCTTTTGGATCTGTTTTGGGTCCAAAGGATGGGAAGTCATTGTTACTATTTTGTCATTGTGCTCGTTTTAGTATATGTAGTAATTGTTGTTGTGTTGTCTGGCCGATTTGCATGCCGGCCCATCATCCAGATCCAGTCATCATGGGCATCGCGATTTTTTATTAGTGTTGCGATTATATAATAACGGGTTGAATTAGAGTTGCGTTTTAAATTTCGCGTTTTGCATTAGTGTTGCGTTAAATGAAAATCGCGTTTGCATTAGTGTTGCGAATTATAATATGTCGCGATTTCTGTTTATTATAAATTGTTACAGTTTCTTATAAAATAGTATTATAGTTTATATCATTGATTATTAATTTCTATTTGTCTAATGTCTATTTTTAATTATTAATAGCTTTCTAATTGTAGAAAAATGATTTTTATCGAATTTATTTTAAAAAGTAGCGTTGCGTTTATAAATAATCGCGTTTTTTCAAGTAGTGTTGCGAATATTAAATGCCCAAATTTCCACTAAGATTGTGGAAATATTCCTGAATCACCTTAAGTGGCTAAAAAAGCTACAAGGGTGACTATACGACAGCAGTCATTAAGGAGACTGCACTGGATTTTTCGCCATTAGTGTTGCGTTGTTTAAATTTGAGTGCATAGAGTATAGTGTTGCGTAAATAATTGATTTCGGGAATTTTTCAACTTTTTTATATGTATATTTTTTTTTATATATATGTATATTTTTTTTTATTGAAAATTAATTAATATTGCAAATACAATAAAGCACTCTTCGCGATTGATTTATAAAAAAATATTAGTTCATTAGTGTTGCGATACAAAATAAACATTCCACTCGCGGTTTGCTCGGACTCATATCGAGTGGAAAATATTCTTATTTTAGTAGCCCTTCTGGCTACTGAATTCTTTTCTTTTTCAGCACCCTTTTACATTCTACGTTTGTTACAGAAAATTTTGCTATAATACATGTACATGTTTGTATTTCTCGTTGATCAAGATTTATCCAATTTTTTAAAATAATTTTTAAATTTAAATTTTTCTTATTAAATTTTTTTAAATTAAATAATGGTGAATGTTCGTTATAAAATTTATCTTTTTAAATTATTTTAGATCATAATGTTTTTTCTTTTTTTATTAATCCTTTAAATAAGTTTGTTTCAGATATATGAACTTTCAGGAAGCGTCAATTAATAAATTGGTGGTGGCTCAAATATTTTTTTGAAATGTATCAATTATTGGTAATTATATCTTGTGATATTTTATTAATTATTCGTAGTTTGATTTGTTTCAGGAACTATTGTGAAATCGAAGAACTTGAAGACTATGCGTATTTCATATATTATTCCTTTACCTTTCCTTTGATTTCCTTCCTTAATTATTAATATTTTACCGTAGAAGGGGCCCCTTAAGTCTTAGATTAATTACAATATCACGAATAATTATATCAACGTATTGAATTATCACAGATAATTATCGATAAACTGGTTTCAGATACAGTACAGAAATATTACAGTTTCAATATTAGAATAGGAGAAAAAATATTTAGTTTCTATGTAAGTGGGAATCATGTGGTTAATAAAAATTTTTATTAATTTTTTGTAGTATTATTTGTTTCAGAGATCAGTGTGAAACCAATAAAGGAGGATATTTGTATTTCATCCCCTTGATTTCATTGAGATTTTTCTATAGATAGACTCCCTAAACAAATCTTCAAATTATAAAAAGGAAGGTATTAGTTTTAGATGTGTGCTAAGTAGAAATTTAAAAAGGTATTTAACTTCAATATGTGAATAGGGAGTACAAAAAATTATAGATTTAAGTAAAATTATTTTGAGTCAATGTTCCTTAAGGATCGTTAATTAAATTACATTTACAATTAGGATACTTTTAAGTTTAAGTTTAATTAAGTTTAAGGATTCGTTAAATTTGTTTTAATAAATATAAGTTTTAGAATATAAGTAGAATATAAGTAGAATATAAGTAGAATTGCTTGTAGAACTGCTTGTAGAACTGCTGCTGTAGAAATATTGCTTAAAGTAGAATCTATTTGTAAGTGCATGCATAGTAGTAGTAGTAATGTTGGTATTAAAAATGGTGGTATTATGGTGGTGGTTAATAAAATAAATATAACTCTGTGTGAAAAATTCCTTTTTTGTTCTTGTTTTAAACTTCGTAATTATCAATATTTTATATATAGGTTGTTTTCATGAAAATATAAAATATCGATATACGTACGAAGTAATGTATATCATGTGTGCTTGTATGTGTCTGTATGTGTCTTTTCACATAGAGTTATATATAATTATAAGATGTAATTTAATTTTTACTTCCAGGTTTAGATCATCGCGTCGGTTTTCTCTAAAAACTCCTTTTACTGTTTGTTTTGCACAACGATCAAAGATCGAACGTTTTGCAATCTTACAGTCAAAAGGAAGGTTTATATTGATTTTAAATGAATTTTTACGTAAAGGAGGGTGGATGGGATCGTGGATAGGGTGGGTCTCCAATTCGCAGCAACCTCCACGTGGTGAGACCTGGGAAATCATTATTATTTACTATATTATTCATAATCGTATCGCAGATACGGTTATAAATTTTATAGCCAATAATATGAGCTAATTGGCTGCACGATTAGTTTTATATATTAAGTTATTAAGATCTTTTCTTTTTAAGTTATTAGAATGGTTATTGGGAAGTTACGTCTTCGTTTTGACTTTTAAGTATCACGAAGTATCTATTAGCTTCATAATATTTATCATTGTTAAATATTTTTTATCGATTTTGAACAATTTCTTTTATTTCTTCTATTTATTCATAGATTTATAGTATAATTATTTATACATATTTATATATACAGTTAAAACAAATATTTTTCCATATTTTCAATAGTTAGATAAATTGTATTTAAATCAGAAGATATTGTGTAGGAATATAAACTGTGACTTTTATTTTTATCTCGCAGATATTGTATTTTGTCAATTATTTCTAATTTGTGCGATACTTTTCTTCGCAAATAAGGATTTTTTTATAATATAAATACTAAATATAATAAATTTAGTATGTGTATGTTTATCATTTTGTATAATTAATTGAATATAGTTTCTATGTTGGTCGTAGAAAATCGTAGAGGGCGTAAGAAACATTTTTTAGTGGTCGGTATTTCAGAATAAGAAACGTGAAGTCCTACAAAATGTTTCTCTTATGGTATTAATTTCATCTGAGGTATTCAGAGATGGCGTTAATTTCCTAATTTTTATTCTGTCTATTTTTCTTTTATTATTTATTTTTTTTATCTATATTTATTTTGGTGCGTGACATTTGAATATATTTTCTTCATCATTTCTTTTTCAAAACTGTTAGTTATGTTAATCTTTGTTTTAAGTAATATAGATTTTATATTTTCTGTTTTATAATATATTTCTAAAATGACAAATTTGTAAAATAGTACAAACAATTATAGTATTTCTTTATTCGAATGCTCGACACGAGTATTGTTTATTGTTAGTGATTTTGAAATTTAAATAAAAATAAATAAATAGAAAAATAAAAATTATATTAAATTAAAAATAAGTAAATAACAATCTCTCTATCGATAAAGTAAATGAAAAGGAATAATCTATCGAATATTCGTTTCTTGAATTTATTTTTTCGTTATTTATAATTTTGCATTCTTAAACTTATGTAACTAAGTATCAGACATTAATTTATGCGAAGAACTTGATTTAATATTATATTACGGAAAAAAGAGACTGAAGTTGTTCTAATTTTATTATATCTTTGTCGTATTTTGTTTCCATTGCTTTATCTAATGCGAATTTTAATTATTTATAAATTAATGTTTATCATTTTTGTATATCATCTTTTGAGTTTATTTTATCTTCTTGAATCAATTCTGCAAAAATAAACACTCTGTATTTCTAATAACGATCTAATAACGATATATTTATATTTGTTTAAAGTTTGCAATTGTTGCAAAATTCGGTCAAAATACATGATGTCTAAAATCTACTTTTCTAAATTCTATTTCTTTTTCTCTCTCGCATTCTCATTTTTGCTCTTCTTTTCTTTTTTCTTCTATTTTATACTAGTTTCATATTTTGAAAATTTATTTTAAATTATATTATTATAAAAAATTTATTATTAGAATTTAACGAGATTTAAAAATAAAAAATTGTTTCTAAAAACTATTTGTAGTTTTCTGATTTTGTTTTTAATTAATAACAATTAAAAACTATTTTTATTGTTAAAATAATTTTGAGGCATATATTCATATATGATATTTGCAATTATTTTTGATTGGAAAAATTGTTTTTGAATTTAAATATTCTTTTAAAAATTATAAAATTTTTTTATATTTTAAAAATATAAAATTTAAGTTTCTCTAGATAAAAATTTTATTTTATTTTAAATTTTTTCTTAATCATTTGAAAATATTTGATTCGTATCAATTTATTCAATCATTTAATTTGTTTAATTTAATTTGTCTATGATCAGTGTTTTCAAATTACTTTAAACGGATAATTATATATTATTAATATATAATTATTATAATTATTATATCATTATATTATATATTATTATAATTATATATTATTTATATATAATTTGTCTTTTGAAATATTTTTTAATGATAATTAATTTTTTATATTCTATATAAGTGGCATAATTTTAAATAAAATCTGCAAAAAATAAACATTATTCAAATGAAATACTGTCATAAAACCTTGAAAAAAACAAGTTCGATTCTACCTATCACTTATTTCATTAATCATAAATTAAATTATCTCATAAATCACTTTACATATTATTCCTAGCTTTCAAAATACATATTTATTGATAAAAAATTTTTATAATTCGAAATATTGATTATCATTCTTCTCATTTAATATAAATATAAATATAGAAGAATCAAATTTTTTAATAAAATTATGAATGTAAAATAATAATATAATAGAGGAAGGATTAATAAGGATTTAAATGATTGAGAAAATAGATATGTAAAAATCACTAAAAATTAATAAAAATATTTTTTTATTAAAGAAAAAGAAGAAAAAGGAAAAAAAAGAGAATATTATATTACAATATTACAATAACAATTGAATATAATTTGTAAAAATTTTTTTCATATACAAATAATTCTAATCATACAAATTTTTGGTACATTGCGAAATTATTTTTTTTTGTATCGTATTTTATTATACTGTACGTTGATAAAAGATTTTTCCTGAGGAAAAAAATTCATTTCGATCTATTTTGGCGGAAAAATTTTATCGAATGGTATTCGATTGAAGATTTCGTTGTCGATTTTGGTAAAAACTAGACTGAAGGTTTCTTCGTAAGCAGTTTGGAGCTCTTTGAAAATTAACTCGGAATTTTCATTTATAAACCGATTCATTTGTTCTCCTATAAAAAAAATCAAAATATTATATTTAAAACGTAATTTAACTTTAATACAAGTGACAAAAAGTATTCGATTATCTTTTAAAGTAGCTTTTTTTTTTAAATTGAACAAAACAACTTTTTTTTTTAATTAGAAAAATTAAGTTATTAAATGATATGTAAGAAAAATTTTGAAAAAATTGCAATTGATCTCAATCATAAAGAAAATTGTAGCTTTTCTAAATTTTTTTATCCGAGTCTATAATGAAATATTAAATAATATATTTTGTAAATTTTTATCATTAATTATATATGTAAAATGTACATGTTAAAAATTTTCTCGAAATAATTTAATGCAGAAACAAAGGACAAACGATACAAAAATGCATAGATTTTAAAGAGTGATCGAATACTTTCTGCCAAAGGTTGTATGTATGATCGATATACATGTTTAAGTCAAAAAAATTATTAGGTTAGATCAATTATGTAATAATCGTAATTCATCGATTTATAATCTCCATAAAATTTAAATCAAATTTAACTCATTTTAAATGACAAGTTTTGAAATCTAAACCAACCTTATATATGTAATTTATAAATATAACCATTAACCATAAACCTAATAAAAAATAAAATCAGAATACTATAAATATTGTCGCTGACATAGAGCTAAAGAAACAAAAACGTTTGTCTAATAATTTTCATGCAACCGTGACTAATCTGACACGAGATCAACGATATTTTATGAATCGGTTAATGGTGTAGCAACTAGATGTTGCATTATTCTTCTTTCTATTCAACAGGATGACCTCGTCAGATAACCAAGATTATATTTCTTTTTCACGAGCGGAATAACAATCGTTCTACACGATTGAAACTCGTATGTAAATAATGTTTCTAATGAGTAACCCTCACATAATTTTATGTGAAAACATCACGATGCATTTGGAATAAAAATTATTTGATGCATTTGAATTTTTCTATTACGTTCTTTAAATTTTATCATAAGCATTATTGTTTCTCTTATTCCGCTGTAAAAATGAAAAAATCGAACGAAGAAAGTATTGATTTTTATTTACTAATATTAATCATTGTTTATATGTTTTAATAATATTTATACAAACGTGTTAATATATTCGTGAGACACTTTTAAAGAATGTAGAGTTAGTACATAAAAATGTTAGATTGTATTTAAGTTACTTCTGACTTAATAGATCTCATTTGTGTATATATCATAGATTGACACTTTTACATACTAAACTATATTACTTTTATATTTATTATTACAGCCTTCAGAATTGACTTTTATTATTATATTCAGAATTAATTATAAAAGTGTCTCAGAAATATAAATATTCCATATATTATTAAAAATGGGTCAAAGCATTCAGATATTTGTAAATAGAGAGAAATAATTGCAGCAATAATTTTTAATAAATACCTAGTTCCTTATTGCCATCGAACAGGTTTTCAAATCGCAACTTCACTTTATCAGGATTGAATTTCACCGCATGCTTCTTGATTCTCAAGTAAGTTTCTCCGTTCTTTTCGTATTTTTCACAGTATATATCGTTGTGTGATTTTAAATCATCTAGATATATTTGAATGAAATAAACGTTTAAGTGATAAATAAAAGTTTTTTTTAAAACTTTGTCAGCATTTTATTAAAAAAATATATATATACACAATAAAAATACGAAATGGCAATCGATTAATTTTTCATTCGAAATAAATTATCGGTTTTGCATCATTAATTTCGAACATAAATCACTTTAGTTATCTATTTAAATATAAATATAATTTTTGTATCTCATGTTAAATCAATCTATCTTATCGAATAAAAAATCAATCTTCTGTCATTTCGTATTGTCACTTTTTAACGAAACATTTACATCTAATCTTTGAATATCTGTATCCTTTTTATTTTTATTTGCAGACAGAATAAATCGGCAAAATATTGCAAAAAAAATCTAAAATAATTGTACACGAAGAATTTTATATTCGTCTACAAAATTGTTACTCAAATTTTAAGAAAAAAAAAATTAATAAATATACTTACACATAGTTATGTTTGATTTTCCCGCTCCTCTGACAGGTAAAAGCAACACTTTTCCTTCGATTTTGTAATCGGCGACAAAGTCTACTTGAGGATTGTACGAATCCGATGACAGTAGACATTTATCCCAGTCTATGCTAAAGAGTCAATATTATTATTATTATTATTAACTGAACATTTTCTGCCAATATTCAATTTATTCGCTATATTTCAATGTACGATACGTTTTATATGATAATTAGAGATTAAATTTTCTATCGTACACAATATAATCTTAAATTAAAATTAACATTGTAATCGACTGGAATTTTTTATATCTTAATGTAAATTTTTTGAATCTGAATTTTATATTTATGATTTATATATGTATATCGTAACTGTTTTTTTTTTACATTTATAAATTTTATAGATGATCAAGAAAACCTTCTTTTTCACATCCAACTTTCGATACCAGCGAAATATTTATATTTTTACTGTATTGGGCATACCGGTTTTACCCATATTCGAATTTTAATTAGAGTATAAAATGAAGCATGAAACCAATGTGAAAAACATGAAATTCTTTTAAATCATTGCATAATATTTTACGTGTAACATTTATATTAAATATTATTGAATTATTGAATTTTATATCGTTGAATTATTTTGTTATTTTCGTACACGGTATATCATAATAATTAACATAATCTTTGCAAGCATTAAATTTACTTTTAATGAATCAATTTAATATTGTTAATTCGAGTTAAAAATAATAAATTTAATTTATATTTATACTCTTTTTTTTTAAATTTGGAAGTCAATTAATTTCGAAATTTCAAAAAATTTTCTAATGAACAACGTAACTTACTTGTAATTTTTAACCTCAAGGTTTTTCGTGAGTCCGTACAACTTGATATTTTTATATTCTTGCCTCAAAGTAACCGATCCTTGCGATTCTCCGATTTTCACGCTGTCCACGGTCAATGGTTCAATCGGCAGAATTTTGAAGCTCTTTAAACCTTTATAAAAAATATTCTTTTTTAATTTTACGTGCTTTTACAAGTTTTTTGAAACAATTTCTGAAATACGAAATACCTCAAATAGATTTTCAAGTAATCAAAAAAGTGAATATATAAAAATTCTCGTTATAATTGTAGAGTAAATAGAACAAAGAAAATGTGTTCTCATATTCCAATTGCATTTTTCAATTTTTTTTTCTTTTTTTTATTTCAAAGATGTAATGATTATTTTAAATGTACCGTATTAAGAAATGTATGATACATAACAATGATACATAAGTACGCAATCGAATACTCAAAATAATAGCAACATTAATATTATTCAAATTCAAATATATTAGAGTGAATTGAAATAAGTATATTAAAAAATGTAAATAAATATTAAAGAATTTAATATAATTCATAATTATTCAAATTTTAAAATATCTTTACTTCGATGGTATCATGTTAACGACATTCACAAATAGATACATTTAAATAAAAATTAATGATATAGCGGTATATGAATTTTATAAATACGTACCACTTAATGATTAGAATCAATCGGCATCTCTATGAATGGAAATTTTAAGGATATACCGATATTAACGTATGAAGTTAATAATTAATATTGATTAATATTGAAATACTTTGAGAAACCGTTATTTCTTAAATATTTCGTTTCAAGTTACGAGATTCATGGGTGGGAATGTTTCTAAGTCTTTGCGTGAATTTTTGTCGGGAGCCTAGAAAGCGAAGGGACGGTCGACTCGAGTCAAGGAGAACTTCTGTAAATTACAACGCGTGATTATGCCAGAGAAATTAATGCTAGTTTCGAGGAAACGCAGCATGCATTGCTCTGGTGAAATCAGCGGGGATTTAATGTGACTTCGTTGTTTAATTTATTTTTGATAAATCGAAAATCGAGAGGAGAGAGAGGTTGGAAATTTGTTGTCGAAAAAGGGTTCTTGGGATTTTCTTGGGATTTTTTTTCAGCCGAGCTGAAGAGTTGACACTCCTCGATAAAATAACACTTTGTAGATCTTTGATCTTTGGATTCTTTTCTGATTTTACATTGGAGGCTACGTTTCTTTATGGATTTTTTTGGTTAAAAAAAATTGATAATACATATATTGTTAGCATATATTTGTAGAGAAATGAAATAAAGAGGTATATTATATAATAGTATATGTAAAATATAATTACAAATGGTATACATGTAGAAATATTTTTTTAGACTGTTGAATATTGATGAAAAAATATTGATGAGGTAGTAAATCATTTAGATGAGAATCTCTTCGAAGAAATATGTTATAATTATAAAAATTTATAATGCATGAAAATTTCTTCCGTACTTCAATGAAATTTGCTATTATTTAGTGAAATATTTAAAGATTAATAAAGGATATTTACTTGCATATTCATATCAAGATTTAGATAAAAAACTGCAAAAAAATTATATATAAGAATAAACACATTTAATATTATTAATAATTTTTAAAAATAAAAAATTGATTATCGACTTTTACCATATATTCGCGAATTGAAAAAAAAGAAATAGAGAATTAAAACGCTAGAAATGCTAGAAATATCCGCGGAAAATTAGTGTTTTATAGTTACTAAAGATATTAGCTTCTCAATGAAAATTATGTTAAAGTGGGCAGTCACGATTGGCCAGATGAAGTGTTTACGTAACTGGACAAATAATGATTATTCAGTATGGTTTTTACGATTTTGTGCAATAATAGAGATGATTGATGATCAAATAGATTTAGATTTAAGTAGTTTACTAGTTTATTGAATAATATTTTCAGCTTAATTAATATTATTAATGAAATTAATGTGCTAACAATAATTTTTTATTATTTTATTTTTATTATTTAATATTATTCTAATATTATTCTTAATATTAATGCTATAATTAATTCGATCATTGAATGTTTTATTGCCAATAATAATAGTTATATCGGATAAAATGACACTTTTTATTCTTTCGATTGAACGATACGTAATAAATATATATATTTTTCAAATATTTGTCAATCAAATTATGTTTCTTTACGAATTTTTATGATTTATAAATTTTTATAAGTCGTAAATTCTGTCTTTTCATATCGCAATAAGAAAAAAAAGAAAACAGAGAACTAAATATCAACGAATAAATAAAATAAATATAAACTAATACGAAAATTTTATATCGATAAAGAAAAGGTCGAGTGAAATAAAACGAACGTTAACTGATAAAGAATAAAATTTGAGGGGGAAAAATAGAATTGAAATTAAAATCAGGGAAATAAATATGAGAATTGAAACTTATTATTGAAAAAATTGCAATTCTTACCTCCGGCTAATGAAACGACCGCGTCTTTTACAGCATCGGCGATGCACTGATTATACTCCTTTTGTGGTAGAGATCTATCGCATATCCTCCAATTATTCGCTATAAGAAAAAAAGCAATAAAGAATGTAAGAAAAAGAGGGAGGAAAAATGAAAAAAATGTCGCATGTAAGCATTACGTAAAAAGTTATTGCATTGCAATGGATCCAATAAAGTTCAACACCAGTTACGAAGCTCGGAGTTGACTTTCTCTTTCAGACCTACATGTATCCATATAACGTATGTGCTCTAATGATTTTTCGATCGATCGTTTCGTGGAAATGAGACGGTTTTCGATTTACCTTTATAATTATGTAACAACTGTTTGTTTATTATCCATTGACATTGACATTTAATGTTTCTTTAGATCCACGTGCAATGGTTTGTATGTATTTGTTGAAATAAAAAATCGTGAAAAATTTCAAGAATAAAATATATCATTATAATAAATGTTATAATAATATTTTTAGAAATGTATTATATAACGTATTTTGTAATATTTCATAATGTAACTTCCTTGATAAAAATATATCAAGTATTATATTTTAAAATATATTATAGATTATATATCTTCAAATATATTTTACAAGTGTGTTACAATAAACATTACCAAGATTTTAGTAGATAGATGATTAAAAATATCTGCTATTAACAAGTAAGCAAACAAAGTACGAGTAAAATAAATATGTTTAACAATATATACATTTGCAGAATTCTGTTAGTATAAGAATACATTTGAATATATGCATTGGTTTTGGTTTTATATTTTTATTATTTCATCTTATTTTACATCAATTTTTTTATCATTTTAGTTAAAAAATATTTACAATGTTTATTTATCATATTAAAAGTTGCATACTAATAACAGATAATAGATTGTTGCATTGAAATAAATACAAATCGAATTCGAGAGCAATATCCTTTAATTAATTTTTATGAAAATGATTTCATTTTAAGATTTTATATCACAGATAATAGTGCAGAGAGGAAACTAGTGATTTTAATAGTTTCTGATTATTAGATGAGAAATGAGGATAGAATAATAATAAAATTTGTTTAAATAGAAAATACTGGATGTTGAACGGACGATTGATTAATTTGTTTTTAAAAGAAAAAGAAATTGATTGTGCGGGAAATTTGTTACAGTTTCTCGAGTCATTAATAAAAGTCATTTTTTTTTAATATTATCAAGAGGATCATTTTGATAGCGAAGAGGAATTAATAAAAAATTATTACATACATACGATTATTGTAAAAATAGAAGAGTTAAAGAGTTAAAGAGATCTTCGAAATTTAATTTTGAATATCGACCAATTATTAAAATTAAAAAAATATAAAAACTACTCACGCAATTCGACAGCAATGGCCATCATCAACATCGTTGTCAAGACGAAAAATCTGATTATTGTTATTTTTCCCATGATAAATTCGATGAACGACTGTTCTTTTCTCCGAATGGAAATTTCTTTGGACTGTAGAAGGTGAACTGGAAGAAACGGTCATTGATGCAGTCTATTTAAGCAGAAGGATCGCCCCACTACTTACTACTGGCCAAGTACTTCACGTATACCTCTCTTCCCATGAAATTATGCAAAAAAATCTTTTAAATAAGCGAAGACATTGTGGTGGTGGTGAATTAGTTTAATGTAATCTCGAGACGATTCATTGCTGATGATAAATGGAGATATCGATACCGATCTTATCGATAGAAAATCTTATATTTTGCATAAAAAAAAAATTACAATGCTCTCGTTTATGAAAAAGATATTCTCAATGAAGATCGTAAAAATTCTTTTCTTTTTCTTTCTTTTTTTCGTGCATTTCTTTTTTCCATATTTCATTTATTCTTATATTCAATTAGATTGAATTATTATTTTTTTCCATCTTCTTTTTTATATTTTTACAAAGAATAAATATATATATATGTAATATATGTAAATTCATAATTTTGCATCTATTTTTCTTCTTCCTTTTTTTTGTGCTGTTTTTTTTTTATTGACACTTTTTTCTGTTTTAGCGATTAAATATTTACAAAAAGATATTGACAAACATGATTAGAAAAGATAGAAAGATTTTTCTGTGATCACAGTATATATAGTCAGCATACTTACTTGTGTGTATTGTTTTGTACACAATTGAAAGCATTCATTCACTTTGAAAATAAATGCAGAATATTTTATGTATGAAAGTTCTGTTCCTTTTTTTTTAGGGAGAAGATTTATACTATTTATAGTGTTCTATCGACTATGATTAACTCGTCAATCTAAGTTATTAAATTAACAATGTTTCTTCAAACGTTAAATTTTATTTAATATAAATTGGATTTTTATAAAATATATTTAATATTAATATTATAATGTTATATTTGAATTATACAATTATAATTGATTCAAACGACTGGAGGAAGAATATTTTAAAAATTACTTAATGCGTGTAAAAGATTTGAACGAATTCATTTATTATAGTCAAATATTTTAATTTTGAATTAAAATTCAAGCAGGTATAATATTAAATATTTATAATGTAGGAATTAATAATGTATTTTATTATATTCTCATTTGTAATTTTAAAAATGATTGATGAAATAAATCGAAGATTTTTATATTGCATAATATTATTCTATGAATTATTTATTACAAATTTAATGAAACATTCTAGATTTTCTTGTCGTTTTTTTAATTAAAAACAATTCCTCTATAATATAAAATAAATATATTACTAATTTTTATAAATATCATTTTTAAAAGAATTTTTATGACAATGTAGCACAAAAGGAAATTAATAATGTATAATTTTTTTTTATAAAAATTCTGTATAATATAAAATATAAAAAAATAGTATAAAATACAAGTAAACAACAATGTTATATTATTCACAGAATTTAAATTGAACAAAATAAAAGTTTTTGTTGCATCGGAATTTTAAATAAAAGATCCGAAAGAAAATCTCGTAAATGGTCTGGACGTATAATCGTTCGAAGTGAATCATTTAAGAGAACAAACAAAACAATAAGAAGATTTAGACATATAACATATAACGGCGTTAATGGTCATTTAAATTTGCATCGAATAAAAAAAAATTATATCATATATAATTATATCTACGTAGAACATGGAAATTTGTTAAAAAATATTATGAAACGTTAATGTTTGAATTAGGTTAATTACGGTATTTTAATTAATTATACGTGATATTTAAATTCAATGTGAATAAATATTTTTTTAAAATTATTCAAGAAATTTGACAGTCAAGTATATTTAAGTTATTTTCATCAAAAAGATACATTAAGGAAGAAAGATATATATAAAGATCCATAATGAGGTACTTCATTGGAAAGATAATATCATTAGTAGGATCTCATTTCAATAGTTTGATAGGTTTTAATAGAATTTTAATTTTTGTTCCCTAAATGCAGCGTGCTTCTTGTCACGTAGGATCACTCTTGAAGAAAATTTACTAATTATAGAGGATAAATTACTTTTTCATTGTTTAAAATCATCCTTCTATACTACATATTACGTATTGTATTTTCATCGATTAAAATTATTCTTTCATCAGCGAATTTTAAATTCATTTATCTAAATTTTAAATTTTTCATATTTTTACGATTTATGGAATTGCAAAAATATACAAATTTTTATTTTCTTATTATTCATAATAAAGTAAAATTACCCTTTTATATAAATATTCTAAAGCGTTTCTTCATCGCATAAAATCAACCCATTTGAAATCATTATTTCATGAACTTTTTTAGCATTTAAAATAATTTTTTTTTATTACTTAAAATCAATTTATTCGCAAATTTACTATATCTTTTCTTTATCCTTCATTCCATAATTATTCTTACAAGTTGAAAATTATTCCCTCTTTACTATTAAAACTTGTTTTTCCATTCTAAAATCATTGTAAAATCATTTCTTCATCGCATAAAATCGTTGTTCTTTTCATAAATTATAATTTATCTCGTAATATATCGTTAAGAATTAATCTCCTCATCTTATATGATCGTTCTTGTGTCGATTCAGTTAAAATTCAAACGACATTGACTCGAATGAAATTGTCAGTCACGATCTAAATCTACATTTTTATAACAGAGCGGCTGATCGATCCATCGTTCGATTCTTCCATTTTTGGCGCGAAACGAAATCTTCATTGCGAGATCGTGTTTATGATTAAATAATCTAACATTGAACAGTTGCACGATACATGACATTGACATAAGAAACAGTTTAAAATGTCATCATAACTTTCTCGAAGATAACTGAGAAGGTCTGACAAGGTTAAGCTTTCAAGGTCATAAAAAATTGCTTCAAGGTTCACTGATCTCAAAATCATCTGCCGATTATGAATAAAACACGAGATTACATTAAATACTTTGAGAAATATTTTGAAAAATATTTGTTCGCATAACCACTTTTTATTTTCTTTTGTTATAGATGATTATTATCATTGATTATTATAATTAAAATATCGAAAGCAATATTTTGAAAAAAAATGTTTAAAAATATTCTATGTAATATATATTATAATAATTTTTTTATCTATTAAAATTATAATGAATTTGAATAATAAAATTTGAATAATACCATCATCATATATTAATAGATTCTTATATTTTTTTCGCGTTTACAAAGAGATGTTAATTAATCATTTACATTAAACTGATCTTTTCTCGTTAAATCTTAATTTTATTTATATTCTATATTAAACGATATGTTTTATGATACGTTAACATAATACATCAGAAATTTTAATTGAATTTCAATAGCATTTAATACGTTATAATGCAAAAGCAAAAAACATGTTGGAAAAATGAATGTGTCATTAATATTGGTAATTAATAACACTACAAGATTCTGAAAGATGTTTAATATATTCTATGAATTATTTAAATAATGACAAAATTGCATACAATTTTACATATACATACATTCAAGAAATTTAAATACAATTTATAATTTACCAATTCATAATAATTTTTTTCGATTATCTTTTTTTAAATTTTGTTTATACTGTTTATGATCTTTTGAGTAGTTTCCGACATAAATAAAATATGATTTATTACTATAGATCAATATAAGTAATAAAATCAAACAAAATAATAGTAATTAAATAAAAGAAAAACAAATGAGAAATAAAAAATAAAAGTGAAATAGCATGTAAGTTTATTAATAATTTTACGATCAATGTATGAATAAACTGAAATAATAATGGATAATAGATAAATCGTAATAAAAAATCACTTATTATTAGTGACGTAATTCGACGTAATTCGTTTGAAATTATAAGTAGGATAATCGGTTTATATTATTTGAAATGCAATATGAATTTCATCCATTTTTATATGAATATTATCTTTTTAGCAATTTTTAATTTAAAATAGAAGAATTTAGAATAATGCCATGGTTAATGTTTCTAACTAATTTATAATTTTCAAATATCTAATAAAAACTCATATCAGTAAATAAATATTAAATTTTTTTTTATTTAAGATGAAGACATTAAGAATAAAAAAAAAACAAAAAAACTGGAATAATGATAGAAAATTAATTTTATACTTATAATTTACAATTTATTCAAATCGAGTTCAAAGTATAATTATAAGTTTCATAAGAATGTTAGGTAAGGTTTATTAACAATTATTTAAAATGTCTATATATTTTTTCATTAATGTAAACAAATTTTTGCATAAGGAAGTAAAAGAATTCTGAGAAAAGATGAATATTATTTAATTTAATTTTTTCTTTAGTTGGAACAAGACAAATTATTATTCAATATAATATTTTAATTTGAAACGCTTAATCATTTCTTTATTTATTTCTTTATTAGGAAGAATTTATTATACTTATTTCGTTCATTGCCATTTTTCATGGCCTCATAACATTTCAATGGACCTCCTTAAATTTTCATCAAGAATTTAATGTAAATAATTATAAGGTCATAAGTAAATAAAAGTGGAAATGAGTCATAATAATTTATGAAAAAATCAATATTCATTGGATGATATTAAAATAGCATTTTATAGCATAAAACTTAAATTTTATTTTATTCTTATTTTATTTTTTTTTAAGGTACTTTTTTCAAAGGTACTTTTTTTTTAAATAAATAATTGATTAAAATCTCGATGAAATATATATGAGAAGTAAAAAGATAGTGTTTAGACAGAAAAATATGTTTAATATTATCCAACCAAGGGTAACCACTTTTAAGTGCACTTCTCGTTTCATTTTTTTTTATTTTTTTTTATTTTCTAATCAGATGAAGCGTTTGTTGAAAGCATTCATCATGAATGCGAGAAAATAAATACGAACATTTTATTTTTAATTTATGCAGTAATATGCATTGTTTTTTATAATCTATCTAAAAGTAAGAGAAAACAAATTATGAAATGATAAATTACTTTTATTTTTATTTTTTGTTTAACTGAAAATTACCAATTCATTATTAATTTTATGAATTGAGTTGATTATCAATAGTGTAATTTCATTTTTTTTAATTTTGTCTTTTTTGTATATAGAATTGTCTTTAAAAATTATTTTTTTTAAAAATCATTATACAAAATTTGAAACTTTAAATTCAATAAATTCTTAAGATAAACGCTTTATTTTTTAACTTTTTATTCTTTGAGAAAATGTGAAACATTTTATGTGTGAAAAGCATTTCTTCCACGCTAATCTCTTGTTGAAATTAACGATTACAAGTTCATTATTTTACAAACGAATATTTAATTATTTATACTGTGATCGGAATTCTCTGGTATTATAATTTAACGTGCCATTATGTTTAATTATAAATTTAAAAGCATTATATTCGATTCAAGATTTTAATAGTTCCAAATTAAACAATTTTAAGAATATTTTTATAATAAAACAATTTTTTTTATTATATTTATTATAATTGTTATAAATTAAAATTATATCGTATAATTTAAAAAAAAATATTAATATTTAGATATTGTTCGAATGATTTTATAATGTTTTGAACAATTTCAATATATTGTTCTATTTAAAATAAAAAATTATTAGTTTTTTATTGATAAAAATTAAAGAATATCGATTCTTTTTATTCATTTTTTAATTAGCAAATTGAACAGTTTGTTTTAATTTTGCAATCTTAACAATTTGCTTTTCATCATAATTTAAGTTTTATAATTTACATTTTATTTTTATTTTTTAAAATCCATAATCGAAGAAATTTTATCCATTTAAAAACGAAAAACAAAAAAAATGGACAGTGAAAAGTACATGAATCAATTATTATGTATACTTTACCAAATTTATTTATAGTTTCATATTTTTTTTTATTCCATCTCAATTTAATAAAAAAATTTATTTTTACATCGATTATTAATATGTTATATATAAATCATACAAATAATATAATATATTTAAAATAATTATATAAAAAGTCATAATAATATTACAAATAAATATTTATAAAAATTGATGATAAACATTGTACAATAATATTTTCTATATCATCGTTCTATATCAAAGAAAAAAATCTATCAAATAATGTTGCTTAATTTGTTTAATAGTATTCAAAATTACATCACAATTTCATATCTTTTATTCAAAAGATATTTTCATTTGACGAATTTGAATTCATTATAGATTGTCGACTTATTAAGATTGCAGGAATCATCGGATCTAACGAAAAAAATAATGATTTCTATTTGTGTATATAAAATAATACAATGTGTATATATAAGATAATAAAATATATGATATATCATATCATATATCATATTTATTTTTTTTTTTTTATGAAAATAAAAAGCATACAACAATTCCAAATATTTGTTTAAATCATGTTATTAAATGTCACGTATCAAGAGTTTTACATAAAACTTAACTGTAAAATACATTCTACAAGACATTAATAATCTCAATAATTACGTGATTAATAATCTCAATCACAACTTGGTATGTTTTGAGTAAAAATATGTGAGGTTGATTTAATTATTACAATTTATATTCAAAAATATATACAAAATTAAAGATTTAGAATAAAGTAAATGGAATGGATTTTCTAGAATTCTGTATTGATATTAAAAAAAAAGATATAATTAAGTTATTAAGATTTTCTTTTACTTATTTCTTTTTAGTTTTATTTATTAATATTAATAAAAAAATAGTTTCTTTGATTAAGGTAATCGTTTTTGATACTTAAGGGCTAAACTGTTTAAAGGTACTTTTATTTTTGTAATACCAAGATCTATGGCATGGCCAGTCAAAGGACAGGTTTGACAACGTTTCTTTTTGCAAGTTGTATTAAAATTATTTTTTTCTTGATGAACGATATATCTAGGGAAATAATGTATTCGTTTTAATTGCGTAGTAACGCAAGGTGGCATTGTTACAACCAAATCTTTCTTATGAATGTTTCTTGATCGTTCAGGAAATAATCTCTCATTTAAAAAATATTGTTCCAAGGAACCAGAAGATTTAGATGATACTAAAATATCATTAGATCCGTGCGTGTCAAAGTAATTTTTTTCACGAAATTTATTTAAATCTCTCATTTCTTTATCAGAAAGATGTTTCTGTTCAATTTTATCTAATGATTTTTTTACAAACTTGGTTTCACATTTTTCTGAATCAGCATTATCCTTCTTTTCTAAATCATTTTTTAAATCTTTTGAATTTTCTTTCTGACATTGACATTTTATTTCTGATATTTTATCTTCTGTTTTTTTTATATCACATATAGTTATATTAGGTACACAAGGTACAGATGTTGAAGAAAGAGACTTTGATTCTTTTCTTAAAGATACTTGAATTCCTTTATCACTTTTTTCTATAGTTTCAGAACTTGAATATTTTTCATTGACTTTTGATTTTGTTAAATCATGAATTTTATTATCTGTTTTCAATTGATCTATGGATTCACAAATACATGGAGGACTATATATATCTTTTTTGGTCATAAGTTCATGATAACATTGTGATCTAGAACAAATCTGTGGACAATCTCCTGCTGCTGATTGCAGAAGAGAAATTTTGCTTCTGACATTACGTAAAAATTGAGATTTAGGTACATAATCTATCTTTTGAACTCTTCTCAATGTTTCACAACTAATAGGTGAAGATATAGTTGACTTTTCATAATTGTTTTCTATTACTATAGCAGGAAGAATATGACTTTTGCATTTTCTAGAAGTACATGATTTACTTTGTGTTTTTATTGATTTTTGTTGTATTTTTTTTAATTCAGAACAATAACATCCTTTTACTGGTTTTCTGCGAATGTCTAAACAATGCTGATTATTAGAATGATGTTTTGAAGATATTAATGTTTTTTTTGTTGTTGAGGTATTCGTTGTGTTGGGCATTGATGTAAGTGTTTGATTAGTGGTATTACGGAAATAATCTAAATGCAAAGCTTCATTCACTCCACTAGAATCATTTCTTAATTTCCATGATTTATTATTTTTTTTGTAACATATATTTGATGAATTTATTTTGCCAACATGATTTTTACAATCTTCTTTACATTTCCTATAAAAAAATGTATTGAAATTTATAAATTAAATATATTAGTAAAACTATAATATATTAGTAATAAATATGAAATATAACATTAAATACTCACAAATTTTGAGAGTATAATTTTTTAATTTCGTTTTTAACTTTCTTAGAATTCTTATCTACTTGTGCTAATAAAAATCTACTTCGTTTACGTAAATTATCTATTCGTTCGTTTAAAGTTTCATCCATATGATTACATATTTAGTAAACATTACCTATTAATTAAAGAAAAATTTATAATTGAATATTCAAAGGCAAGTAAAATTTTTTAAGATTTTATTATTATTATATTTGATAAGATATCTTTTGTACCATATTTAGAAATAAATTAATAAACAATAATAAACCAACAAAATCGAATAATGTTATTAAAAGTTTTTTTACATTTTATATTATATATATACAAATTATATACATTTAAATTCATTTTAAGATTATTAACTATCTTTTCTTACATCTTTAGCTTTCCTAGATTATCAATATTATGTTTATATTTTAGTTTTAAAATATCCCAACATGTTTATTTTTATTTTATCAATTGAAGTTTATCAAGCGTCCAGTGTAAACAGAAAATAATCCAGGTTAGCCATCGTAACAAAAATTATTTTTCTTTAAAAATTTGTCTTTAATTAAATAAAAATGATTTATTAATTTATCAAAACATATATTTTTTTAAATTATATAGGAAAGGATATGTTTTATATATTTTTAAACATCAATTATATTTATTCGGAGAAAAAATGAAAATAGAATTTTGGAAATAGTACTTTAATGTAGCCATGTTGGAACAACGCATAGGACGCGGCGTACGTTACAATGTACCGTCGCTTGACAAATATTTTTTAATTTAATTAGTCTTGTGTTTTTTTTTTTATCGATGTTTTGTTTCGATATTAGCCTATATTTCTATATAACGTGAGAAATATGAAACTAAAAAGATAAAAATAGCTACATAATTTGTTCATTGTTTGTAAAAGATATTATAGGTTATAAACGCTCGCATGCTTTAATCGCAAACGCGCGTACCTTTCGCGTTTATCTGTGGTAAAATGAATTTTTCCGGAAATAATACAGTCCACGGTGCACTCCCACAATTTTCGGAGTTAACGTCTCGTTCAAGCACGGTTTCCACGTCGAAATTTACTAGTAGTGATAATACTCAAGTAGAACAAACATCAGTTTATACAACTGCTGCTGTATCGAATCAAACAAAACCAAGTTTATTGGTAAAATTTATTATTATTTTATCTTTATTTATAATATGTTTATAATTAATTACTTAATTTATAAGTACTTAATTTATCATTTTCTTTAAGATAAATTCAACAAATAAATATACGGGGCCAATATTAGCATGGCCAGATCCAAATACTTTGATGCAACTCTGTGAAAAGCAAGGCATTCAAACCATTAACATTCCTAATTACAATCAGAATAGTCCAATACTTAGTGTTCAGACAAATAATTTACCCGTAAGGATTATACCTAATATGTACTTACCATCAACTTCACAATCAGAAATTATAAAACAAGAGTTAGAAACAAGAATTGAAAATGGAAAACAAATATCTACAATGGTATAGACTTTTTTTATTCTAACTAACTATATATATATATATAGTTATATATATATATATATATTAATTATTATAAATTTATTATATACATATTATTTTATAATATATTTATGTATTTTTATGTAATAAAAAGTTAATATTTTTATGTAATAAAAAGTTAATATTTTTATATAATAAAAAGTTAATATTTCAGCAAGATTCACAACTTCAACAACAAAGTGCCATGGCAGAATATTTTCAAAAATTACAAGCTACTACACTTCCATTAACATTACAACAGTTGATTAAATTACAAACAGAACAGGTGAAAAAAGAAAAGACTGAAGAGGAGAAAGTGGAGCACACACAAAACAATATTCTTAACATTCCCAGTGTTTCAGTATTTAGAAATACTCATTTACAGAATGGGAATAATAGCTTCATGAATTCAGATCAAATGCTAGTATCTATAAATCCGAATGATCTAAATGTTCAAATAGAAAACCAACAAGAAAATGAGAATACAGTGCAAACTATTAAAGTAGAACAACAAATACAAACAGACTCGCCAAAGACCGAAAAAAAAATGAAATTTCGAGCGAAAACGGGAGAAATCAAAATCAGCGTCGCTTTAGATGGTTCGACACTTTATTGTTGTCCAGAATGTAATTTGGCATTTCCGGATAAGGCAGAAATTGAACAACATATACAAGCTCATATACAAGTATGTATTGTTTATTATATAAATAAACATATATTAAATAAATATGAACTTTTTATCTTATAGGAACGCAAATATCAATGTAAAGAATGTGGTGCAATGTTAAAACGAAAGGAGCATCTAGATCAGCATATGCGCGGTCATTCAGATGAAAGACCATTTAAATGTCCAGTATGTCAAAAAGCATTTAAAAGAAACGAACACTTAACGAGGCATTATGTGATTCATTCTGGCGATAAGAATTTTTCATGTTCGGTATGTCAAAAAGCCTTCTCTAGGAAGGATCACTTGAATAAACATACTCAAACACACTTAGGAATTAGGAGAAATAGAACAAAGAAAGATTCTTTTTTTATGGAACAAAAAGAATCTTTCGATAAAGCTTCTGAAATATCTAAACAAGATGTAAGCTTTGTGCTGAAAGATGGTTTTATGAAACAAGAGCCTAATTTTCTCCAGTATATTCAACATCTTCAAAAGGATCAGAATCTGATCCACACATTCTCCTCATTTAAGGAACAAGCAATGAAAGAAACGAATATATTACAACAACAAGCAGTCAACATGAATGAAATTCTGCCTCAGAATACAAGGTACTTAATGCCGTCTTAGTCATAAATAAGTCCATCTAAATCCAAAGCAATAAAGGCTGTTCATATGGGAGCGTTGTGGTTAGCACAAAATAGAAAATTGATTAAATATATATTAGGAATTGCAACCTATTCTATAATTTAAATTGAAATTTTTGAAAAAAAAAAAAAGATGAGAAAAAGACAGCACTAAGAGACTGAGGTGCAATTGATTAATCAATATTCATTAATGATAGATTTTCATAATAATTGATGTTTGAATGATTGAGTTCTAAGCTGATTAAATTTCAATTAAATTTTCAATGAATTTGAAACATAACTATTTTTTTTCGTTTCACAAAGAAATATTAGTATTCAGTGAGCAGTACCTTATATTCATATTCTTAATGAACACATTATAAGCTATAATTAAGTTTCATTATTCATATTAAATAGTATCATTTAATAGTAGTCCGCTACAAAGCCTGAGTGAGTCTAACAATAAGTTTAGATAAATTGAAATAATAAAAAAAAAAATAATAATAATATACGAAACAAAACGAGCAATCAATTTGCATTAGAGTACATCGTTTATCTTATTTAAATTAGCTATAAAGAAAATAGTTTGTTTATTGATTCTAGTCTATGATCACAAAATATAAACTTGACATAAATCACTGAACTTGATTTTTTTTTTTTTTATTGTGTTCGTAATAAAAGATTTTTTTTTCTTTCTTTCTTTTATAAATCGAGTTCAGTGTGCATGTTTGTGTCCTAGAATGGAGTACGTATAACAAAAATAATAAACAATGATAGCGTTGAAAAATACGCAATGCCAATCTGCCGTTAGGATAATTTCAAAGCGAGTACGAACGAGTAATAGTATACTGCCAATAAATATGGTTATAAAAATTTGTAGAATAATTCTGTATATAAGTACTATACAAATTTTACCTGATGGAGACTCAGTAGGTATGTTGTTTAAAACTTGATCTCTGATTCGTCCGTATTCATATTTACCATACCTATACATACGTATTTTAATTAAGCTATTTACCATTTATTATTTACTATAATATAATTCATCGTTTTTTCTTTTCAATTTTTTTCATATTCCAATTGGACAAACATATTTTTTATACATTTGATGTCTTTTAATAATATTTTCAATGAAAAATGCCATTATGATCATTTTTTTTTTACTTTTATTATTTTTTTAGAATTTTCTAAAACAAAAAAAAAAAGAAATTTTTATTAAAAAGTATAACTATATATTTTTTAAGAATTTTTTTTTGTAATGTAGTTTACGTTGCAAATTATGTATTAATTTTTGTAAAAGTTTGAGAAGTGATATTAGAGGAAAGAAAGATTACTTTGCTCAATATTTTAAAGTGACTTGAAAATCTTTTTGTTTTTCTTCGTACCAAAGAATATTCGCGTTTAAATAATGAACGAAAAAAATATATTATTATTTGAATAACATTATTTTTGATCTTTTTTTTTTTTATTTTTTATTTTAGATTCAAAGAAGTTCTTATTATTTTTTACTTATTCACGAATGAATTTTACTAAAAATGAAACTTTCTGTACTGTTCATTTCATAGAAATCAAATTTCTAAAGTAAAATTTTTATCATACAATTTCTTATATTTACTCAGAAATTTCTTAAATAAAAATAATAAAAAAAAATTGCTCAAAAGATAATTTTGAAATAAAAACAGTAAATTGTCAAAAACATAAGAATTTATAAAATTGATCTTCATTTATTTTTTAATTTCTTTTTTTAAAAAAAGAACTTTTGTACTTTTTTTAAAAAAAAATCTGTTGTACTATTCTTTTTATTATTTGTAAAATTATTTTAAATATACATATATTTTATTTATAATTTTGAAAATATAATTTTTTGACAATTTACTATTTACTATTTACTATAGAACATGCTTCTAAATATTTCCATATAAATTTTGGAACTTGAGATTACATTTAATTATGACCAACATCTTTGAAATGTCTGCTAGGCATACATAAAATTAGAACGAATGACTGCGGATGGCACTAAAGATATAAGACTCATACCGCATTGTAATAGAACCAAAGACTTTAAATATTCGTGAGAATAACAGTATTTTGTCTTTTCCTCCTGAACTTCTTGAAACTCCTGCTTTACTTTGCCCTGGATAGAAACAATTATCAATGATATCTTGAAAATTTTGATGGATTTCTTTCTAAGAATAACTATTGTAATTATCTTAATTTTCAAGAATTTCTAGTATCGTATCATTATCCTGGGTTAAGGAAACAGTACTAATCTTTCCATTAAAATTAATTAAATAGTACGTAAGATATCGATGTTCACATTCTTGTGGCAATTTCTCGCGGACATTACAATACGTAAAATGATGTGACGAAGGTGTTGAAATATTTTAACAATGGATTCGCGACAAGGTGTTACTCGATGAACGATTGTTATGTATAATATGATGATTGCCAAAAAAGAAAAGAAAAAAAAAAGAAAAGATGAATGGATAAAAGGTAACACATGTATTTTTCAGACCAAGATATTTTTGAATAAAATAAATGTAAAGAAAAAATTTACTTGTATTATCTGTAAAGCTTCATTTATTTCAATCACATTTATGAATTTCTATTATACAAATGAAAAATTATAAAAAATTGACGAAAATCAATGAACTCTAATCAAATGGATTGTTGGATTAAAATAAATGCAGTTTTACTATGTTTCTATTGTATTTCAGATCCTGGGATGAACCGTCATTTTTCATTTTATTCAATTATTTTTAATACAAACAAAAATCCAAAGTAATATAAAATATATATTTCTTGCAATCAGCTAATACGTATTGCAGTATTATTGCTATAAATAGCTCTGGTTAACTTAGAATAGATCCCATAAGTAATTCCCAGAAGTGATCCAAGCCAATCAACGAGATGACGACTAAGTGTGACCGGAAACTGGAAACTGGTTCTTGGTGTAACGATCTCTACCTCTCGATCCTTATGATTTTCTACTTCATCTTCCAATTCCAATGGTTCTAGAGGCTCTAAATGATCCAAAGGTTGAATATCATTCACCCATTCGTCGTTTGTCGCTAAATACATTCCCTTGGGTTGAGACTTCTTTGAATCCTCCTTCGAATTCGATTGCATTCGATTAGACCAGATTACTTTAAGCGCTTCGATATCAGGGTCAGGTGTATCCTTGGCCAAAATTTTCTCCACGTTGCTCATGTTCTCTGGCTTTCGAAACACGAAGTTGTACGTGGCTCGCAATTTTCCGAATAATTTGTCCAGAGGCTTCGTATCGTTGCCGGATCGTTGTGGAGGATCGTTTGTTTCTTCTGGGATCGGGAACAGTTTCGTTATTTGTGGCTTTGATTCCACTCTCAGGATAGAGAGCTGAAATACATTTTGTTTGCTTTTTCTATCTTTTCTTCCTTCCAAAATTTGATCAATTAATTATGATATAGGAAATTAACGTTTTCGGATTATTTTTTTAATTTATTTGCGATATTAATTGAAAATATTAATTAAATTCCTTAAAAATATTTTGATTGATGAAATTTTTTTAAAAAGATTATCAAGCGAATTAGATAATTTTTAAAAATTCTTTGAAATCATTTAGAAATTAAAATTCTTTTGAAAAATTTCATATAGAGAAATTCTTTGAATTATTTAACATTGTCGCAAACAAAAATTTATTTATTGCATTTAATTTTCATTGCAATTAATCTTTTATGAATCAAATCTATTTTTAAATTGTTATAACTTTATTCAATTATTTATAATAAAAACACATTTTCGTTCCTTAGTTTTATAAAAAAGATATATTAAAATTTGAAACCAATTTTATTGAAAATACGTAATTAACAATATAAGAAAATTTATTACCCCAAAGATAATTTCTATATGTTATAAATATATTAATCACTATAATTTTTAAATAAATTAAAGTAAAGATAAATGAAAATATTACAAATTATACAAAATTTAATTAAAGGAACTTCCATCTCTTTCGATGTTTAAATTCTTTTTATGAAAAAAATATACGTGTCATAACCAAGACAAGGGTAAATAATCGTGTAATACTTTAGTGATTAATAAAATTTGCTATTATTAATTCGTTTTTCAATTTTAGAAAAAAAAATCAACAATCAAATTTTATCTTTTCCATTTTTGTTTTAATAATTAAACTAAATTTCTACTTACGCAAAAAAGACAAAATCCAAGAAAATATAGAATCTTCATGATGTTTTAACCCTAGTCGGTTGTTCCCTTTCGATGATTTCTTTCTTCGAAGACGAGGCAACGACTGAAGGATCCATTGATTTCAAAATTCATTTATACCGGTGTGCAATGCAAAGGCGTAGCGTCTCGATGCTTCTAATTCGGTTCCAACGACCCTATTGTTTTCTGTCCGCGCCATTGACTCCTGGACAAACGATTGTCGCGAGATTACCCAATAGAGATTGATATTCGAAGCACGTAATGTCGCTTCGTGGATTCTTTGCCAGCTCATATCGTTAGAGCAATAAACAATATCGTGCCACGGGTCAAGGTAGACGGAAAAATTCTCGAGATTTTCGTTTTGATATAATTAATATTTAGTGCCGAATAATATAGTGGTGGATTGTAAAAAGTTAAGATTGTTTGATGTTTCTACAGCTTGTTCAGGTGAATTTGGATTTTTTGTTGGTAATGTTAATTTATTCTTTGCAATTAATTTATTCTATTATGATGTTTAGGGATTTAAGATCAATGTTTGTATTATATTTTATTTAGAGTTCAAGATCAAGTAGATTTGTATAATTAGGTTATTCTTTTAGAGGGACTGTAATTTCTATCAAGTGTGATTTTTTGTTAATTAATAGCGATTAAAAAAATATTCTCTAAATGAATAATAATGTAATGTCAAACATTACAAACGTGAATTTTGCAAATATAATAATTAATTATTGTTTAATGAATTAATATTGTTTATAAATTGGCAAAAAAAAAAAAGACTTTCAATGGTGCGTGCCTGCAAAATGTTATAGATTCTGGAATTGTTTGATTACATTTTGCTTCAGATGCAATATATAGTGCAATTCTTTAGAATGACATTATCTCAAAAACTTTGTATGAGTCAATATCATAATGATGATGCATTACCAAAAAAATCGGTTGTGAATCAACTTCATTGTATTCAAAATTATTGAATCACTTTTAAATTTCTGTGGTTTTGAATAATTTAGTCAAAATTTTGAAAGAATGTTATTCTAGGAATATTTTATTTGTACTAATTATATTGGAATATGCCTGGAAAATGTTTTATTAAATTTTCTTATTTCTTAAGACAATTTTTTCTCCAATACTTTTTAAGGATATAATATTTAAAATAATTATTTTAAGATCATTTAAAAATTATTTAAATGTTGTTTAATGCTCAAAAAATATTTGAAAAAGATATGAATTCAATCAAGACCATTTCAAAATCATTAGAATGTTACTATAAAGATAGTTTCAAGATTAATAAAAGTAATTTTACGAGTATTAAGAATCATTCCAAAGACATTTGAAGATCATTTCAATGATATACTAGGTTAAATCAGAGGTCATTCAAGAGTTTTTATATAATCACATTAACTTAAAACAATAGTTATCATTGAATCGACCAATCCACTATGTATAAAAGTTTTATTGAATCATTAATTATACAGAAAGAAAATAATAATTTTATTTCCACCGTGTATTATCAACGCTCGAAATCAACTGTCGAAGAAAGTGTAATCTAAATTTCAACAGGTAATTCAAATAATTACTTAATTCTATTTAAAATTTTCAACAATTTCCAATTCCAATAATCCGTAATAAAATTTTCAAATCAAAACGAGTATTACTACTAGACGTTCCACTTTATTCGATCAATCTCTACGCTACGGAATATCAATTTTCCCTTCAAAATAACAAATCCTTAAATCAACGTATCGAATTAATCGTGGACGCGTGTGAATCGATCATATCTAATATCTAGGATTACGGGGAATAACGCAAAGGCAACACAGCTCTTAGATCCTTGTTGAGCATGCTCGAAGGGTTGTCGAGATCTCGAACAGCCTGTGACGCCCTCATTCTCGCGTCTTCCCTGGTCAACTCGTTTCGTTCCAACACCTTGGAAAGAATCTTCTTCATCTGTGGCCCTATACCCCCCTCGGCCGAAGTTTCCAAAGTATTGAGAACCTCGTCGGAATATCCGGTATATTTGCCAAATCCCTGTTTTCTAGCATCCTTGCTCAACGAGTCGTAAAGATTTGCAAGTTGTTGAAGAGTGGCACTGGGTGGTACTTTGGAACGTCTTAGATAGCTGGTCAAGCTCGGCCTTGGAACTTGGGTCACCTTCTCGCCCAGACGTGTAAACCTGAAGAGAAATGGTTAAAAAATTAATTGATAAGATAAATTTTTGTTTTTATTAGTTTTTCTGTTCATTTGTTCGAGTTATCTTTTACCTTTCGTTATCTAATTTTTGGTTAGTTTATTTCACAGAAGAATTTCTTTATATCGTCTTTGATTTAATTTATTTAATACGTTTTTTGGGATTTTGTTATTTTTTTTTTTTTAATTATTGTAAAGGATTTTTATTAATTTATTCATGTTGCTTATTTAAATTTCGTTCATTGATTTATTTTGAAAAATTGAAAATATTCAGCGTCATTGCTGTTCAATTTATATTGATTAATTTAATTAAATTATCTTATCTTTACTTATCTCCATTTTATGAAATGATCAATTATAAATTTTTTAATTTTAAAGTAACGGAAGAAAAACAGCATGTTTAATCGGATTATTATTCGAAATTCTAAAGGTAACGGAGAAATTTCATTGAATACACACCTTTTAGTTTTATAACGAGTTGATATAGCATTTATACTCGAAGTAATCACTGCTGTTTATGTATACATTTAGTTAGATAAAGTTTCTAATGAGACTCGAATCGATATCTCAACTGAATACTGAACAGTAATATTCTTGTTGCGGTTGGCTCACTCTACTATTTATCTACTTCGTATCAAGTTCGAAATAAACATTAATGAAAATTTATCTCGCTTGTAAATATTATTTATAATAGATCCAAATATTATATCAAATCGAATTTACTATATTTACACAACAAAAAAATGATAAATAATATTATATACGAGATTTGATAAAAATATCTGAATTGTAAATTCAATTTAAATTAATTTAATCCGATAAATGACATAATTGTCGATTATCTTTTTAAATAATGATTTTTCAATATTTAGACGTTTTTACAAATAATTCAATTTTATCCTAGAAATAATAATGCTATTTATTTTTACCTTTTTTTAAGCTATTAATTTCTTTCTCTAATTTCATTTTTCTACATTAAGAAGTTAATTAAAGAAATGCTTTTTTCTAAAAAAATTAAATAGAATATAAAAAAATAATTTAAAATCGATGTCTAGGAATATTTATAAGAAAAGTTCCCAATAGTTGAAAATATTTCGACGTAGATGCAGTATATAAAAAGCGAATTTTTTCCATTATACAAAACATAATTAAAAAATATAGAAATAATAAACAATTTATCTAAAATATCTAAAATAAATGAAATCCACATGATTTGCACTATGACACCTATGAAAATTCATATTTTTATGAATACAATTAAAAAAAAAATAATAAATCTAGATATAAATTTTAAATATTAATCCATTAAACATCCCAACAAGTATTTTAATTTCTTCAATTAATTACATCTTTCTGTAGACTTGTGTATCTTCCATATTCCCTCATTCTCAAAAAAGGATAATCTGGCCGACAAAAACCTTACCTATTCTCGTCACTCTCCTCCTCGGCCCTCTCCATTTTCTCCACCGAAACTCCCACGATGCTTTTCGACTCCTCGAACAGTTCTTCATCCACGAATTTCGACGTGGTAGGTTTCAAGATCTCGTAGACACCTTGGACCACGCTGTCGATCGTCGGCTCTTTCTTCTCGTCATGTTTCCCAATGATCGTCACTCGATCCGAATCGGCAGCATTAGCCAACGCTGTCGTCACTTCCACCCTCGTTTCCGCATCGATCGAGGAAATCCATTCGTGATTTTCCTCCTCAACTTCTTGATTCGTTTCTTCCACGGCATGCACCTCTTCCGGTTTCTCGTAATTCGTTTCCGGCGTCGCGTAGTTCGCTTCTGGGGTTTCCTCGTTCAACTCTGGCGATTCTTCTACTCCCGTGCGATCCTCCGTCGATTCTACAGGTTTCGCCGTTGCGTCCTTCGATGTTCCTTCCATTTTGTCCATTTTTGTTTCGCTCGCTTTCTTCTCGCCCGCTTCATCGCTCGACGTCCCCTCAATTTTGGAACCTTTCGAAGTCTCTTCGACTCTTGATCCCTCCACTTCGTCCGTCGATGCCTCGTCCACTTTCGCTTCTTCCGTTTCTTCCTCGATCTTGGAGTCTACCGGTCTGTTTTCCGGGGGTTGTTGGGACGTTTGCTCCTCCTTGTTTCTCGACGAGTCTTCCGAGTTGGATTCTTCCTCCTCCGCGTTCGACTCCTCTTGAGTTATCGTGACCGAGGTGGAAGAATCTTGAGACGTTGTTTGTTGATCTTGATCTGTGAGGGTGATCGGCGAGGTCGAGGGACTTGCTGTGTTGGTCGAGCTGTGTATAATCTCTTCTGATTGGAGGAGTTTCAATTGCTCGACAGCGTGGAATATCACCTGTGCAAGATAGAAACAGATTCCTTTGGTGGGATTACGATTGATTAGATAAGTGTATACAGAATTTTTAAGATTATATTTGATCTGATATACGTTATTTTTTTTTTTTTATAGGTTGAACGAAGCTTTCTTTTCGAATGATGATGATACTCACTTGCATAGCTGCAGGAAGATAGGAATCCGAGTAAACTGGCTTCGAGAAGGCAGGTGGGTTTCTTAGAATTCCACAAAGAGCCTAAAGCAGAAAATTATAATTATCATAATATACATAATTTTTAAAAAATTATAGAAAGGAAAATCATAATCTTGATTCTCTCGAAAATTTTTATTGCTTAATAATTTTTATTTAGGAATATAGATAGTACTTGTGCTTGAAATCTTAACAACCGTTTTATTTTTAGTAAAATTTCACTTGGATTACAGTTAACAATCTTAAATTATATGTATTTTTTCATGAAACATATATTATTTGGAACTAAATGAGAGCCTGAGAAGACAGCAAAGAATTATTTAAAGAAAATATTGGTGACAAAAGGTTAAGAATCGCTGCTTTAAAGGATAATTAAGAGGAAGGAAAAGTTGTCGTGGCAGAAAATCGTCGGCCACGATTCTTGAGAACGGTAGAACGACACAAGAGGCGGCTTAAACTTTGGTGAAACTTCTCTCTGAGAGTTAATTAAAACTCGACCTTCTATCTATGCCAAAGTAAGTGGTAACTTTTTCCCTCCTTTTTCATCAGAATTAAAGTACAAGTTTTTGGAAAAGAAATTGAATTGTGCAACTAATGCGAATGAAATGGCTAATGAGACTTTTAAAGAGAACATCGGTATTAATTTTTGGCAATTTGTGAAATTTAATCGAAACGAATTTTTCTGATAAAGGATGTTCATTTCTCGAGAAATATTTATGACAGAAATATTGATTTGAGTCTTTTTTTGAGAAGTACACTATTAATAATATCAATAATTATATATCATTGTTTAAAATATTAACAAATATTAATTTTCAATATTATATAGTTTTAATATGATATTTTTTATAATCCACATCAATCATTTTCTTTAATTCTTAGAATTTTATTTAATAATTACAAAATTTAGAAAAATAAATTTAAATAATGTCTAAATAATTCTAATAATCATATTATAAATTGCATCAAGCATCTTAAGTCATTGAGTGTGTTTATTACATGATTTAAATTTTTCAATACGATAAATGATCCATCTTGAAGATAAAATAAAATTTTCTTTTCCAAACTCGAAAATTCATAATGTTATTCATCTAATTATTAAACAAGATGCTGAGATTCCTATTGCAAAATCTCTATAATCTCTTCACAACGTAATTAAATAAAATCTGTTATGATTGGTACTTTCGATCGACAAAAACCATTCTCCTCCTTCTCCCTTTTAAACAAAATTACTTTCCAAACTCATTCACGCGTCGGTTAACAACGATTCGCTATGAAATAATAAAATATCAGCACCGAAATCATCTCACCTGTCGAGACAGCACGATCACCAAAAAACAATAAAAGATCTTCATATTGCCTTTTCCGGATCTCTCTCTTCGAATAATCGCTACCTTTCTCGCTCTGGAAATGTATCAACCTCTCGAATGTATCCCGAACACGAGAAACACTATTTCCAATAAGAATGTCACCACCGCGCCAGATCACAGGATCGCCATCATCAACCGATCCGGGAAAAAATCCGATTAGTCCGCGTGAGAGCGTCGTTATATCGAAACTGAAACGATCCAGACCGGTCCAGAGCGCCTGTTCCTTCGATTCGTCGATTTTCCTCGCGTGGATCAAGGTTCGCGGCCGAGCGTCGCCGAGGAACTGGTCTCGAAAAAGGCTGGTAACGGTTCCATCGCCGCGCACAGTACATTCTAAGCGTGAAAAGAGCAGAAGTGTTAATCAAGGAGGAAGAAACGAGAGGCCACGCAAGGGTTCGCGAACGCAGACGCGTGACACTTGAATTAAGTTGAGATCGGTATTCGGCTCGCGTGCGTGAACCGAGCTTGGTTTTCCGCTACGCAGCGTGGCCGAGCGTGGATTCGCTTCCTTTGGTTTCCGGTTTCAGCCGAGCAGTGGTACAATCGCACGGCTCGGACATTGGGATGGGATGGAAAATTAAGAACGATCGAAGAGAGATCGTGTCAAAATGTAGATTCGGATGTAAGATTTAAGAAGAGCGAAACGAGGAAAGAAAAGAATTATTGATGAAAATGATACGTAATAGATTCGAGCTTGAGGTGAGTAGAGGTAAGAGTGAAAAAAATAAAATAGATATGTTATATTACATTATGTAAATTTGAATTTAAGGTGACTGGAAAGAAGAATAGAATGAAAAAAAAGAATTATTGAAAGAAATTATTGCTGCAATTGTAGACTGGAATAAATGGATATATACAAATATATTCAAATTTGAAGTGGAATGATAAAATTTGTTGTAATCTTCTAGATTTGGTGTGTAAATAATAGTTTTTATATAATTAATTTTTGAAATTGAATTTTTGAGATTGATTATAATCCTTTATCCTTTATCCTTTGTTCTTTATTATTACATTATTGTAAATTAATTTTATTTTTATTTTATTTTTTCAGGAATTAATGTTATGTATAAGAAAGAATTTTGCCATTTTGTACGGCAAGAATTATTTTTTTTCTTTTGATTTATGTCAAATAATTTGCATAATGGATTCGCAAATTTTTGAATTTTGGATTTAGTTTTTTGCTACTATGTAATAATAAATTTTAGTATTCTCATTTGAAGAAAAAATTTTATTACAAAGAAATAATTCTTTTCTTGATTTTCAAAGTTCATGATCAATTTTTTATTTTGTTATAAATACAATAAATTCTATTCCTCTTTTACTTTAATTCTTTTCACAATCGACTATAATTAAAAAATTACGAAATGAGTATATTATATTTTTAAATTATTTTTAAAGTAAAAAGCAGTACTGTTGCAGTAAAATGCTTTCAAATGAGGATGGAAATTTCTAATTAGTGTGAACTGAAATTTGTTGAGTTTGCTGTTTATATATCGATTGGTTAAAATGGATCTTAACATAGATATTACGATTGCATACATAATTAATTGAAAATATTAACTTTTGTAATTATTTTATAATTCTAAATAATTCTAAATAATATTTAAAATTTCAATTAATTAAAAATTTTTTCCAGGTAAAACTCTAAAAATATTTTAATTTATAATACAAAAAACTTTGAGCATCAATTAATTCCATTCACTGTATAAATAACACTACGACTAATTTCTTAAAGATAAAAAAGAAAGAAAAAGAAAAAGAAGAAGAAGAAGAAAATATCTAATAATAATAATAATAATAATAATAATAATAATAATAATAATAATAATAATATATCATCATAATATAAATCATAAATCATCCTTGATTTATATCTCGTCGTTCTTGAAATCATGAATCTTGTTTTTTCATCATTTTAACAATGAACGATTAATTTAAATAATTTAATCAAATGTAGAACATATGTTGGAGCGAAAGTGAATCACGAAGAACAATCAAATGATTGGAACTTTCGTTCTTGGAAGGCCGCGACCTTGCACAAGGCCGTCATGACGATTTCACGAGGAGTAAATGAAAAAGGACGAGAACCAGCGGATCCTGTTCGATGACTGCACTTTCAAGGTAATTCGGTTGTGGATCCAGATTGTACGCGATAGTGAAAAGGCCGACTGGTTCTTAACACGAGTCTCTGAATCTCTATTCGTCCACTGACTATTTGTGTCTTTATTAGCATATTTGTTGAAAGTATTAAGAAGACTTCTAGGTAGTAGAATCTCTGAATTAACAGAGAGATAAAACTATTAAAAAATTTGTGTGTGTTTTTTTTAATATGTTTGTTAGAAATATTAAGAAGATTTCTAGTTATAATAGTATCTCTATTATCTTGAACTATTTGGATAAATTTTCAGATAACAGTATATAAGATAATATAGACTTTTATTAAATGAATTATTCTACATTTTGAGAAAAATGATATGCTTATTCATTCATAATAAAATTGATATTTTATAAAATTAGAGATTCTATACTTTTTAGAGAGAGTATAAATTTTTTAAGGATAAAAGAAACGTGCATTTTGCATATAATTTTCTATTTCATTCTTCTGATTTTCTTTTTTCCTATTATATGTCAATAATTGAGGATTTTCTAATATTTTATACTTTTATCAACATTGTAGCAGTTTCTAATTTCTTGAGCATTTCCGGTTTCGTTTCAATAATTGTTAATATCGACATAGAATTATCAACAGGCAGATACAATATGAATTTGTCAATTTCAAAATTTTATAAAATAAAAAGAAAGATGTTTATATTGCTGTGAGTTGTAATGTATAATTGGCATAACAAAATAATGGGTTAGTAGAAAAAATGTTAGAATATTTGGATAATGGAAGTTTTAATATATTTTATTTAAAATTATATCATGAATATTAAAAAGGAATTTAAATTTTTTTCCTTTTAAAATTTTCCTGATAAAAATAATTTATTGATACCTTTAAAATAGGTGACTTTTAATTTATTGATTTACCCGCCTAAGAAATAGTTATTTTAAATGTAATAATTTAAATATAATAATAATTGTTATTGTTAAAATTATTTTGAAAAATGTTATTTTTGAAATAGATTAATTATTTTCGGAGAAATTGTACAGAGAAATTATTTCTCTTCTTGGAAAACATCTGTACTTGGGAATATTATAAATCTCGTATTTCGCTTCAGTAAATTCATAATTTATATATATTTTAATGAGAATTTTTTTTTTTAACTTGAAAGTGGAATTTATTTTTTGTTTTTCACACTCTCATATTAATTAGCATTTTATTTACTAAAATTACTTATTTAATTACTAAAAGCTGATAAAATGAATAATATACCATTCATGCTTAGAATTTATTCTAATAAGCTTTATTCGAGATTCACTTAATTGTGGTTAGAAGGAATTTCTCTAGAATTTTTTTTAAAATTTGATCATGATTTGTTTCAATGAATGAAATTTCATTTAACAAGATATAAAAAAAGAGAAAGTAAAGTTTCATTTTTCAATTTGTAGGCGGATAATAATAAATGATAAATAATTTTAATAAATATACCTACTTATCTGAAAATTTTAGTATATAAAAATGCCTATAAATAATTTATTTATAATAAAAATAGAATAATAAAGCTAACGAAAGAGAAAAATTAAGTGATCTTATTTAATCAATTAAATTACTTAAATCTTTATAAATAAATAAATAAATATAAATTAAAATCTTGTGTATAATTAAATTTGCTTGAAAAAATATTATTGCTGAACAAATTTTATGACAATGAAAGTGAATACGTATAAAATTACATTTAAATATCATATTTTATGACACGTCCCTAAATAAGAAACAAAAATGATATTTTTTCTTCTTTTTGCTTAAGGATTTTTCAACTTTTTTAGCATCTAGAATTAACTAATTTCCGTTAATTAACAAATTGAGACGCGATAGAAAAGATTAGTCCAAGTTTCCGTGACGTGAAACTGGTATAATTTGGTAATCATAATGTTATCAATAATGTATTGAGCGTATGAGGGTACCTCCATTCGATAAGAGAAATTTTGTTCAACGGGGAAATGGTATATAGACTGTCGAATGCGGGAACGATTCACGCAGTTGCATTTCGATTATTGCACATCGTGGAAACTTACGTGAGTGCTTTCCCTCGGCGGAAGTTGGGATTGTCGAGGAAATCGATTTTGGAAACGATGTCGTCGGTTTTGATGTTGATCTTACTGGTAAATCGTATTTCTGAATTATCCGTTTCTTATTTATGTTCATTTACGTGGGATGATATTATGTGTGCACGATATATCATTGTTAGAATTTAATATATATATATATATATTTGAGTGTTCTTTTACAGAAGTTTATGGATGTATTTTATTTATAAGTGAATTTAATTTTGTAGAATATAGTATTTTGTAGCTTTTTATTTTTTTATCCAATATTTAGATTACTATCACTGTTATTTCGAAGGAATTTGATATTTGTATAATTTTTAATGCTTTCTGATATCGTGTGTTCACCAAAAGATCTATTTTATTCAAATTAATCCAGTTCAAGTGGATTTTTAATTTCATTATTTCGAAAGAACTTAATATTATTTATTTTATTTTTTCTCTTTTTGAATATTTAGATTGTTGGATCATACGCTCAGTCCCCAGATCAATCGTCTGATAAAATTGACGATGTGAAATTGACAGATACTTTGGATGAAGATTCTAATATCACATCAACGTTGAAGAACATTCAAACTGTAAGTATCGAAGGTATATAATTGATTCATTCGAGGAAGATATACATTGGAAACAGAAGCAAAATGGATACAATAGCCAAAGCACAAAGCAGTGAAGTACTTGCTATATAATACTTTGTTTGTAACAATAAAGTAAAATACTTCTGGGATTATAAATCCTGTTTTTACTTTATATGTATGTGGATTATATGTGGATTATAAAACGTGCGTAACACAAGTTTTTCATGCTTTTCGCAAGATTTACGATGGTTATTTTAAATTTTAGTTTTTTTTTAGGTTCGACAGAAAAGAATAATCCTCCTTAATCCTCGAGGAAAAGTATAAAAAAGTTTTTTAAAAATATCATATAGATTTATCCAAATTGAAATGTGATCTGATCTGATATAAAACAAAAATAACAAAAATATTTTATCATAAATTGGAGTTGTTATTTTATCATTGCAAATAAATAAAGAAATCGAATATATAATCGAAGAAACTGTAGCTCTATTATTCATTTTAATTGTAGACAATCATCTTATTTAAATAGTTATAATATATAATATTAATCCTTAATTATAAAATTATATTCCCGAATTTATACGTTTTGAAACTTTTATTAAATTATTTTTCTCAATTTAAAAAAAATTTTAATATAAATTTTATAAAAAAGGAAATCTTTAAATCGTTGATTTAATTTACATATTTCTCAATTATTTCTTAAATTAAATTATTACATTCCAAATTTTTCATTGTATATAATTAAATTGCACTCTATTATCCCAATTACAAGATTCTTCTATCTCGATAAAAAAACTTTTTGAAAAGTTCTCACGGACATCAATATTCCATCCCAATTATTAAATCAAATTTTAAAATCCAATAAAAAAAAAAGAGAATTACAATTATGCACCAAATTTTTTGCTGCATTTATTAAATTAAATTCTATCAATCCAATAAAAAGGAATCTCAATTGTACCAACCAAATTCTTCATCTCAATTTTATCAATCCAATATATAAAAGAATATTTCAAATTCCCAAATTCTTCGTTCCAATTATTAAATTTTCCAACATGATAAAAAATATTTCATCCCAAATTCTTCCATAATTTAAATTCCATCGAATAAAAAAATAAAACTCGATTACATTTCAAACGAATAGTATATTCTATATCAAGCTCTTCTTACCACTTATTCATATAAAATTATTCCATCATTAAATAGCTCTTCTAACAAACTAACATTAATTTTCAGGTTGAAACAACCACCACGTCGAAACCAAGCCTCTTCTCCTGGTTTTTCACGCCATTGGTCCAGAATCTTCAGATCGACCCTCAAACTCTTCAGAATCGTGTCATTCAGCTCAAACAGGCATTGAATAATCTTGGATTTCGGAATCAAGAGGAGGGGAAGCAATTAAGCAACGCGAATAATTTATTGAATCTCGCCAGTTTGACTGATTCCGGGTTTTACACCAACAGAGTGGAACCAGCCGGATTTTTCGGTGGAAACGGATGGTTGGCAAACAAAGGTGGACTCTTGGGCGGTCCAGGCGCCATTCTTTCAACTGGCAGCATTTTGACGGATTATCCCACCGCATACAGGCGAAAGTAGAAAGAGACGCTTTATAACTGACCTAGAAAACGGACTTAACGGATGATTTAATAAATTGTTAAATAGTTGGAAACGAATAGATGATTCTTAATGAAGAAAATGAAGAAGATATTATTAAGGGATGATATTTTTTTATTTTAATTCTTTAATTTTATTTTTTAAATCATATCTCAGTTCAATACCTCAAAGATTTTTATATTTCTAGCGTATTAATTGTTATCAAGTTTTGGAAAAGTATAATGTAAGTAGATACTTAAGAGAAGAGCATAAGCAAAATTGATTTTGTTGAATGAATAATAAATTTCAATGTTACACTTTGTATGTTTTTAATAATTACTGATGGATGATGAATACAATCATTTTCCAATTGTTTTCAAAATATTTAAAATGCTCTTCACTATCTATATTGGAAAACGTTGGATTAGAAGATGATAATAATAAATATATGAGATTATTTTAAAGTATTTGGAAGATTTTCATTTAAGAAACATTCTGAATGACTCTTTTCGAAATAAAGAAAAATCGATCAATCGTGGAAAATAAGAAGAAAAAGAAAAATCGTAAAGTGTATGTGCGAATAAAGAGATTCTTTATTTTTTTTTTCGAGAAAAATATTTTATTATTTTCAATTTTAAATATTCTATTATATTATAAAGTTTATTCCCTCTTTTGAATTTTTTTATCATTTATTCAAATTTATTTTTTATCTCTTTCCAATAAATAACACATCGAGCAAATGTTCAACTGTCGAAGTGAAAAAATTGACTGGTTTAATGAATAAGAATTACGGAAGGTAAATGTCCGATATTGATGATGAACTTAACTGAAATTTTTCATCAACATTGAAATATCGAGGAATAAAACGGAACAGGATAAAATGAGAAAAAAATATTGAGAGCAAATAAAGTATAAGTAGACAATTCCCATGGAACGTGTGCGAAAAAGACAAAAAAACAGAAATTCTTCTGATAACCTTTTAGAGATCGAGGAGAAAATTTTCGATAAATAAGCAGCTTTTGAGCAAGGAAGAAATTCTTTTGGAATAAGTACAATAGAAGCCCTTGATAACATTCAATTCTTTTTGTATACTTTCTTCTATGTGATGCTTTAATGGATCAATAATTTTAGAATTATGCTATTGGAACTAATTATTGAAGAATTTTCAAATTTTATAAAATTCCTTGTATCATATTGCATATGATATACAATCCTTTAACATTTTGAATATTATAAAAAGCAAGAATGGATAATAAAGATTTATTCTTTTTTTTTTTAGAATAAATTTCAATAAAAAAATATAATATTCATAATTAATTAAGAATGTATATTGAAAAAAGAATTTTTATCTGAATTATTGTGAAAATGGATTACTCTTTTAAGCAAAATTAATAGATCCTCTTTAATAAGAATTTTAATATAGATGAGAATGATTATAATTGATTGGACAACTTTTTAATTTAAAATTTAAAAATAAATTGTTATAAATAAATCATTTAATAATTTAAATTAAAGTTTACAGATTGTGCAATTTATTAAATGAAATTTGTGGCTGTGTATTTTATGGCGCACAAAATTAATAAATTTTTCATGTAATCAACTGGTTATAAATTTAAATTACTTATAGAAAAAAACTGTCAAAAGATATAATATTACAATCACTTGTATGAATCATTAAAAACTCGATAATATTTTCACAATGAAATATAATATTCTTTTTGTATACAGTTAAACATTCGAATCACTTTTAAATATTTTATTTACTTTAGATAAAATATAATACGATAAAATGAAGAAGCATAAATTGAAATTCACAAAAAAAAAAATTTATAGAATCTCGATATACATTATTATATTATATATTATATGTTATGTTATAATGTTAAAAATAAAATATAAAGAATAATGAATATAAAGAGTGAATTTTCTTTTGTAACTAAATGTAAATGAAAGGTAAAATTATTTATCCATTTATTTATAATTTTATATTTGAATTAACTAATTGATATATATTTCTTTTGTAGATTCGCCTAATCTTTTTTTTTAATATTCTTTTATTCCTATCAAGAAAAAATTATAGAATTAATCAAAAGAAATCCTGTTAATTTTTGAAAAAAAAATTATGATAATTATAAATTATTATTTTCTTAATTTGGTTTTTATAGTACAAAAAAAAATTGTTTTTTCAAAAATTATATTATTTAAAGTATATTAATTTTTATTAGAAAAAAATAATTATATTTATGAACAGAAAATAAAATGAAGAAAATCATGAAGATCAAATCATAGTCACATCAAATTCTAAAACAAATGAAAAGGATATTTTGGGCACAATAATGATGAGTATAATGTTTCTTCTTTAATTTTATTAAAATTAATTTGCTTCTCAAATAATTAAATAATAAATTATTTGTATATAATAATCTTTAATTAACACAATTTAGCACACACAAAATTAATCTCATTTTTTCAAATTATTTTCATGAAATGAGATTTTTTTTCTGTATTATCTTTTTTTTTTCTTTTTTTTTTTTTTGCTTAATTTCTATACAATGTTTGTCATTCAACTCAAGTAACAATTTCTGATTTGCATATTTATTTGTAAAATAACGTCGTAAAATAAAGTTAGTTAAGCACGTCCAATGTTAGTTAAGCAGTTAATTTATTTTTAAAAAGTGTTATACGAGTTGCGAGAAATGTTAACAGTAAATGCAAGTACATAAAATGGTTTTGTAGAAGCATTCGATATTAAAGTTTTAACGAGTCCTCCGCGGTTTCAAAGTGTGACATGCATTGTGAACTGTGTATACATATATCCTTGGGTTTAGTTTCCGTCGGAACTAATTATCGGTTACAGTGATTCGTGGAAAACATGAATCGTGGTAAAGGAAACGTTCCATTATTGGAAAACGGTCGGATACTTAGTCGTTTTGATTAATATTCGTCAATTTATAACATCGTTTTTCCAATAACCATGAAATATGAAGAAAATTTAATATAAATTTAAAATGAATTTAGATCATTTTATCGAATCAATAATAATTAAAATAGCATTTATACGATTTCATATCTTCATTGAAAATTCAACTCTCACGCGTATGTTTATATCAATCTTCTTTAATGCTAATTCTTTTAAATTTGTATTTTTATTTAAATTTAATTTTCTATACGGCGAGCCTTTATTCTACCAATGTTATTCATAGTTCGTGTGAATTCCATTACATAATGAATTTCAATATCAAAATACTAATGCTATTGAGATATATATTATATTTTCATGGTTTTATTAATAAATTCATCATATTTCATGCTATACGTATCTAATATAACGCGATGTAGTCTTGATCATTAATAAAATTGAATATCAAAAATATTATTTTTATATTTTTTTTAATTCTTTAAATTCTTTACGAATATTTTGATATTTTCTTAAAGATTCTTTATTTTTTAATATATATTATAGAATACAAATTGAAAAATACATATAATATTGATATTTTATTATTTTTTGTTTGTATGTTTTCTATATTTGCAATCAATTTTATCAAAAATAGTTTTTTCTCGTTTTAATTGATTGTTTTATTTTCGCGTTGCATTCAATTCTCGTGAATTATTAATTTATCGTGTAAAAAGTTTTCATATGAAAAAAAATAAGCCAAAAGGTATAATTATTTTTTGTCGTGTATTTTATCATCGATTATTTTTTAATATACATTTCTATTATTTATAAAAAACAAACAATTACAACATTAAAAAAACAAACAATTTTAACATTTGGGAGAAAAAAAATTGTATTTATTTTGTAGTATTTTGTAAAAAGTTTTAACGAGACAGATTCGTTGCATTTATTTTTCATGTTTTCGACAAAATCGTATAAATTGTATAAATTGTAAATAAAATAATATATTACGTTGCTAATAGAAAAAAGAAGCTAACATTACATCTCACTTAAAATTGTCTTCATCGAAAAAATATTTATAACCTATTTTATTTAATTCGAATTCAAGATTGACACAATTTTTATATATAACTTCTCTAAATCAGTCTAAATATAAAACGTATTTTATGCAAATACTTATATATAAATAATGCATCGTATTTCATTTCTTGGAACGATATTTGGAACGTTAAAACATTTAGAATTTTAGGATAGACAAATTCAACGAAATTCATAACCTTACGTATCAGACTGTGAACCCTTAGTGGGGGAAGCGGGCACAAGTAGGGATGCCATGAAGTGAGCCTCGCATCGGGGCGGCAGTCGAGGCTCGTCAGTCGACCAAGTAATACGTGTCCTGTTGATCGTCGGTATAAGTGTGTAACGAACAACGTGTACACAAGGATAAACACGAAACGAAAGAAAAAACGTAAAATTTAATAACGTGCAAGCGTGAAAAATAATAATTGTGTTCGACTCGAAGTTTTTACGTTGTTTTTTCGTCTTATTATTACCTCGTACTTTCGATCGTGAGTGTTATCTTTATTTCATTTATTTTATGTGGTATTCCATTCGAATCGAGAATTTGATTAATCGACCGTGTATTACGTATATTGGACACACAATTCCTTTCCCTTTTTATCTATAGAAGAAGAAATTTGCTTTTCGATTCAATAGGAAGAAGGATGAGTAAGAAACGACGTATATGATGCCGTATCGTCGTATCGCGATGAGGTAAGAAACTCTTAATTTTCCATTTTGATTTTTGTTATTATTCTTGTTAAAACACATTGGAACATTGTGCATAATCGCGTGTATACATTTATATAATGTTTGGAAAGGACAACAAGCGAATAATAAGCGAAGTATGATAGATGATTTGTTTTGAAAATTAAACATGGCGGTGGAAGAAAGCGCGCGGTTTTATATGAATTTAAATATATAGGTTTAGTCAGGGCCCGCTAGGGGGACACATTTATCATTAATTTCACATATACATTATATAGATCTGAATTTCATTTGATTATAAAAGAAAAATATTTAGAAATTATAATTCATTATATTTTGTTTTCTAATCTAAAATCTAGGAATTTAACTATAAAAAGTAAATAGATTAGTGTTGACAAATAATGATGTGAAATATAATAATAATTTGATAATATATAGACAAATATAATAAGATTTTAAAGAAACAATTATATTATGATATATTTCTTGTAATTTAAATCAGAAAGACATATTATAAGAAATATTAGATATGTTCACATTCCTCTTTTTCTTTTTTTTTCTTATCCCAATAAGAACAATTTTTTTTCTCGAAATTAGAATTATATTAAAAAGCTTTGCATCAATAATGTCACAGAGAATAATTATCTTAAAGAAAATAAAATATTTAAATAGTATAACGAAATAAAAGCAATTATTACGAAATTAAAACTACTGCATTAAAAGCTTTTCCTATATTTATACATAAAAAAATAGTTTTGTAATAAATTTTATTTTTGAGTTAATAGAATATTATTAAAATACTTAAATTTGATGAATCAAAAAAGAGTTTTCAAATTATTAAATTATTTTTATCAAATATTATTATCAGATAAATTCGATGCAAATATTTGAAAACAAAATTTAAATATAACGGAAACAAAATGTTATGTACGTGAAATAAAAGTTTAATAAAAAAATTAATAATTAAAAATTAAATATTTTTTTGATAAAAAATAAATATATATATAAAAAGATTGCTTTTGCAAAACTGTTTTTTAATTTTATTTAATGTTATAAAATATTATTATCATTATAATTATAATTATAAAACAATAATAATGCTATTTAATTGATGTCATTAAGTTTTGATTAACATACAAGAATAAATTATGGAGTAGTTTAAATTTCATTTATATTTTCATATTTTCTCTATTATGTATGAAAAAATATTAATTTAGTAAAGTATTAATAAAAATTAAATTTCCTCATTATTCCTCATTATTTTAAGAAATGAAGAAATTTAATCCAATTATAAAACTGAAAATTTGTTATCATCACTTACGATCCAACAATATCATTTAATAATCAAGTTGATTATTTCGAATCAGTAGCTTTTTCAAATTACCTAAAATTGTTTAAAATTTTTTTATTTCATTTGATCTTTTGACAAATATAAAAATCGAAAAATAGAATAATTGAAATAGAATATGAAAACATATAGAGAAAATATAAAAATAAAATATTTTTTTTCTAAATTTTTCATAAATTCTTTTATTTCGAATTCCATAAATTTTTTGTCGGGGACAAAATTCGAAATACCATGAATTTTTATCAAACATAAAATAAAAAAAAAAAAATTTGAAATATTACAAACTTTTTTCTACGCACTATCCATGTACAATATAACATTTTAAAACTCGAAATACCGCGAACTTTTATCAAAATTTAAAAAATAAGAATAATTTTTATTTATTATTCTACACAATATTCTTTGTCAAAGAACAATTATATTAAATATCAAAAACTTGTGTCATAAAATACAAGATTTTTTTCCCCGATCCACGATCCAAATCAAATTACTCAACGAATAAATGAATTATTCAAAAGTTCGGCGCAAATTCACGTTTCACCTCGAAAGGTAAATTCGTTCGAATACTTGCATCATGTTACACGATAAAACCGTAATTAAGAGGCCTTGTCTCTGCTGACAAGGTATCTCGCGTGACTGGTTAAATCTCTGGATATCATTAGTTAACTATGTAAGTATGTACTCTTTACTCTTGTACAGATTCTGTTTGGCACTAGGAAACCCTGGAATATAAGCGGGGAACGTATTGCGACTGGTTCGTGGGCGTTACTTTCTTGAATGTGCGGAAAAACTTGTTAAAATCGATGCGTACAAGTCTTTGCGAGATAATTTGAAATTAAAACATTACCAAAGATTAATGATTAATATTACAGAAATACGTTTTTGAAGGAAAATTGGGATATTGATTCTTGTAAAGAGACGTTATAAGGATTTAAAGGAGGATAAAAAAAATGAGAGATCGTTGAAAAATTGAGAGGGATTGTTTATTAAGAAAAAAGAATTATTAATTCTTAAAAATTGATATATAAGAATTAATTTAAAGAAACATCGTTTGTAAAGGAGAAAGAAGTGTTAATTTTTAAAAATTGATATTAGGTTTTTGAAGAAAGAGTTGAAAGCAAGAATATAATTTTGAAAAAAACTCGAAAGTTAATGTTTGATATTATGAAAATATTAATAATCTTAAATTTTTAAAAAAGAAATAAAAGATAAATATCTTAATTGTAGGATTTAGAAATTATTATATGAAAAATAGACATTATTCGAGAAAATTTTATAAAGGTATTTCGTTCTAATTTCAAATTTTATAAATAATTTTTTGTAAACGTTTAATTATTAAAAAATAATACATTATAATGATAAATAAATTATACTAATAATATTAATAATACTAATAAATAAATTATAAAATTATTTGTTGATTAAATAAGAATTAAAAATCATAATTTCCTTTTTTTTTTTTTTTAAATTTATTACGAAACATAATATTTTCCTCCCTATGTTGTTTAATTTTTGAATTTTGTATGGTTAAAGAAACATTGTCTGAATTTTTATATAAATACCGACCAAGGGAATATTTAGTTAGAATGAATGTAAAATAAATTTTCCGAGTATTTCTCGGTGAAAATTTCCATTCACTGCGCGATATTTCCATGTTTGCAACATGTTGCGATTCGCATATATATATATAAAAAACAGATAAATAGAACAAATTGCGTTTCTTTTATTCGAGAAAAAAAAACTATACATTTCGTGATCTATCAATTATTTCGTTTCGATGGGTTTTGAATAAAGAAAAATTCTTGCTTATTTTCGATTCGTGTCGAGAAAATGTATTGCCACATATATAAATTTGATTAAAATCGGCGAACAGTGGGAACTCTGTAAACAATGGAATAAATTTCTCTTGTAATAGATCATCTTATATCGAATGCTTGCATCACTATCTTTTTTCCTTTTTCATATTGTTTCACATTTGTCGAAAAGAATAATTGGATTTTTCATAATAATTCCATTTTTATCGTTGTTGATCAGTTTTAATTGTCTCCTTTCGTTTGTTTATTGTCCATGTTTTCTTTTGCCATCGTCGTTGATTTTTATTTTTCTCTTCATGTTATTTATTGTAAATTACATATTAGCATTTGAATCGAATTATTTTCTAACACAAAATTCTTCTCGAAAATCGCTTCTGTCACATTTTATGTTCTTTTACCATTTCTAAGGAAATGGTAATTTCTAGAGGAATTGGATCCTATGACTATTGGAAGAAACCACAAATTGACACCGCATCTGTTCACTAACACCAAATTACACACGCCTACGTCTCGATACGTGATGCACGAAAATAAACTGTTACGTGTTTTTGTGCTTTATGCATTTTTAATTAGTCACGCTTTATTTGCCAGCACGAAAGTTTCTCAGGCAAAAAAACTTAACATCTCGATGTTCTTGTCGATACTTTCGAGCGTTCTCGTGAGAGGAAAATCGATGGAATCGAAGACGAAACTCGATGATGAGTGTTTGAATTTTTTATCAGAATTGGACGTCAATTCAGTTACATTATTAATTAAGTTTCTTTCGTCGTTTTTATTGGGATTTATTGAGGCGAAACTTCGATCTTTTTTTTCTTTGGAACGAATATACATATTAAATTTTTTCTCGTTGTATGATTCGCCAAATCCGAAACGTTGAAATTAAACAAATATTATATAAAAATTATCTCAATAATTAATTTTCAACAATTTTAAAATTTATATCGAAAAATCTCATTCTTATTATATCTTATCTAATTAAATTAATTCGAAATTTCCTAAATTTCGTTTTTTGAGATTAATAAAATAAAATTAATCAATAATGTATAAGAATTTTTTTTATTAAAATCACATGATATAAAATCTCCTTTTAATAAAAAAAATTTCATGTTTGGCATGAATGAAAATCTCGAAAATTATTATTGCGTTCCCGAACCGGAATTTTATATGAATTCCAATGAAATAATATTTAGTTACTGCTAATATACGATTTAAAAATAAATAATCAAAAACTTTTTTTTTATTTCAATTTTTATTAATTTACAGTGAATTAAGCTGGACTTCAAATTATTTTTATCTAACTACTGGCGTGATCGAAGGAAATAAGTCACTACCGAAAAAAGCGATCGTCGACCGCAAATTATCGTTAAAACTTTCTTTCAGACACGCTATATTCGGACTTTTATACATTTTATTATATACAGTACAATGGCTCACGAAAGTATTGGATCATTTTTTGCAAATAAAACTTGTAATAATAAGATATATTTAGATTTAGAATTCCGAGATTATTGTTGAAATTATATATATATAAGACAAGAATATCGAGATAATTTGAGAGAGGATTTTTAAAGATTCGATATTTTTTTTTTAAATATAATTCTATAATAATACTAGATAAAAAATTTAAATATAGAAAATATTTAGATTTTTAGTATTTTTATCAAACTATTGTGAAAAATATTTCCAGGCAACATTTTATTCGAAACATAATGATTCGAATTTTGAATATGGATTTTATTAAATCCATCTAATTCATTATATTCTATATATATATACTCTATATATATATGCACAAACTTTAATGAAAATCAGGATTTTTGGATTAGATGAATTTCTTTGGAAGATGTTTCAATATTTATGCAAGTTACCTTATAATATGATATCATAGATTTGTACATAGTGGACCTTAATAAACTTTAATAAGCCTTAGTAATCTTTGTAAAACTTAAGTAACTACAGTTTTATGAATATTAAAATCAAAACGAATATTTCGAAAAAAACGAGTACAATTTTTAATAGTAAAAATAAATTTTTTATCTTTTCATCCTCAGTTTTGTAATTAAAAAATTATACGTATCAAAAATTTTAGGATTAACTGAGTTGAGATATAGTTAGAGAACGATAGAAAATAGAAAAAAATTTTGTATCAGGCAAAATTAAAATTATAAGCGATTTGGAATCGTTTATAACACGATGTGAAATAAAGATGTTTCGCAAAGATTTCAAGGTCATTTTTATCTTTTTAAATAGAACCCACTAACGAACTTGCGAAAAGATCATGATACAGAGTGATAGAGCTTGTTAACCTTCTGAACGGTGGATTTCTTCATATATTTGTATCCTTAAGCAGTGAGTTTGTTTTTTCATATATTTATATAGCATGTTTAAATGTAGTTTCGTTTTTTTCAAAATTATTTGCATAATTTATTAAAATAGCAATTTTTCTACGTTTAAAGAATGTGAATAATATATAAAAAAATAAAAATATACAATTTAGTAAGTTAAACAAATTAGTAAAATATAAATACAATTCTTAGTAATTAAATAATTATTATTATTTTCAAAATATAATTAACATGTTTAAATAACATGAATAATATATCAAAGTATCCATCAAATTCATAATATTTACATATATTAAAGTAATTATATTCATAGTATATATAATAGATCAATTTAAGCATGGATTAGCTTTAAACATCATATTTTAATTCTTGATAAAAATATAAAATTTATAAAAGTTTTTTAAAATTTTAATTAATTTTATTTAATTTTAACATATATTTCAACCATAATCATCAGACTAATCAAGCTTTTGCAAATAAGAGTTTCCAATAATTGTACATTCTCTTGACATTAAATATATAAAAGATCAACCACGACAAAAAGAAATTTGAAAAATCAAATGGAATTCTCCATGATCAAAAATTGTTCAAAAAACAGAATGGAAACATTTATAAATTTCATGATTATATAACGAAGACATCTTCGAATATCGAAATCCTATAAAAGAGAATACTGACCTTTCTTCATATTTTCCTAGATTTTTCTAGATCTTCTCTGTCATGTACATTTCTAAATTGCCATTTATATAATATTCTAACAGATGGATCGGGATATTAGTCGTGATTTATTTTGCTTTCCTTTCGTTTACGTAACCAAATTATTTGCAGTCACAACGACCTCGCAGAAAGATCGTTGATTCCTCGAAAGGAAACGACTCATCCATTTCGAAGATTTTTTTTCACGTTTCTCTTTCTTTCACCTTTCACAGTTTCGTCGTTCGTTCTCTTTGCACGGTGTATCGATTTATAATAAAACCGAGTACGAAAAAATAGAGGATTGACCGACGACATGACACTTTTGCGTGTTTCCATTTCCATTGGTTGGGATTAAAGAAATAAAATTATTATCTTTGAAAAAAAGAGAAATTGGTTTCTCGGATTTAATTTGAATTTGTGCAGATTTTTTTTTTCTTTTTTGAGTGATTAAGATTGTTTTTTGAAGTTTTTTTTCAGATTATGATAATGAGTTACAGATTATATGTATATATTAATTATTATTATTATTTATTTTTTTTAGATGATGGGATGTTATTTTTAAAGAATAAGTATTATTTTAAAAATAAAAAAACTAAAGGAATTTAGATTTCGTTATTTTGTCTCTCGTTCGAAATTTCTTTGTAGAAATAAATGTACACGATATAATTAAGCTTTGGTCTTTAAAAGAAAAAAAAGAGAATTGCATTCTTTCACTTTGAGAGTAAATGATTGAAAGGTTGATGTTATTTTAAGGATAGAAAAAATTAAATGACGAGTCAAAAGAGAAAAGTTATTTTTTAATTTTTTTAAATTTTAATTTATATCACTATTTTGAAACATTTCTAGATAAGTAATTAATTTCGGATAGATAATAATCTCAAGATAATAATCAATAATCTTAATAATTTGAGATAAAAGAAAATTGATTTCTTATATTTTTTTTAAATTTTTTTTAATTCAAAATAGAACACTGACGTGAATTTTTTTTTAAGTGTGAAATCATTGTATAAATTTCATTGTATAAATTTTACCAAAAAGTTGCATATTTTTCTTGACAGATTTATAAAATTGTTGAAGAGATTAAGAAACAGATTTAATTAATCATAATTAAAAAGTTATGAACTTAAAACATAATAACACGTATTTTAAGTTAATCTCTTTATTTATTTTTTATTCTTCTCGTTTAATCCATTCTTTTCTAATTAAAACAAAGCTCTTAAACTTCTAATTGAATAACCATGCCGAGGCTGTTTTTATCAACCAGATTTATGAAGATAAATCCATCCTTTAGAATCAGACGACATCCTTTGTTTATACGTTAAATTATTCCTGGATAATAAACGCTTTCAGGAAGTAATGAGAGAAAATTCGTGACATTGTCACGGGGGAAAGAATTTCAAGAGCACAAGACGCGTTTATAAATTAATTTGAATAACAAATTATTTTTTTAATAACAATAAATAATTATTTTCTTCTCTCCAATTACTTGTTTTTACAGTAAACTTTAAATATTTAAATCAATTGTTTGTTCATTGTAGTATATTAAATAAAATTATCATACTACTCTATTTTACTCTGTATCACATAATTATTCATAATAATCCTATATTTAAAAAAAAAATTAAAAAAAAAAAAGATATTAATTTCCATAATTCGAACATGAAAAAAAGAAATATACTATTCATCAATTAAGCATTATATGATTATCCACTACTCCACGAATCGCTCATAATGTACAATATAATCCATCATTGACTTCTATCAATCGATAATAATTCTAATTCGAGATCAATCTCCGTTCGATCGAAAAATAAAACTGTAAATAAGGATAACGTGATCCGTATGTATGACGCTCTACAGGGGGCAGCCGATCGAATATCGTTCAATTATCAATGAATTACGTCATTCGGCCACTTATTCGATAGCAAATGTCAAAACATTGGAAAAAAAAAAAAAAAAAGAAAGAAAGAAAGAAATGGAAGGCCTGTCCGTTCGAGTGACGCAAATAAATCATGCACAATTCTCCGTGTTAATCTTCGTTTCACGTAGGGTGACTGTACTCCTCGCTCGAGGAGTACAAAAAGAAGAAAAAGCTCGGTGACAGTGGAGAGTAAGATCCTCGAGGCTAGTAGTTTGATCCGTGCAAGGTCGGCCATCTGGCTCGATAAAAGCCTCTGTCGGATACGCGGCAGCTCGACCCCAAAAGGTTGTGAGTGTTTGAGAAACTTCTTTTTGTAATTGGATCGACTAAATTGCAACTGAGATGAGTTTTCGCGGATACTTTATTCTTTCTTCGAATGAATCGTCGATAAATTGACGGAGAAGGATATTAGCAAATTGATATAAAATTTTTATTACTAATCATTACTTTGTAATATTTTCAATTGAATTTCGTTTTGGGTAAAAAAATAGATATGAAAAATAAATAAACGGAAAGGGATTTATTTGAAAAAGTATAGAATAGTTTGTGTTAAAAACACGTATAATCGATCATTTTTTTTTTTTTAATATTTTTCAATTTAGAAAAATCGTTTCGCGAAGAAGAAAGAATTTTCTATCTTTTTTTATATATTTTCTTATATTTTCACAATATATTTCTCTTCTTTTATTTTTGTATATTCATGGAATATGTATTTTCCTTACCTTTTATATTTACCCTTGTCTTAAATTGCCATATCTTTCCTAAAAGAATATATTTTTCTATTTTCAAATTTGTTTTCATACTTTACGTACGGGTTATCCATACATAATATTTGCCTTTCTTTTGTATCAGTTTTTCTTTCACAAGCGTCTTTGTGTCTTATTACATTTCTCTTCTTTTACGTTTGTCTTTATCCCATTCGATAACAACCAAGATCATCGTAAACCTAACTTCAAAGTCTAACCGCCTCGAAACCCGACCTCAGAGATGAGACAACCTTTTTCAACCGAATGAAAAATACACCCATGTTCAAAAAAAAAAAAAAAAGAAGAGAAAAAACGAAAGAAATACAGCTTATAGAAAAAAAAAATAGAAAGCAAAACATTTCGAGCGATAAAATATTTACATAGTTGTTAATGGAATAACAAGAAATTCCACGTATTGAATTTCCATTGTGGGAAGCTCTTCCAGTCTGTCGTTTAACTTTCACGATGGATCCTCTAAGATATCCTTGCCGGGGAAAATTTTCTTCCTGAACATTTTTTCCTCTTCTCAAGTTTTAAAAGTACTCGTATTATCACTATATCGTGGATCTGATCGATGAGAAGAAACAAGAGGGGGTGGGGTTGACTTTTAAAATTTGCTCGTTATTCCGTCCACGCGTATATATATATATATATATATACATTCTTTTCCATTTCTTGGCATGATTCACCGATGAAGATAATGCACGTGCTCTCGAACAACAACGTCGATGATAAACTTAACTCGAGTTTAAGAGCTCGTCTTGCCGTGAAATTCGTGTGCTCTTTATTCTTATTGCGAGAGATTCCGAAGCTCTCTGGCTATTCCCTCAAGAAAAAATCCCTTTTATTTTTGTCCGGAGCTTTACGCGAGCTCAACGTGGCCGTTTTTAGGATGTTTTAACCCTTTTGATTCCGTTCTTTTTTCTTATTCAATTCGTACTCCTTTTTCTTTTAAAAGTATAATAAATGCAACAGGGCGAATTAAAAGTTGCGTTATTGCACGATGTTGAGGAAATTTGGAAAATAAATATAGAAAAATTTTGAGCTATATTGAATTGAAAATCCGTTGAATTTTTAGTTGAAATAAAGCAAATAATTGTATAAAATGTATCTTCATGTATATATAATGTATTGATCAACTTTTATTAAAATCAAATTTCTTTCCATGCTTGGTTTTGCTTAGTTTTTTAATATAATTAGATTTTGTTAGTTTAGTAGAAATAAGTAGATAGATCAATTATAGTTTAGTTTAATCTTTTCTCATTCACATTTCTATACAAGCATCTTTTTTATAGAGTCTTAAAATAGCTGCAAACGCGGATTCTGAATGGATCCAATTCCTTGGGATGTGGGAATTGCTTCTGCAGTTTCTTTCCTCGGTACTTTGATAGACTTGTTAGTGAATCTCTGTATAGAATGTTTTGAAGAAAGAGAGATATAAATTTGTTAGTGATGGAAATACAATATTTTATAATTTTGAAGTTCTATTTAAAATACTTGGTATAATAATTATTTATTTTAAACGCTTATTTATATTGTAGATTAAAAGATAATGACTTCAGATATTTCGATATAATGATTAATATTATATAATTATTCTTCTTTAATTTAATTCTTTTAATCATTGATATACATATACTTTTAAATACTTACAATTAAAAATTTAGATACAAGTAAATATATTCCAATATTTAAACTTTTAAAATATATACTGTTAAATGCTTCATTTATCCCAAAATTCTAAAATATACAAAGAAGAAAATCATCAGATTCCATTTTCCCTATCAACTTTCTCCATCTCTTCGTTATTCACTCGCAAATATCGACTGTTATACCGTCAGGATAAATATTTTCTGTAATTATTCCGAGCAATTATCAAAAAAAAAAAAAAAACCGAAAAAAATGAAGAATACATGGCACGAGAGGTGATGAATGTCCTTGGTTAAAGGCCGGGTTTATCGATTTTCTTGAGGCATCTCGCTCGCTCGAATAGAACGTGCGACTTCTAGCACAAGAACTTTCCTCTTCACTCGAAACAGCTCGCTTTTGTTGACCCCAGTGGATGATGATGCTACAGCCGGAAGTGTTTTAGAGAATGAAAAGTGAAATAAGGTAACAGTTTACTTTCTGATTCAGTCTTGTGTCGTACGTACATATTTCTTAGAACACTTTCGTGTTTTCGAATGAAAAATTGTAGTCTTTTTCTCTTTTTTTTTTTTCTCGTTTTTGAGAGAATATTTAAACTGATCGAATCGACGAATATATATATATATATATATTGAAAATTGATTCGTATGCGATTGATTTTTTAAAAAACATATTAACATTAGGATTTACAATTTATTTTTTAATGATACGTGTGTGTTTTATTTGTATAAATAAAATGAGAAAAGAGAAAGAGAATTTAATAAAATGAGTGGAAATTTCATGAGAAATTACTTGAAATATGAAAAATTATAATTATGCAAATTCTTTTATTGAATTTCAATATACGTGTACATCTCATTCGTATTTGTAAATTTAATATTTTTTAGTATTAAATTTTTCTACGCCAAATACGTAAAAAAATTGTTTTTCACAAAAAAGAAAGAAAAGATGCCATCTTTTATAATCTTTCGATAATTCTTCTCTGATATTATCCTAAAATTGTAAAAATATTCGTTTCTATTATAAATAATTAATAAAAAGAAATTCTCCTTTATCTCTCAAGCAAATTTGATTCCGAAATCGTTTAAATCTTTTAACAAGTAAGGAAAAATGAGAAATAGATGTTATGGAATTTGAAGTTCACTGAAATTTTATTTGTGGTTTTTATTATTCAATGTTGCTAGCAATACCACTTTTTCTCGATACGCATACTTCAAATGTTTTGTAAACAGATACGCGCAATTACATATAATCAAATATATTCATTCAAACATTTTTATTTATTGTTTTTAGTCAGCGATATATTGCATTTTTGAAAAAAATTTCACAGGGAATACGATGTGGAATCTCATTTCTTTTAAGTGATTTTGCGCCCAAAATGGAATGAACGAAATAGAAACAATAACGAGATAAACAAAATTGATATTCATATGGCATTTTCCACACCTCAATTCGTGATTAAATTGGCGTTGTTTGTCTCCATTTAAACTGATCGCGGTCAACTTTATCTATATAGTAGTCATCTACTTCTTAACACCGACTCTCGATTCCTAATAGCATTTCATTGGCGTTTATCAATCTTGTTCAGCAAATATTAGGCGATCGTGCAAAACTTTGATCTCGTTGCAAATATTGTTATAGATATAAAATATTTCTGTATAATCCTATAGTTTATACGGAAAATATATTTATACACATATTCGTGGAACATCTTTGAAAGATCGATTCTAGAGTTCAAGTATAAAGATTAGTATATAAAAATTTTGATTGAGATTTGCTTATTTACATTTAACATTTTATCTATATTTTATCCAACGAAAAATTCCAATTGCTTATAATAAGATGATAATGAAGATCATGTTGTCTCATTCCATTTCTATCTCATCTGATACGAGTTTCAATTGGTTATAACTTAATTAATAAAGCTTAATCGACATTCTTCTACATATATTAACTTTTCTGTTCATTTTGACCTATAGAAATATTTCAAATATCCTTCAAATATATCTCACGAATATTAACACTCTTCTAACTATATTACACTTTATTTATCAATATTTCTTAAATTAATCGAGATGTGAAAAATGGAGAAAAAGAGGAAGAATATAGTGATAAAAGTAATATATTCATATAAGAATTTCCATAAGGAAAGCATGACTCGATTAAAGAAATTTTCGGATGGCAAAACACTTTTCTTATAATTATTATACTTAAAAAAATATATATATATCTTCAATATACACGAATTATTATAAGGACATGCGACTTAATTTATTTGTATATTAAAGAAAATAGATAAGAAAATATAATATTGGAATAATAGAATTCCAATATTGGATACTAAAATGTTTGAACTACAACGAAATTAACTTTTAACGCGTTATCATATTTACTAAAAATATTTACTGAAATAAAGAAATATTTAAACAAATATATCTACATAAAATGTAATAATTAAAATAAATATTTATCCTTTTAAAATTATTCCTTCGTCATATATATAATATAAAAAAAAAAGTAAATAAATAGATCTCTCTGTAAAACAATTTTCTCGTTTCTTTTATTACTTCATTCAAACACCATTCTCAAAATAAATTTTCCAATTCTTTTTCTATGCATAAAATGCCCACGTAATTTCTCAGTCGAGAGGTATTTCATTTTCACGGTTTCTTAGCTGGAAAAAACGCTTTTTTTTCCAGCTAAGAAAAATTACAACGAAAAACTTGTTTTAACGAGTTTAATATTTGATTACTGGAAACACCGAGGAAAACAGAAAAAGATGATTTCTTGCCAATCCGGTTTGGCTGGTGGCACGATTACTTATGGTATCACCGACACGTTTTCCACTGCTAAACAGCGTTAAAATTCATGAAAATCCCTCGAATGGATACCGCCTCACCGCTCGTCTTCACGACGAGAAATATTCGAATAAACGAATCAAGTTTATTCTGCGGCCAAATTTTTGTCTATAAATTTCCATACAGTTAGTGCTTTTCGGCGCGCCATGCCAAAATAACGATCGTTTATACAAAATCGATCATTGATAATGTTATAAAATTAAAAATTTTTTAGTTTTTCTTTCCGTCACAGATGATACAGTTTTTGAAATGATAATATTTCGTTTCTTTCTTTTTTTCTTTGGTATATTTTTAAGATTATTTTCACTATTTTCTTTATAATTATATGTATATAATTTTGCTGATCCATTAACTTAAAAGTTGAAGTTGAATTGAAGAAATTGGAGATAATTAATACGAATGCCGCACTGCATCGTCTATATATAAGTGTTTCTAATGAAAAGCTGAATCGTTTATAACTGAAAAAAATAAATTTCTAACATTTTCGATCTCGAATAATTGCACGATATAAAATAAGGAAATCCTGTCTTCAGTATTCAGTATATAAAAAAGAAATTTCAGAAGAAAATCACCGTCCAACTTTTTATGATTTCGATCCTTTCTTCGATCCTTCCTTCCATACCGCCCCTAATTGAATATTTCTCACAGCTGGCTCTTCTAAACCACAAAAAAAAAGGCAATTTCGAATCGAGCAGCCTAGATTCCAAGGAAACTCATCTTCTCACATTCTAAAAACAAAGACTGTCCTTCGTATATAACTCACATTCCCATGCCTCTTTCCCCCTCTTTCATATGTCACAAATTTCCTCCCTTTTCCAAATTCCCTCCCTTTGTCTCTTTCATCCTATTCTTCTTTTTTGCGATTGCTTCAACCTCCCTATATTTAGCATTCGTTTCATTCCACCACTATTTTCAGTCCTCGTTCCATTCCCCTTTGTTCCTCGTAATTTCTTCTTCCCTTCTCTCTTCAACCCGTTTCGTTCGTGTACGTATCTCTTCTTATCTGATCCGTCCAACCTGTGGTATTCCTTTTTGCTGTATAGAATATTGTATAGAAATCCAAGAAAATAGTAACGAGGTCGAGGAATAGTAAGGTTCAAGGCCACGGCTTTTCAAACGTTCACATGATTTTTCTCTCTTTCTCTCTTTCTCTCGTTTGATGACTCGGTGATTTCAAACGAGCTTCTTTCTTTCTTTTCACCTTGGTTCACCGTATTCTTTGTACAGCCTTAAGGGTTTTACGGCACAAGTCGAAAGGAAGTTCTGGTTTTGCGGAAAAGTGGGTTAAGAGAAATTTTTTCGGGGACGATGGTGGGGGATTTTTTTTTAATTCGAGAAAACAATTTTTACATCGGAAAAAATTCTCCTCTCTTTGTGAAATTTCTTCGTGAGAAACAAAAGCACGCACGAAACACCACAGGATATTTTTTTTCTAAATTTTATTTACAATTTAAAAGAACACAAATATAAAAATTTCAATAAGAGTTTAAAAAAATATTCTCACAGTACCTGGGCGAATGTAATTGATTTATCAAGAAGCTTCGAAGAAAATAAGCAACACAATATTGTTGATTAATTAATAAAGATATAGAAAAATAAAAGAAATTCGAAGAACGCAAATATTATTTCATTAAAAAGAATGATCATGAAAGAGAAATCGTGTGGATTCAAAGTTGTGTGTTTTGAGATAGATTAATTAAAACAATGTATCGTTATGAAATCCTTCTTTCTTTAGAAAAATATTCAGAATCATTGGAATTCATTTAAAAATTTTATATGCATTTCTGCAACTTTTAATTGTATTTACATATTTAAACAATCGTGTCATTTTATGATAATGTAATATACTTGTACGTGTAATTTTCAAATTAACTGTAATAATCATTTTGCTTACTTTAATATGCACATTGTAAAAATTAATTAATTCAAAATATATTATATGTGTTTCAGAGAATTAGTTGGATGAACGCAGGAATTTTCCAATACATTACATTTGGAATAAACGTTATTATTTGTTCCACATTGATATTGTTTCTCATAAGAGAATACAGAATTAGCAATAATAAATCTTATTAATTTCTTAGATTTAAATATATAAATTTTAAAGAAAATTTCTTCCATATCTTTAATTAAAATTGATCTATCTAGAATTAAAGTATCTTGATGAAAATAAATAGATACATGTTATTCAGAATATGATAGAGAATAAAAATTAAATATTGAAATATGATTCTACTTATTAAATATTTCCCGCTTATGGTAAATATTTAAAAAGGGAAATATCCTATTTGAAGTTCATAATCGCTATTTCTAATTTTTCTTATTTTATTCCTAGCATTTTTTATTTATATTAAATTACAAATTTCACTACTATTATATTTTTTACTTTATCTTGATTACAAAAGTTTTTAATTTTCTTAATGAAAATTTAATTTACTTAATCCTATTCTTTATTTTCGAATCCCCTTCACAACCAAGATTTCAGACTACTTATAATATTCAAAAAATCTTCGAATAAATTCCAAAATTACTATCAAATGTAAAGATTAAAATTTCAATCAAGATTATAGATTCTCTCAATTAAAATTAATCAATTAAAATTACCTATTATAACACATTTCCTTATTGCTGTTATAAAAATTTTCAAATTTTCTTAATTATTGTACAATTTACAAATCTTCGAAATATTCTTTCCAAAATATTTTTTCATTCGTCTGATGATCCTTATTTGATGAATAAATACTCGAATCATGTTGATCCGAGGATTAGAGGGTTCATTTCATCAGCGATCCTGGCGCCATCAGGGAAAACTCTCACTCGCAATCAAATGTGTATATGTTGACGCACGAAATCGCAACGCGACGTACTTAGGAAGCTATCTTAAGTCTCTTGGTTATTTAACGGGAGCTGATCTGAATTTACGAGCAGCTTGGTACGTCTGCAGAATACGAAAAGTGTGTTGGAATACCAGATGGTATTCCATAATGCAAGATGGTCGAACCGGATAGAGGGCGCTGCTGATGCAGCCTGCTAAACTTGTGTAGAGTGATTTTACCTCGAAACTTAATCCTGAGGGATGGCATTCCGAGTAAAAACGTGAACTGGGCTCCCGCGAAACTTTATCAAACTGGAAGTTTTTGTCCACTTGCGCTACTTTTTCTAGAAGTCTGTTAAATACGAACGACACAAGAATTCTAATATAACTCTTCCTGTTGACTTTTATTCGTTCTCTGCTTGCGATATGAGACTCGATATTTCAAACTTTGGACGACTATTGCAAGCTGGATATTGTTATTAAAGTAATTCGAATTAATTTGCTACAACAATTCAGTATTTTTGTTCGTGTTAATATTATAATTATCGTACAGAGTCTCGTTTTGATTATATACATATTTTCATTTTGTCCTTTTCAAAAATGCGATTCTAACGAGAATATTTATATTTTGATTTTATGTTATATTTAACTTTATGCAAAGTCTTTTTATGTAAGATAAGTAAGAAACTTTTGATTGTTGAAGTTCATCTAGTTTTCCTACAAAACAAAATAAATGTAAATTTCTTTACAAAAAGGAATGTACAGTAATAAATCTTATCATCGCAGATTATGACTCAGTAAGGAATGATTGTATTTTGTATCATTACTTGATTTAAAATTATAAAAGTTTATTAGTAAGTTATTATTAAGTATAAAAGAATATAAATTATAAAGTACGTTTTCAAATAGATGCATTTATTTATTTTATGAACTTTGCATGTCAAATATAATAAGACAAAATTTTGTATCGAAGTTTTATTTTTTGTTTCAAAATGGAATTTTCTACGTAGTTGTCGAAGAGATCTGATTAAGATCTGATTAGTTTCTACGAAGGGATTGGCAGAGAATGATGATTTGTATTTGTCGAGATCGATTAAAAATAAATATTGATTTAATTAACGCGATCCAATATGGGACATTTTGAACCTATATCTGAGAGTTTGATGAATTTCGTTTTAATTGGTGATTATTTAACGAAAAATTTATGGAATTTTCCTTACACGATTTTCTCTTATTCTTATTTTTTTTTAACTGCTATACTTATATCTTTATTATTTTTTTTTATTTTATTACGTCTTTTGTGTCTTAAATCTTACGTTCTTTTTTTTATCTTAAAGACACAGATTATTTCGTTCCTGCTCTTTATCAAAATAAAAAAAAAAAAAAATAAAAAAAAAATTATCTTGAAAATGGAATTGGGTCAGGACACGAAGTATGTTCAAGAATTCTAAGTATCGAATAAATTTCAACGTATCTATGAATTTTATGTGATATCGCGCTATTCCCTTTTGCTGTGCCATTTTTGAAAGACGGAGTCATATAACATTTTTACCGTCTGTTAAGGACTCAACATATTTATCACTTTGTAGACGACGTTTTAAAAAAGGAAAAAAAGAAGCAATATTCTTTCTTCGCGAAATATTAGAATTTTCTTCTCTAGATTTTTTAAATCTAATTTTCATAATGGAATAAAAAGAAATTTTCAAATAAACTAAGTACTTTTCACGGGACGAAGTAAACAACAATATAGCAATTTATATAATTTTTATTTTAACAACAAGTTGAAGTATATGCATAGTTGCATATGCGAATGTATTTATTTGATGAAAAATAATATCGAAACATCAAATAACTTGAAACATTAATCGATAATGATATTTTAAAAAATTAAGAATTGCCTTACGTATTTCATCTTCCATTAATTTCTCAATTTTATGAGATAAAATTGCCAATCTTTCGAAATGTATTTCTTTCAATTATTTCTTGTAAATGTTCGATTAAAATTCTCTTTGTAAAATGAAGGAATAAATGATTTTAGGAAAAAATAAAAATTTATATTTCTAGCCACTTTGCACTCAGGAACTCTTACCGGAAACAAAATTATAGCCGGAAATAATAAACACTTTGTTTATAAGGATTTACTTTACGATTCGAAAAAGCTTTTTCAACTTTATGCAATATCCATTCATAGATTTTTTTTCATTGAAATAGAATATTAAAAGTTTCATTAACATTCTTTTCTTTTTTTTTCTTACTATTTACTTTATTTATTTCTCTCATATTTTTTAGTATTCGATGAAAAATGAGCAGCTAGGATGATTTTAGGAAAAAACATTATTTCAAATTTCAAGATAATATAATAATTATTAAATAATTATCATAAAATAAAATTATGTTTCTTTCTTGTAACATTGATTTAATCATCAATGTTATTTTTAGATACCATTATAATGAACTTGTGTAACATTATAATGATAGTTTATAGGATTTTTTACTCTTATAATAATATTATATGAAATTTGCTTATGAAATATGCTTAACAAAGATATTTTCTATTTAGTATGAAGAATTATGAAATACTTCAACCAGTATACTTTAATTCACTTTTCTTTCTTTCTAAAATTATGTGTCAACACGTCAAAAAATTTTATCTTCCTGTATTCTATCTTTTGTATAACTCATTCTCAAAATTTCGATATCAAAACTTTATGAAATTATAATCATATCTAACGAAATAGTTCGAATTTCTTTACAATCATTTTCCTCAAATTTTTCACATTAACTATCTGCATCTAAAATCCAAATATTTTTGCCATGAACATTCGTTTCGATGTAAAAGCATCAAAGACGATGTGTAATAATAATAGCTACATCGATCCTTGTCAATCAACATTACGTACGTCACGATGCACATGGTTGAAGGTGTTAGAAATCATGTGTGCGTCACGTGTGACGTAAACCTAAACATATTTAGGTCATTGTGAACGAATTAAGTACACTAAGTCCCTTTGGAACACAACGGATTACGATGCCGTGTCCTTTGGCCGAATTGAAGGACCATTGAGTTTCTGTGGCCCAGTTTCCCGGATATTCGTCGGCCAGAGATGAATAAAGAACGATGTTATACGCGCTCGATGGATCGAGATTAATTTTCAACGAATCCTCTAAAGAGTTCGATTCATTATTCAAAGTGATTAGTATTTACCGATTCGAATTTCGGTGTTTCATTTTTGAATAAAATTTTTTAAACTCTATTTTAATTAATGAACGATCAGCAAGAACTTTATTAGAAGTTATTATGGAAAGGGTCAGGTATTTAATGTTAAAATAATAAATTACTTAACGCGTTTCTTTAATAAGAAATTTTTTAGAATTTTTATAAAATAAACTTACTTATTATTTTATTTTATTATGGATAATTAATTTAAATATTTATCTCTTAAATATTTGATACGTACAAGAATCTTTTTATTGAAACCTATTAGATAAATACTCTAAAGCTCTTTCGTTTGCGACGCAAAACGAAGAAGTTTTGAAAATAGATATTCTGTATATAAATATTTTTTTTAAATATATTACCATTATCATGTTAATTATTAAAGTTCAAATACTCCACTAAAAATCAGATAGAAAGCTCATAAGAAACATATATCTCCAGGAAGCATGGAAAGTTTTGATATTCTGGAATATCAAGCATACTTTCTAATAACTGATTATATATAATTATAATATTAAAAAAGAGTTAATACTCGATCAAATCTTTGAATAATGTGTCCAAGACATTATTTACACGGTTAAAAAATTATTCATGATACTAACATTCTTTTTTTCTGTCCACAGGTCCAAGATGAGAAGTTGCGAGTCTCTCTAACATCGATGATAAATGCCCGAAGGATAACCGAACCCCAACTCGAGTCTATCGATCAGAAATTTCGATTTCCTTTGGACAAGTACGATGATCTCAAAGGAAGCGGAAGAATCATGGTCCATGGCGAAGATTCGAAGAACTAACGATTTATCGATTGGTCCGTGTGTCAGCAGGCTAGTGGAACGTCGAATCGTTTGATAATTTCATTATTCTGCCGCGAAACGACGTTAATCATGGCAAGAGACAGGCGTGTAATCGGCGACACGGCGGCCATTCGTCTAACAAGCGCGAAGAAATCGCGTTGGGGGAAAAAGGAGATCGTCTAGGGATCCCTAGCAATTGGATATCTATATTTAAGGGCAAGGGAGGAAGAGAGAAAGAGGGAGAAGGGAAAAAGTGACGTTGCGGAGAAATAATAATTCGCATTCCCATCTAGCAAGGCTCGATTGAAGACAAGTCGGCTGGAACAGCGGATCCATTCGGAACAGTGAGCATCGAAATGAAGCTAGGGGATAACATGACTATGGATGGTGAGTAGGATTTTTGTTTTATTCTTCTTGATCGATTTGTTGCAGGAATATTCGTAGAGAGGGAGGAAGTGTATTCCAATTGTAGAAATTGGGATGTTATAATTAGAATTATAATTAAACTTGTTTTATTTATTGATCAATGTTGTTAATATACTTTTTAGTATTATTAAAGTACGTTTCAGTTGAATGGTATTGAAATATTATAATTAGAATGATTTATTTTTTTAAAGAAGTGTCACTATTGTAGAAATATTTGCAGAGAGAAAAGTACAGTTGATTGGTATTGGAATATTATAATTCGTTGCAATGTGTAAGTACTTATTCATTCTCATTGATTGTAGTTTTAATTTATTTTATTTTTTTTTTTTTTTGCGATCATTTCATTATAGAGATATTTTAATATAGAGAAATTCAAATATCCCTAATAATTAATATTTTATTAATTTTTCTGGAGATAAGATTTTTTGTTAAGAAGGCTGTATTTTTAAATATATTTTTAGTATTTTCTAATATTAAAAAGACTACGTTATGAATGAAGAATTCTTCAAAAAATTCTTCATATATTTTATATTTCATTTATATAAAAAAAAGAAATAATTTATAATACAATTAGTTTATTTATAAAGTTTATTTATTATACATGTAAAAAATTTATAAAAATTTCAAATTTAAAAACTTCAGTACAGCCTTCTAATAACAAATCCTAGAAACATATTATAAAATAGTTGTGTGTAAGAATATAAAATATAATATTAAATTAATTAATTAGAATTAGACAATCTAAAAGAAATCCCAAGAAATTTCAAATAATTTAAACAAAGAACCAAACTAATTAAAATAGAAGTTTTCTAAAATCCTCTACGAGTAAAATTATCCTAAAACGTGCAATATAACGTGTAATATAACATAGAAATGCGATTGCGATTCATCTTTTTTTATACCAATCCTAAACTAGAAAAATTTGATTACACGTTTACATTTGTTCAGGTTATTCTTAAGCTTATTGATTTCCGGAATGTGGTCACGTTTTCCAGTCTGGGAATGTCGCAGTTTATCTCATCAAACTTATTGACATGCTCTTGTTCGTTATTCAAATATTCAGTCAAACTACGAAGTGAATTTCACTGTTTACGAAACGTTGGCAGGAAAGTATATATATAGTATATATATAGTAGTACGAAACGTGACTACTATACGAAGATTGGATGGTGCAATTTCGACTTGGACGTTTCGCTATTTTCTTGCCTTTGTCTCGACCTCCGTTCTTTATTTAACAATGCATTTATCTGCATTTTTGCGATCAAACAAGATTAATCCTGGGAATTATTCCCAGGTTATTTATTTATTATCATTTATTATTGTTAATTAATCAAGAAGACAATCGATTTCAGATTTTTAACTTTTTTTTACTAGATAAAATAAATTTCATTAATTAAGTTTAGTATTTATATATATATATATGTTCTAAAATAATCATATCATGATTTTTTTCCAATTTTTTTTTTCGTTTGTTTTATTATTTCATCGATATAATTATTCCAAACGAGGATCGTAATTTTTTATTTTAATCGTTTCAGAAGATTATATTACACTTTGGTTTATTTAGCTCGTTATTGTAAAGTTGTTTAACAACAATTATTCTAAACTAATCAAATTTTAAAACTTTTCGAATTTTTTATTTAATTAACAATTATTCTATTATCGCATTAATCGGAGCTAAAGTGCTTATTTAATAATAGAAATATTTCGAAAAGAATCTAATTGCCTCTAACTTTTTCTCGTTACGAAAGTTTCTTATTTCATTTTCTCGTCGTTAGAAAAATTACATTTCATCGTCTTAATTCGAGTGGGGAAAGTTGTTTAAGGAATAAACCTCTGACTTTTTCTGACCTTTTTTCTTGTTAAGAAACTTCCTTACTTTATCACTATAATTCGAGAAGAGACATTGTTTTTTGATCAAGAAATATATTAGTTAAAAGAAAATTTCTCTGATATTCGTACTACGTCAGAATTGTATTTAAAATATCGAAATGATATTACAATTTGTTGAGAACATCTAAGAGATAAGTTTCTTTCGAACTTTTAATTAATATCGTCTAATCAACGTAGGGAAGTAATACTCTCTGCAAATTGAATTACGTCTCATTATGTTGGAGTGTGTGCACACTCATCAATGCAGATCTAACTAGTCATTCATTAAAAATATTTTCTCATAATTTCATGAACAGGATATGATTTTAATTTTTTTAATTACAATTTTCTACCAGTGAATAATTTAAATCTAAATCGAGATCAATTCGATACAAGGGCAAACGTAATTAACGTAATTACTTTTTTCTTAAATATTTTTTTCTTTAAATGAATCATTTCTATCAATTCTATTTCATTTAATATTTCATATTAATATTTATGTATTTAAGTATTCTTTAAAAAATATCTTCAAAAATTTATCCTCGATTTACATTTCGAACACAGAATTTTATTACCAAGAATTTATTGAAATGAAAAATTAAATAATATTAAGAAGTATTAGACATTTAATTACGCAACTTTAAAGCAAATATATAAAAATCAATAAATTAATTCAGAATCTCTTTTATAATATCATCTTTTACATCGTGTATTTTTATAAAATACAACTTAAATATTTAAATAAAATATTTAATTTCTTCATTTAATTTAATCGATCGAAGTCTCAACAACTTTATAAATATTTACGCAGCCTGGTGAACATTCCCGCTAGACTGAAATTAATCCTTTAATTAATTTCCATCGATAAATTCGAATCAGGCCGAAATACGACCTCGACAAATTTCGTAGATTTCAATTACACCGCGCCATGATCGTTCGTTTTCATCCTTACCCTTGGGCTTCGATTGTGCAAGAGGATCGCAGAGGGTTGAAAGAGAACCGTTTCGTGACTCTTAATCGAGTTTGCGTTGATTAATGGACCTGGCTGTCGATCACAGCCAGGCCTCGATATAAACGGCGCGATAAACCCCACCGTAGACACGTAAACACCCCTATCGATGATGATTCCAACCCGTCCATTTATCCTTGTATTGTGTTTATATCGAATTTCCTCGTAAAATCGATCGTCGACGATATTATCATTTATATTATCTCGTCTTGATATTCATCGAATCATAGTCAAAACATTAGGGAAAATAGGGAAAAAGTTTTTGAAGATGGAATAGATAGAAATATTACTACTTTTTATTCCTTATGTGCGATATGAGATTTTATATATGTTCTCTTTTCTTCTGGAAGTTTAGTTATACGAAGAAATAATATCTCAACGACATATTTCAATTAAATATAAGAAAATTTTAATAAACAATGGTATTTCAAGTAAGTAAGTTTTCAATTTATAGAATTGTAATTTCGAAAATGTTACGGTTGTATATATATATATATATATATATGCGAAAGAATATAAGAAAGAAAAGGGTAATATAAGAAAGATATATAGATATAAGGGTATAAGAAAGAATTCGTAAGAAAGAGGATCGTTAAGTAGAAGTCTGGCAGTGGATTGGAAACATTACTATAATTTGCTAGAAATAGGACATGGTCAAAATGTATATAATGTATAAATGTTAACTTAAATTTAATTGAAAAAATTCAGAATTTTTATTTTTAACTCATAATCCTTTATAATGCTTTATTTTTTATAATGTTTTTATTATCACCACATTCAATTTTTTCCAATGTTTTGAACTTTCAAAAATTACGAAGATATTCTCAATTTTGTTTACTACTTCTTTATTCAAATGATAGTTAAAATAATAATTAATTAATTTATTATATATATTTGAAAGTATATTTGAATGTACTTTCTACAAAAGATTCCAAATATTTTCAATTAGAAAAATTTCCACGGAAATTCTATTAAACTTTTTATAAGCATTAATCATTGTTATCATTGATAATATATGCGATGTCGCTTAACTCAAAATTTTTCTACTTTCCTTAATTTCTCTATATAAAAACATCAAAGAATAATAATAAAATTTCACATGGAAAGTTATTTTTCCTATTGATTATTGTAAGACATCACTTATTCATGTATCTGAAAACATTATCGTTAACGACATTGTCCACTTTGTTCATTTATTAATAAAACTCGTCCTCTTTGAATTTCATAAATCAACCGTGTTGAATGTTTTTGACATTTAAATTCTCTGTTTTAAATGCTGAATTTATATTTTCGACAATTTTTCTGATATTTATCGTTCCATTTAAATTTATGCAATAAAAATCGTAATTTTAAATTATCTTAAAATTCATTTTCTTTTCCAAATGTTTTCAATAATTCCTAAATTATTTTCATCCTTTTTTTAAATCCATGCTAAAATATTACGTATTATTAATATTTTCTATATTATTCGCGATAATTGTCGTTCGAAACATCTTGATATTCATATATTACCTTTCCTCGCTAATATTTCCAACGATTTTTACTTTTTCTCATATTAATTAAATTCGTATAAATTAAAAAAATCATTTAAACGAATACGTCGTTTGAAATATTGTAATATTCATAATATCTGAATGTAACTTGATTGCATTCAGGATAGATAAGCTTTCAATTATCACGATATTTTTTAACGTAGTATTTAACAATTAAATTTAATATTCCAGGAAAGAAGGAGGAGATTTCATTACATTTATTGATCTAATAACTATAGGCAATGAAAACTTGGATTCAAATCGTCTCTTGTCATTGTATAATTACAAAAGTATTTTGTTCTGTATCGTGGATAATAAAGGAGTCCAAGTATTTGTTATCCGCACATGTATCCCTTTAATTTCAGAAGTGTGTCAAGGTAATATACGTTATATGCATATAACGTATCGCGCAAATGCTTGCCTTTGATTCATAAAAATCCTTGTGCAGAGTGATGATAAAGTTTAATTTAAAAAGAACACGATTTACACATGTTCCAAGGTATTGTCACAAAATTGTTATTTATTATCATTTCTTAGGCATTGTTATTTATAATAATTTTCTCTGTTTGAATTGCTATATTGTTGTATAATAAATTATATATATATCTTATGTGAAAGTTGATAATTGTTGTAAAAGAGTAATTTTTTTTATCATTTATGATATTTTTTATAATATTTAAAAATAGGACAATTACTTTGTTGGAAAAAGAATTTTTAAATTTTTACAAGTTTAGATTAATTTATAATAAAATATAATAGAATAACAATTCAAAAATAGAATAATTTCTTTTAAAAAAGAATTTTTTTAATTTTATTTATTTCGAAGTCTTTAATGGTGATTATATCATGAAAAAAAATATGAAAGTAATTTAAGTCAGAAGTTTAATTATTACTTGATTAAATTAATTTTCTGGAAATATTCATTTTTTTTTTATGTACTTTAGTTTACATTTTAAATAAATCAAGATATAGAGATTAGAAAAATAAATACGAAAAAAATTCCAAACTTCAAGAATCAAATTAAATATTATTAATTGAATAAAATAATAAAATTAATGAAATCAATTTATTTTTTTAATAATGAACCTCATTACGTATTTTTCGATACATTTCTCTTTAATGTTGGTATTTCTAGAAAATACATATTTAGTCATTTTATTATTTATTTATTTTATTTGCTCCATTAAGTTAAAGTCTATATTTTTTCAACAAGTCCATATTTTTTCTAAATTTAAATTTATATAAAAAAAATCACAGAAATACTCTCATTTATTTATAACGACTTACATCGAGAATTTGATATCGTTATTATAATAATTTTGCAAAATTTATAACAAATTATTATTTTTTTTAATAAAATAATTAATAATAGAACAAAATATATAATAATTACAAATCTATATATTTACATCAGATTCTGCATTTTATCTTCATAATATCAAATCATGATAGATACAATGATACATAAAATAATTTCTATCGTACGTATTATCGTATCACAAAACGACACGCAAAATAATTTTTTTATATTACAAATTACCCAATAATCTTCGCAGAAATAAATAAACATCGCAATAGATTTGTTATTTGCTCGTTCTATACCCGAGAAATGTCTCGAGCACATCTACGCGAAGTAGAGCGATTGGAATCTCGACAATTATTTTTCCATCCTCGTCATCGCGATCGATATCTGAGAGCGTGTGTGTATATACGCGTGTATGTGTCACTGGAACGATTCCAGCCGTTGAGTAGCCGGAGAGTCAGCCGTTATGGACGGAAAAGAGGATATGACCGAGATAATGCGAACACGGATCCGGCTCGAAGCGATTCGTGGTCCCTTGGCGATTTAACAATTGACTTGTGCCTAGGAATCGTATACCGGAGTAATTGGAACTGACCCGACACGCTTCGTCGCGATGCTCATTCAGTTTTCCCATTCGATTCTTTCCCCTAGAGACGCGGAGGATCGTATCGTACGATCCTCCAGATCGAGAAATTGAAGGAAAATCGTGATGGATTTTGTCCCCTGGATTTTAGATTTCTCTCCTTACCTTCGATTTTTTCGTTGGGATTGATGAACGTATCTTTTCCTTCTTTCTTTTTTTACGAACGATATTTCGAGTCGATTCAGTATTGTGCAGGCATTGAATTATGGATGAGTTTAAGTAATTGGATAGATTAGTGATTTTTTTCGTATTTATTTTTTCGATTTTAAATACTTGACTATGGATTAGAGGTTTGTTTTGTCAGAAGAAATTAAAGAAGAAATTAAACAAGCTTGAAGAAGTAATTTATTAAATATTAATATAAATATTATCATTTTTTAGACTTTTAGTTAGTTAAACATATATATATATATGATGGAAGAAATAGGAAAAGTGTTTGAATATTATTAATATATATGTTCACTTTGATATCAAAGAAGAAAGAATATTTGAAGTAAATCGTTGTTTCAAGGAAAAACGTTTGACTACTAATGGCTATTCCTAGAGTATCTGTACCTGAGTGTACCTGAGTGCCTTTTAGAAATGCTTGTATCGTGTAAAAGAAGTAGAGAAAATGGAAAAATAAAGAAAGAGAGAATCTAAGAGCTAATTCAGATTTTTTGATCAATTTAGTTATTTTATCTTTGGACCCATCCATGTATAGCTTAGATCTTTATTTTACGACTTTCTATATATATAGTCGGTTAAAAAAATCTCATATCACACTATCTTATTAGAAACTTTATTCAAATTAATAAAATTCAGATTTTAATGAAAGTTTGCATATACATAGAGTAAAATATATATAGGATAATTTTTTTTAGCAACATATCACCATAAAATCAACGTTCAATGTTTCATTGATTTTTTAAAATACAATTCATAAGAATAATAGGTTCCAGACTCATTTAAGTATTATCTGTTAAAATTTAATAATAATATTGTCTCGAGAAAATGTGTTCCACACACAGTTGACTATCTCGATAGTTGATGAGAAAGTTGGCCAAAATTCTTGATAACGGTAAAACTGGATGCGACATATATCATACACCTCTGACGAAGATTAATTATCCTTTAATTATCATCTGGCGAGTGCATCAGGATAGTAACGAAATTTCGCGCGGTATAACCGGAAACGGGGCAACAGGTTACACTTGGAGATAGGAAGAGCGCTATCCATGAAAATTTTTAACAAGAATTAATTGATTAATTGATTAATGAATTTTGCGAAAAGATGCATTCGACACATCGTTAATCGTCGAACGAGATTTAAGATAATTACACGAGAATTAAATTTTAAACAAATCTGATTCGAATATCGATTAAAAGATCGTATCTTACATATTTGCCATTTTGTATTTAATTTTTTAATATGAATGAAATATAAATATAATATAATTTCGAATTTACTTAGCAAAAAAAAAAAGAGGAGAAAGAGAAAATTAAATTAATCGATTAATTTTTAAACATAATTTTATAATTTTATGAATTTTGTGAGATTTTCAATCTTCATTGATGAGAATTGATAATAGGGAGATTTTAGGCAGGTTATGAAAGTTTTTTAAGCTCGAGGAAAAATGAGGGAATTAAGAATCATTCTATTGCCTGATTTTATAGGTCACGTGTACAGAATCTTTTCGTACGTAGGCTTTCGAAAATTGAATATTAGAATTAAAAGCAAATATTATATTTATTATTCCTTTTTTATCTATATTTTTATATATTTTCTCTTAATTTTGTCACCATACACTTGCATTTTATTATATAATATCATTGTGCTGATAGAAACATATTTTCTATTTTTTTGAAAATAAGAAATTTCGAAATTATAATCTTTTTCTTTTAATATTATTTTCTTATATTTTTACAATTTTTGCAATTTTCGCAACTTTTCTCTCTAATTTTATTAGTCTCCAATAGCGATTACTCCATCTTCAAGCCTATACGAAGACAAAGTACTTTGGTGTGACTTTATTTCAAAGTTTTAAGTTTACGAAACCATTGCATTCAAACGAGATCGATCGTTCGTAATTGTTAATTAAAGGTTACGAAGTGTTCTTAATTAATTATCGTGGGGCACTTTAACTTAATGGTATCTGAATGTTTCACCGAAGAGATCGTTCTATCGATCGGCTTTTTTCCAGTGGTTAAAGATGTTCCAATTAAAAAAGACGAAATATTCACGATTATTTTTCACAATTTCGATTCTCGTTAAATATCATATCGTACGTATCATCATATACTATTTTATTAGCAGAAAATTGTTTTATTTATATATTTTTCAATCATCCAAAAACGATCATGAATTTTATTAATTGCAATTTCTGTACAAGCAATCCTTTTCAATCCTCTTCTTCTAACAGGAATGTTGTAATTTATTTTAACTTCTATTAAAGATAAATTTAAAAAAAAAATACTCATAAAAGTATTGTAATAATAATAATTATTATTATAGTAAAAATAATAATTAAGAAAACAATAATTGCCTAATACATCAGCTGTCATATTTTTAATTTTATTTTAACTTTCCTTTGGATACCATAAATAATTAAAAACGATAAAAATGAGGGGGGGAAAAAGGAAAGTAATTAATTTCAAGAGAAGTAATTAAAATATAAAATAAGTTTTACGATTTCCATTTTATCAAACTTTACTTCGAATATTTCAATTTTCTCTCGAGTACTAAAAATAATCTAAGACATAATTAATTTTGGAAGAATTGATTAAAGTTTATGTAGCCTCGGTTAAGCACCATATCCATTTTATATCTCATTTAGTTCTACAATGTTATTATGAAAAATATAATTAACCTTTAATCCCTTAAGCGGTTATATTCTATGATGTACACGTTATAACCGAAGTAACTATATTGCAGAGATGATGGACATATTTCTATTATGAAAATTCTTGTGCATCGTCTCAATGTTATGTAGGATAATATAATATAATATAATGTTCTAAATAATTTCTGAAACAATAGTAAGAAAAATATTATGATTGGCTATTGTTGATGATGACTATATTGATTAATAAATATCTAATACAAATGAATTTTTTTTTTTGCATAATAATTTTATTAGTAAATGTTATTCCATTATTTACAATCATCAATCATATCATTCGAATAATCTTTTTTCATATAACTCAAAATAACTCAAAATAATAAACAATTTATAAAGGACAAATAAGAGCAATGATCATAAAATCAATTATGTGAAACGAAAGCAATAATACAATGATGTTATAATATAAATAAAAGATATGATCGTATGCCTTATTGCTGGATTATTATTTAATTACACTAAATTACACCAAAATGTGCAGAAATATATGCAGGATGAATGTGAAATATATTCACAATATTTTTCAAACTTACAAACTGGTACAATGATTCGAAGGAAGTAGCAACGTTACAAAGGCATAAAAGATATAAAAATACATAAAATCGTTTCATTCGCATTAGATGCAAAAGAATCGAAAGAATTTCCTTTCAAATTTTTAAAATTGATATCATCCAAAGCTTCAGTTACTTACTTCTCCAATCGATGTAGAATTCGAGATTATTTCGAATTCCACTAGAATGGAATTTATTGTTGAAAGTTTAGCCGGTTGGCTTCCTACTCTTTCGATATAAAACAGTCGTGTATCATAAATTCGGAAAGTTTTGAGACGAATAAAGGGAAAATTGGACTGCGACAGTTCTCGTAGATTTTGGAGCGAACCCAATTGACACGAATACGCGTGTTATCATACATCATATTTAATACGACACTTATAAATTATCCAGATTTATTTATCTCTTTTTTGTGCACTGCTTTGTGTATATGCATCATATATTATCCTCTGATGCATTGTATCGGATTCTGTACAGATTTCTTTTACATATCTATATGATTTTATCATTTCATAAATATTCCTTTTCAAATTATTTCCTGTTAAATTAAACACTTTGATAAAATATTATATCTTCTACAGAAATTATTATACAGAAAAATAATTTTATTTTATTAGAAAAAATTGATAGGATTAATTTTCTCCTAAAACATAACACTTTATGTTTCTTTTTAATTAATAATTTATAGATATTTAATTTTATTAATTTCTCGAAATTATTATATATTTCTCTAGATTTGAATAGGTATATTAAATTACAAAATATCAGATATATATAAAATATCTTAAATTTGACGGAATTATATAAGTAAGTAATAAGAAAGTTAATTTATTTAAATCTTTCATATTTTTAAAATAAATAAATTTTAAAATTACATGAATTTACTTAAAAATTAAATTAATCCTCCATAGATATTTTTTTAACTATATAATTTTTTTTTATTACAGAAATCTTTTTAAAAGAAATACTTTTAAATTTGTTTTGAAAAATAAAACACAGCAATGAAATTTTATTTCTTTGCTTTTATCTACATTTAATTAAATTTATTTTATCGCAATCTTCCTTAAAAAATATTTCCAATTAAAAATTACAATTAATAATAGAAAATTACATTTTCTATTTGATCATCAATATTCTTAAAAAAAAAAAAAAAAGAGAGAGAGAGAGAGAGAAATTTTTGCGAAAGCAAAATCGCCATAATCTCAACCACACCCTACTTATTAAAAATCAGTAATCGAAGCGTGACACGACGCCTCATCCTCCCCTCCTCCCATAGACCCAATTTATCGGAAGTAATCGAATCACGAATGAAATCAAGCTTATGATTGAAAACAAATAGAAACATCTTGGTTAACGATCCTTCCTCCCCTTTCCACCTCGACGCTTATCAAACTTATGTCGATAAAATTTCTCGCGAAAGCGAAAAACTTAAATTTATTACAGATTAGACAGATATCGATATTCGAAAAAAGAAAATCCGTCTTCTCTCGCAATTTCTTCCCCGTCCCTGCATCGATAAACTTCGTTACCGTGCTATTGCACACACCGAGGGATAATTAATTGAAAGGTCGTCGATCAAAGCCAGACAGCTTCTTGTCTGGCTCGAATCATGGTGTAATCATAATGGATCCAGAAGCAAAAGCCAGAGAAATGGTAGGTAAGAATCATCTTAGAAGTTGATTGTTTCTTTTCTTTGGCTGATTGTTTAATTGCGTGTGAATTTCTCCAGGCGTGGATAACAAGGTGTTATCGAAAGATTAGTAGTTTCGAGTGTATTAACGATAGTATAGATTGAACGAATTTATGGAAATGAATATTTTTTTACAGGGAATGAAATTTGAACGAAAATATCATTACGCCATTGTGAAAATGAATTTTTTGTTTTTCACACGTATTAATCGTTAGTTATAAATTAGTTATAATGATCGACAGATAAGCTCTATTAATAACTTTGTCGATTTTTTAAATTATATACACGAGTATAGACTTGTACGTTTTTTTCAAATACACGTCGCTAAAAAGTGACTCATTATCGACTCATATAATATTATTCCATGATAATGTATGATTCATTAAAACGTTTTTTTAACAATAAATAAGAGTATCATGTATTACATGTTATAATTAGTAAAAAATATAGAAAAGATTATCTGTTATAAAGCAAATTTATTTGTGTTTTTATATATTATATATATTATATATATTATATTTTTATACTAATTATTGTACTTTTTCTTTGTCCCTAGAATTGACTTTCGAAAGATATCTCACTGTATATTCTGCTTATATGTTGTACATTATATTTTATATGCGACATAATATAATCTTTAATTTTTTTATGATATTTCTTGCAGTGAAGTTAAGTTTCCGCTTGAAAATTTCAATGCAAAGAATCTAGAAACACGATGAAAACTCTTTTGCTAATATGATATATCCTGCATAAATTAACGCAGATATAAATATTTCATTTCGATATGATTTCGTTTTTATTTAAACGGAAGAAATTCATGATACGAAACGAAAGAAAATTCATCAACGGTGATATTTAATTCGTGGCGAAAGGATTGGAACGTTAAGAGCAAAGAATCAATGAGTTTAAATCGTATTAAAATCGCATTCTGGGTTTAATAAGACCCGATTGCAGGACATAGTGCATCGCAAACGTGTTCAAAGAGAGAATCTTGCAATTAGTAAATGCCTTCGAAGGTGGGCGATCAATGAAATGAATAGAAGCGGACAAATGGAGTAGATGAGTAATAATGGTGAAAAGAATGGTGATTTCACGTGATTTTAAATAATCTTTATGAAATAGATTTTATACAAATTTTAATTTTAATTATATAAAAATTATTCAAAAATTCTCAAATCAAATATAATCGTAATTGAAATTAATTTCGCGATTTCAAACGATTCGATTCGCACGTAAAATTTTGCACGAATAAATTTTACTTTGTCATTCTCGTTAGTAGCAAATATTCAAAACATTTTGTATATTAATAATTTTTCTATTCTATATTTATAACTTTTTATTCTTTTTTGACGTGTTTGTTATCCCCGTTAAAAGAAACACTTTGATTATTAATTTTTGCACGATAGGAAAAATATGAAAGAATGCAATTATCTATGCATAATTATCTTTATATGTGAAACACGCAATTTAAAAATAAAAAATTAATAAGCAATGTTCGTCATAAAGGCTTAAGGAATATCGCATATGTGACGCATATTATATACAACAATTTTACTTTATCACTAAGATAAAGAGTGTTAGAAATTCCACGAGAAAGACTTTCTCAAGCGTTAAACTCGAATATATGTAGATTAAATTTACAGGATATTTCTAGAGTCGGCATAATTCTGAACTTGACCAGTCGAATTTCTAGAGTTTAATCTGTTCCAACAGTTTGAAAATTTCTGTTGTCCAAGATTTCGAATCTATAGAAGATCCAAGACAAACTTTCGCATACCTTGGAAGCTTTGACAGGAACTTTGAACTTGTGCGAAGTTGGAAGATGTACGCGTTAATTCGCAAGTTTGAAAGTTGTTGAGATTAAATCGATCGATTATTGAAGTTTCAGTTTCCGTTCAGGAAGCAAATTTAAAATCATATCCAAGTTTTCAATATCCTTTTTGAAACTATTCACACAGCTTGTAATAAAAATTGTTTATGATAAAACAATTCTTATCCGATATTTTTGTGAGAGATATAAGACGAAGTAATATCGTAATTTTAATCATTTTTTATTATTGCGATGTTACAGGTAAAAATAAAAGTTGGATAGAAAACGATAAGTAAAATATTAAGTATATGTAAATAACAAATAAAATATTTTTTTTCCAGCGTGCAACGTATGGGGCAACGTTCCTCCGCGAAAATGTCGGCCACCGAAAATCGGCGATATTCCAAAGTGAGTAATAATTTTTAATAAAGTTAAATAATCTTTAAATATTCGAATTTTCATATTTTCAGATATAAAAGGAATATAGAAGAAATATCTCGATGTACGGATTTTATAGAAATATTTTAATTTACAAAAATTAATTATAGCAATATTTAAAATTTAAACTTTAAATTTAAATAGAATTATTTAATATATAATAAGGCATGGCTGTTTAAGTTAAAGGAATTTTTGAACGTGTATTATTTATTACAAAAAGAATAATGCAATTACGAAGAGTAAAATACGATATAAATAAAATATTTTTTTAATTGTAGCTTGCTGCTGAACCACATAAATTAATATTTTTAATGTATTACATTTTATTTGTTTATTTTAAATTATAGCAGACTTTTCAGAATTATAAGATATTACTAGCAATATCTTCAGCAATGAAACTTATTTCGGTCGTGTTGCGTCATTATTTTTACATTCTTGATATCCAGGTATTTTCTAATATATCATATAATATAACAAATAATTTTTTTTTGTATTTTCATCATTTTTTAGCTTCTGAAGTATCTTCAATAGAAACAATATGAGATGAAGAAAGCGTGTATTATGATTCAAAAATATAATATTCGGTTAAAATTGGGATAATGGTGTGAATTATACCGATATCTTTATTATAAAATTTTAATATGGATAAGTTATTCTAACTTTAAAACGAGAGATATCTAACTAAAATCAATTTCCGATTCTTCCGGTTGTAAAAAGTCGTTCGAGGATTGAATCGAAGTTCGATAAATTCGTAAAACGAGCTGCGCATTACAGAGATATCTGATTTCTCATACATCGACAATTTATTTTCCGTTCAACTGGGATTATGTGGGAGATGATGATCTCTGAAAAAGCGCGCAATTCTTATCCGTCACATATCTAAAAATTGTGCCAAATCGAAATTGAAACTTTAAATTTATAAGATTTCAATTGAATTATCATTGGTATAATAATTATTTTTGCGATAATTTTTAATTAATCTTTAAACTTTTTCCATCGAGTTTTGGATTATATTTTAAATTAATTTACATATTATTATCAGAATTAAATTTTTATTCTAATATTTTGTTACTTAATAAAGAAACAAAGATATTGTTAAAATTTAATTGCAAGGTAGAAATCTCAAAATCCTTTTATTCAAATCCCGTAGAAACATTCTTAGTTAATTAACCAATTTAATACTGGATTGTTCTAAAATCTTCATCTATGATACTTATAATAAGTAAAAAACGAAGCAAGATCACTTATATTATGAAAAATAAAAAAATCTTTCTTTCGTTATTTACTATTATCTCCTACTAAATTTACGATTTTACTTTAAAATTCCAATTTTGTTACAGACCAGATCAAGAGTCAAATTTACCATGTCATAATTTAATTAACGAAACAAAAATAAAGTGAAATAATCGAGGGAGAAATTTTATTCAAACTCGAGATCAACTCTCCCACACAGAAATAGCACACATAAGTTTTGCTTACTAGATGAACTTGAGATTCTCTCAAAATGAATACTTCTTCGGTTTCGGGTTATCCAATCTTCGTTCTTTTGATAAATTCTTCTTGGCAACAGTGAAATTTACGTGTAATTGGATTACCGGATTAGGAATCTAAGTTCCAACGATAAATTTCAGTTCGATCAACAGCGACCTTCGCGACGAAACGAAACGAGAAGGGGGGAAAAAAGGCAGGCGGGAAGGCAAGGAGCCACAGGGCCTAATCTGGTATAATGCATCTCGGCATGCAAATAGATATTTTTAACCTTGTCTCGAAGACGATCGATAGCCACGAAGCCGGCACGAAACTCGTCTAAATAATTGCCCCTCCTCGACGTTGGAAATCATTTTTGTTCCTTCATGCCCGCATCAATTGGATTCCGATGTTCCTTTCCTCGCTCCCTTTCCACAATTCCGATATCGGAAGCATCGTATTCCTTCGGTTCTTCTACGATCGCCTCTTATTAATACACGATCCGTCAAACGTCAATTTTCCATTCCTAAAGCGAAGTTTCGATTTTCCCAAATTTTCGTTCCATTTTTCTCGAGGAGTAAAGAATGTTCCGTAATTAAATATCGACATTCTTAGATGTAGAATAACCGTCGCTGGAATAAATTTTCCGTTCTTCCCGTCTGCAAAGATTCCGTCGAGAGGATGTAATATTCCTTTCAGGCAAAGTTTACACCGCCGAGTTGTAACGACAGCACTTTCATCGTTATTCGGTCGACGGCGTGAGAAGGCGGTGAGAAGGCGTAAAAATCGATGATCGCGCCCCATAATCGCTTCTAAGCTTTCCCACCCGACGTTGAATCGCAACATGTTGTACGAATTCCGTGAAACGAACGTGTCGTTGCGTTTGAATTATAGTTTACACGATTATTAACACGACGCATCACCATGGAGGAATCCTCCTCGTTCGAGGATTCCAAGGGGAAGGGAGAAAGATTAGACGATGATTAATGGTATCTCGCATCGCACGTGGCTCTGAAATTTGTCAAATTCTGGCGTAATTTCGAAGAAATAATCGTTTCGTATTTACGATATTTTGAAGTTTAGAGAAATATGCGAATAGTTGATGCGGTAAATCTTTTTTATATTTTGTTATTAACTCGAGGAAAGTCGCGAAAAGATTAATATGATATTTTGATAAAAACGTGCTGATTAATTGAGCATCTATTGGTAACAATTTTTGAAACGTATTATTAAATAAAAGTGCTTTGTAACTTCAAAAATTATAAAGATATACATGAACAAGTGGTACGTTAAAAAAATCTATTGAAAATAATAATAGATCTTAGGAAAATTTAATGAATTGTGACCTGTTCCGAGTCAGTGAGCTCGTTGAACGTGACCTTTCGCTACAACTACGTTGACAGAAATACTCTATGAATAGCGAAAATTCTTTTCATTAATTGTTTCAATTAAAGGAAAAATAAAAGAACCGTTTATGCCGGATGAACAGACGCGTTTTTTTACCTCGTTTGACCCAATTTTCATCGTTGCTTTTGTTATCTCGAACAACTATCTTATATTCCATTTCTACCTCCGTTTCTTCTTTTTTCTTTTTTTTTTCTTTTTTTATTCGCCTGTGTGGCACAGCATTGATGGGAATGGTATCATGTTGGCAATTTACGCTGTACACGATTGTCGAAGGTTAACCTGGATTCAATCGTTTTAATCATAGAACGAAGACCGACCGGATGAGACAAAGAACAAAGAACGGGATACGCCGGAGGTTAACCTCGTCCGCAAGTGTCTTTTTCCTTTTTCCGGTTTCCCTCATTTTCTCTTTGTACGCGTTTGCTTCTTCTATTATCTTGTTTTTTTTTTTTACTTTTGTCCTCGATCGTTTATTTCTGGATCACTTGGGTTAGATCTTTTGGGTTCTTAAATTTCTTAAATTTATTCAGAGGATAAATTTATGGTCTTAAACTTTTAGACAGTTTTCTAGTTTTATTGATTGAGATTTATGAGGTTTTAAGTTTTGTACATATTCAGATATTTTTATATTTCTAAATTTTTTAATTTCATATTTATAAAGTCTTTCAAACCTGTTTTTTTCCCTTTTTCTATATTTTTCACATTTTTACATTTCCACATCTTTGAATCTTCAATCAATTTGTAAATAATTCTCGTTAAAATTTTTTCAGTTTTAAATCTTAATTCTTTAAATCCTTTAATTTTTTTATCTATATACTTAGATCTTCTCTGGATCTTTAAATATTTTCGAAATTCTCAAATTCCTCGATTTTTCTACATCATTATTTTCCTTTCTACCATTCCTTTCTTACTCTCAACCCTCTACTCAATATCCGTTTCGTCAAATCTGCATTCGCGATTTTTGCAGTTCGGCGAATCGCGTTACGTTCGATGCATCAGCTATCTCCGTTCTTTCTCTCTTATATATAGAATGTTACTGTATTTATGAAACATCTTTTGAAGAATCGATTCTTTAAGAGATCAAAAATGCCCACTTATTTATTAAATTGTAACCGACTAAAATTTGCTTGTTTATCTCTTTTGTCTCTTAAAATTTTAAGATTAATTCTCAATTTAAAACTCTTTAATCTAACAATTTTAATCCTGAAAATTCTGAAAATTCCAAACTGTTAAGAAAGTTAATAGTGATTTCAAAAAAGAAAAGAAAGGAAGAAAATCAAATTCATTCGTCATAAATAATTATATTAAGATTACAAGTGTTACGAACATAAGAAAAAGTTGCATTATAACATCGATTATGGAAAATATTTTAAATGAAGTCATGAGAGCATCGATAAATTGGCACGGTTGCCCCGATAAAATGGTGGAAAAGAAATTTAAACAGTCTTCACGCCTAGCCGCACTTAAGTGAATAATACGATGTTGCTGGATAATTCAATGAAATTTACGAGGCGATCATAAAATTGAACTTGTGTTTGATCAAGATACGATCGTCAAGATCGAGGGGAATACATGAAATTTGCATCTTGCGTGACACTCATGCGAATTCCACCGCGATTTCCTTCCTTATGACCACTCGTGCACTCGTTCAAACTTGTGAATCCGTTTATCGCGGTTTACAATCGTAATGATTAATGATCTTTCTATATATAGTTTTCATACATGGTTTTAATTTAATCTTTAATTATACAAATTGTTGAAAGAATATAAATGTTTTTATTACGTGAATTCCAATGATCGTGTTATTTGCTCGTTTATCCTTTTCCTTTCTTCTTCTTCTTCTTCTTTTTTTTTCTTATTAATGGAACTGATAGTTAATATTACACGAAGGTAGAAAATTAATAGTGACAATATGAAAATAAAAGTGTAATGAAAAGTATATTGTAATTGGTAATTTTCTTGTTTTATTTTTAATTGTGTACATGTGATGATTTATGTGGTATCAAGTATATAATAAAAATTAGAAATAAAGAAGATTATAAGAAGAAAGAAGTTTAATAAAGTTATTTTATTAATATATTATTTCGAAAAAAAGAAAGGAAAAGGGAAGTGAAATTTATAAGAAATTTATTAATAATCTTTTTAAACGATTTTTCCTGAGATACAATTCTTAAGAAGTTTTTTTTAATTTTCTTTTCAAAAATTATTTTCTATTTTTATTTTTCAGATAACCTTTCCAAAGACAAAATTTTTGGGAAGAAATTCTTAGAAAAAATATTTAAAACGATTCCTCATAAAATTTTAGATAATTTTTCACGAATATTCTTAGAATGTTTTGAAAATGTTATTAGAATAATTTTTACAACGATAAAACTGATAGTGATTTAAACATGAATTAATTAAGAACCATACATTAATCTCATTGTTTCTGATTGATCCAATTATAATCAGGTCTATCGCTACCTGTATCATTATTAATAGAGATTTTATTGTAATTTTACTGAAAAGACAAAATTCATTAATCTAGATAATGGTTTGTTCATAATTAGTGAATGAATCAGAGAAATTTATTAATAATTTCTACATAGTAAAAAATTCGTAAAAAGTGAGAAGAAAAATTTTTAGAATATTTTTAGTTTTCTTTCATCCCAAGAAGTTTAGTAATTTTGATAATATAATTCGATACTTTAATATCATTACTAAAATTAAAAAAATTAATATTGTAAATTCAAAGATATAACGATTATTCCACTGTAAAGATTTACAGTTTTTTGTTTTCATAGATTTTTTTGAGGACTACTTTGAAATAAAGAAATAGAGGTGGAGATAAAAAAAAAATTGCATCCTAGATGCAACACAATAAAAAAGTTTGTATTGTTTCTCGAGTCAAGAATAACAATGTTCAATAAAATTTCACAGACTAGAGATAAATGTGTCATGGTTCGACAAGTCGGTAGATGGAAGCTTTGGAATATTTTGGCACGTGGCCAAAATAGGGTCAAAGTTGTAAATTGTTCTCCCTCTTTTTCTTCTCTTTTTTTTTTTTTTTTACTCTGCTACAAACCTTTTTCACAATTAATGAGTGTGTCATACAATTAATTTCTCCATCGTGACTTTAATTTCGAATCTCCTGTAAAATAACCTATAACATCAATACCACCACTTTAAAGATGGCGATAAATCTTGGATTTACGCCATCTTCTTTCGAACTAAAAGTTTTGAAACAGTTATAACTTCTTATAACTTTTATCATTCGTTTCTGAAAGTCGGTTGAATCTTTAAAATAATTAAAGAAGTTAAATTTATATTAATTTATATGAATATTAATTAATTCATAGCTGTCAGTTTTATATAGAATATAAAATGCGCATGCTCGAATAGGTGCCATATTGTTTTTAATTATCGCGCGTTTCTTTGAAATTTTCTAAATTTGAAATATTGAATATTTCAGAAGAAACATATCAAAATTGATATGAATAGATAGAAGTATCAGAGAGAAATGATTATTATAGACTGAAAATTTATATAATATATCCTTTTATTCATAAATCTTGAAATAGAAAAAAATTATGTAAAAAACGTTTATTCTATATATTTCGCTTTGATTTTGCAACAATGCTGATTATTATTGTTGATTTAGCTAAGAATTGTTATAAATATCAAGGTTGTTACTGTTTAACATTCATATTCGTAAAAATATTTTATCATTGAACTTTAAACTTTAACATATTGCTAATTTATTTGTCCATGTTTTATTTATTATTATAAAAAAAGATTTTAATTGCTTAACGTGTCTAAAAAAATTCCTTTCCAATTTTTAACTTTAATGCTAAGTTCTAAAAGAAACGAAATGTATGTATGCTTTGCGTATTTTCTTCGGTGTTTTTATTTCTCTAATCTTTCACGTTTTGTGCAAACATTTTCGAAAAGAAGCCAAATATTCTTAGAAAATTCTAAATCTTTGCTTTGTGTTCGAATTCTTATTTGAAGGGATTTTTTTTTCTATCACAGAAATTAGATTTTTCTGGCATTTCCTAAAGATGATTCGAAAGAAATTTTATATTCCTTGCAAATCTTGTATTCCAATCTATAGGGCTTAGAATCTGGAATAGTTGAAATGGCAGGATCGAATTTGTTGGTAAAATCCTCTTTCAACATATTTCGATAAATACTTATATAATATTTGAAAATAAATGTAATAAAGTCCATCCAAATTAATAATTAAAATAAAATAATTATGAAATCAAAGATGTGACAATTTAGATCAGATAACATTATTCGATCTGCATTTCCTAATGCATATTTATTCCATAAAATCCATTGAAAGTACAAAATATAAACTTTAACTTTCCCATTTTTATTACTCGTATTTCCATATTTAAAATAGCCAATTTATAAACATTCCCAAATAAAAATATAAATTACAAACACGAATTGAAAACGATCAATTCCAAAAATTTCTCTACATTTTTTTCCTCAAAAAATTACTCTCCACTATCAATCTTGAGCAACAAAACAATGGCCAACTCTCCTAAACGTTTTAATCTTAATTTCTCATCCATCACCCTTTCTATATCTCCTCTTCCGTCCAGATATATAATAACCTTCCTAACGTTCCAGATCCAATACCGTATCCCATTCTAACGTGGTAAAAAGAAACGGAACTCGTGTCAATCATGGGCGATCTTCTGAAACGAAGAAAAAGGTCGTTAAGGTTGTTCCATCCACCGTTTCCTTTCCATCGTTACGCAATCTCAAGACGAGATCTCGTAGACGAGAGATGCACGGCAGCAATGATCGAGGAACGAAGTGGTGGGACGAGCCACGCGGTCGCTATAGCGCGTAGTCGATGAACAACACCACAAGTCTGATTCCGGTGTGGCTGCTCGCCGGAAGCGGTCACTGTGAATCGGTATACTCCGCTTCGAAATATCCAGTTTCGGATGGAATCTGACTTGACTCGAAGAATCTTGGAATACGACACTACGTCTTTTGAGAACTTGGACAGTCGAAAGACTTCGCTCGGCAAAGACTATCTCTTTGTGCGATTTTTGGATAATTTATAAGGATTCTCTTGGAAGGTATTAAGATCGATAGTGATTTTGAAGAATTATTTTTTTCAAAATTTCTTTCTTTCTTTTTATTTTGGATTAAATTTTGAGGATTTTAGAAGAGGATTTTATGGGATAATTTTGAGAGATAATTTCTTCTCTCGTGAGAACTGTTTGGAAAGTTCTTGGAGGGGGTCTTCGAGAAGATAATTTTCTTGTGAAAGTTCGGAGAGTTTGAAGATTCAGTTGGAAAAGAATCTTTGTTTATGCTATCTTTTGACATTTGGTAAAAGAGCTCTTTCATGATCCAGGACAGTTGGAAGATTTTCTTGGAAAGAAATATTTTTTGCCATGATATTGAAGAATATTCGCCGAAAAGAATCATTTTTCTTAGGATTTTTGAACAGTTGAAAAATTGTCTTGAAACAGTGCTGCTTTGAGTGGATATTGAATGCCGAAAGAAGAAAACAATATTTTAATTTATTTAAGAAGAAAATTTCGTCGAAAAAGAGAAAAGACTGAAATAGTGATTATTTTAAAAAAAATAACAAGTGATTTAATTTTGATTTCATAGCATTCCAAGAACGAGTGATGTTGGTCAGTTTACCGATATCGATTCACATTTATCATACAAACATAATTATCGTGCTGTGATTTAAATCAAAACTTTGATGCATAGTCTCAATTTGTTTTCTTGTTTTCTTTTTTTTTTTTTGTGCTTATTATAAGTTCAAACATGACGAAAGATAAACTTTTGACGAATGATCTTTGATCTATTCTCCTTCAGCGTAATAATATTTTCAAGCCAGATTTCTGTTTACTTTTAAATCAATAAGCGAATTCGTTTAACTATGTACTTTGTGTATTTACATATTTTATAGATAACAATTGCAAAAATTGTCACCAAAATAATTATTGATCAACATTGTTTCATAATTGCGATAAACTTTTAACGTTGGTCAACTTTGAATCTCAACTACGAAGAGTACAATACACGAGAAATTTTATGGAATTATTTCTAGTGTCGGTAAGTATCCATCCTCTTTGAACTTTAACACGATCGCTTAAAAGTCAAATCTAAAAATATACGCGTAAATTATATTCTTTTCACGTTTACTCACACCTTTGAGAATCGCTTCCTCGACGATTTGCAAAATCATTTTCGTTACATATATGAATGTAAATTTGTTTATTTATATGATCGATATAAACGATCGGGATTTTCACGTGATCTCGAGATGTTGAAATTTAATAAACAAGAAATATATCCCGTGTTCGATAATTATAAATATAATAAAGTATAAAATATTCTCGAGATTAGGAAGAGAGAGAGAGAGAGAGAGAAAAAAAGAAATTGTATCGTTTAAAAACAGACGAAAGATAGATGTTAATTTTCAATGATAAAATAAACGGTGCATATATCATTAAATTGATATCGCAATGTTGACGGTTTGTTTAGTTTCCACAGCTGTGTTTAACACATAACCCGAACGTTTGCACACGTGTTGCCGATATTCGCTGCAAACCAATGTAAATTGTAATCGTGCAATCGATGGTCGGGAATGAACAGGGAGGGAAAAATGAATTATATGCCTAATGGAACGAAAACGAGATAATGGGCAATTACAGCGATATGCACGTATAAAAATATATTTATGTAACGTTTTTTTTTTGTATTTTTCCGTTTGAAGGCGATTGAAAGGAAGATTATTGCTGTTCATTAAAAAAATTTCATCATTGAAGGAAATATATTTATTTTCGTAACTGTTGATTAAAATTATTGTATGCATGTAACGTGTAAATATTGTGATAAATACATGGAAAGAGCTCGGAGAGAAGTTGAAAATTGCTGCGCCAATCGAAAATACAGATTCATCTCTTGTTTGTACACGTTCTGTTTAATCTACTTACGTGCTTGTTTATACGTGATTTGTAGAGGTAAATTCGAAATATTATAGGATCAAAAATTAACAAATCGATTAAATAATAAGTTTATTATTAAATTTAATAAATGTTTGTTGATGTTTGAAATTTCAGAATTCTTGAAATTCTCAACCAAGCTTTATAATTTTTAATATTCGAGTTTTTAATCTTCAAGAATATTTGAATATTTCTCGAATTTTTTAAATTCTGAAGCACGAATTTTCAAAATTTTCAAGTTTTTAACAAATTTTGAAAGTCTTTTTTAATTAATGTGTAAAATTAGAACAGATTTACTATTTTAAAATTTCTACAATATTTCTATATTATCATTATTTATAGCACTCCCTATCAGAATTTACACGAACATTTAATGTTAAAGTTCTTTTTCCTCTCGGGTTGTTATTTTATTCGAGTTTCAAAATTCTGAAATTTAGAATTTCAAATTAGAATGATTTACTCATTCTGTATATTATCTCGAAGAAATTTCATCTTGGAGCTAGTCAAATTTCCATCATCTTTAGGTTGAACGATCCGAAAGAATAGAAAACATTTTTGCACAGTAAAATAACACCATCCGTTTATTATCGAATCTTTATTGTTTGGAACTTATTTATGCAACGATTAATTCAGAAAGGAAAAACGAGATATCTTTTCGAGGAATTTTTATTCTTTATTAACCTTTTGATTAAAATCACATAAATAAATCATTTAGTTTTAATAAATACGAATTATAAACTAAAGTTAGAATAATATCAGATTTTATTTGAACAAAATGAAATTATATGTCTGACTTAGATCTATTTAAAATTTTGTAAAAATTTGGATAATTATGTAATTTGATGGTTAAATTCAATTCAATTTCACTTTAATTATTATTTTGCTACAATTTCTCTTTAAATAACTTTGTTTCGTTGCTTAAAAGTAATATTTTTTTCATTTTTAAAACTCTTTTCACGATTCCCTTTTTATATTTTCACCGATTGATTTCTTTTAGTATATAAAATGATTCTATTTAACATAAAATAAGAATGATTATTCAACATATAAATATTGAGTAAAAATTTCAAAGGAAAATTAAAAATTTTCTATTCCATTTAAATTTATTGATATCTAACAATATATACATAGAACGTACAATATGCATTTATTATTTGCATACATGTAAAAGAAATAATATTTTACATTATGTTTTACATTTTACAGAAACATAGATAAAAATGATAAATACCGCAAAATTGCGGATTCGTGTTCCATTGTTGAAAAGATTGGTCGAGGTATTGCGTTACGAATGGAAGAACACGTTCTTCTGGGATGAAATTTCATGCATAATACATGGAAATGGTGAACGATGATATCACTTTAATCGGTATATCGACGAAACGTTATTGAATCTGTTCGATGTCGGGAACGATGCCACGAGGAAAGACAAACGGTGCAACGCGTAACCAATATGTGTCGACCTATCGATGCTAGTTATCGTATTTCGTGATTTATTACAACACTAATAAATCGATTCACAATTCGCGCCATAATTTAATGGCCGCTCGCTAATGAATTTGGATTTCTAGAATTTGAACAAAGTTCAAAGTTGAGCAAATCAAAGTTGAAATGTCGTTCTGAAACTCTAGAATTTTTAAATTCTCGAGCTTTGGGAATTTTAGAATAATAAGAATTATAATATCCAAGTTATATGGAATAGTAAAATTCTCCGAGCTCCAAAATTGTTAATAAGCTTTAAAAATTTGAGAATTCAATTTTAAAATATCGAGATTCCGTAGTTTCAAAATTCAGAATTTAAATCTATACAAAGTATTAGAATTCCAAATCAGTTTTAATTCTAAAGTTTCGAATTCTAGAATCCAGAAAACGTACAACTTCAATGTTCTAGGATTTGAATTGTAAAATATTCCTAAAGTTTCCTAAAGTTTCAATTTTAAAATTCTCAAATTTTATTTCGAATTGTTCCTTCTTCGACTTTTCATTTAATTTGAATATTGGAGAAGATTTTTACAAAATTCCACGTCTCAAAATTTTCGAATCATATAACGCAATTATCGTAATTAATCGATGTGTCTAATAATAAATGTGTCGTCTCTTGGACGATCGATAATTCATTAATGTAAGGTATAATAGAAACAAGGTGCGCGTTACGGTTCTATTATGGATTTTTTCCTCCTATTATGTCTCGTCATTGGAATAAACCGGAACAACTAACGATGCTAATTATCATCGACGTCTCCAACTTTGATGCTTTCGATTCAAATAGATATAAATGACATCATAGACAATTGGTATCATGACATGATTAGACAATTGGTTCAGACTCGATTACAGACTTCATAAAGTTATCTAAACAGAGATCTAAATATTTCAACAATGTTGCTGAAAGGAATACGAAAGAAAATTGAAATGAACTGGGCGATGGAATATTTTACTCGAATTTTAAAGCGAGTTTCACTACTCGTCCTTGATAAGATGCCTCTCGTGAAATTGCGACATTTTATTTCGCTTTATACATCAACTTTCATGACGTAGAAAATTTTCTATTTAATATCTCACGTGATACGTTTCCATAAAAATAAAATTTATTTTCAACAATCCAAGAATTCTTCCTTTGCGAACGTGTTTTCTAGCATTTTCTTTCTACGTTTTCATCATTGTTATTATTATTATTATTATTTCTTTTTTTTTTATGAAATTTATTTTACATGTGTTATTGCTACATTTTTTTATAATCAAATTCTTATAATTATAATCAAAAATATGAATAAAGAAACGAAGGTTAAATAGGGATTTGTTTCGTTCTTCAAATATCACAATGAGTATTATACTTTGGATATTTTTCGTAACTTTTTATACGTTCAAATTTTGCAAATATTCAAATATGTAAATTATGGTTTACATTAAATTCATAAATATTCGTAATTTATTCACATAGTAATTAATTAGTGACAATATTGAATTCTTATGTTGATGTAATACTGATATTCTTTCATAATGAGGTAATTAGATTTTGTATTGAAGTTTAATGAGTTTCAATAATAATTTAATATCAAATATTATTATAATTCATTACATGTAAAGAACATTTCTTATGCGTGAAAGATAACATGATATAATATATAAATATAATTTTAAAGGACTTAAGATTTAATTACATACATAATTATACCATATAATTATATATGTCTCTATATTTTAATCATTTTTTAGGTATAAATCTTCACATATTTTATTATTAAGTATATTTATTCAAGAATATATAAACTTATTAAAAAAAATATATTACATCATAAGATCACCTGTATATCATAAAGAATTTCAGATAGAACATTATTCTTTATGATAAGCTCTCTTTGCATGAATGACAAGATATATTTTCAATCGCTGATATTAAATAAATTTAAACAAAATATAATTATGAGGAATATTTTATACAAATTAAGATTTTTACACGAAGATATCGAATGATCTTTAATTTAATTTCCACGAAACTCAAGCAGTAAACATCGTAACACAAAAATAGTTACAACTTATATGTAAAACACGCGGACCGGATATCGTCTCGAGTGGATCCGCGTAATGATTCTAAATCTGGGTTTCGAGTTGAGCGAACGATAAGTGCATAATGAATCGACTTAATGCGTACGATCACTTATAGTGGAAAGTTTATAGATATTCGCCTGGAACAGATATAATATAGATATAATAACCTTTTTCTAATCCTTCAACAGATCGAATTATTTTTTGACACTTCTAGAAGTGAATGAAACGTCTTTCATAATTTTTTAAGATTCCCTTTCTAATTTCCCATTGAAAGAAAATTTCTTTAATAAATAAAAAATTGAAAGGCATTGATCTCAATTTCAACTAATTCTTTTCAATAATAGAATAATTTCAAGAGAAATTTCAAAGGTTAAAATCACTCACTCACGTGACGATATTAACATATCGACGATAAACGAAGCTCGTTCGGTAATAATAAGAAGCTCGATCATCCGAAGGAAGAATAGCAACGTTACCGACACGGAAACTCGCGCAACGTGATAAAGAATAATGTTTACAGCGAGTCAGTTACGGAAGTTGGTGTGTAACTTAACGCTCCAAGGGATTCCGCCGTTTAGAACGGTCCAAATAGTTGGAACAGCTGCACACACTTCCACGAGTGGCCGTATATCAAGTTCTTAACAATGGGAGGACATGAATTCTCCGGGAGGGGATGGATAATGGGCTCGGTTGGGCGCGAATTTCCACGATGCGCGATTTTCCAAGGTTGCCATTTACTAAACTGTGACCGATGCCAATTAGTCCTCTTACCATTCAGGCTTAATGCCTACATGGAGGTTAAGTTTGGCCAACGTGGTTTTCGAGTTTGATTTGCTTTTCCAGTGTTGTATTTTGTACCAGGGATCTGTATTTACGCGAATATATTCGTCTCTCGTTCGCTGTTAATCATGCCATTGAAATAATATCGAAATTACAACATTGGTTATTTTCTTTTTGCAAATCTATGATTGTTCGTGTGAAATTCGTTATACAGTTTGATTAGACTCTAGATATTATTTCTTATATGAGGGAACTATTTGTTTAATTATCTATGAAACATATCGATCGTCTTTAAGGATCGAGTGTCTGGAGAGTGTTTCATGTGAAATTTCGAAGCAAAGACTACTTTCGTATCGAAAATCAAGCTAATTTCTTGTAAATATAAATCGTAATATATAATATAAATAGAAAGAGAAGAAGAATTATTGAAATAGAATTAGAGAAATGGAAAATGCACGCCTCTTCAAATATGAATTACAAGATGTAGAAAACAAATATTTTGAAGACAATCACGAAGAATTGTAATCTAATTTAAAAACGAAGACGATTAACATTTAGATGTAAAGAGTATATTAATTTACATTTGTTCAATATATAAATTTTACATTTAACATCCAATCCTTGTAAATTTCGTGTCAATAGAAACTATCAATAGAATTTTTTGACTCTTTATATATCAGTGATATAAATTATGGAACAAGCTTAAACGGCATCAAGATCAATATCTTTAACCGGTCCTTTAGATACAAAATAAAACTTTAAATGGTACTTGACTATACCGGTTAGCGGCCGTTTGTCAAGCGTAAATGTGGTTTCTCTGGAATCAATTTTCCAATCAGCGTTCTCAGACGTTAAGATTTATGCGTCTCCATAAAACGCGCTTCCCATAGGGGCCGCTTGCGTCAGTGTCTGTTGCGATGTAGAAACTCGATGCTAACGGCCTCGTGTTGAAAATTTACGAGAGTGACATGTCGCGAAACGACATGTTGCCTGTCCCTAGAGTTCTACAGAATTTTCTTTTTTACAGGTCTAATGATAATTTTTATTCGCGTAAAAATCCATAGAAGAGTTCGTTTTCGAAACGATGATCCATTAAATCAATTGCGATTATTTCCATATCTTAATCCGTCGATTTTAAACGTCTTTTTTTAAATTAATATTCATTTAAAATTTTCGTTATTTAAATTTGTTACGTATTATGTTTTTATTGTTTATTATTTGTTAATTGACGATTGCATTATTTCGACGTTAGCCAATCCAACTCGTATCAAGGTTATCAATGACGTAACGTTACCAAAATGTGTCTGATCGAGGATTAGTTGATATTCTCCAATGACACGAAAGACGCGCTTTCCTTTGCGAAGATAAACCGATATCTCGTATGATTACGTTACAATTACGCAGGTTATATACCATTTACTTTTATAATTATAATCGTAAAATCCAGTTTTATAAATTATTTCATTTTTCGATAGAATATTGTTTAAAATTATTTAAAAATTAAATTTCGATCGTACAAAATCATTCTCTTTCCTTTCGGATAAAAGAAAATAATTGAAATGATAATTACAATTAATAAGTATTAATTTATTATGATTCATTTTATTTGAATCCAAAACAAGTGATTATTTGAATCCAAATTTCAGTCACGCAGAATAATATTCTTTCTTTCCAGAAGTAATTATGCAAAGTAGTTCCCCGTTCTTCTTTAAAAAATAAAGAGATTTCAACTTGAATTTTAGTCACGTAAAAGATTTTCTTTTAAAACAAGATTGTTTAAGCCAACTTTTAATCACAACATACAATTTCTCTTTTTCAAAAGAATAATGTTATTCTAACGTAAATCTACCTTTCAAAAAAATGGCATACAAACGATTTCTCTTCTTTTTAAAATAAAAAAAAAAAAAAAGAGAGATTACTAAAAGCCATTCTTTAATAAAATAATTTCCTCTTTTCTAAAGAAGAAAATTCATTGTTAATCCAGATTTTAATTATACAAATAATTTTCCTTTTGGAAACAAGATTATTTAAAATTTACTTTTTAAATTTTAAAATTTTCCCTTCTCAAAAGAGTTATTAATTCAAATTTTAATTATATCAAAGATCGTTAAATTTAAATTCAATGTGAAATGATACAAATGGACGAAAACTCGTATCTCTGAAAACTAGTCTCCATTTCCATAGCTATCACCCTTATATTGTGCAATTCCTCGCATAGTTTTATCGCGCTAGGAAAGTGCGAAAGTTGACTCAATTAGCGCATCTTTCGACGTTGTTGGCTCACATTATATTCGCGCAAAATGAATATCAAGGAAACGGAACATTGGAAGAATTATGCAAATACTTTTCCACGTTCGAGCGAAGATCGATCCGTGACCATGCTTGCGAATGTTGGAATTTCCATATGTTAGTGGGCGTTTTAACGTATTGAAGGAAAAAAGGGAAATATCACATTGTTGAAATGTTTTGGAAAACGTCGTTCCTTTCGTTTCAACAATTTTGTACGTATAAACAAAGCTCTATTGGATTCGATTCGGTAAACAAAATCAGAGATTCCTTATTGTTTATTTAGAAAACATTTTATAGGATTCGAAAAATGTATGGAATCGATTTATAGAATATTATATGAAAAATAGACTTATCAATATCGAATATAATCAATTCAATTTTATTTTTTTATCAGCAAAAAGACTTGCATAGAACAAAGCATCCATCAAAAATCGTTTAATAAAATTTTATAAGTTTTCAGATATAGAATCTCTTTTCTTAATTTTCATTTCTCATTTATTTAACATATCAATTACTGCAATAAATAATAAAATAATAAAATTTCCTGATTCCTCAAATATCTCTTGATAGATATTGAAAAGATCATTTTACTTAACACATCTATTATTAACGTAAAATTTAACCCGATTAAATTCCCTGTAAACTGATTTCGTATGCGCAACGATCCAACGATGCTCGAGATATCAAACTCTCAAGAACAATTTAGCCTCTTCGTGTTCCCTCTCGAAACGATCAAGTTTTCTCGATCGCGACATCGCGTCACCACCCACGGCCACGGATGGTTAATTAAACGGTGACATTTTCCAGGCGAAGGCCTCGACCAAAGCCATTCTTTTCAATCTGAATAGCGACGTGCTTACGCGAACCCACGCGTGCAACGATATCGTGCCTGCCGCCTTGTTTGCCTCGTTTATCTGCGCGCGTCAAATGGGAAGAGGTCAGCCTCGAACGTCATTACATTAACACCGATACCAATTATCGTATCATTACGAATTATCATTACGAGTTTTGTGTATCTGTATGGTAGCGGAGAGGGAAGAGATCGTTCTGTTGGGTTATGAAAATTTCGCGATCTGCGATTGGGCCTTTTTCTCTTCCTCTTCCTCTTCTTCTTGAGAAGAGGTTTTTGAGAAGATTCGTCGTGAAATTTTATGTGTACGTAAGAAAAGATAAGCTGAAGATAGAGAATAAAACGGAGGATAGATAATTGGGGATGTGACTTTCGAGTAAAAAACTTGTTGCTACTTGTGTGATTCGAGACTCTCGAAATTCAGATAAAGAATAAAGAATTCGTGACTTGAGAGGATACGAATTCATTTTTACTTGATAGCAATAATCTTTTTCAACTCGTTTTAATTTGCCAAAATTTAAATTTAAATTAAAATCACAATTTCCCTTTTCGTTTATAAATGAAACAATGAATGATCGTAATAATTTTAATTAAGATAGTTTTAAAGCACGATTTATAATTTTAAATACAGATCAAATTGCAGAGGAAGAATCTTAATGAAAGTCACATTTTCTCATATTTTTTGCCAGGGCACATCGATCATTTTTAACGATCCACTCGACACGCCTTGCCGCCTCCCACTTCGAGGTTGTTAAGATTCCATTACCCCGAAAAGAATTAGGACAAACAAGATCAACGATTAACAATTAACGATTACGATTCACAATTGCCTCAATCTTTATATCAAAAATTTTCCACGCTATAATTTAATTTCTCATTTTGATATATATTTTCAATTTTATTACGCGAATGTAGAGTAATCCGGATACTTAAATATTGACACAACAGTATAAAGCAGCTACTAGTATGTATTTATTCGCTCGATTAAATCAATTTATCCTTTTTAATCGACTATCGAAGATAAATTTCATTAAGCGGATTCTTTCTTCTCTTTTTTTATTGCAATTCGATCAGAAACTTTAATTTTTAATATAACTTTGCAGAGAATTCTCGAGTCGATCGTATTTCGCCGTGGGTCTGCACCAGATTCGCGAATTCCTCCCACCTCGAATTTCCTGAAGGTCTCGTAAACTATCGAGGAATCGATCCAATTTCAAAAAGGCCGCCGCGAGACGCTCCTGTTTCGAGGCCTCTCCTCTTTCAATCTCGTTTCATTCATCTCCTTAACAGACGCTGGAAATAGAGGAAGATTTAGAGCAGAAACGTTAATTGTCAGATCGTTTTCCATGAGTGATACATGGAGGAACTCGTTAGAGTTAATTGGCATCGACTCATCAATAATTATTTAGCGAATTATTTTTTAAATGAAGAGGAACACGTTTCGATTTATGTAAATACCATTTATCGTGCGTAGATATACACAGATACAAATAGATATACACAGATTCTTCATCGAATCTGCATTCCACGCGAAATTTTCTTATATTATTACGTTATAAAATTTACCACGTGCAAAGTATCACCAAATTCATATTTCTGTAGATCCGTAATCTATTATATTGCAAATTGTGAAACGGGAAAAGAAAGGTTATCGCACGATTACCGACGAGAGAATGCGTGAGCCGTTTAAAATCCTACCTTGCGCGATCATAAATCGCAAATATTATTATTTTAAATAAAATTATTCGAGCATATATACACAGGATGTTGATATATTCGTGGATAAAAAGAAAGCACATATTTAAACAATTAATGTACAAAAATTGAATCTTATTAAGCTACGTAATTTTGGTTCACGCGATCGTTGGCGAAGAAAATTTATTTTTTACCTCTGCATTTTATATTTGACATTTACACGCTTCGACTTGGCCAAATTTAAATTATAATTAACAACGATGAAGTCTAAATACTATCTGATCACCGCGTTATAAACCCACCTCGTTAACCCCTCGAGCACGGATCTTCCATTATCTCGTCATTAATCGGGGGGAGAAAACGTATCAACTCCCACGAATCCTCAAGTGGGCGTTGGTAAGCATATTACTATTGCACCCCCACGTAATTCCGAATTTGTCTATTCGTCGGTTATTTGGTTAGAAAATTAACGCCCCGTTTAATAAAACACAGTGTATCAACGAACAGAAAAAACACCGTATTTTTTCTTAATTTTCCTTACTTCAAATTTCGTAAATCTTATTACTATTAATTAAGTAACAAATGATCGAATTTATTTTATTTCGGCTCTTGAATTATTACGCGTAGAAGAAACATTAAGAAGAATTAATTACTTCATTTATCTATTATCATTTTATGTTTAACACCTAAATTTTAATCGCTCGTAGCTAATAAATAAATAAATCTCATCATATTTTTGTATTTTTCTTAGCTTCTTTATATACGTGTATTTATTCCTGATACATATACACGAGATTAAACCGCTTAAAGAGTTAAGAAAAAACAAGAAAATCGTGTTTATAATAAAAAAAATACATATATATGCTTCGTCAAGTTGATATTTACGTAAAACGAACACGTAATGGAAAAAAGGTGTGTGAATCACGACTCGTTATGTCTGATTTATGAATTCTACTCATGCGCTGATAAAAAGGAAAAAATTTAATTATTAGTCTCATGAAACGAAAAATAAAAAATAATAATCATTACAGCGATTCCCTTGTGGGTTTAAGAATAATTTGTCGAAATGGTGACATCTCGATTTTTCTGTTCGTGGAACTGATTTTTATCTCGATCGTTTTATCGTTTACCTTACTGGTCTTACTGGAGAAAACGACATGTGCATTCCATGTTAGAATGGCGCGATACTTAAGTTGCAGTTGATCAAACCTTTTTTTGCTTCTCAATCACGATCTCGTATGGCAATGATAGATGGAATAAATTTTCATCCGATTGAAGGAAAAACGTTTTATTCGTTTTCTAAATTCGTTTATTGATTCAATTTTAATATTCGTTCACTTGTTCGTTATTTATTCATCACTTCATTTTATCACATTCTATTTATTTAGTCCTATCTTTGTATAATTATTCACGAATTATTTGAGAAAGAAACTTTATTATCATATTACATAATGAATAAGTACTGAAACGACTTTGATATTAAAGTTAAAACTAATTTAAATTAACTAAAGATAAAATTAAATTTCATCATGAAAAATGACTTTCCACAAAACGGAATTCCAAGCTTAAGTACTTTATAATGAAAGTTATGCGAAGCGAGGTTCCTAAGGCTTTCAAAAGCTTTCATCAAATATTACAGAAACGCCATCTGTTCAATATGTGGCAGTGTTCAATAGATGGTGCCTAAAATGGTTCTCGTTATGAAAGGAGTAACACATTCCTTTCATTCATCTCGAATCCATCATTCAGCCTTTCATATCGCCAAAATGAATCCTGTTTCTATGCTTATAATGGCACAAAACGATGAAGCATCTTGCTCGAAATTACGAGTAACACCTATGAACCAAAAACTTGGATAATAAAACGAGATCGTATAGATTCCTCGAATAACGTATAATATTTGTTTGTACAATTTGAAATCGAAAACGTAAACCGAAATCGATTGGATTTTCGAATAATCCTCTCTAATCTGTGTATCTAAACAACAAATTGGTAACCAGATGTTACGAGTAATACGGTTAATCCGATAAGTACGAATTATAAACAAAAGATAGAAATTTTAAGATCCTAATTATGGAATTATTAGTCGCATCAGTTTCAGTTCGCAATAATCCACGTAATATATATATAATTGCCTATAACATATATTTGAAATAAAGCTTCTCGGTATTAAAATCGGGTTTTTGGGCAAAAGAAAGTCCAGAATTTGTATCCATAATTGCATAAAATAATTTAATGGAACCGAAATTAACATAAGACGTAAAATAGAATACATGATTAAAATTGCTTATAAAATCTTATGTGATAAGAAAATTAACAGAAATTTCGTAGATTGATTTATTATTAGCTATAATTAACTGTTATCTTGTTTGCAACTCGTTCTAATAAGGATTAACTAACTTTCTAACCTCACATTCTTTTATATTTATCTTCTCGTAATTTATAATAATCTTTCTTAATTGTAATTCGATTAAATAAAGAGTTACACTATCTCTATAATTTTTCATACATTCAAAGATAATAGACAGCAATTACTGTCAAATAAATATAATGTGATCCTTATATTTTATCGTGATCGATGATTCGTCGATGACGATATACGTTAGTTGGATTGATTGGCTCACGTTGGAAAATTGACCCAATTGGTCGAAAACGTGTAGAGATAGATTGGCTGGCAACTGAAATCTCAATTGACCGCGGAAAAGTGGCCGAAAACTAATAGCCACCGAGTTCAAAGCGGTGTTCCAATTGGGAGGAAGGTATATGACGAGCTAGAAAGCTGATATACGATAGTATAACCGTGGCGCACGCCCTCTGTGAATGCAGATCGCGTCTTCGTATTCATTTCGCCCCAGTTCGAAACGAACAATTGATCCACGGCGCGTTATTTCCAAGTCAGATCGGTCTTTTACTCGTTCCCGTTGAAAAATTCAGATTTTTTTCCAATTTGATTGCATCTCGAGAGTACACTTAATGTCTATCCATTCTGAGAATTACTTTATTGCCGATATACGCGGTGAAGAAAGTTTTCTTCGAAATAAATCTTAAAGAGTTCAATGTCTACAATTGTTTAAAAATAATTTAAAAATCGTGCTTGAATCATTAGAATTAATTGTAAAGGTTAGATTAAAATCTTTCAATTTCGATTTTAATTATTTAATTTTAATTATGTGTCGAAAAGAATAAAATTTTGCAAAGTATTTTTCTAAACAGGAAAATATGATTGGAAAACACAAAAGAAATATAAGAAGAACGGTTCATTTACGATATAGCCAGGATCCATGGATCGATGAAGGAGTTTCAATAATAATACGAAAGTTTTAGCCACCAGAGAGCGCCAAGTTCATTAAATCTTCAACCCACTTATATGTCTTAGAGGATCGTTGATTTGCAATTGAGATCGAGTCGGTTAAAACGACGAAAATATGAAATTTAAATGACGACAGTCTAACTTCTTGGAGAAGCACGACGAGGATGAAGAATATTTTCTTTGTCGAAATGAGTTAATGTAGTCTTAAAGACACGTGAGGGCGCCACGTTCCTTGATGAATAATTATTGGCGATTTTTCAACGTCTTTTTATGTAGCTCGTAACATTTGTCTCTTTGTCAAAAAGAATTCGTAATAATTTGTAATCTTCACTTGTCGCATTAATCGAATATCTTATTTCGATGAACTAGTGTAAAAGCAGCTACATAAGAACGTATGATTTTTATTTGTTAGGTATTTTACTTTAAGTTTCAACAAAATTTAAACCTGATTAATAGTCCTGCACAAAACTCCACGTATTAATTTTGAAATACTTCCATCTGTAATACTTAAGAAATAATTCCAATATTATTTCAAATTCAATTCAACTTTTCAACGATTCTTTCAAGTAGTGGCCATCAAAATTAAAAAAAAATTCATTCATTTTTACTTTATTCTTTTAATCAGAGAAAAATTGAAGATACTTTTTTCTTTGTATGTATCCTATTGTAATTTCTTGCAAATCAACTGCTATTTAAAAAAAAAAAAGCGACGAAACGATGAATAGTTATAGCGAGTTCATTTCGTGGAATTCGTCAGGATGTTGAGGGAACTAAACGAGGACGTCGAGCACGAAATAGCGATTAAATGTCAAATGCAGATCAGATTGTTGTTGTGTTAGTGGACTTTCGGACGGAACACTTGAAAAAGTTGTCCGGCTTGTTTTCGAGGAAAATCCAATTCACCTCGTCTCCATCCCCCTTAACAATTCCATCAGTAATCGATTCCGATGAAACACGTTTCTTTCACTTCTTCGTTTCGTAAAACAAACAGGAGAAAGAGAGAGAAAGAGATGATCGAATCGACAAATATCGTTTGTACAAGTTTGGAGTCATTAATATATATAATAATAGAATTCAACATTTATGTAAACGAAACTTAGGTTATTTAGTTAAAATCTTATGGTCTGAAGTTATTCCATTTATAAGAATATCTTTATAATGAAGTTCCACAGAACAAGTTGGAACAAGTTGTATGTTTCAAATGATTAAAAAAAAGATATTGTAAACAGTATAATCTGAATATAATTTTACGCGTTAGTTTTATAATTTTGACAGAAGTAATTTCTTAATCTTTACAAAAAATGTTAACACATTTTCTTATAAATCTATTGATTTGAAAGTTAATTGTATATAATAAAAAATTGCTTTTTAAAATTTGTATCCATAAAATATATATGAATACATTAAGAAACATTGAAAACATTTTATATGACGAATTTCCAAATACTGATAGAATTAATTCGAAAAATATATAGTCCAAACGAATACTAACAACAAATTCTAAAATTAACTAATCTTAATGATATACAAATTTTTACCAAGAAACGAAAATATTAATAATTTAATAAATAAAATAATGAAATTGTAAGTACAAGGACTAAAGTATTGAAACAAAAGAAGAAAGAAAAGAAAATGGAAATGAATCCCCTCTCTATAAATTTCTAATTTCAATTTTTCCTTTATTTTCAGACACACCGCGATCGACGAAGAGTCTCCAGGTTCCATCCCAAAGTCGTTGACAATCGCCGCGCCAACTTCGAGGGACGCTACCCTGGACATTCCTCTGGACAGAGAAAATCTCGTTTTCCCATTGCCTTCCAGCGCCTCCGCCGACCAACACCCTTCCGTTCGAAGATTCGAAGCAAAACCAATTCTGTCGTCCAAGGAATCATCCGTCAAGTTGCAACACCCATCGACGAAACGAGAATCCCTCAACATTTTCAACAAATCCTTCCGTTCTCCGGAACAACAGCAAACCAAACTTCCGATATCAAAGAAATCACCAGACATAGACAAGGACCAAACGAGAGAGAGATTCGCCGATTTGGAAGGGAAAGTGACCATCAAGTTACCATCTGACGAATTGACCACGCTTGGATCACGCAAAGATCACGAGGATTCCAGCAGGATTCCATCCAGTCCAGAGGACATTTCTGATCGAGAGATCATCGAGGTGAGAAAGGACAGTGCCTTGTTTCTGGAGGAACCCGAGGGGTTGCCCACTCTTCGAGAAATTTTGAAATCGAAGGCTCCAAGAGTGGTCAGGCCTAGGAGAGAGAGCAGTGGATACGCGAGTAATTTGGGGACGTTCGACGAGGACAGGAGGAATTCGTCGACTGTGGACGTGTTGCAAGATTTCTCCTCCCTCAAGGAGAGGCGCAGATCCTCTACGACTAAACGGTTAAATTCGAGAGTGATATTGGGGAGAGCTGAAGAAAGCTTGACAGAGGACGTCGAGGTTGGAAGCATGCCTACCACAGAGGTGCACAGAAAGGTGTCCGGAGCTGGACTCGAGATGCCTAATATAGAGGAAGTTAAGGAGATTCTCAGAGATGAAGCTCCTTCTAGGCAGGAGAGTCTGGATAATTTGTGTGGATTGACAAAACCTATCAATTCTGGTAAGTTATATGATGAATAATTAGTATTATTATTGATTGAATAGTAGATCCATTTTTTTTTAAATTATGAAAATTTATACTAGTTAAATAAATCTCAAAATTAATGAAGTACGATCTTCTTGTATTCTAAATATGTAATGTAGAAATCATAAAGATTAATAAGATTCTACTAATTCATTATTATGATGCAAGAAAAATTATCTCAATTTATTTTTAACTCGTGATATATAGCGTTGATAATAAGATACATCTACTGAATTTAAAATTTAAAACATTCGAAAGAATTTCATTCAATATATTTAATACAACTAAATTTAAAGATTCAGTCCTATAATTTCATTAAATAAAGAGATAATTCTTCTGCAATGTGATATAATTAAATGACATTCACGTCACACGTATAATAATTCATTCCAACAGAAGAGTTCTCCACGCATTGTCGTCTAAGCGATTTACCAGATCGAGGCGGCTCTCCAAAAGACAGATCAGAAGTACCATCCACTATTAAATGCCAAGAATCATCGACTATCTTCGATTCTATAAACCGCTTTTCGATATCTCCAACTTCGAGGAGTCAAACTCCATTTATTCTTTGCACCACGCCAACCATGTTCCACGATTCTCGAAGTACCGATAAACACACAACGCCACTCGACCAATCGAAAGATATCAATTCTGACAGAATCAGAACTGTCGTGTCAAAAATTAACGAAGCGTCACCATTGGAGAAAATCTCTGTGATTCAGAAGAAGGAAGAAACTGCGATGAAGCAATCTGTCGGAGAAAATATTGTTCCACGACCGATCAAGATGTACCAATTACTGTCCACCCAGTCTGAAGACAGAGGGGAGGGCGAGCTGCAGTTGGACAGAAGGATATTTCAAATTTCTAAACAAGATGACACGACTGCGGTGATATCTTCGACGAAACATCCCTTGAACAAGTCTTCGAGCGTTTTCACGCTGAAGAGCAGCGCTTCTGGGGACATCCAGACGTTGACGTGTGGTGAAACTGCGGACGATTCGAACGTTAGAAAAGCGATTTCACCTGGAGAGGTGGGGACGAGTCAGAGTTTTCTTGGAGATGCCTCGAGTGTCTCTGTGAGACCTATTTATCCTTATTGTCCTTATTCTCCGTATGGAAGTCCTCAGGGATCTCCCAGAAACAGGAGGAGGCCTTTGAGGGAGAGCAGGAGAGTTTCCATTGACAACAAACAGGGGGCTCTTCAACTGAATCAATATAAATTGTTGGACAACATTGGTCAAGTAAGTTTAAATTGTTCTCTATTAATATCTAGTAATACATATAGTTAACTCTTGTTTCGTATCAAAATTATATTAAATGAAACTTATAAAGAAATGTCAATAAATACTAAATTATACTAAATTAATTTTGTCTGCGTTTATTAGAGGCTTTATCATTTTGCATTGTGTTCTATCGAAATCGTGTTTTCAGAGGAAAGTTATTATTGAAAAGTTTAATAATAGTATAATATAATTATAATAATATAATTGTATTAACATTATAATATCATTATAATACAATTATATCATCATTATATGATAATACAACTATATTGGTACTATATTATATTTATATCAGTGATATTTATTATCATAATAAATTAATTCCCTCTTTTAGACAGATTTTATCTCATGAAAAATTTACGTATCGCTCGTAACGCGACCTACATAAACGCGAATGCAGCAAACTAATGCAACCATAAATGAAATATTCCCTGCTGGAAGATAAAGAATAATTTTTTTCTTGCATAAAAAATATTCTATTAAATTATTTTCACTCGTTACGAGAAATTTTAACGCCAATTTCGAAATGTAACGATTCGTTCTAATCGCGTTTAATTGATCAGCATTGGAAATTATACCATCGATACGTAGAAAATCTCGCATTAACGTATCATTCCTGTTAAAACAGATTAAATATCCTCGTCGATTTTATGAAGTTATTTTTAAAACGATTCGTTATTTTCGAACTCATTTGCATATTCTATCTATTGCATATTTATATCTTTTCATATCGCACATTTCATATTTCACTTTATATTGAAACAATGAAAAATAACACTTAATAATCTACGGAACGGTATTTTCATTTATTCCTTATCATTGCTAACCACAATGAGACTTATTTCTCTCCTTTTCTTTCTTTTTCTTTTTTTTTCCAGTTTTCTACTTTTTCTTTGCTTCAACATCGTCGAATAAATTGTTCCAATTTCGTAAATTACCCATTCACCTAGAAACCTTCTCCACCTAGAAGGAAATTCTTTCCCTGGTTAAGAAATAGCCGACGAAGGAATTTTATTCGAGAACACGAATTTTTATTTGAAAATTTGTTACAGTTTGTTAATAGGAATTCCCTAAATTATTCAATTATTTTATATTCGTTTTGACACGCGAAATAATCAATTATCGTATTAACAAATTTATCCTCGACAGAAATTCTCTCGTCCTCCACATCTTTTACGAGAAAATGAGAAACATTTATTAAAATATGGAAACATTTCAACAAATATGAAAAAATTTTACGGTTGTTTCTTAAATAAAAATTATGATATTCTGTTGTTTTTTTAAAAGTTTAACGTCAAAAGAGTTTTCTTGAAATTGCATTTTCGATGTTTCTCATTCTTAAAACGTATCTTTCTTTGTATCTACTCGTTAGATGTAATTCTCGTTTTTGTTGATTGAATGCAATTCCAATCACAAAAATAAAAGAATAAGATGTAACTTGGAAAGTTTGAAAATTTCGTTCTTCGCTATTTGATAAAGCAAAATTCTAGAAATCACTTGAATTCCGAGGAAAAAGATAAAAATGAAGAAACTATTTCAACGTGAAGAAATATCGTTTGCCACTTTTAAATTGAACATCGGCATCGATTCGAACTTTTTCTCGGTCACTGTTTGATCTTTTCGAAATATATAGGTCGAGATTAAGTTTCTATCAATTCTCAAGGAGTCAAAAACTAAATTCTTCTATTTGAAATTTATTGTATTTGAAAAGGAAGTTATTTCTGAATTTGCACGATAAAATTTTGATATATATATATTCTATTATTCATAATATTGATTGTGTAATAGTAATATCTGCAAAAAATAGTTGTTATATAGTAGTAGCAGTAATAATAACAGTGACAATGATAATAATAATAATATTGGTTATATAATAGTAGAAATAATAAAATTTAAGATTAATTTCAATCTACTGTTTCACAATCAATCAGTGATTAATAAATTCATTTGGTGAAATTTAAAAGAGTTTTGAATTATATATATTTCTACTTAAAAGTCATATGTGAAATATAATTTAGAATAAATGTTAATGCTATAAAATGTATTAAAAATGTTAATATTTAAATAATATTTAAATTACTTTCAAAGAATGGAAGTGATTATTGGAGCACAAAATGAAGAATTTTTAATTGAAGATTGACAATGGAATTTAATCGTTGATTAATTCGCGAAAAATCATAAGTGTTATATAATTTCAAGTAATGTCGATTATTGTCAATTACGAATATAATAATCATAAGTAATAAATATTAATATAAGTAAGTATTTATAACATACAACGATCAACAAAAGTTTGGAAAAACAACAATTATCATTACTATGAATGTTGAATTAATTTTTCAGAAAATTTAATATTGTGAATTAGATTAAAAAAATATATAGAGAATTAAGAAATGTATTATACCGTGTGTATTTTTTGAACGTGAATTTTCTCGAAATAAACAAAACGAAAATAATACCAAATAAAAAAAGGAGAATTAATGCAAAGAAAAGAAAAACTCCAGGGAACATCGAAGTATCGTGAATTTTAACTTTAACGAATTAGCATTGTTTCATAGAAACGTTCCTTTTCCATTTCTCTTTAGAACATCACATTTTAAAAAAACGTAGATGAAGAAATATTTTCAATAACTACCTGTCGATCAACCGAGCAATTTCTTCAATTTTCTCTTTGGAGAAAAATAAAGTTTCGAAACGAAGAAAGTTGTATGAAATAATAAAACTGCATGAAAGTAAAAAACAAAAAGAAAATCGGTTGAAAATTAAAATTCTTTGATCTCTCGTTTTATTTTAACAGACTCGAAAGACTTTTATCATTCTCGTTTTACAGGGTTCCTACGGGATTGTGAAACTAGTTTACAACGAAGAAGACGAGACCCAATACGCGATGAAGATCCTGAGCAAGAAGAAGCTGATGAAGAAGGCAGGAATATTCGGTAGGATGGCTCCGGGGAGAAAGGGCGCGGCCAACCCTTTGGCCAAAGTTTACAGGGAGATCGCGTTGTTGAAGAAATTGGATCACCCAAACGTGGTGAAATTGGTCGAGGTTCTCGACGACCCGGACGAGGATAATCTTTACCTTGTTTTCGAATTGGTCCAGAGGGGAGAGATCCTTCAGGTGCCCACCGACAAACCTCTTGACGAGGAAACTGCCAGGAAGAATTTTCGTGATGTTGTAATGGGGGTGGAATATCGTGAGTATTCCATATATATATCTGCATACAGATTGTTGCAAATAAAACGTGAATACTTGTCCTTTAAATTTATTTCAACAACTTTCTAATATCAATAATAACAAAATTCGCATTTATATTCACATTTGATACTAATAAATTATAATATTTTAATACATCACGATAAATTCGTGAGAATATCAGATGATACTATTATTATCCCAATTATAATATTAATTTTACCGCATAATACTCATCGCCTGATTAAAATCTTGATCGGCTCCGGTCCAGAAAAACTTCGTATTCGTCTAATTCGTCGAATTTGAATTTGTTTCAGTGCACTATCAGAGGATAGTCCACCGCGACATAAAACCTAGCAACCTGTTGGTAGACAGCGACGGTCGGATCAAGATCGCTGATTTAGGCGTCAGTGCAGAGCTGAGGGCATCCGGAGAGTTATTATCCGGGCCAGCCGGAACACCGGCGTTCGCAGCACCCGAAACAACCACGCCTGGCGCCCATTATTCCGGGACGGTAAGTATCCTATCGGGGCTATCGTTTGATCGATTTTCAATTTTGCCCGGTATTTATAGGTGGCGAAGAATTATTACGCCGCCAATCCTTGGCCAACGCTTTGCTACTCTCGAGTTTCGCCAATTTTCGATCGTAACCGAAGGTTACCATTCGATGATAATATCGCTCGAGAGTTGAAGATCATTTAAACGCGATGGATCTTTATTTCTCGTTTTTCATTGAACAACCAATTGTGAAATTCAAGTGGCATTACGTTATGGCGTAGGTTTTGATAAAATGAAATGGAATGGAGTTTTTTTTTTATCTTCTTCGTCTTTATGGTATTATATTTTTATAGAAAATATTGTAATAATAGAAGTTATACTAACAAAATGTAATGTAATGCCATGTATAATGATACGCAGGTACTTTTTATAGCGAATGTTAAAAATATAATTTCTGTTTGGTTTTGATATTCAAAAATATATTCTATTAAAATAAAAACTATTATTTGGAAATTTCACAAGAAAGTGATTATTCATCTATTTTGCTTACATGCTTCTTGGAATTATGATCGTGATTTGAATGTTTCAAAATTTTTTCAACAATTATATATTGTTATTCTAATAATATAATTATACTATACATATAGAGTTACAAGCTTTTTCTAGAAAAAATTCTTGTTTCTGGTTATTTTTTATTTTTATTTAAGGCCAATTTAAGATCTTTCCAGAATTAAAACAAAAAGAAATAGCTAACTTTAACCCAATTATCCAAGTGGAAAATGTTTCTTTGTATTGCAAGTTCTCTTGCATATTTCACAAGCCATTAAGAAATCGATGTCGAGCAACGCAATCCGAGTTTTCTGATTGTGTTTCGCTCTTTCTATGTACATAATTACATTACACGTATCCTGAAACTTTTTGATAACAAAGTTAAGTCGTACCGTCATTTCACTATTTTATTTAGATCGACCGTGACACGCTTGACTTGTAAATAATTTGCGAAATCAAATTTAAGTTTCTTTCCTTTGCTGAATTTATATTGTCCTTCACTTGTTACATCTGATTAAAAAATTTTATTGAATCCAATAAAATTATCGAGAGTAGGTAAATATGATTTAGATCGATTATCTGACAAAGTTGCGAATTTGTATGATCAGTTAGAGAGAAAAATTGTTACTTAATCTTCTGAATCTTGTTCAATATATCTTAAAGGTTATAAGTTGAAAAGTGACAAGGAATTTGTTGTTTTATTGAATATATATTTTATAAAGAAAAAAATTATTAAGCAATTTGTTAGATAAATTTATTTTTCATCTTAATTGACATAATATATTATTATGTATATAAGTTTTAAAATATTTTATCGCAAGATAAATATTCATATTAACATTATTAAAAATAACATAAATATAAAAAAAATTAATAACTTCCATTTAAAAATTGTTCTTTTAAAAAATTTAAAAATCTAGTTTCGTGTGTTTTCGTTACAATATAAATAATATTTTAAAATTCGAAACAGGTAGATACAAGGAAGATATTATATTTATATATACATATTTTAAAGCAAGTATTATAATTAATATTAACAACGTGAAACCGCAATCAATTAACTTTTCAAGCTCATCCCTGTGGAAGAGCATTTCAATTAAAAAAAAAAAAAGGAGCAAGTAAATTACTGATTATCAGAATGTCAAGTTAATATAATTCCATTAGGATTTAATTAAAATTTCATCTACTCTCTCAGGTTAAATCCGCGGATCAAAATAATCCAAGAATTAATTAATAATCAATAATTATAATTAATGATCAAACTCGTTTATAGAAGAGTGGACGTACTTCGATTGATTATTATCGAGCAATCTAAAAACAAAACAATGGTAATAGGAGAAAACAGTATTATATCTGCTCTCACTTAAACAGTATGGCCTGATTAATGTTTACACGCGTTATTCTGTGTGTTTCTGTCGTGTAGATCGGTTGAGGAAACGTATAATTTAATATAGAATAATTTCTCTCTCACGTGTATTTCCATGATTATAGTCCAATGGTGACCTTATCGACAACTCGATCGATTTGGTGAACTTTTTAACGCTTGGTTGAAAAGAGCTCTATATCCATGACACATTAATCAATTTCCATCGAGAACTGTAATTAACAATCAGTGATACAGTTGACATTACCATTGATTGAAATAATTCGGATTTTTCATTTTTGCTTGCAATCGTTATTGAAAGCACGTAGATTTCTTTTAATAACAAATTTCTGGATATCAATTTTCAGCGTTCGTTTTAGTGTCTTTAGAATCGAGTAAAAAGTGTCTCAAATTCTTATGAATACCTTGTACATACAATAGTACCTTTTGCATTTTTTAAACAATGTTATTTAAATTGTGTCACTTTCGAAATGGATGACGTAAATAGATAATGGCAATACGTGACGTTTGAATATTTATTTTTATCTTGGGATATCTCCATCAATCTTCTATAATCTCTTAAAAGCATATTCTTCTATCCAATATACTTTCGTAAAGAATAGATTAACATGATTCAATTCCTAATATTGAACTTGCGCACAAAGTAACATCAAATATAAAATTACTACTTTTGTCAATATATACATTAGATCTTTATCAAATGATTTAATCTTACGATTATCCTTAAATTTTATAGATTATTACATTATTATACTATTATACTACAATGTATATAATTATTATAATTATATACATTGTATAATTTGTAACAGATATAAAGATAATAATATTAATCTGAAAATAAGAGTATTAATATATTCGAACACGTTAATTGGTTCTCATAAATGTTCTTAACTTAAGATTTGACAATTGTTAAACCATTAATGACATAAAAAATTAAAGAGAAAAATAAAATTACATTTCAGTTGTGTGACGTATGGTCAATGGGAGTAACATTGTATTGTTTGGTGACCGGAAGAATACCTTGGGACGGAGCCGGAAGTATAATTGGCGTTCAAGCGGCAATACGCAGTGAACCGTTAAAATTTCCAGAGAAACCAGCCCTTTCACGAAATCTCCGCGAATTGATCTCAAAAATGCTAGCCAAAGATCCAGCTGAAAGAATTACGTTATCAGAGATGAAGGAACACGTTTGGCTGACCAATCGTGGCGCTGAACCACTGCCAATCGAAGCTGACAACTGTCGACTTCCGGTTACCGTTACGGATGAGGAAGTGGAACGGGTGGTTACGAGAATACCCAAACTGGACACTTTGATTCTTATCAAAACTATGCTGAAGCAGCACAGTTTCCAAGTAAGTGAAATTTAAAGACACTCATAAAATGAAATTTCTTATTAACACAGTTAAAAATAATTTTGAATTTAATGATAAACTAATATTAATCGATATAATTAAAAATGAAATAAAAATTAATATTCATACTTATTTTTAAATTTAATTAATCAAACTTTTATTAGATAATTTTCAATTTAATTTTTTTGTATTTGGATGAGTTAGTATTTTTTTTTTTATTCAAATTTAATTCGCAATTAGTTCTGATCTTTAAAGTCAAAACTAGTACTATGTAACATCGAACTGCTAATCAACTTCTCTAATCTTTAATTAACTTTAATTAATAAATTCCACAACGCGTTTGAATATCATTGATTCTATCTCTGATCATTCAATTATGATGTATTTTTGAATTTTAATCGAACAGGATATCGTATAAATAAATTTCGTTTAATTTTAATTATATAATAAATTTTATACACACGATTATGCCATCTAGGCATATTTTCAGATTTTATATATCCCTTCCATTCTTGAAATTGTTTTCTTCAATACTATCAAAATTAAAGAAGGTTTCTCTATTAATTTTGCAATAATTTTAATATTAAATTTAACGTATCTTTTTCTTTTTTAAATCATTATCAAATGTACAAACTAATGATAGTTAATTTTTATAAACGTAGGAAATGAAAAAAAGAAAATCATTAATTTTAATTGGCAAACTTGTTTATGTACTTGCGAAACTTCTTCTATTTCTTTGGCTTTGCCTCGACGTTCTTAAGGGGACTTTTATAGCTTTGGAAATTTTCTTATCCTCCCTTTCATTCCCTGATCCCATTTATTCGCAGTTTGTAGAATATTAAGACGACACGATAGTTATTGCCAGACAGTCTCGTATAATTGCATTGAAGAGAAATGGAGTCTTTGCGTCCGCGTAAAATTGTTCATCACTTTATCTCGAGCTGATGTACATCGTGAAGCGATAAAAGCGGAAATAACGTAGACATCAGCGTTAAAGCTCAGCCATTTGTAAAAATTCCCTCGTTGTGATTCTTCGAGTGTCCCGCATCAACTGCATAAATTCTTCGTGGTTGCGGATAAAGAGAAAAAATAAAAGAGAAAGAGAAACATCATGAACTCTGTCAAAGTGTTCAAACACAAAAATAGTGTAATCAGTTTTCTAAATTTAAAGTTGCTGAACGAGAAACGAAATGAAACTGAATGAAAAACTTCCCTCCTTTGAATGATTATAAAAATTTATATCTCAATTTTCATTCATATCTCTAAATATCCTCGTAACTTTTTCTAATTTTTTATTCCATTCTCGACGAGCGGAAAACTATCGAAGAAGAAAAAAAAATAGAATATTGCATTAAATTTGATCGATGAAAAACTAGAGCCAGCTATACCCGAATCGTAAATGATTCGACGAATCTAAAAATGCATTTTTATCTCGTTCATCGTGTAAACCTATAGAAACCTAAACATTATGAAGATGTTGGCAATTTCGAACGGTTAAAAAACTTCGCTCAATGCGATTTTGTATTGATCGTTACGTCATCAAATCAATTTGATCGCTATATACGATAGAAATTTTCGATCGAAAGTTTGAACGATCGATCAGGTAATTGAATCAGCTCGGCTGAGTTTCTTCTTCTCTCGAGATTTCTCATCGGGCATGATAAAGTTGTTGGCAACGGTTCGATCGCAGTTACGATAGAGGAGGTCGCCCGTTGAATTTCAATTGCGGCCGACATTTGATCTCGCGTCACGAGCAATGAACAGCAGGAGGTCAAGCCTTTTATGTTTTTCTGTTCGTGACGCGACTGTTCCCATAGCGTGGAAAAGCCGCCTCCCACCTCTCGCCACGATGCCACGTCTCTGCCCTTATTATTTGATGAGCGGCCTGAGTCAATATCAACCGAGTTCAAGGAAGGTTGACGGCTCTGTAAACACGGCAATAACGTCGGTCGAGTATCGGCCTCATAAAGCATGAAGCGCCTTCCTCGTTTTATATTTCATTCTCATATTCTTCCCTCTCTTTTCCTCCCCCTCCCTTTTGCTTTTCTCATCAGTTTCTCATCGAGGGAGCATCGCGATATCGTGAAAATAAATCGAAAAATCGTGGAAAATATCACGAGAACGATTGCTTCGAAATCTTAAGGAGATTATCTGTATTCTTGTTGTTGTTGTTGTTCTTTTCTTTTTCTCTCATCTATACGTTTTTTTTTTAACGAAAGTGTAATAGAGAGGTTATTTTTTGATATTTCAGAATCCATTCTTGCCGAAGAAGAGTGGAAAAACGGCGAATACGACGGCGGATAGCGTAGAATTATCCCCATCGGAAAGAGCCGAGGAGATCTCACCGGGGAAGAAAATAATCAGGAACGTAAAGACGGAGCAGTTTCAAAGAACAGGTAGAAGCAATTCCGCGCCGGATTCTTATGATTGGCAAACAAATGGCAGGTAAACACAATCGATTTTTTTCGATTTTATATCGATATCGTTCGAGCAGATCAAAAATATTGAAACGAATCTTATCTATCAAGATTTTTCACGTAAACGTTTCCGATCTATGTGCTTTTCGTTCCATGATAGTTCTGTTTTATCGATTAAGCTTGAATGCGTATTTTTCAAAAGAATCTTGAGATAACTCCTTCGATTGATCTATTTTAATGATTTAAAAGACAGTTGAAACCATTTTTCTCCTCAAACACGAAAATTTACTTAAATTTGAAACGAAATTTATAATATTTATGTTCCATTTGTATTAAAATATTTGATAAATTGTCATTTTTATTTTCTTCTGTGTCTGATATACTTTCAGACAAATATCTACAGAAAGTCCTCTACCTCCGGTGACAGAAGCATCTATTCAGGAAACGGAAATGGAGAAACGGTGATATCACGGATCAACGTGACGAAGAAAACCACAATTAACCAATTAGTTGATAAAAACGGTATGAGCCGACTTAACATTCAATGACCAAATGAAATTAATTCTATATACTTATTGTACATTATACATTGTATATTTGAAAATTCATATTTCATTTTTTTATTTTTCTTTAATTTCTAGCAACTAAAAATTGATCATAGATATCTGGAAGGAATATTTTTACACAGAATATTATTATATGTAAAGGATATACAAAATTTCGATTTAAAAATTCAAAAATCTAGTTACATGATTGCAATAAATTATTAAATTTTTTTTTAAGTAACTTCAAAATAATCGTTTTTTTGGCGAAAATAGTTATATTCTTTATCTCAAAGTGTTGCATCATGTAGCAATAATGATTCTTCTGGCGTATCAATTATTTTTCATTTATTCTGAATCAATTATTTCGTCGTGTTAATTACAATTGCAAATGATTTGATAGCAAACAACGTTCATTTATGAATTTACTTTTCAACACGGTGAAACAGTAGTACTTTCTCGATTTTCGAAATTGAAATTATAAATAATATTACAAATAATTAAACAAATTATTGAAAGAAGGAATAAAATTAATTTAAAGAAACGTTATGAAATTGTTAATGCAGATTAAATGAATAAAATAAGAAGATAAGTCAGATCATTTTTAGCTGAGCCGAATTTTTAAATGTAGTTGTAAGAAACAACTTAATCTATACTCTAAAAATAATTAAATATAATGGAAATTTTCAATTGTCTCGAGTTATCTCTTCGGATAATATTCGTTTTGATCCATTTAAATAAATACAATTTATTTTATCTTAATAAATAATTTCATTGTACAATTTAATTCAATTTATTTTTCAAAATGAAAAAGTAAAATGAGTGAAATATTCAATTGAAATAAAATAAATATTAAAACTTTTTAAAAACTTTCAATTTATGAAATAAAAAGTTCGTTGAAAGGATTAATAATTCTGAAGAGATTAATGAGACACTTGAAAAATCAGATGGCGTTTTACTTACAAATTTTAATTAAATAGCTGTAGATAGAGGGCAAATGTTGTCAGTTGAGAGTTGAAAGAATTAAACATACTTTCTATTCACGGAATATAAAGAATGTTTAGAAGAACAGTTTATTGAAACAACGATATCTCTTTAAGAATATTTACGAGAATGAAATAATAATTTTCAGCGAATATTTTATTTTTTATTTCCTCGATTTTATATAATTTAATAATAATGCACAGTTTCGTATTTGTAAATGATTTAAATGATTCGATAAAGTTTCTAATATTATCCATATGAGTGCCTATATCAACGAATTTTAATTCCATATTTTAAATTCTATTTATTATAAAAAAGAAAATTACAAATTTATTTATTGGATAAAAATTAAAACATTTCCTTCGTATATTTCTATTTCATATGTATATGTATAAACGTTTTATTTTCTTTCTGTACATTTTTTAAAAATTCTATCTGGGATCTAACAAAATGATCATGCGATTTCGATAAATATTCAATAGATATTTATACAGGGTAATTAGATAGGGTAGTACTCCTATGAAAAGCAAGATATTCAGATTTATCACAAATTTATTGAGATCTTGGAATATAAATTATCTATTAGAGGATTTAATTTAGTATATCTTCCACTGTAATCGATAGATCGCAAATTCTAACCTCAAATCGCAAGATCTTTTTTTGGATCAAATGAAACGGAGGCACTCATAAAGTGCGTGTTGTACATAGAATGTATAAATTTAAGTCTTGCAAATTCGAGTGCAAAGCACGCGACCAAACGAACGCAACCAAAGTCAGATTCGTGATTTCGTTGGATCTTACTGATATCCGGGGGACCATAAGTGCGTATTTTAATTTAATCGATAACCATCTAACCTCACGACCGGATACATTTCATATCGACAGTCATATCATGCCCCGACCTCACAAATTTTCTCGAAATGATGCAACCATGTTCATGTGACAAACATTCATTTTCCAATGTTATTAACGTTTATTAGCAATTAATGGTAGTTGTAAGCGCAGTGAATAGACGCCATTAGATTGCGACGGTGGCATTGGTAAAATTGTAGAATATTTTTTTATAAATAGATAAAAAACAAAAAAAAAATAAATAAATAAAAATCCGAAGAAATCCGAAGAGTTACTTAAAATTGTAAAATATTTGTTTTCGATAATGTTGAAGTACAGAACGTTTCGTAATTACGAGATACAAGATGAAAGATACATTCTTTGCGATGACAGTACGAGTATTTGAACTGTAGATTGTGCTGCAATCGCATTGAGATCTCATAAGACGTTTAAGGTGCATAGGCCTTTTACGTCTAATTGTTACGGGTATGTGTGTTATAATAAGACTAGAATCTTACAATATTTCTGATGGTATGTAATATTTCGAGTCAATGAATTTAATCCAATCTTATTGTGAACCATTTGCTTTTTTACATATTAAAAGCTTACGCTTTTCCTCATCTTAACCACCAAAAATTTTTAAAATTTTACTACGATACTTAAAATAATCTAAAAATCTAGGGAAAAAAAAATATAAAATAAAAAAAAAATATTTTATCAGTACTTTCTCGAGCTTAAAAAATTTCTTGTAAGATTCTAATAATTAGCTGTAACGATTTATAGAATTAAAGGATGTTATAAACGAGAAAATGTTTATCAATTTTCAATTGATCTCGAAAAAAAAAAATATTACGTATCTACAGAAATATTTTTTCTAACCCTCGTTGACAAAAGCGAAGCGTTTTTCGGTTGTTCAAATTTTTGAGACGCTTTTATCCACGATGGTGTATCCTGTATCACGTATAATAGATATATTTTACAAATTACGAATATATTCTTATGAAATGCACAAGATATTTTGTATCTCTTATTAGATGCACACTGTTTCTTAATCTATACTTGTAACAAAATAAATCGAATCAATTGACCCTCAATTGACAGTCATTTTTATTCGATTTTACGAACAAAAATAATAAAAGCATTAAATATTTTAATTAGAAATTATTAACATAGATAACAATTACGTAATTACAAAACTTTAAATATCTCGTATAAGAAATTTTAATCTATCACAAGAGAAACGAATCAAAAAATTTGCACTCGAACAATTAGTTATATTAGGATTCTCACGTATTAGCCAATTGAGGGTTTGATCATCGACCTATATTCGATGATTGCGAAGCGACGATTTGTCAAAAATCAACGCCGCGAGAGGTCGTTGATTAGCGCTGTGGCCAAATTTCAGAAAAATGGCGGACTCAATTAATTGAGTAATTATACGTGGCGTTTTCGACTAATAATGCATTGATTTTCTCGACAATCAGTCTCATAGACGATTTTGATTCTTTAATAAACGAAGAGAAAAGGAAAAGAGTTAAATGGAAAGTGATTACGTTTAGTCGTCTACTGCCATAATTTTGACCAGCGAAGATGAGAGCAAGGAGCGATGTACTTCTATTCACCTCTATTCCAGCCGATGGTACTTGATAAAGTGAGTAATGTTCGTGAATCGTAATAATTCCTTTTTATATTACTCGTAGTCAAATTTTTCTCTTTTTGCTCTTGGCTCGAATCTATCGTTGTTTCCAATTCTGTAATTCTACTCGATTGTTGTAAAATGTCCTTTTATCAATAATAATGATCTTTATACAAGATATCTTCGGTTTTTCAATAAACATTGAATCTAGAGAACGTGAAGATGGATGATTGTATATTGTAATTCTCTTTTTTAACGTATATAGAATTTCTAGAATTACAGTACATATATTTTTTTTTCTTAGAAATATTTATAAATTTCGTCACAATTTTATTAAAAATGTATTTACAATAATATTATTCGTTAGATATTTTAATGATTTTAATTTTATGATCGGTGTGATTAGTAAGAATCCAACCAATACTGTTTATAGTTACGACGAAAAGTTTTATGAAAAGAAAGATGCGGATCGTACCATTCGGATAGAATTCTTTCAGCTATATCGATTGAATCACCTGCAGAAAAAGAAAAGATTGTAAAAATTAAAAATTTCAAAACACCATGATAAAATTTTATATCTGAATTCTTTTTAAATATATTCTGATTATAATATCAAGAAATTCTGATCTAAAAAACTTAAGGTCGTTAATTACCTGTTGCTTTTGTCGGATAAATTTTTCTAGAGAACGTAAAAGCATTCTCAACATTTTCGAATATCTGCTTATTAATCTCCGTCATATTCACTCTCGTTCCAGTGGTCAAACTAATTTCAAGTTCGTTCAAGAAAATAGCCCAACGGGGCTTGAAATAATCCACCACAATTCCTGACCATTGTTTATTTGCATAATCCCTTATCTCTCCCAGTGGCCCCCACAATGTAATTTGATTTCTCGCGTTGTACTCGTACAATGTCTCTTCTTCGTCGTCAGTAGCCAAATCTTTCGCCATCTTCAACCATTTTCCTAATAGAAAATCTTCACTCGATGCTAAAATCTCCTCAAGATCGTCGAATAACGCCAGCAACAGCTTGGCATTTTGCCTGTGCGATCAAATGTTTGAAAATTAAACAAAGAAATATCACAATTGCTTAACAATTCTAGGATTCTCTCTTTCGATTCTATCGCGATTAATGCAATTTTTTCAGAGTTTAAAATTAAAACTTGCGATTAGATACTTGGATATATAGTTCCAAAAAGATTGATGGACACGAAGTATAAACTTTTAGCTTCGATAAATTATTATTTTTCCAGATATTAATAATAATAAAAAGCATCATCGTAATTATAAATATTATCTATCCAGATACAACCGTTATTAATACAATTACAGTAATATCAGCCTCAATATTTATAGGATGATTCGCATAAAATTTCAACGATAAGCATTATAGAATTATATATGACATTTATAGAATTTATAGAATTGTTACCATGTTTCTGTAATAAATGTTGAAAGTTTTATTTTATCCATCTTAAAATAATTGGCTGAAGCTGAAAAATTTTATATTTAGAATCCACCTTTCTTTCTCTTGGAACTTTATCTTGGATTTATAATTAAACTATGATTTATTATAGATTAGCTTTAATATATTATTGATAGTAAGCCTGATTTACATTCTGTTATAGATAAATGTGAAATATACGAATCTTTGTAAATTTCTGATCCAGAACTTACTTGAACAAATCTATATTCTTCTTATTGAACGATTCTATCAAATCAGTATAAATTTCATCAGCTATCAATTGAAGTGCCTGCCTAGTAACGTCAACAACATCGTGTCGATAAAGGGTGCTATTTCGTTTCAAGTCTCTCGCTTGTAGCAACACGTACCAGTAGTAGATAAATGCATCTTTATTATACCATCTCTAATAGCAGTAATATGTCAATATTAAATAAATAATTTAATCGAGAAAACTTTTCTTTTAACATGAAAATGTACTATTATCCTTAATCGATCGAATACCAGTGAAACGATTCATAAAAATTACAGAAACTCAACATTATTGTGAGATAAATAAATTTACTTAATTATATTCTTTTGTTAGTATTACGTTGTTATTATTTTTAAAATTGCAAGAAACAGTGTCCTCCCTCGATCATTTATACAAATTAAATTAGGACACCACGTGTAAAGAAAAGTATCAAACAGATGTGATAATCAATATAGCTCACCCAGGGTAAGAAATTTAAGTTTGGTCGAATGGTAATCACGTATTTCCCCCTAATTCTCCTGGTGTCTGAGAAATTATACACGGTGTTCTTAAAACCTTTCCATGCTGTAACCGTGTGTTCGTTCCCTTTGGCATCGCCATATCTTCGATTGGCATAATTTTCGAACCTAGAACGATTCATAAAAATACAGTTTTAATATATTATTATGGAGCGTTCCTATAATGAGCGTTTAATCTTACCATTTATCCAAGTTGACGGGTTTTTTACGATAAGCCATCTCGTTCATCAACTCGTAGATGACATAATTTTGGTTTATACCTTCCGGTGTTAGACCTGTCCCGACCATTGTGCTGCCATTCATATTTCTAGCTTCGAAAACTCGCTGGAAAATGGAAGTTAGTCAATTTTGATTTTCATACGGTATCTGATCTATTTCAGTTTCAGAAAATCTCTTTTAAAATATATTTCATTCAAATCGATATCTTGGAAATTATTGATGATCGAATATCTAAGAATAAGAGATTTTTTCTCAAATCAAAATTTATAGGGTGATTCACATCTGAAGAAAAAAAACTGTATTGTTTAGAGATGAAAAGCTCACATGATTGATAATTTCAGCAGAACCAAACATTCCAAGGGTGCCACCAAAGTTGTGCAACATGCACCAGATAAATGGCTGACCATAATAAGAGTTTAATCTCTTGTATTGTGGAAATTGTTCTGATTGAAGATCCAGTACTATCATTCTTCCCTAAATAAAGAAAAATGAATATTCTATTAATTCTGAAAATTTTAAAAATTAATATTAATTTAAGTGGAATTTTCAAATTTAATTGAACGATCAGTACCAATGGGATTGAAGTTAAAAATGTTCGAGTTCTTGGCTCTGTCCAGAAAACAGAATCGTGATAAAACAACCATCCTTGCATTAACCTTGAAGAATAATCCAATACACCATCTTTATAATATTCAATAATATTCAATTTTTAATAATATTCAAATTCGTCTTTAAATTATTTTACTAGTATCTAGAAGACAAAATTATCTAATTACAATACCATATCGCTTTTGAGTCAACGTTATTCATAGCTTCGAAGATTGAGTGTCCTATGTTCCTCAGGAATTTGAGTTCACTGGTGTAGGGTTCATTCTCATTGAAAGTGTCGCAGTTGTAAACATGATCAGTCCCAAATTCTTCGATGTACTGGAGAATATAAACACATAGACAAATATAGACATTCTCTTTATGATTTTTAATTTTACTTACTGTTTTTAAAAATTGTTGCCCGATTTGTTTGAATAGAGGATCTGTAGGCTCCAAAAGATAAGGGCTGAGATAAAAATATATACACTTTTATTTAAAATAATAAAATATAAAGATTTGAATTTTCAAGGAATAACAATTTATAATTTTTGATGGATAGATTGAATAGATCAAAAGTAATATCTTGAAATTTAAAGTGCGAAGAAAGAGAATAACAAAATATCAATTTTGTCATTAATAAATCTAATTTTATCTCTGAATGATATCAAAGAACCAAAAATAAACAATATTTTAATTGGCATTATCAATAATCTTATTGTATTGATAAATCAATTTCATCATATCAATATTATCCAGTTCCAAAGATTATAAAATAAGTAAATTCACTCTTCACTTCTTTTCTAGAATATTTTCTAGAAAATATTAACATATTAAAATAATATAATTGTCATCAATAATTATAATACAGTGATAAATATGTAATTTGCGGGTCATTATTCATTAATCTCGTATAGAATAAATTTCTATTTATTCTAATTTCCTTACCAACAATATTTATCTGAGAAGTTATTCCAGACCGCACTTTTGGTTACATTAGCTTTGGGAAATAGCCTGAGGAAGGCTCTAGGCACGTGACCCGCGAAAGCAGGTAGAACAGGTATGATTCCTAACGCCCTCATCCTCTCAAGAATTCGATGTTGCAATCGAATCGATTTTTCGTGCCAGTTCGAGTTTAAAGGTCCTCCAAATCCTCGCATATTACCCATTCTAGACCTAAATAGGTAATTACAATTGCAATGAGAATTTTATTGAATATATTTAAGTAATAAATTCAATTTCAAAAATAGCATTGATCAAATTTTGTATTTTTAGTGGCATAATTGGATTTAATTTTATCAATAGAATTGAATTTTAATTGATCAAAAAATAAATTAAGAATATTTTTAGAGAAAATACAAATTTTTTCATCTATTCCAATTATTTTTTTTAATGTGCTAATACGATACAATGTTTCATGTTAAACTATATTGTAATTTCTTATTTCACATTATCATTCTACCATTTAATTATTTTGTTAATTATCTTTTTTTCTTTATTTTTATAATCAAATTAATAAATCAGAGATATATTCCCTGAATTGAATATTGATTATTCAATTGTAAATATTGTTAAAGTCAAAAAAAAATTATTGTATACAATTGTTATCGTTCGTGAGATAGAAAGCGAGATTCAAGTATGTGACTTTTTCCCCAAGAATAGATAAAAAATGAATATAGATTAAAATCCCGTTTCACTTAAATCACAAGTTTATCTCACAGGAATCTGCCATAATTTTTGAAAACTATTACCATGGTAAAAATCCAGGCCCTCCAAAATGTTCATTAATCTCCTCTACAGTGAAATTCAATCGAAGATACACTTTCTGCCAGATAGCTTCTTGTCCAGTAAAAGCAAGCGCCAAATTGATTCCATTAAGAGCCATCCAATCGATATTTTTTTCCCAATCTTCCCACTGCCACCATGCAGAAGTATAACCCAGAGTGCACACATTCTGATAATATCTAAATCTGTCCAATTCGTGGATTGAGTAGAGTGCCAAAGAGAGAAATTTTTCGCATTTTTAACTTCACACTATATTGGTACCTATCGTTAGAGCTGATCTTTACACGAACATCAGGTAAGATATCAGGAAGTTCGACTTGATTTCCTTCCCATGAAATGTGAACGTTGCAATAGGTTTTGAGGTAATAGTGTAGACCCCAAGCTGCAGCCACGCCGGAAGTGCCAAGGATTTCGACTTGACCCATGGAATTTTTCTTTATCTGATAGCGTTGGTTGAAGATAAGATTATCGAATATAGAAAGTTAAAGATAGTTTTTCTAGATTCTGATTGATTTGAGATTGAATATGAAAGATAGTAGAATTAGAAAAATTTAAATTCGAGTCATGTATTAGAGTCAATTTTAATATTTTCTATTGTTTCTTAAATATTTCAGAGGAAAAAGGCATGATTAAGTATCCCTTATAAGTAATCCAAAATCTAAATTCAAGTGAAATGATGAAAACTGTGAGGAAGATGATGTATTATATGCAATATAATTGAAAATAAAAATGTTTGTAATAATAATAATGGTGAGATGATATAAGAAAAATCTTTCATTGAGAAATTTCTTCTGATAATCCTGCTCTTCTCTCATCTCTTTGCCACTTCTCTATAATTGCACTTTAAGAAATAGCTTTGTTTAAAATTGAAATTTTATAGAAAAGATCTTTAATACATTCGAGTTTATATTTTGAAAATCCTTTTTCATTAATGGAGAGATAATGATCAATGATCTTTGCCAATGATTCGAATAGTTTCTCAATTAAAACATTATAATAATGTAATGTATTCATGTGAATTCGAATTCGAAGATTCTTTCATATGCATATTTTGTATATTATTTTCTAATCAGTCTCTTTTATCATGATATCATCAGAAATTTGATTAAATTTATTGGATTCATCTGAACGAAAAATTAGAATTATGTATATTTAATCAAATCAAATCAAGATTATTTTAATGTATATACTATTTATATTGTATTATAAATACGACTTACCAAAAAAGAATCTTTTCCAGGAGAAGTAAAATTAGGATTCACCATCATTACGAAATTTTTAGCACGTTCAGGTCCCAATAATCTTTCAACGACACCTGTTGCTGCATCAGCTTGTTCCTCCGATGAAATCCGAGGCCTAATGTGACTCAGAGTATTCTGAAATGCTGTTCATATTTCTATTTTTTTTTTTTTTGAACACAAAATTTACACAAGAAACAGTTTCAGAATATTTTAAACCTCTGTCCTTTTAAATAATAATTTTTCAATTTGCGTTCCTTTTTATTTAAAATCTCTTGAAATTAGATAAAAATCAATAAACAATGTTATTTGTATTATATTATCTATATTATTACAGATATTGTAATACAGATAAAAATCATCACTTCAAGAAATAAAATTTTCCATTTAATTTTATTACCAAAGAAATATGAAACAAAACAGTTTACACGTGCTAATAATTAAAATATTTTACTTTTTGTGTAGTTATTACGATTTTTTATAAAATTTATAATAGTTTATTGAATTGAAAATAACGAGAAATATTAAACTGAAAAGAAAAAACAGAGTAGTATAAAATGGAGATCATCTGATTTCAAATTTTTACAAAAAATTATCACAGAAAGAAGAGCAACTTTAAAAACTTTAAAAATATAATTGAATTAAAAATATTGAAAAATGTTGGATTAAAACAAAATATGAAATTGAAATTACATATATAAAATTCAATTCATTCTATTTATTCATTTTTAACCATCACAAATTTTAAAAGATAATTTTTTTAAAATTAAGAATGCATTAAAATATTGAATAAAAAATAAAAATATAAAAATAAAGATGCTCGCCAACTTCACTTTGAATTCTGACAGAAAACCATCATTAAATTAAAAAGAGAAACGATTTATCAACGAAATAATTTAAATGATTCAAAAAAGAAAAAAAAATTAAAGAGAAAGAAATGTAAAAAATAAAGATTTAGAAAAAAAAAATCGTTCTTCTCACCATTTGAATTTGTATTGTTACAGAAAACTGTTAAAGATCCAAAAAGGAAAACTACGAGTAATGAATAGATTAACATCTTGCGTGCACGTATCGCTCCTCGAAGATATACACGACTGAAAGAGATGAAGGTCGTGAACGCATTACTTATCATCCTACACTTATACCATTTCTCCTTATCTAATGAGGTCTCTGACCACTGCGATTATCAATCATCTGCAACAAGACTGGACAACTTGTTCACGACTTATTTCCCCACTTCTCCCATCGTTTGAATCATGAGAGGAGAGAAGCTAGGAGATCGTACAGAGTAGAATTGATTTTAGAGATTAAAACAAAACAGAAAGGTTGGTGTAAATGTCGAGTGAAGTTTATTTATCGATTTTATAAATAATTTAAATTTATGTTAAATAAAGAGAGATGGCTGTATGATGGGGATAGATGATTGTTGTTCATGATATAACATTTGACAAAGTTAATTTAATTAATTGATTAAAAATACGAGACGAGTCGATTGTTTTTTTTAAGGAAATAATAGGATAAAACTTTTATAACAATCAAAATTTTATTTAATGTAACAGTATTTCAACATATGTATAGCATGTCTCAAAATATGTAACACCAGAAATACTTAAACTGGCCACACTTATTTCAATCACACCTATATAACGTATCATAACAATTACATATAGCTTGAAATTAACTCATATAATCTCATAAAAATCGCGCAATATATAATATTATATTGTCTCGAAGTCTTATGAATATCCGAAGAATCATTTAATTCGCTCATCTCAAAATATTATTTCTCATAATTATCCTCTGTAAATGTAAACGTACATTGACCTCTTTTCATTTTTTTTTTTTTTTTTTTTTATATATAAACTTCTACTTTCGAATGAAGAAAGGCCATTCAAAGCGAGTTAATTTTCAATATTTTTCTATCTAGCTTGTTATTTCTCGATGATTCAATTCCACCATTGGACGAGTTGAATCACTGGACGAATGAATAAAAACCTCATCCCCGATTTTTACTTTTCCAGGGATGTATAATCCGCAGTATATTCCCATAACAGGCGCTTTTCCTTCGAGAGAAATCCGTTCTGGATCAGTTTGTTCTCTGAAACTAAAAAAAGTTAAAAACTAATTCCATAAAAGCGAACTCCTATACTCGATGCCATAACACTCGATTTCTTTATATTATTCAGGAAGGATAAGATTTTCGTACGATTTCAAAGTCTTTAGCGGTTCCTCCTTGTCCATTACTCCGTTTTCTGGATTCACGCCCACGAATTTACATCTATAAGAAGACCAATTATATTATTGAAATAATTTCTAATTCATTCTACTTTAAAAAAAAAATTTTAATCTCAACGAACACAAATATTAATAATAAATAATCGATTAAAGCTTATTTATTAAGTTTAGAATGTGATAGGTCTATTTTTATCACACATTATCGATTTGTTTTGATTCCATTTTGCTTTATTTAATATACGCTTGTAATTTAAATATAAAAATAAATAAATCTCATTATCAATCGACATTTTTGTCTATCAATTTTTATATTTGTTTTGATCTCCAGAATCATAACTATTCAATTTTACTTATTTATTATTTTATATATATATATATCTGTGATATCGAAAATACTTTTACTATACCGTGAACATGGTTTCACGTTTCTAATCACGACGCGTTCCCCAATTTTTATCCATTCCCAATTATCCTCCTCGAACGGTTGTTGCGTGGAGACCAAAATATTTGGACGAAATTGTAGAGTAGGAACTGGTCTTTCTAATTTTTCGTTCAATTTTTCAACAGATCGCGTGGTCATTAACATATAACTGGTTAAATCACTGAACAATCCCTGGAAAACATTTGTTCGATCGTCAAAATAATTGCGCCGAAACGGGAAAAAGAATCGAGTCAAATATCGAAAGAAACTACAGTGTCTTTGTTCCTGAGTTTTTGATACACTTGGGTGAATTTTTTCCATGGTTCCACGAACAGATTCCTTTTGTCCATCATTGTGCATCCTAATCGAAGGCCAGAAGTGGTTCCAGTCAGAAACCTGAAGAAAACGTAAATTTCATCAATGAACATTTTATATTTCATGCTTTCCAAATAAACAACTAATACAATGATCTTATATTTTCTTCTGTCATATCATTTTCCCCTTTCACGAGAAATAAACCACGACATATAAAACAATACATATATACAATCATTATACATAAAATTAAATAATTTTTTCAAAAATACTCATATCAAACACAAATATCAAGAATGGCAATTGACTCTCGTTCTTATTAATTCCGAAAATAGATAGAGTTAAATTATATAATCCAATTTCAAATTACAGACTCGTTAAAAAGAAGGGGGGAGAAAGAATGAATATACAATTGATCGAATAAGAAGATACAAATGGAGACCTTGATAACCATTCGGCGGGTTCTGTGCCACAATCGATACACTTCACCGGCTCTCCCCACCACATGGTGCATTGAACGGCTTCAGAAGCATTCTCAGATGAATTTGGAACCTCGAAAATCACGCTGGGCATCCCGACGGCCTCCAGCTTCACCTTGGTCTCGTCCACCGCCGATAAACTTATCAGGATCAAGGTTGGGTATTGCCTCCCGGTCTGGAATCGGCCAGTTTCCTCGTTGTACACTAGAAACATTCTGATGAACAGCATGGGGATTCATCTTTGGTTCTTTTGGGATAGAGGCGTTGGGTTCTTGTTATCGCGTCTATTGAGTCTATCACGTTGAAATTCTTTTGTAAACAAGTTTTAATATTTTTAAACGTGAAATTAAACAAAATGTGAAAGTATGACGTGGGGGAAATTTGACGGTGTTTCGTGATATGGAAAAAATAAATGTTTTATTACGAAATAATTGAAATAATTAGTGTGTCTTTAATTTTTATTAAAAATTTTATTAGAGGTCGAGTAAGATGGAAATGATCTTAATTATTCATTAGTTAGAATGAAGAACGTAAGGTAAAATGAATCTTGTGTTTAAGAACGAAGAATAATCTTAATAATTCGTATTAATTTTATAAAGTATTTACTATAAGTACTTTCGTTTGTTTATATAATATGATTCATTTACTGAACAGTATAGATAAGATCGTGTATATATCTCTTTTTGCTATAAGAAAGGGACAGTCAATGTTAAAACGAATTATCTTAAATTATCTTATCTTTATTTTAACTTATGTAAAATAAAACAAAGATTGTGATTATTATTATTACTATTTTTGACCGACAATCTAATCTAATATTGAGTTTAAAAAAATGAAAATATATTTGTAGGATAAATTAACAAACTACTAGAAAATTCATTTTTTAAAAATAAAAAATGAGAATAAATATATGGAAATAGAAGAAAGAGGAAAGATAGATATAAAAAGTCTGATTACCTGTCTCTAAGGGTGAATCTACCCTTGTCTTCTAAACTAATTCCATATTGGGTGAAGTCACATTCCCTCAAAGTTTTTCCACGCCCAGATTTCAGAGGATACATGTACAATTCTTGAATCTGGCCCACCTTTACCCAGTTTGGATTTGATAGTTCGGGGATCGTGTCATCATTGCAATCTTTCTCATCGTCATTTACATTATCGTGATTTACGTTATCATTCTCACAATTGACATTTTTTTCAACGTTCTCTGATTCTTCTGATTCCTCTGTTTCATTTGTTCGGGATTCCTTTCGTTTATAGGAAGTCTTTCTCGCGGTCCATACCACTGCCACGAGAATAATTATGAAGCTACACGTTACAGCAACGGCCGAACGCCAATCCTAGAAAAAGATAGTTAACCTTGAGTTAAAATGAGACTATATGATTGTAAGGTATCTGTTAATTTATGTGGAAATGATTCAGTTCAAAATATTCTTAATGAACGTTTTGGATTTTAATACAGAGATTAAAATTTTTTAGGAAATTTTTAACAGAGATAAAAGATAATTTAATTGGAAAATTTAAATTCCAAAATATAAAAAAATGTGCATCGTTTTATAGAAAATTTTAATAAAATAATAAATCAAATTTCAATGGTATTTTGAATTAAATATATAAATTTTTTTCTATCTTTTAAATTATTCTTTTTCCATCCTTTTCTTTAAATGTAATAATTTTATATAATGATATTACGTTATATTAATCACTTTTTTATATCTCTTTCATTTAAAGCAATGTTAAATAGAAATGTTCATCAGTGATTTTCCTCTTGAAGATTAGATAAGCATCAATATTAATTTATTTCAATTTTCTTTTTTTACTATCAGTGCATTTATATACAACTCGATGCGAAATACATATATCTTCTAATACCTTCTATGTAACTAGTTCATTTGTACGTCTGTTACAAAACAAACTTGCCATTCGAGAAGTTAAAACCGCGATGAACACGTGCCATCACAATCGTGCATTGTGTCATTGTTTGCTAATCGAATTCTTGCTCCAAACAGGCTTAACTTGGCTTATTCATTTCTTCGCCGTTTTTTGATCATCTCCCCTCCCCCCTCCTCACCCCATCAGAGAATTCTGATCTATTATTATATTTTTCAAAAATATCACTGAAAAATTGCCTTACCATCCTGATCACCTATCGCGTTACACGTGTCTGATAAAATATCTTGATCAATTATCTTATCACAACTTTCATCGAAGTTTCGTCAAATAATAATTCTAAGTCGAAATAATATCTTATTCATCGATCTGAATGTTGTCAATTTCTCATCTCTAATTCACAATCTCAGCACTTAAAATGATCCTTGTCAACTTTGACTTAACGTCACACAAAGTGTGAAGAATTTATAGGCAAAATTAAGGGAAATTCAAAGGAAATGTATAATCTCTTCAACAATCCAAAGAATTATTGTAAAAGTACATACATACCGGGTGTCCTTGCATGATCTTCGTCCCGGCACTCGTGCAAACCGTCGTTCCAGGCTCAGACGCGTTCCTCGATCATTACCAGGTCTCCGTGTCGTGTCGCTGCTGGTATTATGCAATGACCCGGCTTAGTGCTGCCCCCTTTCCGCCCTGTCCGTGAATTTATCGGGCGCAGGTCTATGATGCCGCCAATTACTCGCTGTGCGCGCGCCAGTCGTTGTCTGGAACGTGTGAAAGCCATACATGGGAACTCATTTTTCTAATGAACGAACGTTTTTATCTCGCCTCGACCGATAATGTTTTTTTTTTCTTTCTTCTGTCCACGATCGAATGCTCCTCTCGAGTATCATACTTGAACCAAGAAATTTTGGTTTCGATGATAAGGTTGATAGATTGTACTTATCATCGAAGAGATATCGTTTAAATTAATAGTTTAATCTTTATAAATGTCATATTCGAATTTGTTTATTGCTTATTTATTATTATTATTACATTTACATTGTTAAAGTGACTTGTCTAGAAACACTTGTTTGTATAAGTGTATACTGTAAAGATAAATAGATTTAAATTGTGATGATTGTATAATAGATGAGTATGTGGGATTAATGGTAAGTTAATAATTCCTTCATTTTGAAATTAGATGTTATTTATTGATAGTATTATCTATATTTATAATTTGTAAATGATATTTATAATAGTTAATGCAATAAAAAAATTTTAAGATTTAAAGAATACATTTATTATTGTATTGATAATACGTGATACATTTTTATTTATTCTACATCAATTTTTTTAAATGATTATTTAAAAAATAGTAATAGTAATATAATCAATATAAATAGTGATTAGTATCAGTACGAAAATTTTATTAATTTTTTCTCTATTTACTTGGCTTCTTAGTGTATAACCTATATAAAGAAATTATGATAGTTACACTAATAAGGATAATTGTTATACTAATGGGATAATGCAAGAAAATACTTATATGAATATTGGTCATGGATAAATTAGTATATAATATATAAGCAATAAGCTATAAGCAAATATATAGCAGCAATAATAATATTATTAATTTAAAAAAATTAAATTTGGCAATTATAATAATTCATATTTGTTTTGATCTCAAAAATTGATCTCCCAAAGATGATATATTAATATTTTACATTCACATGTTGAAAAAAGTAAGAAATATGGTTATTAATTATGATTTTTATTCGTATATTCATGCTAATACATATTTTTTTCTCGATATTTTTTCTTTTTCAGTATTATCTTTGTGTTAACTTTAAATATTCTGCTTGGTAGAAATATTCTGCAATGAATCGATAATAGGGTATAGCATCCCCAAACTAGGGAGATAGAAATGCGGGCAACCTTCTTCATTTTTTATCGCATTTTTTATAGTTTCTACACCAGTATCGACGAACATTTTTTTAAATCCGCACATATGGGCAAATTTCATGTCGGTTTTTATTCTGAAACAACAATGAAAATGAAATTTGTTTTATTTATTAATCTTGAATCGATTTAAAAATTCTTGATTTTATTAATCTTAAAATCCACTTACGAATCACCTATAAATAAACATCTTCCTGGATCTTGCACGTTACAAGTATCAAAAATATATTGTTTTAAAACTTGGCTAGGTTTAGCGCATTTTATCGGTGATCTTTTACTGTATTTAGAAATTATATCGATAAAGGGCCCAGAACCTATAAATTAAGTAATAACTGTAAACATTAAAAATAAATCATTGATAAAAATTATTTTGCAATTAAATATTCGAGTCAATGCTTAAATATTTGACAATCTTAATCGATATTTAAATAAAATAATTAGTATTCAAATCAATATTTAATTAAAATTATAAAGTTAAATTTTAATTAAAATTATAACGTTTAAATTAAAATATAAATATTCCTATCAATAAATCCAAATTTATTCAATTTTCATTTTTTCATTATTGTTATCGGGTAAATCAAAAATCTATTAATCTATTAATCGAATTATGAATATTAGGTATACTTAAAACTTTTTTACCAATTATCTTCTCGTTGTAACTGTAAGAAATATAATCGTCTGTGCAACCAGTGATGTAATGAACAGATTCGTTATTCAAGCATTTAAGAAGAAATACTATTAAGCCCCAGTCATAATTACAAAAATCGAGAACGACTGCATCAACACATGCTTGATTATGAATATTTTTTATTGTGTTCAATGGATCTTGTTCGTTGATTTCAAACTGTGATAAAAAAATTATTGTGATTAAAATTAACATAAGAAACTAACTTCTTCCAAATACATTTATTTACGTGTTATCAATTATTTCTATTTTCTTTTATTTCAAGAATTAATTTAATTTATTTCCTTTTATCTTAAAGTTATAATTATTTATACTATTTGTTTTTTGAATTTAAAAAATAAAATAATAAAATTTTAAATCTTTGTTGGATCTTACAGATGGCAATATTGTATGAAACCCATCCTTGTTTAAACTTTCTCGGAACTGTGATGTAGCTAAAACTACCACTTTTCCTGAAATTTTAAGCTTTTTCAGATGCGAGCTGATAACCTTCACACTGGTTATTATTTGTTCCTGAAATATAATTTCAAATTATATAAAAAAAAAAAAAGAAATAGAGAAAAAAACCTGAATGATGATACAAATGAAGATACAAATAATGTTATATTTAATTTATTAATAAGACATGAATTATATATTATTTATTATTATATTAAACTCCTTTTAATATGTGTTTTGTTAAATATTCTTGTTTGATATTTAAATATCATATCCTATATCTCTTATTCATTTTCAATTTTAAATTTACATAAGATGAAATAGGATAATACATACTGCCTCCTCTTCATCTAATGTAAACATAAATTGTGTATATAAGAAATAAAATAAGAAATAAAATTCAACTTCTTATACATGTACATTAACATTTATATTATTTATCAAAATAAAAATGGCTGTATATAATATAATAATTTCTTACACTTATAATTTTTATATATGGAAAAATTTTGTTATAAAAACCTTTTTATTTTTTATTTTATAGAAAAAAATATATAAATTTAATGAAAAAAATAGCAATTTTTATTCTAAAATATATATAAGTAAACAGGCAAGTATTTCTAGAATTAAAAAAATTGTATAAAAAAGTATTAAAAATCTTCCCAAAAAATGATAACTATAATGGCTAAGCATCCAAAAGGTAGGTATATTACAGCTAAGTAATATATATAATATATATAATAAAAATTCCTATCCCATAAATTCTGAAAAATTTTACTGTGCCACATATTATGCAAAAATATTCTCTTAATAATAAGTAAAAATTTTAAGCTAGAATCATTAAAAATTTAAATTTTACCAAAAAGTTCCAGTGTCACTGCATTATTATATTCTCCTAAAGTTATATATAGGAAAAAACTTATAGTTTAGAAAATAAATAAATTTAATTAAATATCTTTTAAACCAATGATATTTTGCTATAAATTGTTTAGCACTATTTTTACAGAAAATATCAGAATGCATAGATTATAGTATTAAAAAGTTTATGATGTCATTTAAAAAAATAAAGTTGACTTTAAGAAGTTTTTTTATTATCCACCTACTAAAAAAAACAAGAAAAGAGTTCTTTCGAAACCATTCAACTTTTGTTCCAAGCATTTTTTAATACTATGAAAGATAAATGAGATATTTAAGAAAAAAGATTAATGTCGAAACTCCCCAAGTGATAAAATTTTTATCTAAAAATTCGATTTTCTATTAGGAGAATATAATTTAAAAAATTTCATTAAAAAATTTCATATAATAAAAAAATTAAATTTTTAAAAAGTTTTTACACACTATCATACCGTTTTTGATACTTATTTTTTTACTATTTTTCTTAGTGTTGTTACGTTTTTAGAGTCTTAAAACATTTTTTTTTAAATTTATATAATTAGAGATATAATTTTTTGCACACTTATCTTTGCATCACTTACCATTAATTATGGACTAATCATTTTAAATGCATTTTTTATCAGTTTTTTAATTTTTAAAAAAATGCATTGTATTTTATTTATTTGGAATATTTTCATTATTTTTAATATCCGATTGAATAATATATTATATACCGGGTGTCCGAATAGTATTATCTGATATATTCTGATATATCGCTAATTCTTGGAAATATTAAAAAATGTTTCGTATAAAAATTACATAGTTTCGAGAGGGGCACATACTGTTGCTATTTATTTTTTTATAAAAAGATGCATAAAAAATTTATAAAAATGAACGTTGTTTTTTTAAATAGGACTATTTTTTTAAATAGGACACCTTTTTGTACACTAGTTGATGCCTCTTAGCATTCTCTATAAAAAAGTATTAAGCCATATATAGCAAAAAATTTATAATTTAGAAAATAAATAAATTTAATCAAATATCTTTTAATCTAATCTATCTATCTAATCGTTTTAATCTAATGATTTTTTGCTATGGTTTAGTACTTTTTTATAGGAAATAGTATAATACATCTACTAGTACTTTAAAACATGTATGATGTCATTTAAAAAAATAAAGTTAAGCTTGAGAAGTTTTTTATGAGTCCACCTACAAAAAAATTGAGAGCACTAGAATATAGTCCTTTCGAAACCGTTCAACTTTTGTTCGAAGCATTTTTTAATATTATGAAAGATAAACGAGATATTTAAGAAAAAAGATTAATATCGAAACTTCCCGAGCGATAGCAAAATTTTTGTCCAAAAATTCGACTTTGTATCAGGAGAACATGATACGATAGGAGATCGATCGAAAAATTTTTCCAAGAAATGACATTAAATTCTCGGAATCTCTAAATTTCTTGGAACTGATTGGATTCTTGGAAATTTCCAAGTGTTCGAACTATCGAAACTTTTGGCCAAAAATTCGATTTTCTATTAGGAAAATATAATTGTCAATCCATTTTTGTAGAGTTTTAAAACATAAATTTAATCATCGTCATAAAAATCAACTCACCGGCTCGACACTCAATCCATATTTCTTAAAATTTTTTATGTAATCATCTATACTTATATTACTGTTGTTCGACACTAAATACAGCTTTTTTCCCAAATCTTGTAACTTCCTAAGCGACAAAATCGCTCCAGGTATTGGGTTTAACAAATACCAAATAACACCTATATGACACGTATATTTTTTAATATTACTTTTGGTTCACCACAAAAAAAAAAATATGCAAGATAATGAATCAAACATGCAAAAAGAATAATATCTATTGTTATATCTAAGATAATAACTAGATTACGGATGTTTATGCAAAATTTTTATAAATATAATTTATGAAAATATACTTTATTGTTTGAATTCTATATTTCGTGTTTTTTTGAATGTCATGCATTATGTAAATCTTTTTCTACATTCATTGTACGTACATTTTACATAAATGCATAAACAACCGTAAGTAGTAATGATAAATAATAATAAATTAATAAGATAACTCGCCATCGCAATCGCAGAAGATGATGTCAAACGAATTCAAGAAGTCTTGCATCTGTTCCGTTGTCGCTTCCCTCAAATCCAGGGGAATCGCCATATTGACTTAATCGTAGCTTGAAGAGGACTGTCTTGATCGTTGCTAGTTTATAGTGAACCAACTCATTGTGAACTATATCGAGTGCTCGAAGTTATGTGAGTAAAAAGTCTTATTTGGTATTAGAAAAAAAATTGTTCCATAAAAAAATTTGCATTATCGATAATTGCATCATGAGTTACAATAATATTTAAATATTTTTCTATTCATTCTGTTTTTTACTAATATGCTAATGTTTATTTTTTATTTTTATTTACTTTATAATTAAGGTATTTTTACGATATAGTAACTCATTATAACATCATTATCATATATAATTATTAGTATTATTATTTACGTATGTAATATAAAATATATATTTATTTATTTATATTTATACAACATATATATACAGTTTGATAAAAGTTTTTATCAAGTATTATTAAGTATATATATGTTGCTTTTTAAATTTATTAAAATATTTGCAATCTGATTTTTTTTTAATAAATATAAAACAAAAATATTTTATGGATATAATAAAATTTAAAGAAAAATATCATGTTTAACCATTACTTAATTCGTTTTATTTTTTCACACACTTAATTTATAACAAGTAAAAAATTTTTGAATATATTTATTTTATATATCAATTAATTTTTAATATTATTTTTCATCATTTTTGAATATTCTTTATTCAAATTATTATTTATTTACTTAATTTCGTTTATAATAATTATGATTCTTAAAAATTTGAAGAATTTTCAAAATGGTGAATATTTAAAAGTTCTTTAAATATTTATTCATAATTCTTTGGAATTTTCATAATGGAAGAATTTTTTATTATATAATATATGATCCATTAAAAATAATTGATTTATATTCAAAAATATGAAGTGCATTGATTTATTTTTTCAAGAGTGATTAACAGAAATATATATATATATCGATAAATTAATATATATCAATAAATTTTATTATACAGTGCATAGTAAAAATACAGATTAACATGGAAAAGTGTTTATTTTAGAATAAATTTTAACTTTTGAATTTTTATTTCTATTATCGTGGCTAAAAAATATTTAGAAAATCACGCTGCACAAAAGAACTAGTGTCGTGGCCTTATAAAATTTACGAATTCGACTCTTTCAGCAGCTTAACAATAAGGAAGAATATAAACGATAACCCAAACCGATACCAGTTAAACGATAGAATATGTAGATTTGTTTACATATATATGGATCACAATTGAGTGGTTCAATGCAAGAACTATACCACAAATGAAAAAAATGAAACGTTGAAAAATGAAATTTTAATTAATTCTATCATCTCTTGTTATTTAATTATTATTCTTTTATTACGTAATAAAATTTCTACTTTTATTGCAACTATATATATAAACAATTATTTTCTTCGTGTATTTTATAATTTTTATTTATTAATCGTAATTTTTATATATAAACATGGTTTCATAAAGATAAAAAAATTAAAAGATATAATTTCCATATTATTATTTATTTCATTTGTGTACCATGATATTTACCAGAATCTCAAATATAGATTAGAAGAAAACAATAATAAAATAAAAGATATATAAAAATAAAATTTAAACTGTATCACTTTCCATTAATTATTAACTAATATTTTAAAATTTCTCCATATACTTCAAAGCAAATATACGAAAACATGTTTCATCAAATAAAATATGCGATAAGAATGTAATAAAATATGTAACAAGAATAATTTTTCTAAAATTTCTTGTTTGATTCAATTTTCAGATTTAAGTACAATAGAAAGTAAAATAAAACATTGCATATTCGTTACGCAATTTCTATTGAAACATTGCCAATCATAAAAGTCTTAATATCTCTTAATAATACTATAACTTTGTCTTCAGATTTCTCAATTGATAGAAAAAATATTACTCATTATGGAAAGACGTTAATTTATATAAACAAAAGTTTCATTTATCAATCTCTAAAAAGTTATTAAATAATTCAACGGGAATTGGAATAACAATGGAACGCGTTTGGGTTAATAGAATTTCAATTTATTAAGTTTTTCACCTATCCGTCAATGTCTTGATTCTCATTTACAAAGGTATTATATAATTGTAGTAATAACTAATAATCGACAATCAATTAATAATCATAATTAAAATCATCGTAATAATAATAATGATAATCATAATTGTAAGAATTATAATAATGATTCGTAATGATTAATACATTGAATCGTATTTCATAATTATCCTCTTCATCATTTCTTGATATATTATTTATGAATATTAATTTTCTTTAACGACGAGCCGCGTGCGACTTAGAAATTAAAAGGAAAGAAAAAGAAAGAGAGTGTGGAAAAAGAGGGAGAAAAATATCTTACATTATATTCACAACGGTATAAAAATTATCGATTGCCAACTTAAAATTATTCGTAATCATGATTTGACTAGAAAATCAATTCTTTTATACTGATAACACAGCTGTACAATAAATCAGTACAATAACTATACGTAATATGTGAGCAAATCCAGTGGATTCATAAGCGAAAAAGAAACGTTGGCGCTATTTAAAACTAACATAAACGAAAAAAAAAAACGAAAAATAAAATATATTTGACTAAATTTAATGAAAACGAAATTTAATCGTACGTAAGTATATTACGTTTCTAACGACTCGTCGATGGTACTAGTAATCAAGATTTAGAGGTTAGGTTGCGATCTCCTGTTTTACGAATCTGAATCCGTCCCTGATTCGTAGGCTATCGAATCGAACTCGTACATATATGTAAAAACATTCGCCGCACAACAAGCATGGGAACGTGATGATTGATGTGATGATAAAATTTTGATAAATTAATTTATCTTTTTTTTATTCTTTTCTTCTTCTTTCGATCAAATTTCTCGATGATAAACTCTTTGATGAAAAATTGAATGAGACTTTCGAGAAGGAACGTGAATCTGGTTAACTATTAATAAGACAAAAAAAAACAAAGCTATAGATATAGTAATTGCTTTTTATTCATCCGGGCGACGCTCGAAAACACGTTTTTTTTTTCTTTTCCTTTTTTTATCATAGCATTCTGGATCCCAAAAATTCGAGATTTACATATATAATATTCGTTTATACTTCCTTTCCGCACCCAGCTTCAGTCCATGACCGACATAAAACGCTCAAGATAATCGTTGCACGCGGTTACAAACGATTTGCACGACCAACAGGAAACGATCGAGTCCAAGAATCGTTGCTTCGTTAACCCTTGATCATATGTAACCTTTTATAGGTTTAACCTTATAACGATTAACGTTAGATTAACGCTATTATACCGAGATTAAAGCTAGGCCTGATATAACTAGCGCTATAACAAGTCTCTGAAGTTGTTTCGATTAAGGTTATGTTAAGTTATACCCGAACTACAACGAATTTCATCTAGGATGAATTTACAAGTTTCAGTATAGACTATGTCTATATCGCATCGTTAGTTAAACAACCTGAGTCAACTTCATCGTTACCTTTCAAAACCTTTACCTTTAAATCTGAATGAGAAAGTTGGGCTTATATTATGGTTTATATTTTTGGATGGGATGAAATTAAGCTAGGAACTATATGTTGTCTATAGAGGGTTAACAAGAATTTTCAGTCAGTCAATCATCTTGGACAACACGATCGGTTTCGTATTGGTCAACAGTCTCATGATTATACATGGGTTAATCGTGAGCAATGGGTAGAAACGAATTCAGTTCGGTCAGAGAACGTTTCGTTCGCTCGAGGAGACTTGATACTGGCGACTGAAGGAAGAGTCAGGGGAAGGAGGAAGGACAAGGTAGGCGGAAATACCGAGGGGTAATATGATGTTAGTGACATGACATCGGCAAAACATCATAAATCCCCGATGATTATGATATTAATTACTTATTTTGATCTTTTCTTTTCTTTTTTCTTTTTTCTTTTTTCTTTTATTCGCCGTATATACCAAACATAAGTCGACCTAACCTATTTCGCGCGAACTTCACCCGCATAACGATTCCCATCCCACATAAATGGAATAAATGGTACAAGAATCGTAAGATTGTGATGTTGATCGTTTCACAATTCCATGTAGCTGGAATAAACGTTCAAAAATCAACGAAGATTATATTTGCCCCTTAACCAAACGTATCCCGATACGTTTGCCTAAGTTGATTCGACGAAACAGTGGATTTGAATGTACGGCAGTCGAAGAGTGATCAGTACACATACACATTTGGAAGAGCGAAATTTCACGTTTCCACGTTCGTACAGTCTAATTGAATTTACCGACGTCACATCACCAGGTAGCGTACACCTATATGCAGAGGGCGGCGCAGACGCAAACACTCGATTTCGTCTTCTTTTCCCGGTCGTGTCGGTCTCAATACGCTCGTGTATCGATCCAAGATTCACAATCTCGATCGATTTGTACGGAAAAAAAAAAAAAAAAAGAAACAAGATTACCTATTTATATATCGCGAGTTGTGACCATTTCAATGACAGCGTTAAGTTTAGTAAATAGTTAGACAATAGTTATGACAATTAGTTAGTTTAAAGAGCACGTGGTTAACAATTTTACAAACTCGACGCTCAGTTGTCGACCGCCTGTACCCTGATAGGATATAATCAAAATGAACAAAGATGACGATGATAATTTCGGCAGTGACGATTGCGCCAGCCATTAGTATGCGTATCGAGACAAGTATAATACTAGCAACGATTCGTTTGATTCGTCCGGTTCGATGTTGTACCAGATAGACTGGGATGCTGCAGCCACTTCTGTGGCCATAAAATAACAATGCGATGAATAGAAGAAATGGAAATAAAATGGAAAAAATCCTTGGATCGAGAAAATTAAGATTAAGAAAGTATTTGCTCGATGTATTCAATTCTTAGAAAAAAAAAAAATAAATAAAAGATAAAAAATAATTTCCCTTTCGTATTTGTTTCGTATTTGCAAAGGTTAGGCCACGAAAGTTAATGCAGACTCCGCTGATCGCACATGTACATGACGAAATCGAACGAAACAATGATGATGACGGTAACAAGTTAGTGCCAGTAGATAGTAACGGTAAAAACGTCTACGTGTTAGCACAGAGTAAACTGAGACTAGGCTGGCTGTAATTAGATCCTCGTTAATATTTCTTTAATTTAAAAGCGCTTACTAGTTAATCGTTGTGTAGTTAATTACTTCGATAATAAGTAATTAGGCATTTAACTAACAATAGTCAGGAATAACGTGGTAAATTGTTATTAATAATTAAGTAACACTATAAAAGAGGTCTTCCAGCTGATCTCTTTCGCTGTTTCTTAACTACTTATTTCTTTCCTTTTTCTTTTTTTATCAACAGTTTTTAGAGTTCGTTTCCCTTTTTGTATTTTCCCAGTGAAAGGTAGGTAAGTTTTTCCATATTTCGTCGTTTTCCTTTATCGATTATTTCGTCTCTTTTTTCTTTTTTTTTTGTTTTTCTTTTTTTCTTTTTTTTTTTCTGAGTTTTCAAATCTATCCAAAGTACGAAGAGCAACGAGTGAATGCTATTACGATTAAACTCGCTATGGCACGCGACATTGGCTCAGTTTATCGCCGCCCTGCTTTCAGGTATCTACCCTACCTAACGATTTATACTTACATGTCCTATCTACCTCATAACGAGATCTGTCTTGGCTATCTTGTCTAATCGAATAAAAGGACAACGCACGAATGATGGCGGACAAATGCCACGTTGCCAGAAATAAGTTAATTCTTAATTGTCCCTCGAAGGGGAGACTTATGATTCCATCCATGGCGAAATCGAAGTTCGTTGAATAATTTTCGGTTTTCTCAAACGTAAAATACGAGGTAATTCATCAATTTTCCCTTATTTTTTGTCCGTTCAAAAAATGTTGAATGTTCTTAGAGACTACGATGTGTGATAATATGAAAATATTATTACATGAAAACTAAAACTGGCAACGGAACATTCTATTCATCTTCTCCTCTCCTCTTCCGGCCACGCAACGTTACATCTAACATAGTACATCTTTAATAATTAATATCGCCTCTAATTTTCAATGATTCTGATATTTCCTCTTTTGTCCTTTTTTTTCCTTTCGTTTCCACTTATACATTTATATAATATTTAGACTCGTCCTTCCTCTTCTTATCCCCACTCCTCGAGATTAATTTGTCGTAAATGCTTAACACGATTATTTATCGATAATACAATAATTAATACAATTCTATTTATTTATCAATTAATTGTATGCTAGTTTACGATACGATGCGCCGATCTCTTTGTCCCGTTCTCGTCTTGGAATTTTGAAAAACATTGCGAAGAGAACAAGAGAGAGAGAGAGAGAGAGAGAAAGAGAAAGAGAAAAAGAGAGAGAGAAAATGTATAAAACGATAAATATATATAAAACGATTTAAAGAGAGAGAAAATTCAACGTTGGTCTTAATTTTTGAAAATTTCACGTGGCAATAAAGGTTAATTTATCGAAAATAATCGGAGAAAATTTCCTTCTCTCTTCATCATCCATCATCATTCATCATCATCCTTTTTGTCACACATCAATAAATTCGTGTCATGTATCGATCTTGATTTTTGACTCGGTGTCATTAAATTGTGTTAATTCGTTCGTTAATTAAATTTCCACGAAGGAAATAGCCTTCTGGTTCTCTATAACTTGTTGATGTATGTATGTGTGTGTACGCCTCGCTAATATGTTGTCTAATATTACACATCCTATATACAATCAGAGCAACGCAGCGTGTTCATCGATCAATAATGATTAATTTACTACCCAATGCACGTTTTCTTTTTCCCCCTCATTTATCATATTTATGCGTGTGTATATGTGTATATATCTTGTTCGTGTACACGTACGAAGTGCACAAGGCTCGTTGTTCAATTCTTCTTTAACTTGAGGAACTACCTGCGACCTTTTCTATTCTTCGTTTCTTTTCAATGGTCGCGATGGAAAATTATATATTCTTGTATATATAAAAAAAATTGAAACGAATCGTCGTCATTTCGTACGAGTGCTCTGAACTTCCAAGTCGCATGACTGGCCGCCATCTTACGTCAATTCTTCGTTGTTTTTATAATACAAAATGGCTGTCCTCCGCGCCACAATTTTTCCACGAGTCAGTTCAAATGCCTAAGAATGATATTCCTCGAAATTTCGTTGAATATATATTAAAAAAAAAAAAAAAAGAAAGAAAGAAAAAAAAGAAATCAAAGGTTTAAGCATAGTGGAATACTAGAGGGTAACAGCCGCCACGCGACTGTGACTAACAAATGTTCGTGTTACACTAATGAAAATCCTCCCTTGTTATGTATAGAGCAACACTGGTTCCGCGTATCTAATAGCTTTCTTTACAAATTAAGCCGTTACCGTTACGTTATTGCACATCGAATAAACGATTACGAATGTACGCTTCTTTTGCCATTAATTGATTCATTATTTGAATGCTTCATCTTTATTTTTATATATGTATATATATATAAATATATATATACGTACATGTATGTTATATTAATTCTTTTCCTGTATATATATATATACTGTACTATACAAAAAGTCTTAGATCATTTATATTACTTAATTTTATTATTGTTAACTAAATATGTATCATACATATGAAATATTTCATATTTTATCACATGAAAATAAATTTCTATATTTGTTCATTATCTTATTGAATATATTAATTCAAAAATATTAAAATATTAAAATAAATAATAGAAAATGATACCGTTTACAATAAAATAGAAAAATGGAGAACAATTTTAGAGAAAAAAAAGAAAAAAACAATTGCAAAGAAAAATAAAAGTAACACGTACAGAATATTTATTTTTTAGATTAATTTATATTTTTCAAACTAATTAATAATTCTTGCATCAAACATTTTTTAATTAAATAATAATGATAAAATTAAAATAATATTAATATTAAATATCATAAAAACGAAATATTCTTGTTTGATAAGTGACCTAAAACTTTTATACAACACTATATATATTTATATATACATATGTGTATATATATTATATTTATTTATTTATTTATTTTATTTATCCATCCATTCCTTGCTTCTTTACTTAATTAATTTATCCACATTTTTATTTCTTCGTTTATTTATATATTTATATATATATATATAAATATTTATAAATATAAATATATATATATATATTTATATGTTTCTCTCATTTTTTTAGTGCCTACTTATTGTTAATCAAGGAGGAATGTAGTCGTAGTGATCGCATTGGGTTGAGCGAGATAAAGAATCGTTCAAGCAAACCGGCACGTTCATCGTCCGGTATGCAACTTATAATTGAACAGAATACCCAATTACATCTGTAAAAAATTAAACGTATCCTTAATTTCAACCGAAAAAATTGCATAAATTCAATTAATAACAATGCACTTTTCAAAATATTACTTGAGCATCTCACCTTATTTTGTCACTATAACTAAACCAAATCTGAAAACTTTCTAACCTGTTTTTTTAACGGATTCAAGTGACTTTATATTTATACGCAATTATCAAAGAATATTGTAATAAAGTACAAATATAATATCTGAAATGTAATTTTTGTTTGAAACAATCGAACGAACACGTTTAATTTTTCACTGTATATAAATAGTGAAGACTAAATGGATGTTGAATCCTCGGAGGCACAGGTTGCGCGCTCTATGATTCGACACATATGGATCAGGCATAAACCATTCAGCGTTTCAGAACCAGAGAAACTGAACCGGCTTATAATTGGCTGTCTACAAAAAAGCGTGTTGCTATCTCTCTCTCTCAAGATCTTCACGAGAATCGGAATCTTCGCGTTATCCTAATACATAACGATGATGACTCTTAAACGTTAACGTTTCAAGCGTAAAGACTATACGACTTTTTATCCACTTTATTTTTTTTTTTTTTTTTTGCCCTTTTAATTAATCGCTTCCATTTTATCCAAGAAGACACGATCTCTATAATGTCCGCATTATGATAATTTGGTGTATATCGCGCGTTTACCTTATATTGTCGAGATATGATCCATTGTAGAATACTCTTTTTTTTTTATATATATATATATATATGTAAGTGTACACGTACTTTTTCCTTTCTTTTTATCTTATAATCGACAAGATCGATCTCGATTCACATTACTCTATAAATAGAATCGTTTATGTTTCACGCATGATTCCGTATATTGAATATACATCGCGTATATATATATTTATACATATATATATAATATACATATATATATATTTGTATATATTAATAAGTATATTACGGAGCTCTTCTTTAACGCAATTCGATATTTTTATTTCTTTGTCCTTCTCGTTGGGATATTCAATTCCTTACGGTAAATTACTAATTCCTATCATTTTATTTTTTTTATATTCTCATCTTGCCTTAAAAACAGAGAACACGATTCAAATTACACGATTCATATTAGCCTTTCCGTTGGCGAAAAGACGAAGAAAGACACCCTTCCTTTTTTATTTTTTTTTATTTTTTCGTTTTCCTGTTTATAATTTTTATAAGGCCCAAATATTGTGCGCTACCTGTTCAACATGGAAATTATGCCAAAGAAAGGAATCGCGAAAGCGTGTGATCGGTGTTGCTTTTTATTAGAGAACGCTCCGAAGGACACCGCGCGTCACGGGCTCAGTTTCTCGATTCTCTCTCACTTGTGTTATGCTTGACCCAGCTCAAAACGCGAGGAAAGACATTTCGTCCGATCAACGATCAACGACAATGACGGACCCGCCCTCTGTTCGATTGTTCGATCTCTTCGGGACAAGAAAAGAAAAGAAAAGAAAAAAAAAGAAAGAAAGAAAAAAGTTTAAAAAGAAAGAAAGTAATCAGAGAGAACATATCGAGTCCGCGTATGCCGTCGCAAACAGAAACTTCAACTTCGTTCTCGATGTTGGCTGGCTCACATTTTTGGCACACCTAACTTTCCCCGGTCAATCATTACTCCTCGCTGAACACTGTGTCCTCGAAGCGCCAAGCTTGACCTAATCTATATCCAAACTCGAGTATCGATAGCTTTTTCCACGTCCTATCGTGACTCAAGTCGGACAAGCACAGACCACAGATAATAAGAAATGTATCTTGATAGACGATCTAGATACGCAACGATTTCTGGAAGTTGGACGAGGATCGATCTCGTCAAGGAAACTGGACGTTTTCATCCTTAGCGTGTTTATCACGCTCGTTGCCCATGATCGTCGAACAATCAAATCCAAACGGACTCCCCTTGTTGTGCTTTTCAGTGTTTCACTCCGTGGTCGCGTTCCTCTTGTTCAGTGCACTCGCTTCCCTCGACAACACCCTCGATTAGACGATCATAGATGACCATAGAGAGAGAACGCTTCTCCAAACTCGCTCCTATATCGGGCCACGGCCCAGTTCCCGTGCTACACCCCTTGGAATGCCTTGCCAGTGTTTATTTCTTTCTCTTCTAACTGTCCACGCGAGCGTCAGCCTCAGGTGGCACCACTGTTGCGCGCCACGGATTCTCCGCCATCGCTACGCCGATGGTGCCCTCCTGTTGATGCCGGCTGACGGTAACCATTTGTGACCACATTCTCGCTAGTACCGTTGCTGTTACTGGCCGAGATGTTCTCGGCTCGCGGCTCGAGGTTTGCTCCAGATGGCACCAGCATTGCGAGAGGTGACGAGAACGATAGCGATGACGTGGAGGAGGAAGAGGAGGAGGCGGAGGAGGGGGAGGGTACGAAGGACACATTGCTGCGCTGACGCAGGTTCCCAAGACTGTTGTTGGCCGCTTTAGCGCGTTGACGCCTCGATGCAGACGTCTGTGATTTGCCCTCGTATTTCGTGTTCGGAGCTTTAATCGTCGTCGTCGACGACGTCGACGCGGATGCAACGCGTTCAGGCGCCGACGACGACGTCGTCGCTGCTCCAGAAACCAGCTGGTACCTGGCTGTCGGTAAAATTTGCTGTTGTTGCTGTGTTTGCACTCTGACGTGACGACCGTCCCTCTGTTGTTGGGATGGTTTTGGCAGGTTGTTTTGTACGTTCCAGTGAATTTTTCTGATGGTCGACCCACCACCGGCGGCGGCGTTGTTAATGGATGAGGAGGAAGAAGACGATGCCGACAGGAGGTGAGCGCTGGTGACTGGTGTTGCACTAGCGGAAGCGGTAACCGCTGATACAGCTGCTTCCGATGCACCATCGACCATCGGTGACCGCGTAGAACTCGGTAGACTGCGTACGACAGGCTCAGGAACAACGACTGGAGGACGTTGCTGCTGCTTGTTGCTGCCCAGATCGCCAGCGCAGCCGTAATCGTAGCTGCAGCATAGCTGCCCGTCCTACGGAGAGGTTCGTTGGACACTGGGTTAGCCAACGGCGAAACGAACGGGACCAAGCGACTGTATCGTGTTCGCCTGACTTTCGCCCTCTTCCGTTTCTTTTTCAATCAATTTATTTCTATTTTCTTTCCGTTCTTTACAAAATTCAACGCGAATACTCCCTTGCCCGCGCGAAAAGTCTTGGTATACGCGTGCGTGCTACCATCTATCGGGTGCGTGATGCGTTATAGTCAGAAGCGGGAAATTTTGAAACTGTATAAAATATGATTTACAAATCTAGCGTGATCTGCAATTCTGTGATCGTTTTTTAATATTTTGGCGAGATATCTTTTGCGAGTTCAAAGAGAGGATATAATAATTTTATTTTATCTATTAATTTATATTTATATAAGAGAACCTAGGGACACATAGGGAAGTGCATCTGATTTTGAATTCATGAGCGTGCAGGATCGCTTCACTTTTAGAACGAATTATATGAATCTAATGCTCGTTGTATATGATATGAATCGGTATTCGTTGATTTATTATGAGAAAGCGTGTGAAGAATAATCGCGGATATTGTAATAATCCCGATTAACTCGTAACTCGTTGGCCCAAGACTTTTCGCATTGCTGAAGGGGATACTCAGGTAATCCTCCACATAATATGTAATTCATTGTTTCGTCGATATCACGTACGACGATTGCACGATGAATCCGTTTGCGATGAAAATTTGCGCCCTTATATATGTGATGATGACCCAGATTCGATGGATCTTTCTCGTGCACGATTAATAAAAATATTGCTTTTACAAGCACAAATTACAAGAACTCGACTCATAACAATCATGCTCTGACATTCGGGAAACAAAACAATGAATTTTCATAGTATGTATCTGATACCTTGAGGATACCATATCTAGGTTATCACTACTTCCAACAATGATTTTAGCAAAATGATTAAGTCTTATGACTTTTGACCAGTAATTTGTACAAAATTCACAAAGAAAATGATGCAGTTTTCGAATAAAAAAATTTTTTTAAAATCTAATTTTATTTCAAACGTTATATCTTAGATTTTATCTTTTTCTTAAGAATGAGTAAATTTTTTATCTTATTTTCCTTTTCTTGCCAGAATCATTGCTAGATAATACTCGATAGATAGAGAAAGAGATTCTTGGTGCTTCTATCGAATCTCGAATGCAGATCAGAGGAGGGTGCAAAAGAGGCTCAAATGTAACAAAATCATAATAATAATAATAATAATAATAATAATAATAATAATAATAATAATAATAATAGTAATAGTAGTAGTAATAGTAATAATAATAATAATAATAATAATAATAATAATAATAGTAGTAATAATAATAATAATAGTAATAATAATAATAATGATAATAATAACAATAATAATAATAATAATAATAATAATAACAATAATAATAAAGGAAACACAAAAAATGAATTATAATGCAATTCTGTGTACGTATATTTGTACGTGAGCGTGTGTCTGTCACCACGTGCGTCGTGCACCCGACCGATATCAAATATTTTAGAAATCCGAATTTATCTCATTTTTTTTTTTTTCAATTTAACGACAGTGCATTTTTAATGTGCGTTTTTGAATCGAATGAATCGAGACGTTAACTATATTTTTTTAGTCAGAAAAAAAAACGTGAGATGAATCGGTACATGCGAATCATTGTAAACGTGCATTCAACCACTGTAATTAAAGTGGAGGATCGTATTTGAGCATTCTTGATCGAACGATCGACGGAAAGAAATATTCAAACAATAATAATACAATAGATTTAAATTTATCTTTTATTTTTGAGAAAGAAAAAAAAAGTGCAATCAATAATATTGGAATCAATTTTATATAATTCTAAATAATAATGTTTCACTTCTTTCCATTGCACAAATATTTTATACTTTTAATGATAAAAATAATTAACATTCAATTTTTTTTTTAATAATAAATAAATTTGATATTTTGAATTTAACGCTAATAGCACTAATTGATTATTAACTTAAACGCGATACAGAATATTTATAAATATATATCATCAATCGTTAAATAATAAGATAATAATCGTCTTCGGATCGATCAAGAGTAATTCTGAATATAATTCTTAATACGAAACATGCGACGTGCTCGCGATTTACTCTTAGAGTTAAAACTTTCTTGCGCAGTGTCAATGTCTATTTGTCTATGCCACACGCTGTCAAAAAGATCGTATGATAAATATATTTATCAACGCCACCTTCTTTTCTTACACGATCACGATCACTTTTATTGAAAAATTTCAAACGAATCAAATAAATCAAAAAAGAAAAAAAAGAAAAGAAAAAATTCCACCGATCATTATCCAAAAACTTAAACGAATTTTAAATACACGTGGCATAAACGATCAGTGCATGTAACCTAACGCAAGAAAACGTCCAAAAAGGTTCATGCCTGGTGACCAGCGTGCGGCGATCAACGAACGCAAGAGACCTCTACGAACGAATGAACCAGGGACATATTACTAGATTACTTCCTCTAATGGATTCTAAACGGATATTACGACAGAGAAAGTAAAATCGAAACGAGGACTTGTAGATAAGAAGCGATTAATTTGGCCAATGGCCAAAAAGGAGAGAAAAGTAGGTATTCAAGTGCTATTCGAAATAAGCGGATAGAAGAAAATAAAAGCATTCGAGCTGAAGTGACAAGTGAGAAGTAAGAATAAAAGAACAAACATTAACAATAATAAATAAAAGAGAAGAAAAGGCGGGTAGAGAAGATTATAGGTGAGGTAGAAGTGACGTGATTACCGATGCACACAACACGCGCTATTGCTCACCAATTGGGCGCAGTACGGCACCTGCAAGGATACCCATCGTTAGGCTAGTCAGGTTAGACATTCACGGCTGATGTGTGTTCATGTTATGAAATGATATGAGATTAAGAATTTCGCAGCATGATTACACAACACTTGGTTCGCTCTTTTTATGTTAATTATCTTATTTTAACACATCAGCCCATCTCTCCTCGTCCATTTATTTCACACGTTCACGTTTGAACACGTATATCCGACTTGATTATATTTTTTGTTCTTTGAAAATCCGTTTATAGATCCTGGATTACTTTTCCCCCTTTTTACTCGTTTATTTATTTATCCTCTAATAATTTCCTCAATTTTATAATTTACTATTAAGTTTATTTGGAAATTAAATATTAAATATTATCAATATTTTTGCTATAGATTCTTTCTTCCTTTTTTTCATTTATTAATGTAGATTGTAATAAATTGACGAGGTGGAGGTCATGCTACGCTTAGTTGTAATGAAATCGAATTGAAAATTAGTCGTTATTAGACGAACATACGTACTGAACACGATCCATGCAGGGCCGACCCGAAGCAATAAGAGTTTTTTTTTAACTCGAATCATAATAATGAAAAGATATGATCAATATTGATCAGAGGTTTACGTTTTGCGCGCATGATTTCGGTCGATATATACTACGCGGCAGTGTTCAAAAAAGTATTTATACGACATGTAAATGACCACCGTGATATGCGAAAAATCTAACGATACGATAAAACTTACGATTTACCCATCGATACCTATTTTTCTTGATTTTCGTTCAAGCTATTTAATATCTGATTCATACAGTGAGCAAGGGTTGAAACGAAAAGAAAAGAGAGTAATAATTGTACGATTGATTAAATAAAAATTACTACAAAATAATAATAATAATAATAATAATAATAATGATTACAACGATAATTTTCTTTTCTACGTTACGTACAATACGTGATTATTTTGATCACGAATAAACATGCATATTAAATACACATATGAATATACGGTGCCGAATTAGAAATGTCTTACTCTCTTACTTAAAGTGAAAGATTAATAGTATAATAATAATCATAATAATAATAACAATAATAATAATAATAATAATAATAATAACAATAATGAACACTGCCGCGTGCAAGGCAGCTAACGAAAAAACATTGCACATAATAGTCTACGCTAACTTAGGGACGCCCCTGAACGTATCTCGTACGCTAGTATTGATAAAACAGATATCCGAGTTGAAATAATTTACAAGTGGTGAATACAGCATCAGATAATTTGCATAATATTAGCACGACGCAATGGTAGCTCACGCCGAGAGAACATATTTTTAAATAAGTTTAATTTAATCCAAGACTTCGTTCAGCCTTTGAAGCAGGTTATCTGTAATTCTTAATATATACTATATTAAATTTGATTAAATTCGATTGATTCGAATAGATTCGAATTTAATTATTAAACTATATATATATATATATAAATGAGTCTTAATCAGTTTTAAGTACTCTAATGCCAACTTAAGCCTAGCTTAATTTTATTCTATGCTTAAATTTTATTCTACTAAATGTTAAGGTTAAATTATGCTTGCAACTATGCTTGCATCTTAAATCAATTCATTCTAAATTTATATTAATAATTATCTAATTTTTATATTTTTATATTGTTCATTCTAAATTACTCTAATTAATCTGATGATTATGTGAACTAAAACTATACTATGTGTATAAGTGAGATTATTATATGATTCGTAAGTCATCGCTCATATGTACTTCAAAGACTTTAAGGAAAATTCCGAGATAGAATTTAATCAAGTTTTCTCTCAGCGTATAAAGAATAAAATTTTAGCGCAATTAGGCTTGCAAAAAGTTGACTCGCGTTATACACACCGCAAATAATGGCATACTGGAAATAAATGATAGTCAATATATGTATAGGTACCTTGTATTATACGAGGGTTACCTACTAATACGATAAAAAAATGACAGTGAGACGAAAACAAAGAGGAAAAAAAAACGATAAAAAAAAACAAATTTATATGTTAATGTGTGTGATTTTAATCAAACATGTGGCGGATAATTTGTTATAAATTAAAGATCATATAATAGGTATTATTTTCAAATAATTTACAAAAACTTGGTAAATTGTTTAAAAAGAAAGGAATACAAATATAAAAAGTTATATAATAAAATATCATTTTTTAATTAATTCAAAAATTTCAACAAATATATTTACAATTATCTAAACACATATGTTAAATGATTATATCCTAATGACTACTATTCATACAAAATGCAAATAATGTTAAAAGTTTACTTCGGAATTTGAAGTCATCGCGATTAAAAACTTATGGAAATATAGATAAAATTATTTCGAGTACAATATTATAATCCGCCACATGTATGTAAATATATCAATGTATTTTAAATGATCGCTTCCCGCACAGCAACTGGTCGCACCTCGTAGGAACACAGTAAACGTAATTGATCAGACGCAGGACAGATCCACGGCTAAATGAAGGCGATATTTAGTTTTTTATTTATTTACTGACCTTGAGTTCTTGATTTCATGTGAAAAGAGAACACGATAAAAAGAAATTCTTTCTAACGTTTATCTATGTTATAAACAAGTATTATTAAACAACATTTTATTACAAAGAATATATCTTCTTTCATCAGCATAAAGAAATTAAAAAAGAATATTCTGCTAAAAAATGATTATACATTATTAATTTTAAAATCTATTGTCTAAGGCACAGTTTCTCCATAACGATTCGTGTCTCTCTTTCCTCACGAACCCCCCTATCTTATTCGTATCTTGTGAGACGAACGACTCTGCGGTCCCCCGATGTTACCACAGCCGGACATCCTTCTTACCTTGCACTCGCACGTGGTGCACTTGTCATGAGGATCCTGCCAGGAGCTGCCACTCTCGTGAATAATTCCAGAGTAGCTGCAAGGTTGTGGCCTAGTTAATACCGAGAGAGAGGTGTCATTTCCAAACGTTTCTCTCGCGCAGGGATCGTCTTCACAACGAGGACAACAGTCCCCATCCTCTGTCACAGGGTTTGAGCAAGTCACTGGTGGACATTCCATTTGCCAGCAGTCTACTTCGCCGTACTGAAATAAATCAATGTAAAATAATTCTAAATTCATTTCAAATTATAAAAAAATCTACTAAATATGATCATTAAAAATAACATAGAATCTAATTTTTTATAAATAAAAGATAAAACTTTATGATCCAGATCACTTATTTTTGAATATAATGTTGTTCCGAAATAAAAAACTCGCTCAGAATTGCTTAGATATTATTTGGCTTAAGTTTGTTTTCGAATTGAAAATTATTAAGTTGTAAATCGAGCAACGATATTATTTTATAATTAAGATAATGATTCCGAATAAATATAAACATTTATGGTTTTCAAAGATTAGATCATAGAAGATTAAAAGTGTATGTTATTAAAAATGAAATTGACTATATCATTTTTATTAGCGCCATTACCAGGCATTCACAAGTCTGACATTGGTATATCCATCGTTCGCCACTTCTGAAGACTAGATGATGAAGTTCTTGATGCCTGCAGGAAGCCGCAGGATCGCATTGCGGACAACATTTATCCCGATGACTTCCCGGAGCGCTGCAATCGCAAATCGGGTCCCTACATGTAACAACACCATCTTTGCAAGTGCATCTCCTACAGGGATTTTCGGCTGGTGCTAGAGTTTCTCCGTTTTTCACTTCTTGATTTTCGAACCAACAACCTATTAACCATACAATATCTTTACTTCTCCCTTATAAATATTTTTCTAGTTCTTACCATTAAAACTCGATAATGGAAAAATCCCTAGAGTTATGATATAAAAATATATACTTACTCAGTCTACATTCCTCCATAGTACTATTTTCCTCTTGAGGCGGGCAAATACATTCATAACCACCCTCGGTATTGACACACTTAGCGCTAGGATGACAGGTATGCCTCCTCTCGATCGTTTGGTCATTGCACTCGTCGATATCGAGACATTGTGTACCCTGAGTACTATCATGGAGGGCGCTTCTGTAACCCGGTTTACAACGACAATAATACCAACCGGGCATATTGAAACACGTTGATGATTGATGACACCGATGTAAATCACTCGCACACTCGTCCAAATCTAATTCACAACTATTGCCTATGTAGCCACGCCGACAGGAACACCTTCCTGGCGCCACGCATTCACCGCCATTTTGACAGGTTTGATTGCAAACAGCTAAAGAAGATGAACAAAAAATTTTTTAATTTAAAACAACAGGAAGACGGAATTAGGACATGAGAAAAACATTATAGAGAATAAACATACGTTTGCATGTGTAACCATCGCCAGTGTAGCCATCTTCACAGATGCAATAGTAACTTCCTGCTGTGTTCACGCAGGTGGCGTGCTCATCGCACGCATGATGACCAGTCGCACACTCGTCTAACTCGGCGCAGTTGAATTTGTCTACTCTGTGGTAACCCGGAAGACACTCGCACGTGTAAGAGCCGTTCACGTTCACGCATTTAGTGTTTGCGTTACAATGATGCCCCTCGGAGCCACCTTGCTGTTTGCATTCATCTATGTCTGTGACGTTAACGTATTTAATCAATTATTTTAAATTAATTTACTTTAATAGACAGACCTTCAAATGATCCGAATAACCGATCAATTCTATACTATGTAGATTAAATAAATAAAATAGCATTTTATTTGAGGTCATTTGAAGGTCAAAAAAATATACATTCTACTAAAATAAATAGAACGACGAGAATAATTTTTGAGATGCAAAGATATAATTCTAGAAAAAAAAAAATATGCTTTTATTTCTATTACATAATTGCGAAAACCATCTTTGTTTTAATGCATATCGTTACGTGAGGACTTTAAACTCATTCGAGTAATTATTATTTCACGAATCTCAAACGATTATCCGCAAACAAATCGATTTGAATCTAAATATTACGGAAACATGAACGCACGCATTATTAATTTTGGTAACCACAATCACGGAAAATTTATTTCTTTGACATGACTATCGATAAAATCACGGATGAACAAACACATGTTATATGATTATGTGTGTACTAACATCGATCTTCTATATATTTAACGATGAAGGGTCGACCGACGGAAATATCACGATCGCCATCTCAGTGGATTTAATTGAATTAAAGGCTATTAAATATCGACGCAAAGAAAAAAAGAGAAGAAAAGACACACACATAAAAAGAGAGAGAGCAAAGTTAGAGAAGCATTAGATACCGTGACAGTTATGACCGTCCCCCTGGAAACCGATATCGCAATGGCAGGCGTACGTTGTCTGCAGATTCAGGCAGGACGCATTAGCATGACACTTGTGGCCCTTCGCACAGTAGTCCACCCCTGGTTAAATTGGGTTAGCCAGGAAAATGCAGAGATGGTTAGAAAATTTAATTATTAGCGTTGGATCAAATGGTTAGAATCGTTTTCTTGGTTTTAGATATTGCTTGTCTGCCATGCCATTTAGGATACGAATATTATATTATAGCGGAAAAGAAGGAAATTTCGCCTAGGGATTTTTTAATGTGAGTACCATAAAATGGCATGCATCGTTCTTTTCATTCGATTTCAATCATAATATCGAATCCAGCCCTTAGCAAAATTTTGCTTAATATATATAAAAATATATATATATATTTCAATTAAAAAATCTATGACAAATTGAATAGATTCAGTATATTGATCTCTTAAGACTTTTGTCTTAGTGAATATTTTTTGCTATGGGTTGTTTTCTATGAATGATTTCTTTTTCGAAATTAATTAAAATTAGTAATACTTAATGATTAAGCTATCAAATATTATCGTCATACGTATGAACGATTGCGATTCACTCTCAACTGAATGTTGATGTATTCTTGTAAACATCGAAGAAGATTAATCACGATGATGAGTACCATAAAATATTTAATGATTTGAAATATGCTTCTATAAATAACCATACCCGGACAGAACTTGCAGCATTCTTCGGCTACGCTGATCTGTTCGCTCGGCGGACAGGGCAATGGCGGACATCTTGTTTCAGTGTCGAATCTCTGGCAAGTGAAGCTGCCATCGAAACAGTCGCATTCTACGCACTGTTTCGGCGAAACTTTCTCACCGTGATCGTAAATTACTCCGTGCAAATAACATTGCTCTGGAGGCAATTATTGATCGCATAATATTAATATTAATAATTAACACATTTAAAAAAAATTTGGAAAGTGTTCTCAAATTATTTTTAATCAGACAGACTAAATAAAAATTGAGCTTTCTTTCTTTTATCCTCTAATTAAAATTCGATCATTTACGCACAATTTGAGATTATAATTTTTAATTTAAAAAAGTAATACTTACTTAAACATATAGGACAACATTGTCCTTGAGGAATGACGGGATTCTTGCAGGTTACAGGCGCACAGGGTGTCGGCCTGCACTCAATCTCCCCATGAACGCAGGAACACTGTTGACAACCCTTTTCCCAGGTCGCACCATCCTCGTGAACGGTGCCATTTGCCCTGCACGACTTTTGGCACTCGCACTCCTCCACTTTGCTTATCCTGCCCTCTGCAGCGGCTAGCTAAAAGGAAGGATGGGAATGAGAGAAAACCAAAGTTATCCAATTACTTTTTCTTTTTTTTATAATGATTAAAAACTTGATCAAAATCGTCAAAAGTAAATCAGAACCTGGTGAAGAGATGTACTCACCCTACGCGTGAGCTCGTTCAGATTATGCATCAGCTGTTCCACCGTGTTTTGTAATATAGAAAATTGACCGCAAGTGGGACAAGACGAATCGAGTTGGGGACATTGGGAAAGGTAGCCATGGGGGCCTGGTATCAGCTTCACATCCTGCAAAGCACCCTGTGGCGCGAAAATCGTACGAACTTATCTCAGTTGATTAAAATTTTCAAACTCTTAGAAAGATTATAATCGCGTTTCATTTTTCTTTTTTTTTTTTTTTTTTATACGATCATTAATATTTTGCTAAAAAGAGAAATAGATAAAGAAAGATTAAGAAGAGGAGATCGTACCTTAAAGAGAAAGTGCCTGACATTTCTCTGGCCAACCCAGAGTTGCAATTGTGGCAAAGTGAAATTGGTGTCAGGTGGTCCAGGCCTAAGTAACCGCCTGTATAAAGGATGACAGTCGACGAGCAGCTCGACCTGCGAGCCGCTTACACTCAGGGCGACCCTGTGCCAAGCGCCGTCGGCCAGACGAAAAGGGAACGCCTCCACGTGGACACTACCGTCCCGGCGTGATACATAATGCAGTCGAAGTTCGTCTTTACGGCCGCTGCTCTGCAGCTCCAAATATCTGAATACATTGAAAAAAAATTTTTCTAAATTAATAATTTCACAAGTTTCCAATTATTTATGAAATTATTAAATTGTCGTTAATTAAATTCGAAATAATTTTTCAGTAAAAATATCGTATTTCGTTTAGGTTATTCGTCAGATTAATATCTCTTGCTATTTCATTTTTGATAAATTAATATAAATTTTCTAGAAATATTTATTCATTTTTTATCTATTGTTACTACTTTGTGTTCCAATTTTCTGTCTTGGATTACGTTTTTATTAAACAGAGGTGTAACTTGGTTGAACTTGAATAAGATTATAAGATTATATATCATCAGAAATTTACTAGAATCTGGTTAATCTGGTATGAAATTGTTTAGCAATTTAATGGAGCAAGTTCAATAAAGCAACGTGATATACAACCGTGTATCGATTAAAACCATTTTAGCTTGTTAATTGAAACATATACACAGAATTAAATAGATTACGCGATTGAGAAGGAAATTGATGGCGTATGTACGTATCGCAACTTCCGTTTTACCATCTATCACACGTCTCTAATACATCGAGATTAAAAGCCTGAAAATAATAAATGCAATCGATATTCCAATTCTAATAAATATCGCCTTTATCCCCCACATTCATCTCTAATTTAATTTCCCTTCGAATAAAATTATACTATAGAATAAAATAAAATATATCAACGAGATTAAGATTACAACTTATAACATTTACATTTCATAGGAATATCGAATTAAATTTAATTCCCCTTGAATTCTGGCAATGATTTCTCTGATTTCACGAAGCGTGTTAATTATTGTAAATTAAATACGCGGATACATGCATCTAATTTATGTCAGCCAGATTAAAACGACTAGATTGCACTACTCGTGTGCCAACAGAGGGTGTGACTACTTTGAGGTTAAGTGCTCTTCTTCGTTCCAACTCAACAATTGTGACACAGTAACTTCCTTAAGACTCCTACCTTTTTCAGTTCGTCAATTCTATTAAAGGCAACTCATTTCTCCAATCGTAATTATTCCACAATCAAATTGGGATTGAACGAAATTAATATATTTAACTAATACTTTTCTTCTTCCTTGTATTTTATAAAACAAAAACACGTAGCGAGTTCGTGAAGATAGATTCTCATATTTACAAACATAAATAGAAAAGTGAGACTAGAATTGTTTGGATGTAATTTAATCGCTTAAGTAATTCGTTCATTATTTTATTTTAATCATATATATATATATAGAATGAAAGAAAAGATGGAAATGAGAAGTAATTTAAATAATAAATAAAAGTGATCTTTAAAAATAAAATTGTTCTTCTTTACATCGATAACGAATTTACATAATATAATTTCGTTCTTTAAAAAATTACGTACAGAGAAAAAAGAAGAAAAGGAAAAATGGAAGGCATTTTAAAATTTTCTCCTGTTTACACATTGTTCGAACGCCACAGCGGTAGGGTCGCTTCGAATTCTCGAATCGAACGAAATCACACATGATTCCTACCTATTGTTCCCATGTGAAAAGGCGACGATTGTCCCGGAATTGGCCTCCTCTTGTCGTAGAGCGGCGGCTATAGTGAATTCCGGAACCCGCCGGAGTAGCGTGGCCGCTCGTTCGAAGCTCGCCTCGTTCAGTCGGAGCTCCCTCTCCTCGCCTGAAGTAGTAAAACTCGATCATTTCTGCGCCCCACTCTACCATTCTACAATATCGTCACTAATAATACCAACAATACATTTTAGTTTCGGAAAAGGATGTTATGTAATTTAATTTGCAGTTGAATCGTAATCAAATTTAATTATCTCTTCGTATCTCTTGTTCTTAAAAATTATTACGAATTTCATTTTGGTATCAGATGTTAAATTACCGTGAAATCGAAAATACGTCTGTCGATATCAATTGAAAAAGATCAAACGATTTTTTTTGAATTTTTTTTTATCACAATTTATATCGATTTACTCTTTTGTTCGAAATATTTTTTTACCAGATTATTCGAAGAGCTTGAAAAATTGAGATAACAATTTCTCTTTCTGTTTTTTTTACAAAAAATAGGGCAGACTCTTGTCGAGTCAGAAGTGAATGTATTCTTAGATTTTGGACTTTATTAAAAAATATATCATTTAATTAAAGATACAGATATTTTTGTAATAAATTACTAAGTTTTCGAAAACGTCTTCTCGTATTGTAGAATAATTTTAATGATACAGAGATAATCTCTTTTTGATAATCTCTCTTTTGGTGTTATGTTATATAGTCTGCAGAATAATTCACTTATCTAGTTTCTCTCTCCATTTTATTGCACGTTCAACTATCTTGAACGTCTTCTTTGTACTATTAATGATTTATCAGAAATTAGTAGAATAGTTTTGAGTTAATAGTTCAATACTTTCCTTTTCAAAGTTTCACAAGCAATAGACAAAACGAAGTTCTAAGTTCAATGGAAGCAATCAATCATGGAAACTCGAAGAAGTTTACACAAGTTCAGGAACAAACTTATTCAATTTATCGATGGAAGATTTAGTTCGGCGTATTCAATTTCTCGGATTTCTATATGCTTTTATAGATTTCGAGAATGATAATCTTAATTGTTGGAATTTAATAGTTTAAAAATAAAATTCTTACAAATTGTACCAATTTTTTATCCAATTCGATATTCGATGCTTTAAAATTAACCAATCCAAAAATTTGAATTATTTGTATATCTGTAGAAATATATTAAAAAAATAAAAAAATTCGAATTCTGAAAACTTCTGAAAATTAAAGTTCAGCTGAAGATTTCACAGATCTCGTATGTAGGTCAAACAAAATTTTTGGTAGGGTTGCATCGATTTGTCCAATTTACGGTTCCTACTCGTACAGTTACGTAATCCTGTCGGCATGGAAATTCGATTGGTCGCATTTGCTGGCTCCGTAGCGTCCCGAGAACTTGGAACAAAATTTCTGTGTTCTTATTTTAAAACACAATCTTTTTCTATTTTTCTATTTTTAATTTATATAAAATATTTCTTTTCTATATATCTAAACAAAATAACATATAAATATTTATAATTAGATTTACAGTTATTTCTATAATAATACAACAATTATTCTATTCATTTCTCGTGTTAGGTTAATCGAACACTAGAGTCATCTAGCCGCGTGGTCAGTAACACGACACTCTTTGCACTCCGTCAATAAAGACACATGCGATGAAATTTCGCTGAAAGCGCCATAATGCTAGCGTGAAGGTGATCCTTCGTTCGTCGATTAAGTGCATTAGTCGTTCGCATGGGTCTCACCAGCGAGCCGTGTAATAAGACAGGACCCACGACCAATTGTTCACTGCCCTCGCGAGCGGTGCGTTGTCACGCGTGAAAGTGGTACGCATGCGCCAGGTTTCTTGCAGGGGCCTCAAATTTCAGAGGCTTAATAAAAGGTAACAAGACACCAGCAGCTCTGTAAGCGTGCTGTTTAATTATCCGTATCTACATTTTCTTAACGAGTAAACAGATCTCTTCGAAACGGGTATCAACGTTTCTACGCAAATTGATACAAATATCGATGACTCCTCGTCGACATTGCTCGTCGTTGAAAATAGGTTTAATTGTAAGTTTTGGCGAGTTGATTTGTGATGATATGGGAGGTAATATTGATTGAAATTTTTGGAAAAGTGGCATTAATTTAGCATCTATGGAGGATGATTCGGCGAGAAAGTTATACGTTTCGGAAATAAACAGCATACAGATTAGATCGGGCGTTCCCCACAGAGGGGAGAGACATGGAGGGTGGAGCAATTTCAGGACTGGAGCGAGGTCTGGTTCCCCATCAGACTACAAAAGGGGGATCGCAAAATCTTATTTTCCGTGTTCAGAGAAAACTCTGACACGTGCAGGCATATACGTTCGTATCTTTTGTTCGGTGATTACAATGCTCTCCCAATTCGAGCCGAATGAAACCGAGTTTCGAGGACGTTTCCTCTTCCTCGATCGATTCTTCAAAGGGATATTTATCGAGGCAAAGAAGACAAGAGCGAAATGAACAAATACGTCTGCTGACATTAATGAAAAAATAATAAAGCATCGACGACTGTTCTTCCATGAATTAATTCCTATGAATAATTATTCACAAGTATGATTGAACACATTTAAAAATATTTCCCTTCGTATCTATAAATTTTGACATTATCACAGACTATCATAACAAAGTATTTTTAACATCAAGAAACGAATCTCATCCCTCTAGAATAATAAAACCATTCATTATATAATGTGAAGTTTTACAATCCAATAGTGTTACAACTTAATAACCTCATCTCAAAAATGCAAATCGAATGGCACTTTGGAAACAACAGTGATCATCGTTTGCCAAGAACTCACACTCCTGTGAAGAAAATTTCACTCGAATAACAACGATTTCAGCTCGTAAAGACAGAGAAACGAGCGAAAATAAGGCTACAAGGTATTGCAATGACGGGGAAATCAGGGGAGGGAGAAAAATGGTGGGGTCCCTTTTAGCTGAAACCGTTTCAAACCGCAGAGAATATTGTTACTTCCACGAAACCATTGGCAGGGGGTGCAGTTCGGACTGGTAATTGAAATTTCTTTCGGGGAAACCCCTGCTGACGCCCTTGGGCCAACCACCCCCGCTTTTGGCGAACGTTGCACTGTCGCGTCGCCCACGCTTTTAACCACGTCTACGTTTCTTTGGGGTCGAGAATTCGTGAGGAAAAAAAAGAAAAAGAATACGTCATTCGTTTGCTGTAGGTGTGTACAGAATATTTGATTTTGATTATAAATAATATATCGAGAACGATTTTCTTCCAAAATTGAAACTAAGAAGAGAAAGTTATTAGATCTTTCTTATCGTTTGTTAATTATTTTAAGAGAGAGTTTTTATTTACAAAAACGAATCAGCAAGTATATTTACTATATTATTTCCTGATACACAGATTGAATTTAATATTATAATATTTTATTACATTTTTCGAGCCGTAATGTATTCTTCGTTTTGTTATTAAAAAAATTTTTCTTTTTTTTTGCTTAAATTGAAATTGATTCGTAATAATTTGTATATGAAATAATTAAAATTAATTATTGTTTATTCATTAAAGTAAAAATATTAAAACAATAATTTTTATTATAAAATATATAGCGATTTCGTAACGTATGCATGTATCTTAAATTAAAATTGTTAATCGATATAATCGTACAATCAAGAAAATGAAAATGCCGCGAAAATACCGGGTCAATTCGCTCGAAATTCGAAAGGACAATCGATACTCGACTAGACCACGAGGGAATTCCCTCCAGAGGTTTGCCAATGGAGACAAGCCAGCTATGAAACTGACCTTTCGTAATATCGATTAATCAGTTGTTATGTAACTATCACAGTTCAACTGATCAACGCCAATTTTTTCTTTTTCGGTTGCACTGATCTACTACAAATAATTAAAACATCGTTTTCGAAAATCATTGAAGAAAAGTATATCGCGTATGAAACAATTTTTTATTAACGAATAAACACTTAAAAAGAAAGATAAAATCTATGAATTCTTATTGGATAATTTATAATTAGTATTTCTGATATAATAATTATCACGTAATCTCAAAGATGTACCATATGGTCACACCCTATATCGTTTGAAGTTATTTTATAAATCTCGTTGATTAATATATGTATAATTTGCAAAAATTCTGCATTAAAAATACCATACAATAATGTATAATAAATATCATATAATAATGTTACTAATAAAATAAGTTTTAATTTTAAAAATACAAAATACGATATACAAATTCGAATAAAATTAATTTATAATCTTAATAAGCTTAAATTTTAATAATCTCTTGGCAATAAAGGATTATTTAATTAAAAGTGGAAAGTGTTAACGATCATATATATTCCTGATTATTAGAATCATCACTTTTCCCCCCATATTCCAATTCAATCATTTTTGTCCCGTTGCAATTTCTAAATATGAATTTCTAAGTTTGAAATACGAAAATGAAAAGCGAACAAAACGAAAATTTATTTAGACATCTAATTACGAATGCAGAAAATGGAGGAAGTAACACGCAAAGAGGAATAATCGATTTTATAGCCGGCGATCCAGTCTCAAAACGCCAGAGGATGATAGCTGCCAGTTCGAAACGATCCTCTGATATGCAAACAGGAATATATTCAGGTTAAGAGAACCCCTTGCAGAAACAGGTTTCGGTTCCTACACTATTCGTGAAATTTACTGCGCCTCGTACAATCTGCACGCCATACCCCAATGTAAATAGCATGAAATGATTTACGTCTTTTTCACCCTCGTTTTGAACTATTCTTTCGAGCAATGTTGATACGAGCTGTCCAATTTTTTTCAGATTTTTAAAGATTGAGATATATAGCTTCATCTTCTTCGTTTGTGAATTATCTTGTTTGTGTGTAGTTAGATAAAATTAAGATGAATATAATTTTTAAGATTTGATATGTAAATGACGTATCTTGGGCAACGACGTGACATTAGATATATTATTTGATTTTGTAAAATTAAATATATCTATATAGATTCTAATTTTAAAAATCCGCTTGTGATATTTTATCTTTTTGTAATTCTTGCTTAGTGAAATATTTGTTAAGAAATTAATCTGAAAATTATATTTTGAGAACTTGGAGAAAAATAAAAGATAAAAAGAAAGAACATGACACTTACCCTGAAGATAATAGGCTGGTTTTAATCTAACCAGTCCTGGCACCTGTGTAACACCCAGTCGTGTTGTGTTGTGCAGCTGTAACGCTGCCAACAAATCTATACCTCCACCAGGATCGCTTCCTGTCCTGGATCTCGTGCCCAGGACACTAGTGCTCTCCTCTGTGACGCCAACAGTAGCCACCGCCGTCTCTTCCTCTTTCTTGTTTGTCGTGCCAGACACTGTAAAATCGAAACACGTTGCTCGTTAAACATTTCTCAACGCTCTGTAAAGATTAACCACAACATGAAATTGATTTACAAACCAATGCATCTATATACAGAATGTTAATATATCTTTGGAATGATTCTATATTCTAAATTCCACTTCTAGTTCCTTTCAAAATTCTTAAATTTTGAAGAGAAAAATTTTTGATCTATTATCTAAGAATTGTAGTAATTAAAAAAGAAATTCTAACTAGTGAATACGAAAATATAAGAAATCTAAAAAAAATTGAAGAGAATTAATTAAATGGAGAATCTTAGAAATTGTTACAAATCTGCTATAAAAAATAAAAGCAATCCTGACACGACCGTCATTCACCAACACCAACTCCCAAATCGATCAAACTGAAACATTTTGTACAATACCATCTGTAAACGATCTTTCATTTACCTCTACAACGAGAAAACATTCAACGGGGGAAAAAAAAAGAAAAAATAACCCATCAATCTATCTGCCAGAACTTTCAATTCCCCAAACGAACCGCTTCCCCTGCCCTCTGACGGCCATTCGTTGAAAGAAGATACTTTTATTAATACAGTGAACTATTGTCATCCATCGGGGAATAACCCGCCACCGATTGAGATAAAAGGATATTGACAGGTTTACGAAAACAAGTGAAACGAAAAAAAAAAAAAAAAATAAAAATCAAGATAGATGGAAAAACTTTTTTCCAAAAGGAATTCTGCCATCGTTACACGACATGAATTTTTCATGTAAAGTTCGAGCAAAATAGTTCACTGTTTACGAGGGGAACGGAGTTGAGGTAAAAATACGAGAAGAGGATATGACGAGTTTGGCAAGAGGGATCGAGGATAAGGTTGAAGGAAACGAGGAAAAGCATGGAAACACCGATAACGAGCGTCGACTGTGAAGAGTCGATCGATACCGGCACGCTACTTCGAGAGGGTTAGCTTGCCGCCTCTTTTTCCTATTCTTTCCTTATCTCTTGCTTCTTCCGTTCGATCGGTTCCTCTCTTCTCTTTCTCCCTCCCTCTCTCTCTCTCTCTCTCTCTCTGTTCCTGTCTCTTTACCATTCTCTCGCCTCGAGGATGAATGCTTCTCGAACGGCACTTAACATTATTCAGAGGGATAAAGAGTGGAAATACGCTATTGAACTTTATTGCTGTTCAAGTGGTGAAACCGGCTCGTTCGAGACGAAGGAGTAAGGGTAAATCGAATGTTCTATAGTTTATAATAAGTAACGGGAAATGGATCATCCAAGAGTCGTAGTTGTTGGAAATGTACGTCGTGTTCTGATTTTGACGAGAATTTTTTCGAAAAAAGGTATTTTAGCTTTAATATGGAAAAAAAGATGATCGTATGAGTTATTATAATAATATGAGAATAATAGAAAAGAAGTAAAATAGAAATAGGAAAATAATAATTTATTCTATGAAAGAGTACGTAGGATAAAAATAATATCGTGAAATTTTTCACATGGAAAAATGTTTCTCATTGAAAATGAAATATAATTGAAGTATATTATAGATATTAAATGTGCGACTAGAAGGTCGACAATTGGCGCCACATAGGTTATAGCTAATAGCTTGCGAACCTTACAGTGGTAATATAACTAACTTAATGCAATTAAGAATGAAATCATTTTAAACTATTGTAAGTACTGATTCTATATATTGAATTTCTTGAAAGATTTTGTAAAGGTAAGGTTTGAAGAGTTCTTTTAATCCAATTTGATTCTAAGTGATTCATAAGGATCTAGGTTAGGTTATTTAATTTTAGAGTACTTAAAGTTCTATAAAACTTAATATCATTCCATGCGTGTAATTATAGAAAGGTTCACTTTCGATGTAGCTTAAAAATTAATAATCGTAGAGAGAAAAATTTATAAATATATCACTCGTCAAAAATTTTCATAATTATAATTTTATTTTTATCGTTTGATAAATGATAAGATAAGAAACGAAGGGATAAATCGTAAATTAATTCTATCTCCTTCTCCACATTCCAATTTCAAAAAGAAGAGCTTTTTCGACCAAACTTCTTCAGCAACTTCGTATACAACGAATTCAAGAAAGAGAAGAAAAAGGAAAAAGAAAAGGAACGAAAAGGAAGGGCAAAAATACAAAGAGGCGAAGAAACGAGCTACTTAAAAATTCCAATTCGAATTCTAAAGGCTCGTTCGCTAATTGACTCGGGGAGAGGGAAGGGATTCAGTGACGAATCAACGGGGCCATTGAGGAGCCGCGTTGAGGAACGGGACCAACAAAACGTAAACAACACCGCGAACGCTTCTAAAACGGTCCGTGAATCGGTTTGCTCAGCGGAGAAACTTTTTTTTAATTGCGTAACGAGACGTCGAAAAGAGACGACGCGGAAAGTACCGTTTTCCCTCCGCACCAGTTGTGGAACAATCGGAGGATTTTGCGCGCGGAACACTCCCGTGGACATTAATCGGGGCAAATCGTCTGGTAAATTAATAGCGCTGCTGGTACAGCCATATTCTCGGCTAAAAGCGGCCCGTTCCGCCAAACGCATGCCTGCTGCATCTTTGATCCATTGGCGTAATCCTTTTGTTGGACGAAAAGATCCCTCTTTGACCTCCGATTCCCCGATCAATTCCACTAAAATCCTCTCAATGAAAATTGAACCTCTCTTTCTAATTGCTTTTCCGAGGTGATAATTTGAGAACAGATTAAATTGAGATTGGAACGACCCATTCTTCTATTTTATAGATAGGAGCTGCTTTGTTGAAAGAAATTTAATATTGGAAAATAGAAGAATAATGATAATTTAGCAAAACGTGTTTAATGTGTTTAAAAAAAAATAACAGAAAAATATTCAACTTGTTCAAAATATAGAACATAATTTATTAATAAATAACAATCATTCAAAAATTCGCCCTCTTCGCTAGACTCCCCTCGTACATATAATTTTTTCAATTTTATTTTCGAATCAAACCGTTTGAAACTTATTTCATTATCGAAAACCAATCACTGCTTGACAATCCAATCCCGACGATAAATAAAAAAAGCCAAGATTCCAATCAATCCTAAGATGCATCTCGCATAAAAATCCCGACACATGCATAAATTCCTTCCCATTTCCCTCCCTTTAACCGAGAACAGAGCGCATAAAGTCGTCGCAAACAGTGCGGAAAGAACGGAAAAGTGGCGCAAGCCCCCATCGATTTGTCATTCTCGTCGCAAAGGGTTAACGAACCGGGCGAATTTCTGCAAGGCGGCGCCTATGCCCATCTAAGAGCGACCATGCTTTCTTGCGACCGAAAACATGCGCCACCGTGTGTGCGTATACGTGTACTCGCTTGGGATGCACGTGGATGTGCGCTTATACCTTGCGTATATGTATACGCGCGCGTGTGTGTAGTCGCCCGACGCCGAACGAAACGAAGGATGGAATGGAACGACGGTGGCAGACTGCCGGGCGTCGCGACGCCCGCTATCGAACCGTACGCGGCATTATCGTCCGCCTTGAGCGACAGAGACGGGACGAGAGAGCAGGGTGGAGCACGAGGATGTGCATAACTCGTAAAACGACACCCACACGCGGACACACGTGCACACACCAGTGCGAATATCTCGATGCTGGTGATGATGATTAACGAGCCTGACCACAACGGATTCCTTCGATATTTACGACTGCACCTTACCCGAGATGCCTCGACTTCCGTGTGAAGATGGGTTTCGAGTATGATTGGTGGTGGTGATGTCAAGTTCAGTGTGAGCGCTGATGAGCCTCAATGGGTCTTGTATCGTTTCGTTTGGCTATTATCCTCAGTATCTCTCTCTCTCTCTCTCTCTCACTTTTCCCGTTTTTCGTTCTTTTTCGGATAATATGTTTCTTTTAGAAATGATCGTGGAGAGAACGTTTAACGGTACGTGTCCTTGCGTCGTTTGTATATTGAATAGATGTCGCTGCTGATGTTAACGGCCGTGTCAATATCGGGAGTTTTTGTAGATGTCAGGAGCGAGAGGATCGTTGGACGGTTTTAAAGATTAGAATTTTCTTTTTTTATGAATGTTGATGGAACGACGAGTAGAATTTAAAATTGGATAGATGATGATGAAGTGGCATGAAAGTCGTATATTATTTTGGCAAAGTGCTTCCTATGCGCGTGATAGTCGATTGCAATTTTATTTCGTGGAACGTGCTTGAATAATTTTTTGGTTTGGATTGGATATAAATGAATATTTCTTTCAATTATATTTACAAATGATATTTAGAAATGGATAATTAATTTGATACATTTAAGATACATTGAACGATGAATCGTTTCATCCAATGATTTAAATTAATATCGTATTTGAGGTTAGTTTGGATCGCGTCACGTACGATTCATTTAATGCACGATGAAACAATATTAAAGTCACGTATCACGATTTATGAAATTCGTAAATATTTGGTAATATCTTAAATCATTAATGCTATTATTTCGATTATTAAGCGAATTCAAAGATTGTGACAATATATCGCAACACGTGAACCGAATGAATCGCGCGAATGCCTTTTAATGAAAACGTTCCGCACGCGAGGATAATGACCTTTTCACGTTCTCTCGCGCAAACACCCACATTTATCATTCATAACGCTCCCTTTACAATACAATTCACGTTCCTAATATAACCTTTATTAACGTTATCGAATTTCCCAACCGGTACACTCTGCGGATTAGTTGGTTTCGTCATAATCACACCGCAACAACATTACGACAATTATTGCATAAAACGGGATTTTACTGCGACATTAAAGTCCCGTTTTCAATATCGTGATTACTTGATAAATTTGAACATTGATTATTGGTTATTGATACTCAAGGCTGTCCACTCGAAATTGAATTATTTCCAAGATGAATAATTTCTTGGAATATTGAAACATCTTCAATAAATTACCAAATTATTAATAAAAGTAGATTATTCGACTCTAAATCTTCAATATTGACGACTTTCTTTCCAAAATTTTTTACTGAATAGAAACAATCCATATTAATCAACCCGAAAAATATAATGAAAGTTAAAAAAAGTGTATCTTCTAATAATCGATTAAATAATTAAAATTTAAAATAAAATTACTTTAAGTAACGAATTTATTTAAAATGCTCGAATAATATTTACTTTATAACCTCATTTCGATGTCTTATTTGCGATTATTCGATGCTTCGAATAATAAACTATCGAAGTACTTTATCGTAGTAACTTTAATTATTTAAATATACAAGATCCTCCTATTTCAATTCACCTTCAAAACTCGATAAATCGTCTTCCATCCCGATTTGAACTCACGCAATTCCCATATTATCGACATCGTTGGAAAAAAGGTTGATCCGCATGGAGGCTAATCGCGAGTCCGAGACATCCATCTCTTAGGGTGAAATTCTATTTTAAGCACGATGCGTGCAACGCGCGCCGCATTTTTCATTCACATAACGTAGTAAAGAAACGAAACGCTTCCGACGAATGCCAGGGACTGGCATCGTCGAATCGATATCGCGCGACGGTCAGCGTCGTGTACACTGACGATAGTGTTCCACGACCTGTGTTCCATCGATCGATCAGCTACGGTCGAAAACGGCTATGGGGGTCGCAGCCCCCGGAAACGCCGATGAATTTTGCCAGATACGCGCGTCACACGGATTGGACGCGTTGTTGGAAAGCTCGCGGCTTCCTAGAATCTCGAGGCCGCGCACCCTCGATCACGCGACCGACAGACGTCGGTGATTATCGTCATTAGTCGAAGGGTAATTTTGGATCATCGAAGAATCTAGAATTTTAGTGAAATTAGGATTGGACGTTAATGGACGGTTTCTAAGATACTTTTAAGACTTGAAGAATGAAAAAGGTTGATTGAAAGAGGTTGGAGTTGATGATATATCACAAATGAGGATTGAAACTTTTGAAAACTTTTGAATACGTTGTAATGGTGGGTAAAGATTAGTGAATAATTAGTTTTAGAAGTATAAGTATAACAAGTAAATTATCGAAATATTTTTTTCTTGGACAAAACATCCATATATTTTTCAATATTTCAAAAGATGCTTCTTGGATAATAAAAAAAATAGTCGATAATAATAATTTATTTACAAATTAGAATATTGCAATAATTTTACCATTAGAATAAAATGTTAATTTAATTTATTAATATTATTTTGTAATATATAATACATTAACTGAATTATAGTCAAATTAAATTATTAGCTAACTTCATTTTGGCTAATTATTTTTGAAAAGTTGAGTAATACTAAATTAAAAATGATTTTTAAGAAATTGAAATTGAATATTGTGTATTTTAAGTTTTCAATATATAAGATTTTAATAATCTTTGAATAAAGAATAAATTTTTTTAAGTGATTTTAATATTTTAAAAGATAATAAAAAAAATTGTAAGTTTGATGATATGCAAATTTAATGAAAAATCCCAGAATCTCAAATGTGAATTGAATTCACATGTATGAATCATCATTTATATGAAATTAAAATTTGAATTTTTCAAAACTTTCGAGATCTTAGATTTCTAATAATTTATTACATAGTTTAATATACTAGTTTTTTTTTTAGTTTTACGAATCGATATATAAAGTCTATTCGACTCGTCTATTATTGTTTCATGCAATCGATAATAATAATTGAATGCACGAACGTGAAATTTCTTCAAAGAATCTATTAAAGATAATTGGATCAATTTATTCGACACGCAAATTTGAAGAAGTCAATTATGATTTTGACAATTGCATGAAAATCGATAAAAAAAAATAGAAGTTTATTTAGTAACTAAATAATGAAAAACCATTTGATAATTTAACACGACGAATAGTTAAATGTTTCAAATAGTAAGAAAATTTATTCGATTCAAGTTTACTATTCACGATAGAAATTCATTCAATACTTTTCAATTATTCACAACCGCATATACAGTAGTACTTACTTGGTTATGATGACAAGCTATTCAAAATATTTCAAGAACGTATAGTATTAAGTCTTCTATTTAATTATTTTTCAAGATTATATTATTTCCACTTATAACAATTTTTTAATGCACTTATTCATTTGAATTCACGATTACACGTATAGATAATATACTTATAATACAAAAGTTTCCTCAATTATTAAAAATATTTCATAACAATTAGAAAAAGATCGAATATTAGAATATTTGAATTGAATTGGAAATAGAAATTTTTATATTATAAATACATTAGATTGAAAAATCTTGAACAAATTAATAAATATCGTATCACTTTTTGGAGCCTTCGATTAATTAAGCCAACTTTCTTCGTTTCTATTTATAATTTAAAATTATTACTATGTTTCAAACCGATAAAATATACACATTAATAATCTACAATTAACTAACAACATTTAACTAATAATTTTTAATCTCGTAAATATATATTCGTACAAAAGAAAGTATTCTTTCTTCTAAATCCAATCACTTTATTATTCAAAACCATAAGTAATTTGTCAAGCAAGTATTACTCACTTCTAATCGTTCTATGTCTCGTCTGCGCGCCCCCAAGCGTCAAACCGATTAGTATGAAAAGTAACCAACACGAGACGGCGCTGATCATCAATACAAATAAAATCGACATAACCAACAGACATAATCTTTTCCGTGGCAAATGCGACATTGATCAACCGGAATCGAGACGCGAAACATCATCGGTTACAGTGGCACGCGCCTCCTTTTCATTCCACGTGGCGACACGATCGAATGATTGAATTTCAAGACGACCATTTCGTTATGGCGTGATTTCACGCGCTGAATTTCGCGCGATCATTGAAAATTTCTCGTAACTGAACACGTGAGAGACGGTATACATCGGATTTCCGTCAACGGCAATGGAATTTCCCCCGTAGAATTGCTATCATACCGATAAAAAAAAAATCAGCCTCCTCTTGTGAGAACATACGAGGTTCGATCATTGACGACCAGGGTCAAGGTCGTTGTGGTTAACTACTCGTGGTCGATAACTTGGAATATTACTTCTGCCGCGACCTCTCGTGACTTTCGTATCCCCCTTATGGTTTTCCCTATGAGTTTCAACCCTTTTGCAATATATGTATAGTAATAAATACGTGTTTATTAATTCTAGGAATATTAATTTTAAATTTTTTGAATACACAACTTGAAAGTAATTAAGTGAGAGAAAAATGCTATTTATTCTAGATAAAAAATTTCCAGAAAATTATATGTTTTTTATCTTTTATATCTTAAAGTTTATAATGTTTCTATATAAGAAAAAGAATGCGAATTATGATATCGATGATTATACGAACGCTTTTTTTTTCGGAAGATAAAAAAAGATTAAAAATATGAAATGTAATATTTTATAATGATGTATTAAACAAATATAAATATTTATATTTGTTATCAGTTCGTGATTATTATCTATAATAATTTCTATAAAAATTTGATAGTTTGCAAAATTATCATGAAAGAAATGGTGTTTTCGCGATGAAGACGATCGATGACAATGCACTGCATAAAAGCAGAGTGATTGAGGAAAAGTATCAGTGTTAAGGCGGTCTTCCTCGCGCAAAGGCGATTAGACAGGGTTGTTCCAGTTGGTTGCGGCCTTGTAGGTACTATTTTAAATTGTCGAACACTTCGGGCATGGAAACATTTAAATGAGATATATTGCTATGTAATCGAAAATCAAAGACTAAACTTTCTAATATATTCGATTTCTATGTTTTATATAATAATTTATTTTAAAGTATTGTATACTCGTATTATCAAAGAATTTCACATAACCTAATCTTTCAAAGATTAATTGATAATATTAATAAATTAAGATTAAACAAAAGGAAATATTTTTAATGAAAAATTTTATACTGAGAAACTTTAGAATTAGTATCAAGAATTATTTACCAGTGACAATGAAAAGTCTCCAAAATGAAAAGTTAAGCAATTAAATAAAATGAAATCTTTACCTTTCTTTAAGAAATGTTATCAGCGTTCGAAAAATATTATTTGACAAAAATCTACCAGCGATAAAGATCTGGATCCAAGATCTTTAAGATTTCAGAGATTGGAGTGAAAGATAAGGGAGAGCAGGAAGAGATATATAAATGTTTCCCGTGGAAACTCTGTTCCAACGTTTATACGACAAGTATTAACGTGACGTGTCAATATTTGGCGATAGTCGCCTGTGCCTGTGCACACGTTTGCCTAAAGAGATTAGGCTATTTTCCCCCGTGGTCGAGTGTTCACTCGCGAGTTACAGTCAGGTGCTGCGCCTCGACGAAAGCCCCACGTATATTTAAATCCATCCTGTGCTATTCTTAATGGAGGTGTTGCTCGATCGACCAGTCGCAAGAGAATTCAGCCTTTGTCGTTCCTTTGGTGTTGAGCTCCATGGCATTTCGAGCCATTGCTCGACCTAACCTCACATTTTCTATGGTTGCATTGAATCGAATCGTAATTTTACGTAAACAATCCGATAAATTTTGTGTACAAATGATGTGCAAGTAGACAGTGAAAAATTATTGACTATCGAAACTAAAGTTAAATTATAAATATTTTTGGAATATAAAATAAAAATCAAAATAACATATATGTACATCGTATGTAAATATCGTATCGTAAACATTGTTCGGAAAAATGTTCAGAATGAATTGGTTCACGACAAGGTTGCTCGTTGTCAAGCAACATTGTATGTCAGAGTCAAATTTTTATCGTGCAATCCACTCTGCGGTCGCGTGCCGCATTTACGTTACAAAGTAACATGAAAACTTTCTGTGTGAAAAATTTATGGTACGTCGTTACGTAAATCAGCGGTGTATTTTTGTCTGTACGATCGATAGAATACCCATACACGAGAACTTCTCTTTCAAGAATTGTTTCGAAACCGTCATTAACCTTTATTGCGCCCACAAAACACTATATTTCCTCCAAGAATGAAACCTATCCTTATTTCCCTATATCTATTTTTATCGTTCCGCCATTATCGAGATTAACACGTTCACATTAGTATTCAATAGATTAAATCCGTTTCATAATTAATGAAACTCTCTTATAAAATATCCCTTAATTTCTATGTTCCAAATCTGATCACACATCACACAAATATATGTCAATTCATAATTCGTAAACACCTTATAAATCTCTTCTCTCTTTACAATTAACCGTGTTAATTTATAAATTCGCGTCATATTAACTTTAAGAATCTAGTTAATATTCCCATAAAACGATAGAATTTCGTAATTATGAGGATAATGATAAAGTCACGTTAAAATCATAATGACAAGTAAAATACCTGCGATATAGGGGTTACAACTGTGAGTTCCTCGATGGGGTTGAAAGGTCAAAGTCACCGTGGCGCCAATGGCAGAGACTCTGGCCGTCAGACAGAAAAGAAAGGCGACGAGACGCGGCAGAGACGACAGTGAGAATGCATGTTTCACAGTCGCAACAAAAGACTTTACGAGCTGACTACTATTTTCGAGGAGCGCGCGCGCGCGCGCAAGAGTGAACGGCGTCGTTTTACGAGAGGACCAGTCATATCGCGATTCTTTCCTATTCTCCAAAACGAAATCGAGAAAATCCCGCCTCTTTTCCATTTCCGTACCGTTCACGACCGTTTCGTACCGTTTCGAACCGTTTCGTACTGTTGTGCACAATGTTGCACCAATGCAACTCCTTTGATCTATCGTATCTCTTTCAAATTTGGTATATTCCTTTGACATTTGGTTCCATCAATTTGGATTATTTCTAACAGTACGAATGGAATAATATATTTCTCCTTTTCATAAATGTTTCTAACTGTCTGAATAGATTAGATTGCGGAGCAATTTGTACTTCCAATGGATATTGATGGAGTTTGTATTGGAATTAATAAGGTATTGATATGGTCTGACGGGATTCGATGATTGGACGTTGAATTTCTTCAAAAGAAAAAAAGAATCGGAAAACTTAAATAAAATCTTCATCTTGAATAAACAACAATTAAATCGACACGTATCTCGTTGTTACATATACATCTAACGAAACGATAATAAAATTTGAAACTTTCGGAAAAATAAATTAAACACAAAATATCAAATGCTATGTTTTACTATCAATATGTGTAACATTGAAATATCGTCTTGTAATTGATCAAGATATATCGATATATCATGAGATATCATTCGCTTCAAGTTTATAAAAATAGAACTTACTGTATTACCATTTAACTTTAAGGTTAGGTTCATTAGATCATTGTCAATCCACGTTTCAATTGTCCAGAATTATCAGAAACTATAATTATCTATCCTTGATTAATTTTACAAGTTTTACAACTCTCGTTCAGACTTCTAGAGAAGATATCAAAAGCATTATTAAACGAATAAAATTCTATTGGCATTCGTGTTCCGTCATAATCAGAGACGAATCCATGTATACCAGTTATCCATTATTCGCGTCAGGTGCACGTGTTGTTGCAATTGGCTGACCTGTGTTACGCTCAGAATCTCAACTCTGTAACAGCAACGAGTTATCGTAAATTCGTGCTTGTCACTGGCAACGACCAAACCATCTCTGTATTCGCAATTTCTTCCTTATTCCCTCATTTCACATTTCCACTATGTGTATTTATTTGTTCCTGTCTCTACGTTACTGTTGATATTTCTTTTGCTGTGTTGTTATTAATGTTTCAGTTAATACAGAGTGTATGTAAGAATAGAAACGTAACAGAAATGTTTACCTAATCTGAAATTACATCGAAAGTGGAAAATATCCTCGTTGGAAATTTATAAAATTGAATTTAGAAGTTTTATCAAATCTTTTTATAGGAAATATAATTATTGGCTGATGATAAGTGATAATTTATGATTCCCCTTATGAAAACACACACGTAGATCGTTCACATCTAAATGTTCGATACCACGAAAATATTTTATAGGGATACGTAACGAAGAGTCATAACAAGATATTGACTTATAATAAAATCAGTCGATAAAATTCACATGATTTGTACGTCTTTCGGGAATAATATTAATAATACCAATAATAATTTATTTCATAATAAAAATTCGTGAAAAATATTAAGAAAAAACGACAATTTATTAAAAAATTTATGACTAAAATACTTTTCAGATGGAAATATTTTTTTTTATTCGTCAATTTCACTTTATTTTCGATCATTCGAACGATGAATCACACAGGCGACGAAAGGAATGTAATATTGGCGTCGATTTTAAAAAGGGTGGCTAACGACTGAAATTTTTTATGAAAATAAAAATACAGAAAAATCTTTTAATGAGGATTCATTGCATTCAAAGTGACGAAGGTTATCGTGTTTTATTGTGATAAGAGCCTATAGAGATTAAGCAAAGCTTGGAACATGTTGGAATAAAAATAATGAGCATCCTTTTTGCAAAGGTTTGAATATAAACTTTTTTTTTTATTCTTATAATGAATGGATATTAAGTATTATAAATTGCATTATCTTATTTTTTTTCTTTAAAGGCAGAAATATTTTAACACTCCAATATTTTTGAGATTAGAAAGTGACTTCATTTAGATAAAAGTACTTAATGATTTTCAACTAGACCAAACTATTTTCGATGGAGTACCGATGTTCCATTAGAAAAGTGAACAACTGTTCCATGATTATGAAAACTCTTAATTGGTTTAATTAGTGACTCTGAAAACGAAAACAAGGAACAACTATTAAATAGTTTTAATCAATTTAAGAGTATTTCAATTGTTTTACTTTTCTTACATACTTTTATGGACAGAATTTTCGTGTTATGCTGCAACCAAATCAAAATTGTGTTTTATTTTAAGTAATTAACACTCGAGAATAAATATTTAATATTACTTACACTTATTCATCCTACAAAATAATTAAGACGACCTATTGATTTCCAAAATTTGTTGTAAAAATGTTGGGGAAAAAGTTTGGGAAACTGTGGAGATTAATGATTAATGAAATTCGATATTTCAACCTTGATGTTCTAAAATTTTTTGATCGATGCCCGATCGAATTTATGAATTCAAAAGTGAATTTAAATAATTCTCCAACTACAGGATCAAAGTGTTCACATCGATCGATCTTTATCGGTCAATTTTTAAACGTGTCTTGAATATTTAATCGTGCAGCATACGTAATGCATATTGACAACCACGATGGAAGTCCGACAGTTGCGCTGATTTTATCCACGGCCTTGCACGAAACACGAGAGCCATTCTCGTTGTAGTTTGTAACTAAAATACCCCCATTAATCCCGAAATGTAAATATATTCAAGATGAAAAAGAATATTTTTATTGAAATCGAATAATCGATTTGTCTTCCTCTTCTCACCGAGCTACTTTCAGTCACTAAATTAATCAATTCCGCTTTCTAGAGACTTATTTTATTATTAAAATTACAAGATTTTTATCTAATTATAGGGGAATAAATTTTTCAGAGAGAGAAAAAAAATTACCTTCCGAAATCGAAGTTGATTTCGTGCCACTCATTTCTCACGAGCTAAGAAGAAATTATAGATTATATATATATCATGCATCACTGTAACACACGATCTATATATTTCATATCAAATCTGATTTCCCTGCAAACATATAAAAATATTAAAGATTGCGCTATCAAAGATACAAATGTGATAAATATGTTTTTCACATTGGCAAAATTAACTAGACAATGACAAATTACTTTCTTCCTCTTGGAGTACACTGAACCGCGAATACATTATCGCGATAGTAACACCGGTGGAAGTGGAGTAGTGTACATGAAAAGATACGCGTGTTCAGAAAGCAGTTCGCTGAAGTACGGCCATTTGGAACTCGTCCGTGGCGTAAAAGGAAAGAACTTCCGGGGAAGGAGTCAATCCGGAAGCTTGCTAAAAGCCTGCTTGGAAATTGAAGCACGGTATTCCTTTAAAATCTCTCTGCGATTACGCTATTCCGCCGTTCCTGATGCTGCCGCTCGTCCAATAAATTAAAAGAAATTATTGTTTTCCATTATGTAATCAATTAATAATTCCGCTACAAATATCCAGCACCGATCAATAAAATTATATCACATTATTGTTTACAAATTCCTCTATCGACACCCAGAATAAGCAAAAGAAAAGAAACGCGTGAGGTAAGTTTAATTGTTGCAATTTTTCTTTCGAAAATTCGTTAAAAAGAAGAGAAAGAGCGAAAGTGGAAGATAGAAGAGAAGAGTGCTCGATTGATCCCACAGGATGAAACAGAGTGGAAGCTTGAAGCTTTTCCCTTAAAGAAAATTCCCCACGCGACTGGGGTGGGCAATTTTCACGCGATTCATTCCCTCCGCCGACGGATCCAAGTCTCCTCGAGCCCCCCTTTCTTTATCCTTCCAGGAGGAACCTAGATGAAATCCCCTCGACGCATCCTGACCACTCGATAATGAGCAATTCGCTCTCCATTTCCCAGCCTTTTGTGCCACCCTTCGTTGACGCGTGCCGCATCTCCACACCCCTCCTGCGACGCTTCTCCCGGGGCACGCCGTATGTTCGTTAGCCTGCTTCGTCTCGTTTTGGGGTGGCGCTCACTGAATTTCGGTGGATCAGCGGGAATCCTGTTGGATGGTCATTGCCAGAGGTTATTTTCTCCACGAATTTTTGGTAGATGGAAATTCCTGGAAATTAGGATTTTTCTTCTTCTTCTTCTTCTTCTTCTTCTTGTTTTTTGGGGAGTAGAAATGATAATGTTTCTCTCAAGATTGGGAGCGAATCTGAATTTTTAATAATGGTGTTGATTTGAGTTAGCCTAATCAACGAATAATAGGGAATGATTATTAGACGTAAAAGGATGGAATTTTGTAAACGAGTTTCTGGGAATTTTTGTAATATTATTTTATTCATTTTTAAACGAATGAATTAATAAGAATCTTACTTGAATATTCCGTGACGTATTCCATTCTTCTTTGATATTCTTTTCATAAAAATTGCATAAATATTGAAGTATTCCAAGAACGTATTATATTTATATTCCAAGTAAATAATAATCAATAGAAAACTCGTCATGACACATTTAACAAGTTTATTATTTATAAAATTAGAGGGAAAAAATATATGTAATCGTTTAAATCAATCGAATATAAATCTAGAGAATATAGTCTTCGAAATCTTTTTTCAATTCGCGATTCGTTATATGAATTTTACATTGAAGTAACTGAATAGTTGTCATTTATTTGGTCCACCCTTTTCCATTAACTGTCAATCATCGTCCATGTTGCACACTCCAGACTCGATTGAGGACGATTGACGAGGCACTCGAGGACGCTACCGCGACTCGCCCTTTAAATAATCGACAAACTTCAAATAATCGATGCCGTCCCCGCATTCTGCATGTTCATGAAAGATGTTTATCGAGATCAAATTAGATTTAATGTGCCAAAAATACCCGCGTGAAATCGTAATGGCCCATTTCGATTGTTGAACTTGAATCGAGAATACTCGCGTCGTGTCACGAATTTTTACGGATAATGGACACGGATAAGATAATTTAAAAATTATTGTCGAAGAAGAAAAGAAATTTTTTATTCGTCAATATTCATTTTTCTTTGAGAAGAATCGTCTTCGAATAATAATTCGCGTATTTCAAATCGAGGCAAAATGTTTCTCTGATTAAAATTAAATAAATTTTAAAATAAATTTTAAAGAGAAAACGAGGACTTATATACATATCTACATAATAAAATCTGAGGCCATTTCCTCGGTTTAAGTGCAAAACGAATTTGAGGTTAAGCAGCGAACGAAATTCGCGAGGAGTAGCGTGGAAAATTGAAGAACGCCACTCCGTGTCGAAGAATTCGAGTGCCGCTAAACCTAAACCTGGGTCAAGGTCGAAATAATTGGTTAAAACAGGTGTTCGTGATGAAAAGGATTCGAACTGCTCTCGATAATTGCGCGCACAGGCCTTTTCAGCCTCGCAGCCAGCAAATTTTCTCGTTAAAAAATCTCGCCAATACGAGTATATGCAAATAAAAGAAGGAGAAATTCGATTTAATCGATATTTTCATTAAAATATCCTTCTTGTCCTATCCAATCCTTCGTTCACGATAACAGTGCGTTAATGTTAATTTTAATTTGGCAAAAATTTTAATTTCACGTTGATTAGAAGAAATTAATTACTGAATTAATAGTACCAACGCTTCGAAAGAAAAAGCCTAATTGATATACGCGTGAATAACCCGTTTTAGTTAACACCTGTTCCGAATTACTGTAGTGGCGCGTAAGAAAAATGATTCGTGACAGGAAGGGAACAGAAGGTCCCATCAGGCACGTGCCAAGGAGAGAGAAAAAAGAAAGTGCTCGAAAGGTAACGATGCGTGAAGCTGGGTTCCTTTGTATCCGTGGTCAAGGACCATATTAATTCATCGATCATGAAAATGCTTCCTTTTCGAAAATCCTTTCTTTTAAAACATTTATTTCATTCCTCATCTTTCGACACTCGTAATCATCTAATCGGATAACAATTTTCTAAAAAAATATCCCAAATTTTTAATACCTGTACGAAATCGATTTAAAGAAGAAATGACGCAGCAATCGATAATCTAGAAAATTAATTAATCCATGGAGCGGATTAGCGTGCATCAAAATATAATTTAGATTAACAAATCCGAATGGAGGCCAAATTAGAAAATTAGAATTCAAAGTTCGCACAATGGAATGCATAATAATTTAATTTATCGATTTATCAGATTTGATAAATTTGTCATCGTTACTCGAACGGATCAGCAGCTAATCGATTTTGCACGACGATCAATGGAACGATGAAACAAATAACGTGATGCATCTTTATACACGTGTTTGTTTGCGATTGAATGCGTGTAATTTGAACGCGTCAGAAAAGGATGCGCCATGTTGTCTGGCCGCCCCGCATTGCGCCAGTGAACTCGGCAAAATCCGGACACAACGGCCGCCCATATCTTTCGCTTAATAGTTTTTGAACCCTCCACGAATCTATCTTTTCTATTTACGATATACATATCTGAATATATAATATAAGAAGACAGGTTTAAACCACAGGCAACCGATAATCAACACTTGTCAATATTGTTATATTGTTATATCTTAATATGTAATAAATGTCGTAACAATGTGAAAAATACACAAGGAAACTTTAATTTAATTTAGTTTTTTAAACAAAGTAGTAACAGAATTAATGGATGAAATTGGATGAATATTATATAATTTTGTTAATATTGAATATTATAATAACATTATTGTTATAGAAAATATTTGAAAATTATAAATCTCTTATTTATATAAATAAAAAAAACACTATTGAGTGATATGTAATAAATTACTTTATGTCTATCACGTCTAATTATACTACTATAATATTTTAGAACTGAAGATGATGAGTTTGAGATAGGAATAACGATAAATAGTATAAATGAAACATCTAAACATCAGATATAGTGCTTAGATTGTTTTGTTGCTTTCAAGATATATGAGTGGAAACCACGCAAAAGATCTACATAAATAAATATAATTGTATATGATGATTGATGAAGATTTTCCTTCAAATAACATTTATTCAAATTATTAGTTGCCCTCGGATATTAGATTATATTAATTTTTACGATTAAAATTTTATTTGCAGAAAGAAAATATAATTGATCACGATTTCTCGTTTTACGATAAAACCACATTTATTGAATGTTACTCTTTACTCGTTGAATTCAATTATCTGAATTTCTACTATTTGAACAAGTAATCATATCTGACCTGAGGAAACTGTCGAATGAATTCAGACAAATGAAGTTATATTAATTTAAAATTCAATAATTAATAGTTACTCTCGAGATCATCGATTGCTTTTTACGTTACAGAATTAGAAAAAATTCTAACTCACAAACCGAAAGCTAATTAATCCAAATAATTAATGTAAAAATTCCCTAAATTCTCTGCATCGATGCACCAATAACGCGCGATTCTCATTTCCTTCGACACAATTACGAGTTTTTCATTGCGGATGCAGCCACCTACAGGACACGTCCTCGTTTCCTCAGCCTACTTCCGAGCGATGCAGGTTGAACGTGAACGATCGTTGTCGGTTTCTAGAACACCTTCTCTCGAAAACAGCAGTTGAAATCAATTTTGTTGGATCAGCCGATCTGCGATGTCACAGCTTTAACGGGTGCAAACAGACTAATACGGTTAAAGGGACGGGTTGTTACGCCAATGGAATTCTGAATAGATTTTCATCTATATTTTTTCTTGTTTTAAGAGCAAACAAGAGCACAACGGAGATAGTTTGTCCAGGATACGTTTCTTTACCTTGCACGTCATGATCCTGGATTATTTTATATCTAATGATCTCAATGAAATAACACGTCAAAAAATCATGTAATAAAATAAAAATAAGATATTATTTAAAGTTTGAAAATTTATTAGATTTTATTCAAACTTCAAAATTATATGAACCGCATGAAAAAAGAAATGACTATTAAATAAATATAAAATAATTATTAAATTATTTAAATTAAGAAAGAAAAAAATCTACAAGTGAAATATATTAACGCATAAAGTTGTAAGAGTCATTCAATAAAAATTACTGATAATCTATTAATGATTATGAAAAGATAGTACTGATGGTAAGTGTAAAATAATATTTTCCCTGTTCTTCCTTGAAATTTTTATTTATAGCGATACAGCTTGTTTTAAGAACATGCTCATTAAGGGGATTAGACTATCTGAGTTATAGTAGACAAAAATTATATTTATTTTCCAACAAGACTTAAGAATTTCTCTCGTAATTAGTCCTCTAACGAGGCAGAAATACTAGTTCCTGTTATATTTAGCGGTAAATGGAGGAAGGGAAGTTGTCATATGGGGAATGTATGGGGCGCCAGGTGTTGCGGCGCGATCTGCTTGTGCAACACCTGCCTTGCGGGAGGTATATCCATGGAATTCACATAAATTAGACGTTTCTTGAAATAATCACCCCCTAACCAACAAACAAACTCAAGTACCTTCGAAACTTCCAAACTTCCAAACTTCCTTCACAAAGAAAAAAATTAATAAATCACGTTTCTTTAATAATTTTAATAAAAACGGTTCGAAGATCGCATTTTTTTAATAATCATCGCACTATATCGTTACGTATCCGTGTTACACTCGTCTTGTACGATTCTTTGTGATTGTTCTGTTTAAAAAAAAAAAGAAAAAGAAAAAGAAAAAGAAAAGAAAGAAAAGAAAAAAGAAAGAAAAAACATACACATCCCATAAATTTGCCCAAAGATTCGAAAATATATCCTCAACATACAACAATATACACAGAACAAGATAAATTCGGTTATTTTAAGGAACCCCGCGGAACAATCCCCCATAAGACTGCTCGAGGAAAACAGTTTAAAGTAGACCGAAAACATCGACAAGGACGGGGGAATCGCGTTCAATTTATCGAACGCATATATAACAAGCCCTCCAGCCTAAAAGCAACAATCGGTGAAAAGAGAGTTCGGCTGGGCGAGGAAACAGGGAGCCAAAAATAATGTTCCCTCGAATTTATTATTCGATTCCACCGCCACTCTTCTTCTCTTTCTCTTTTTCCGACTGCCTGGTGGCAAAAGGAAGCGGCGAGGGGAGAGGAGGGGGGAGCAGAGCAACAAGGCGAGCGACAAGCACGACGACAACTACGAGGAAAGTGAAGAACGTGGAGTGCCTACGAATGTGGAGAAGGCAAATTGAAGTAGGTCATAGCTTCCAGATTCCCTTTGCAGGCCGGAATAATCTTCACCTTCCTTCCCACCCCTTGAATCGTACGGCTACACGGTAATCCCCCGGGAGCACACGGGCAGAAACGGGGCTTGAATTCATTATTTCCCATTTCCACGGCCCCCTTAATTGCATTCGCTTTCGTTCGACCATAATTCGTCTACCGGCCGTTTTCCTTCTTACAGCCTCTCTCTCTATTTTATTTATCATCTTTTTCCCCATTACTTTGACTCCGTAGGACCAAGTAAATTTTAAGGTTAAACTTAGATTCCCAACTTCTCTAGTAATTCCTACATTAAGCGTAGAAACAAAAATACTATAAAAATGTATGTTTTCTACGTAACGATTTAAAAAGTATATATATATATACATATAAGTTATTTGATAAGTTTCAATTTCAATTTGTAACTATTGTTAATACTCGTTTATCTTTATCTCGAATTAAATGTCCTGATTTATAAACATACATTATGATAATATTTTCGTAAACGTTATTCTAGCCTCCATTCAAGCAAATTATATATTTCATAATTTGGAATTAGAATTTAGAATATAATAAAAATAAAATAAAATTCTAAACACTATAGGAAACATTAAGAATAAGCCGATAAACAATTCAACATTTCTACGAAACGTAGTATTCGAAATTGCCAGGATAAAATGATCAAAGATAAGCATCCAATCGTTCAAACCGTATCACGACATAACGTAATATTTGAAATGTTATAAACATTGGCAGCCATTATTATTCAACCAGACAAACTTCTTGCTCAACAGAAGTAATTCGAGCAACAATCGCGATAATCTGGCATCCCTTCGAGAAGATTTTCTCAGTAGTCGACAGATCCATAGTGGAGAGATTCGTAATACGCGATAATCATCGTGCCCTCCTCGCTGTGACAATCTGCCTCGACCTTGACAGTAAGAAGAACTCGATGGAAAATTGTGGTTGACGAGGGTGCTCCCATTTGCTCTCGAGGATACTCTCGATTCATCGTTAGATTTTGTTTTTCTGTAGGTTCGCTTGAAAATCCTTCGTGTCTATTACCCCCGATAAGGATTGTCCTTGATGAGTCGAGGTCGTTGGTGAAACGGGATCGTCGATCCCCCAGGGTGATCTGTGTGTGTCTCACATCAATCACCCGCCATTTCTCCGAAGGGCTTCTTAAAAGAAATCATAACAACTTCTGACGAACTCTTTAGTTGCTCGTAATAAGGGAAAACAGTATGAATTTCAAGGTTATCGATGTGACCAAAAGTTGGAGAGCTTTCTTTTATTATGGCTATTTGATGAGATAGAGGACTTGTAATACCAACTTTCGTCCCTTGAACATGGATAAAATATAAATGAGATCTAATATGTTGTAAATAAATTCGAATATAAGTGGCAAATTTTGGATGCTTTATGATTATTTAGAAGAAGAATCTAATGTACAAGATGTTTGAATAGTGGAAGATCCATATAATAAAATGTCTCAATGATAAAATAAAATATCAAGTAATAAATATTTTAATATATTACCTTTTTGAATATTATTTGAGGATTTTCATTGTTCTCCGTGCAAGGAATTTCCAACATGGACGGTAGTAAAATCGATTTTTAGGAGTGAGGAGGATTTTATTTCCGTTTCGATCTTTTCACACGGTTGTAAAGAGACAACGTTCCAGAAATTCGTCTCACGAAAACACTATGAAAGAGACAATCCGTCCTTGATGCGATATGGCGAAGACATTCACACGTTCAAAGACAGGAGAAAAACAGTGGCCTGGCATCGATTGCGTTTCGTCTCGACGGGCATTGTTATCTGCACGTTTAAATGAAAATTGATACAATAAAATGCATTAGAAAAATATTCGACGAAACTTTAAGTTAGATTTTGTCACCTATTGAAATAACGATTTCAAAAAGTTTATAAAAGTTTACTATTTGAAATAAATAACACATAATGAAAAATCCTTCTACTAAAACGTGCCAATTTCCTTCTATTAAACTTATTAAATAAAAAACAAAGAGTAGAGTAGAAAAAATCAATATTTCAATATATTATAATGTTACAAATAAATTATTTTCATTTCAAAAACATTTTCATTTTTCAATTGAATTGATTGAAAGGGGAAAAATTATAAAGATAATTTATTTTCATTCATTAACTCGTTAATATTAATTTTGAAACAACTTATATAATTCAAACGAAAGAAACACTTTACTCGTGGAATAATTGAATAATAAACTACCTCTCTGAAATTATAATTATTATAAATAATACATCTTTTACTATTGATAATATCCTCTGTTGTCGAAGAACGATCGTCATAAAAGAAGAAAATGAGAAAAAAAAAGAATAAAATGAGAAAAGAAGAGGAGAAAGATCATAAAGCGAGAAGAGGAAGAAAGAGAGAAAAAAGTCACGATGGATCTGTTTATTGCCAGCCGAAATAAAAATCACGGTGCTCGGTGGGTGGCGCGTGGTTTCGCGACGAGGAGCAACGCGGTAATGTCAACGGCTCTTGTATCAGCTAGAGAGCCACTCGTCCTCTTCCACTGTCTTCTTCCTTTCAGCCTCCTCTTCGAGCTTCGCCTCTCTACTTGCGAAAGATGCAATCAATTATGACGACTTTACAATTCCCTTCTTGTCGTCCGCGTCGTCTGCCACTTCATTCGCTTCTCCGTCATCTCTTCTGACTTTTTTTTTTTACTACGAACGTCTGGCAAATTTAAATTTCGCGCGTACGGAGTAACGACTGGTTATTCAATAATCATTATCGAAACGATTAAAACATCAAGTGACTTTATATCATCATCGATAGTGAACTGAAATTTATATAATATTGTGGTATTAATATATAATTTGAATTATTATATTTAATTTGAAATTTAAATTTAACATTTATTTTGTGTGTGTTTTTTTTTGAGATTTAAATTTGAATTTGATTAATTAATATTCATAGTAATAAGTATAATCTGAGACTCTCTATCAAATATATAGATCATCGCTAATCATTACCTTTCTTTTTATAACCTAACTTATTTTAATTTGATTTTAAAATATTTATATTTTGCCTTAATTAAAACGATTGTTTAATTGAAATAATTAAAAAATCAAATTAAAAAATTAAAAAAACTATGAAAATGTTATTGGTTAGAAACTTCATATCGTAAAAGCAGTTTGCATATCCACACAGTGCCATAAAAAATCCTAGGTGCTCCATGTCGAGAACAGTTAGTTAGACGCTGTATTTTTAAAACAGTAGCTGTCTACTAGTAGCAAATAATTTTTACGCGTCGTGACACCGGCGCCGTTTTAGCAAGCGTAGGCGAGGTTAGATTTACTCGCGCTGAACCATTCGCGTCTGGTCGGCGTCTGGAGTCGCGTCTCGCTCGTAAAGTCATCAGTCGCTTACAGAATTGGTCGGTTGAAACTATTACGTGCTTTTTACGACGCTTGACTTTCGTGTTGTCTCATTTTCGAAAGCTTCATTGTAACGTGGATGTACGATGCTGTCACCGGTGACACAGTTCTTTTCCCTTGGCAAAACAAAATTCACATTTACGCGATAAATGCGACGAATTAACGAGGAACTGACAGAATATTTTGTGTAAATTGTGAGAATCTCTTTTCTTGAAAGTGAAATTTCTTTTTTTACTTGTTTATCCTAATACTTCCTTTGACACACACAATCCAAAGATTGATCAATATCATTTATTATATAATGTAGAACGGAACTATGTGATCTATATACATCTACGCAATATATTCTGGCACGATTTTTCCTACTTGACGTACAAAATTCTCATTGCATGATAAAAGTGATGGAATAATGTAGAATTATCAGAATATTTTATATTAATGTAAGTATCAAAATCTTCTCAAATGAAAATTGTTTTTACTATTCTACTCTCTCTAGTTAACCTCTATTTTAAAAGATTTGAAAATCATTCGATAATCTTTCATATATACGAAAAATTTCTCATTGATATACAATATCTATAAAAAGATGCAAAAAAACTAATAATTTTTTACATTCCAAAACGAAATTTATTTAAAATAGCAAATTAACGAAAAATTGATGTGATATTACCTGTATCAATAGTTTTCTAGTATTTCTAGTAAAAGTTTATTATTTTATACTAACCTCTTTTTTTATATAATTCAACGTGAAACAGGAAACAAATAACCTCGAACTATGAAATATTCTTTTTCTATCGTTTCGTAGCTTTGAATAGATGGACAAGATAACTTTCGTTACAACACAAAACGCCATTTTGTTCGAATGTCTTTATGCGACTCGTTTCAGATCTATTTGAAAAATCGATTGTCCTATTGATTATCGATCTTTTATGATAGAAATCGAGAATACGGTAGAGGAACGATCTATCGAGTCGAAAGAAGACATCGTACGTGCTGCCACGATGGGACTATCGCGTGTACGGGTGTGTTCGTTCGTGTAACGTAGTGGTCTATCAATTTCGCGGGCCTGGACGTTTACGAGGAGATCGTAAAGGCGACGTAATAGGCGTACATGGTCGTATAGACTGTCGCCGGGTGGTCAGGAAATTCGATCGAGCGCGAAAGGTTTTACGTAAGTCTCGAGATCCTTCGATCGTCCTCCATGTCGCAGTGTTCGTTGCAAATGTTACGCAGTGAACATAACCTCGAAATACATCTTTCGATTTCCTGCTTTTCTTCTAATGGCAATTGAAAATTCGTTACGAGAGTATGGAACATGAAGAAAGTAAGTTGTTCGTTTTACTTTACGTTCTTGTCTGCTAGTTATTGCAGATTCGAGAATATTGCCAACAAATGATTATTTAATTTCTACGAATTAAAATTTAGAATTTTAAAATTTCTTTAAAAATTGTAATTCAATTGATAATTATATTATAATATAAAAATGACGCTTGTCTTATCTATCGGATAATCGAGATTTAAATCTCATCTTAATTTTCTTTCGAATATTTTATCTTTTATCTTTAAAATTTTAATAATATAATTGCATAATCTAGAATCTAGTTTGATTCTTATAATTCTTATTCACAAATAAATTTTTTCACTTTATCATCGTTTCGTGTACACGATAGTAATACTAGAACTAGAAAATAACAAATTCTCAAAAATAATATTTCAAAGAATGTCACAGGGTGGCCAGGTCTATATATTTATATTTTATTAGCCTAGCTGGAAACCACGTAGGCTGAAGCAATGCTAGAATTTTTTCAATGTTCGATACTAAACAACCGTGCCAGAAGTCGAATGTTACGGTGCAACGTTTTTCGCGTAAAAACATTATGTGTTGTTGTTTGCGAAGACTTCCGGTATGATAATATTATCATAACTTACATATAAACAAGCATCGAAATAAAGTTAAATACATAAAAATATAGTTTGTCGAGATTGTATCATAAAATTTGTATCAGAATCTCATTCTTTTCGCTTCCTTAAAAAAGCGAATCCTAACCTAACCTAAAATGAAAGAAGTTGAATTTTTATTATGGTTTAGAACTAATCCCTCGTTTTATTATTAATATTTATTTGAAATTAAAAAATTTAAAATAAAGAAAATTCGATACGATTTTTGAATTGTCCTTCGACTTTGAGAGGTTATTTTTAAACAACTAGTTGTTAACTAGAATAACTTGTTCTTCTTCGCAAACACTTCCACTCTATCTCTTTCGAGAAATATAAGCAAATATCGAAAATAAATATTCATAAATTATACATAAATTGTGTATAAATACAAATTACAAAATCAAAATTTATCACAAATGTTTCAAGACTTTATATATTAATTTATCTTTTCATGGAATGAATATAATTATCAAAAGTAAAAAAATGCATTAAATCTTCCTCAAAAACAGTTTATTTTAAACAACCTAATGTTTGATGTAATTAGATTTCAGCAACAGTTTCTAAAACGATCTATGAAGATTATCAAAAGATATCATAAGATCAAAGTATGATTTCGCGAAACTTGAGATTATCAAAGCGCAGAATGATAGAGGTACACCGTTTTAAAGACGTCCGGCCACCTGCGGAGCTTCATCGCGAGCGTGGGCTGCTGAGTGCAAGAAGAAGGGGTGTCAAGGGTGAAGCTCTCGAGTATGAGTATACACGTCAACGCATATGGTAATGCTGATAGATATTGTATTAGATTTTTTTTCACTTCAAAATTCTGATACTAATGATTATTAATCTGCCGTAAATAAACATTTGAAAAAATGTTACGGATAAAATTGTTCACAGATCGTCAACGACTTAATTTGCGTATATAAGATGAGTATTATTGATAATTATATTATTAATAATCATTTCTATTATAGTTTTAATCAATATCATCAATAATCAATTTGAATTATTTACAATATTTTAGGTTTAAAGAATTCTCAAGATAACACATAATTTGTAATAGAAAACGAAGTCTGTTATGATAAATCGGATCTACATGGTATTCTAGATGGTATAACTGTCGGATAATATTCGAACGGTTGAATAATCAGTGGGATAGAATCATTATAAGCCAAGCAATAGACATAAATCAAAGGAGATCTACGATTCCCTGCAATATCTTTGAAACTATCGATGATACTGTTACACCTTACATTATATTTAATTAAAATTTATCTTTTTTTTTAAACGTAACACATATTCTAACAATTTAATATAAAAATACATAGAAATATTTTTTATCTACAAAATATTTATATTTATTCCATCATTTCGTTTTTTAAGCATTTTATAAAACGCTAAATGCTTTTTGAAGCAAATTTTTTAAAGAATATTTCTAATCAAAAATCTTAGACTAGTTATTATATTTATTTTGAAAAAAAGGAAAATTTAATGTTTATGATTTGTAATGTGTAATACGTTGAAATAAATGACAACAGTTTTATGATATTTATGTGTTGTCCATATTTTTGGATAAGATACACATCAAATTCATTTATGGGAATTGCTAGATGACCAGATTATTAAACTTGGCAACGACCTCGTAGAAGGTTTATATCTTTTAACGAAAGATTCACATCTTCATCGTGTTACAGCAATATCTATTTAACGAGAAATGGCAATGACGATAAATCGAAGAGGCATGTTTCTTTGGTCTGTTTCCAGCGAACTGAAGAAACTCCGTGTCAAAATTCGCTAATTATAGTTCAACTAGCAACAAGGCGAACGCGTTACCATCGACGTTGACGGCCGCGACGACTCGCTTGGACTTGAACCAATCCTGACCTTCCCTGCTGCGTCGTGACGACCTAGAAAATTGCGTGCGTCATATTCGTCGCAGCGTGTCAAACGAGCCGTATATGTTATATTATTCCACTGAATATCGTGACCGGAAATATTAAATGACGTGATAACATATCATGCAAAATTTTGATTTGGGATTCAAAAAAAAAATCTAACGTCTATTTGAAAAGTCTGTGATTCGAGAATATATAAATAGGATTTGAGAAATTTTTGAAACTAAAATTTAAAAAAATCTTTAATTCAGAACTCAAAATTTAAGATCATTTATTAATTTAAAACTTAGAATTTGAAATATTTTGAATAAGGAAATATACGAATATAATTTCATATTCAAGGGATATATTCAAGAAATATATTTATTATTTTTTTATAATTTTGGAACTAGAGAAATTTATTGATTAATATTGTAAAAATTTGTAATTAAATTATTTAGAAATAGAAAAGTCTTTAATTAAAGTCTTTAATTAAAATCTAAAATGATAAAAAAATGTTAAATGTAATGTTACATTACATTTTAATAGGAATACAAATTGTTCATTAGAATAGAATTTCTATTAAAATTCTTTGGAAAACAATTAATAATTATAATTGAAATTTATATAATATAATTTTATGATTTCCTGTATTATTTAGAGCCTTATATTTATAAATATTTTACATTCAATTGTCAGATTTATAATTAATTTTATTATAAAATAATGATAATTCTTCTAATTGTATAATTGGAATTATATAATTCATATACAATAAAAATGATCATTAATTACCAATGATGTTTCCTTATTTAATAAAAACATAAGTATGAATAAAAGACGCAAATGATCCTCAAAACCAATAACATCTAAATAAGATAAGAACATAATAAAACTTCTCGTTAATCAAAATTCAATTTTTATTGAATTTTAAAATGCAGAACATTATCAAAAATCCAATGAAATTAACATCAATAACGACAATTCTTGAATATAATGTAAACAATTACAAACAAGTAACTGTGATGTATTGAAAATTATTCGCACATTGCATATCTACGATACTTCGAAGGGAACTAAGAGATATAGGATATTTATTGTTCCATACATGTAAATTCATCACTTCTTTCCGTAACATGTGGGTACGCTAATAGCTGGTGTAAATGTTGTATGTATATATGTAAGAAGTTATCACGGTAACGTGGCGTTTCCGTTTCTCATCGTTTTATGCGACCACAATTCCGATACTTGCACACCTTTCAAAATCGAACTCTTATGACATGTATAATGCATCGACCGCATTGGACGTATAAATACGATGAAAATCCACCACACGAAAATATCAAATTGAAATATATGTAAATTTATAAATATTTAGACAATCCAATTTTGATTTTCCATTCATTTCAACAAAGAACATAACATAAGAAAACGAACAATTTTATAATATTTCCAATATGAAAAAAATGAAGGAAGAAGAAAGTATCACTTACATCCCAATACGATACGATTTACCTACAAAGATTAGAATGATAAATGGAACAACACAAGCGAGAAAAAGAACGAAAATGAAGAAAATATATAAATCCTTATCACTGAACAGAAACAAATTGACAAAGTTTACATTTTCGAAGATTAATTTCCGTTGGAAATCGTTTAAAAGAAAGAATACAAAAGAAATTGAAATGAAGAAGAATAGGGAACGAGGTCTACTTTGAAATTTCTAAGGCTAGTCGGAATGACCGTGACCTTACCGAACGTATAGGCCGAACATCGTGTCGAAAGCGCGATGGCTGAAGGGTGGCGGTCGAAACGAGCCTCAATTGAGGAAGATGCGTGCCGCTAATTAGCACCAATTGCCGTCACCGACGAACAGACATTAATATTCGGCTCATCGATATTATCCCCGTGACCCCTCGGGATCGGTCGGCTTCTAAGCCCATCGATCGTAATTTTGGCGGCGCCCGCGAAACAAATGGCGGACAGGGATTGCTGGAATAATAATAGATGATGGATGTTATATTTCTTCGTTTGGAATGGAATGGAACGTGCTCCCTAAATTTTTTTCTTATGGCTGGAGGTATTAATCGATTGCAAATCTTCGTGTAAATTTACATCTTCGTAATATATATAGTAGAGTAGAATATAGGATAATTTATATAGATTTTAAAAGAGTCGAATAAAGAGGATTTCATTTATTAATTGAAAATTTGAATTGGATTTATCAAAACTTTAAATCGTGATTTAAGCTTCTTTTTTGTTTTTTACTAAGTTCTTCGGAATTTTCATAATTGTAGAGGATTTTAAGGGGATTATAATGGGGGAGGAAAAACGAAAGAAGGCAAACAAACATTTATTTTTCTCATCGTGGAAAGGAATGAGGAATGGAGTGTGAACGATCTGGAAGAAAAACTAATTTCGATGGAAAGTAAGATAGACTCACGCCCGACCGATACCGGAAATGGAATAAGGGATGAGGGAGAACAAAGCCGTGAAATGAAACCTCACTGTTTGCACGAGATAAAGAGGCCAACCGAGGTTTGGCTGCTCAAAGAACTGGAAGAATGCGAAGGACGAAGATGTTGGAATAAAAAAAGAATGCTAATTAAAAAATTTTCGATAACAGCTATCACAATATAAAATATAAAAGGAATGAGATTCAACCAAGTTCAAAAGATAAATAAAGGGTTTAATGAATCATTCCGATATTTAAATTATTCGATTGAAAAACTTGTCACGATCTTCCTCCACATCAATAATGGTGAAATCAATTCAAGTAAACGTCGCGACTTCAAATATGAAATGGGGCAGAAGGAAGGTTTCGCGGTTGGTAGAAGGCTCGATAAAGAAATTTTCATCACGAAGGGGAGAAGAAGAGAGGAAAAAGGAAGAAAGAAAGAAAGAAAGAAGCGAGGTAAGAAAGCGTTCAGGGTTTTAAGGGGATGGAGAGAGGCAAGATGGCAGGTGTGGGTGATTGGGGGCGATCGATGAACCCCCGAGAAAAAGCTGGGCGGCGGAGGTGGAAGGGACGTTGCCGCAGGGGGAGGGGCGGAGGGGAGTGTACGCCACGAGGGTGCCACGAGGAGAACGGTGGATGTAAGGGGTGATAGACTGGGGGCAGCAGGTCACTCGACTTTAGCTACACACCTATCGCCTCTGCAATTCCTTTCTACTCCAATATCGTTAATGAGCGAAAGTGCGATCTCAGTTTGCGAATTTCTCTCGAATTCACGTCAAATTTTTCCTTCTTTGTACATTTTTAAAGAGATATTCCATTGATAATTAATAAATAGATTTGATTCTAAATAATTTTTGATACATTGATATTACGTGATATGCAACGAGAGCAAGATTCTGACAGGAATGAATTTTAAAAATATTGAAGCATTAGTCGAGATATAACCCTTCTTACTATATAACATATCTTATAGTAAAAATATCAAAGATTCGATAAGCAACGAACAGAAATTGTTGAATGAAACCACTCCATCGTTCGATTGACAAACAAACATGAATCTGACGCGTACGTGGAACTAATAAGCGATTTGAAACGAGTCTGAAAAAATCTCCAGCAACAATCCCTCGCCAACGACCACCCTCCATGTCCTGTCGCATTAAAAATCCGTCGATTCAATCGAGTCGAGAGAAAATTGGTGCGGACGAATCGAAACTTGTCATCGTTCAAATTTGACGGAATGAAAAGATGGACGGTGGTCAGCGTGTGTGGCCGCCCGAGATTCCCTCTCGATTAAAAAGGAGTAGCGAAGTTCGGTGGCCGTCGAAAAATGGACGCAGACGCACGCAACAATCGACCTTTGTGCCCGGGCCCGTGACCCCCGCGTATACATACGTCCTCGCCTGGATGTCATATTACTTATTGATATCGGAGGAATCCGATGCTCGTGGAACGGCCGTGAACGGTACTCTTAAATGGAAGTAATATTGGCCGGCTGATTTGGCAGCAGATCAAACGCTGCCTGGCGGTGAATCAAGCCTCTTTTCTGTACGTGTGTTGCCGCACGTTTTGAATTCGAATTCCCCGCTGATGATGTCACACGTCATCTCGCGTTTCTATATTGGCAATTTCGCCAGCCCGTGAGAACATCCACCATTCGGCCGCCAACGCGTTCTCGTGGGAGAAGAAATAAGCCAAGTTGATCATTGACTCGATTTCGATGGGTTTGGAACTCGTGCTAATCGATTCGATCGGAAATCAATTGATCGTGAGAGAGCCTGTTTGAGATCGATTTCGTTCTTCTCTCTGGATTCTCTTCGTTCGTAAAAATTTGTTTTCTATATCGAACTTCGTCGAGGATTCAGTTCTCGGGGGTTTTTTTAAATTCAAAATCTCACGATTCGTTGTAAGTAAACACGAACGATGGGTTGAAGATATTTGATTTGAGACAGTAAGTGTTGTTAACTTTATATATTATATATTTTTTTCCTGATTACAATTTCTCCATCGAGAAACTTTGGCTAGGAAAAAATTAAGAGAAAACTGTTTGACCGGAAAACGATATGATTCGTGGACGAGGATAAGAGTCATGGATGGCAGAGGATGAGCCCAGGGAAGAGAAATTTATCGGCCAAACTCTCTCTCTTTCTCCTTATAAAAAAATAACATTCTCCCTCGAGCGATTCATCCACTGAAAAGGAAAAGTCTCTCCATCAAACCCGATGTTTTCGAAAAATAAATTTCATCCTTCGCTTTATCATCAAATTTTAATCTCAAATTATCCCGAAATCCCTTGAAGGGATTACGAAATATGGCATACAAATAAAAGATCCAAACGAATGAGGTAAAAAAAAAAATAGAGAAGAAAGGACACGCGGAAGAAGTTAGAAATGGAGAGAAACGGAGAAAGGAAAGCGGAAGGATCGTTTAAATAAATGACGCCCCATTTACGTAGATTCTTTTCCAAGAAACGGTATTGTATAGCGTAATCGGAAGGGCATTGACTTCGTCGAGCTTGCAAATCGCTTCCGAGCCTGTAAATCGACCGTGTGATATCACGTTTCGCAACCCGTGACTCGGCGGACAGCTTTGCCCTCCAAGGGATGAATAGCGGACGTACGGGATCAATTGGTGCAATTTCAATTATTCGGATGAAAACGAAATTTACAATAATTTAGAATAATTATTTAACGACGTGAAAAAACATGAAATAAATTTATAACAATCGATAAAAGCCTGTTAAATCTGATATATTACGGATAACAATAAGTGTGAAGTATTAATAAATATAATCGCATGAGAAATTATGTATGTATATATGTATGAAGAAATAAGATATTATATAATTGGATAAAAATAATATCCAATGTATTTATATATATACACCGTGTTTCGTTTTCATCGAAATATAAAGGAATGAAATAAGCGTTTTTCGCTCTACATTTTCGGATTAGGAAAAAGCGACAGGTCATGCGAGCTTAATGGACAGACCGATTTTCTGGCCAAGAAAACCTTAATTCTATCGCGTGCTATAAAAGAAACTCGATACGTCATCGTCGATCGATACCGAGCTCAAGCTTCAATGATTATTATTATCAATGGAGAATCGAAATTACTAGAAATTATTGGATTATCCGTAGAAACTTCGTTCTGTCGATTATTGTAATTAAAATCTGTCGAATCAAATACGTATCATCGAACGGTTAAAACGAGGAGAAAATTTTGGGGGAAATCGGTTTCAAAGAGGTCGAAACGGAAGATAAGAGCGGGTAAAATAATAAAATATCAATTGAGATATGCTCGTTAAGGAATGGAAGTTTACCTTAAACGAGACAACGCGTGACGGAGTAATTTCATTTTTTCCTTTCTGAGTTCCAATGAATTTAATTCCATTTCCATTGGTCGCAAAGGCAGTGTCGAGGCATATTTGAATTGCAACAAAGTTACATCAGCGGAGGGTGGCAATAACGCGACTGTTTGTCGAATAAGGGTTGTGTAACGAGCAACGAGCCTTCAGTCCAACGTATACCCGTTCGTTCTCTCTTTCCTTCCCTCTTGCCACTTCGTTTCTTCTGTTTGCACACCCTTAATGCACTTAGCGAGCGCGAAGACACGTACATTTATAACTCTTCTACGCGGCGCCATTTGAATGGGCACGAAGAGGAAGAAGAAGGAGGAGAAGAAATAGGAACGAAACTCGCTTGTTATTTACGATTAGGGCCACGTTCTTTCACAACTCTTTTAACCATCGTAGTTGGTTCCGAGGTGAACGAGATTGATTGGATCAAACACTTTCCAAAAGAGATAATACGTTCCATCATACGTTTTTTTCACAAGTATTCACAGAGGAAAATGAAAATATCTTGGAACATATCCGTGGAAAATATTTTCTCTACGAAGATTCCAAGATTACACGAGTCGAAATCTTTTTCAATTCGAACCAAAAGTTATAAAAATTATTGATTCTTCGTACGGATTCGAAACTAGCTACTGGAAAATCTCAAAATAATAATCGTATATAGAGATACGAAGAAAAAGCTCTCGTCCATTTTTACCATTTCTAAATAGATATCGTAACCACGAAAGGTGTAAGCAAAAAAGACCTTCCCATTTTTCACTTCCTTCACGAAAAACCAGACAAAATTGCCCCCATTAATTTCACCGGCATCCCTCGACAAACAACAATAACCCAGGCCCGCATTGAAGTACACAAACTACCCCCTACCCTATTTCCTCTCGTTCCTCGCAATTTCCCTCGAATTGCCATACTCTCTCTCTCTCTTTCTCTCTCTCACTCTTTAGTGTAGCAATTTTCCGTTCCACCACGTATGCGGTAAGAAGGAAAGACTCGTTTTTCAATCATGGCACGCGATAATCGAAAAGGAGGAAGCGGGGAGAGGGTTTCCTTGGGCGGTAAATCCAGAGGGTTGAAACGAAGAGACGAGCGGCGATATTAGCAACGGAGAGGGAGAAGCAAAGCGTAAGAAACGTAACGCCTCGCAAAGTCAACGCCCTGCCAGCTCGATGCTCGCTGCGTGTTATGCAACCCTCGAACCGCTCGCCTCCTCCCGCCACCCCCACCGGCATACCCACCATCACCAAGCCAAGACTTTAGCTTAGACTTTAGCGACCGCGTGGCCAACCCGAGTAATCCTCCAACACCTCGAAATTCTTGGAAAAAAAAAGGAAAAGTACGCGTTGATCCGATTTAGCCTCGCTGTAAATTTTTATTTTCCCCTTTTCCTTCCCCTTTGGAGGGATGATCCAATTTCTGGCCATTCGAGGATCTCTCAAGTTTGAAGATCCCTCAAGTTTCTACAAGTTTCCCTTGTTTACGACGAAGTTTGCTCGGGAAGAAAGTTTCGATCAAGTTTGTTGAGGTCGTTGCTTTTAAGGGTGTTCTTTCTTCTTTTCAGAGAGAATAGTTATGGAGATTGTTTGAAAGAATTACTCTGCAATTACAAGAAACTCGACATTGCACAACAAAAATTAGATGAATTGGAGAATTTCCCAATTTCCAATCGAGCTATAAAATTATTCAGAAAACTCTGGCTCTTAGATATCGCGATACAAAATAAAAATCTTCCTTAAATGCACCCCCTTTTTCCAACTCCGTCCAAACAACAGATCGTTCCAATCCTTCCACCAAAGCATTCATCCCCCTGATATCGTCCCCCAACTTTTCACCAGCCGACACCGTAAATCTCCATCAACCGTACGCGCTTCCATTTAATTATCCGCCCCCAAAGAAATAATCTTCCACCCCAATTGTCGCGCAGCTTATATCTCTCGATCGTAATTAGCCAGTGATTCACATTTTGCTTCGCGTTTACGTGTCCGCGTTATTAATTAAACGAATTGGAGAGAGAAATGGTTGGGAAAAGAAATGCAAGGGTGCAGAAAAAGGCGATCGTGGTGTGGGAGAGCATGGTTTATGGTTTATGGTGGTGGTGTGCGACCGGTACATGACAGCTGCTGTCACGGATCGTGCCTCGACCATGTGCTCACCTACGTTTGCCCCGAGAACCGTGGTGAAATTCTCGAATGCGTCCAAGTGTCGTGGCACCACCGATTCTTCCAACAAGGATTGATTTTATGGGGAACTGATGAGAAGAATGGAGAAATTGTTGCGAATAACTCAGAGGGGAGGAAGGTTGCGATAATGCTGGAATCGCGTGATGTTGATTTGTGAATATTTTATTTTTAACTGGAAATGAAATTGTCAAGTTTTGGAATAATGCGAATTTTTGTAACGTGATTTATGTGGTGTTGTATTAGCATAGCTTCTAGGAAAGGTTCAATCAGTATTGTAGAAAATATAGAATAATTTGATTTGAGAAATTTTCTTTTTTTATAATTACGTAGAGAAGTTTCGTAGTATAAAAGAATTATTTCTATGATGACGAATCGAGAAACAATTCGACGTCTCGTCAACGATGCAGACTGCATTCTTCCATTTCGAGGTCGCGTAAATCTATGATTCGGCTAGTGAATTTGGGTCACTGTCTTTTGTACAGGCGGAAAGGGTTGCCCTTTATTATTTTGAAACCAGTTCAGAGGGAACCTGAGCGGCGCGACAATGGAAGAAGAATCGTATCCCTTTCGAATGGAGTGAAAACCGCGATGACAGGTACGATAATGCCTCTTTCAGAGAAAGTGGTGTACCCTTTCCTTTCCACATGGCAAAAGTTACGCGCTTTTATCCTCTCCACAAAGATCTGAACGCGCAGGAATTTTCATTTTTGGGGGATGAATCGTTACGTCGATTCTTATTCCGTTCGATGATTTTGTTTAAAAAAGACATTTCGTGTGAAATCAATAAAATTCAGATTAATTAATAGATTTTTAGATTTGATCGAAATTAAAAATAATGTTTCTTTTCTTTTTCCAACACGAGGGAAATTATAAAACATTTCGAAAATTTATTTTTCTTCGAAACGATATTACTATATTTTACTTATCAATGAAAGTATATATATCACTCCTGTCGAACGTTTCTAAAAGTGCTGATAAATAGCTGAAAGATAAGCTTAAGCGGACCTAATGTAATTTGAAATGACGTCTGCTGACACAGTAATTGAAACGTAGGCTACTACTATCTAGATTGACTTGATTATACAACAAAAATTTGTCCATTCGCTGTAACTCGAACACTCGAAATCATCACAATATTAATTCGCATCCGGAAATTTTATTCTCTAATCAATTTTGTACATTATCCTCTCAATCCTTTAAATATATTTCTTAATTAATTCATGTAACAAGATTAACAAAGAAGGGAAAAAATTCGTGAAAATGAAATACGTTGAACAATTAATTTATAAATTGATAGTCTGAGAAGATTTATTAATTTGTGAGGGAAAAAATGAAAAAAATATATATATATATATATATCCCGTTAGAAAGTTAGAAGGAGTATTATGAAATTGTGGCGTGGGAAGTTTCGTTGGTTCAAGACGTGTGTGTTTCGAGATTGTGTGAGTGGAAAGAGGGTCGAAAGAGAATGAGAAAGCACAGCAACCCCGAAAAACAGTTCAAAAACAGTATTTCAGCTATCTTGATATCCAACACAACCGCCATGCTGTTTTATTCCAGCTAAGATTTTTATCTCCGAATCTGCACAACAATTCTCAATTGATCGGAGGAAGCGCTTTACTTTCCAAATTTATTTTATTTAATTCTGAATATCAGTCTGAAGCATTTCGAGCATTTCTTCGAAAACTAATATTTCGAATATTTTCAAATTAAAATTAGAAATCGCAACAATGCGATTAGACTTAGATTTCTTTTTTTTTTTTAGCAAAAACAAATTATGTCTGAGGTTAAAATGCTGTAAATTTTCAAGAAAGGTATAATTAGTTTATCAAACGTCCTAGAACCGTAATTACACTGGAATTATACGGTAATTACGTCGATTATCGCCGAAGCAATTGAGGACAAATCCATTCGGATAAGCGGTTCTTCGAATAATCGATGGGGAAGAATCGAATTCGTCGATACGTTATGAAACAACTAAAAAAAATTCAAATATGAACGTTTATCAAGGAAGAAAAACGAAGTCGCAAAAGTAAATTATTTTTAATATTCCAAAATGCAAATATTATTCGATCGGATTAAATATCGGTAGCTGTAAAAAGAAAGAAAAAAGATACGCGAAAATTAAATATTTTTTCGAATCCAAAAATCAGAATTCTCTTCATTTCTACGTACGAATAAATATTCCCTGTAAATTTTCTTAACGTCGAGATTCATTTTTCGCATTTGGAGCACTTTTCGATAGAGCTCCAGATTGTCTTTCTATATTTCGACACACTGTATATACATACAACGATTCTACGAGTAGATTCGCAAGTATCCACGTGAAATTAAGGCTTATTCACACTTGGGGCTCATATCTAATCGTGCCTATTATTGCAGGCTGAATTATGCTTGTCCACCGGTTTATTGTGCATGGCAGACGGAAGCGTACAATGATCATACTGTGAATGTACAAACCCATTACAATAAACCGGTCCCATTGGCCTGGTGTCTGGCGCCTAAGCTCACAAAGACCGCCCTTAAGATTGTCGCAAAGAGTTCAAGAACAAGGAACATTTGTCGGTTGTCATAGACACTTAATGACTGGATCATGATCGCGCGATCCACTTATTTGAATAATATATCGATCGTGATAATTCGAGAAAAACATTGATTTATATATACCTAACCGTTTTACGATTATGTTCGTGACACTAATGGCGTGTATTTCCTCATGAGGAGCGTGTAATAATTATTTCACTGTTAAATAATAATCGTTCGTTATTACGTAGTAATAAGAAATGTTTTATCACAATTAATTTCACTAGTATTTTTCTTCTTAATGGAATTTTTTAAAACTTCAAATCCCCGATAAAAACATTATTTATAGCGCCAAGTTAATTCTTAATTTTTTTTTTTAAGTGAAAAAAATTGTAAAAAAGAAATAACAATTTGGAAAATAATTACATGATTTGCCTAGAAAATTCTATAATGATAATAATTTAATTTGACTCTTTTATATTATAGATTTTTGGGGGAAAAATAGGATAATAATTGGAGGAACGAAATTTTTCGCTGAGCGAATTTTAACGAGGCCACGGTTTTCGGAATGATGGACGCAGAATAACTTATGATGAAACATTTCGAAAAAGAGAGAGAGAGAGATGAAATCGAAGGCGTAATCGAAACTTTGTACCATTTTATTCGTGATTCTAGTGAATCTTTAATCTTCTTTCATCTTCTCGATATTATTAATATCGTAACGAAAAATGTTTCGTACGAAAGTTGAAGGAATTGCTAATTTTTTCGAGAATGGACACGTAAAGATAAAATTTATTACACGACAGAAGAAAGAAATACAAAAATGTCTTGTCTTTCCGTGCAATTATTTTTATACAAAAATTCAAATTGAAACTATTGAACTAATTTATGTGTAATCTATATATTTTTTACAGGGGATATCGAGCCGCGTATCGATTGGCGCGATTAAAAAGTATATTGATCTTCGTATATAGCCCTCACACATCCGCCCACGAAAGAACAAATAAGAATATGCACCTCTTGACATCATTCAACTTTCATCTGAAACACTTATCGCTACCAGCAATAAATAATATGGGGGAATAAATGGAAGATATGAAAAGGTGTGAGAAAATTTGCTCATCGATCCGACACGAACACCGCGAGGGATAATTTCAATATTCTATTTCGATAAAATTTATGAGATGCAGTTGAGTGGCCTTGACAATCGAGAACTTAGCCGAGCTTGGGTGGCTCTAAAAATTAAATCATTGCCAACTATTCGTCACCATTCACAATAAATATTTCATTCTAGGAAACTTTGATCTATAATAACTTTGGGTGATTACGTTTAACCTCGATTTCTCTTACGTTATTAATTTATAACGCAATGTTTCTTAGAACTTAATAAAATGCTATATAATAAACTAGTTGGCAACACGTCGAATCATCTCTTCACAATAAATAAGAAGAATTTCGAATTAATCCCCTCTACATAAATTTCTTATGAAATTTCATTTTTCTTTTCTTGGAGTAAATTTTAAATGTTTTTCTACGTAACGTAAGAGATATTGATAGACGAACTGCAAACTATCGAATCCCATTTATCGTTAAAACGAGGCTCAAAAATTAAACGCACGATTAATTATTAATTATTAATTACGTATATTAAATAACATATACGTAAGAAACGCGTATATCGATCTATCGTCGAAGGGTATCTAATTTACGATAAAGTAAAATCGGGAAACCGGCTCGTGTCTCGTAAGATAGGGGGGGGGGACGGTGATGGTCTCTGACTCACCCCTCGGTGAGAAAGAATTACGAGCGTCGAATGTTCGACCTCTCATAGAAGTCCCCGGTTTTTCTTAGAAGTCCACATTTACACCGCGTTTGTCTCGTGGGATTCGTCGCAAGACGGAAGGAAGACCCCTAACTTATAATCAGGATACTTGGATTGCATAATGCTAATGGGAAACGCGACGGATATCAAACATTTGTTTATACTTATACGGTTTTAACAAAAGAAAATACTTTTTTCACTTTTTTGTCTAAATTGTTTGCGCTAATAGAAACGGGAAAATAGAAGTAAGCTGGTTCTCAACAACTTATCGAACGTTGATGATGAAAGAATCGATATTCTTATTGCATGTCTAATAGAATTTGTTTTTAATCGATACAATATTCTTTCTTTTTTAATTTTCTCGTACTTGGATATGAATAAATCGTGTGTAAGATAAGAATCGAGAAATTAGGAATTCCATTACTGCAGATTCTATTTCCATGAAAAATAATTAATTCGACAGAAATTATCCTCGTGACATAGATAACAAATGCAGATTACTTTTAATTTACAACGATTGGTTAGTTTAATTTTTAATCTCAATTTCTCTATGATCCATCGAAGATAATTTTCTCTAACGCTCTAATAACGTGCATTTTATTCTATTCTATTGGAGAAAGAAAATTGTAAGATAGAAATGATTAATGGAATAAGAAAATAAGATATAATTTATCGTTTAAAAAAATCAACAGAGACAAAGAGGAAAAGGAAGAAAACACCCTCGTCCAATTAGACCCAATCCCCTCCAAAGCGTAGGTTCGCAAACTACTTCGCACGCTACAGCGGTGGCTATCGATCAGGGGCCGTCCAAAAAATGATGCATTACGTAAAACTTCTCTCGACCCGCTACCTCTTCGTAAATCTTGCAATTCTCGCTCGATAAACTTCTCCCTCCCCCCTCCCCATAATCATTCATTCCAACACACGCGAAGTGGAGCGATACACTGGAAGGTGTATGGTGTATGAAAAAACGAGCAAAAATTTATCGCAGCCAGGTGACGACGGTTGAAACGACGCAGAAAATCTATTATATCCGTTTCTCGGCGACGGGAGAAAGAGAGCGATAGATTGCTCCTCTCTACGATATCTAAATTTAAGAAGTGGCACCACCAACGTCTCCTTCGATACGATTCGTTTCTGTGGACCACGCGTTCCACCATCCTTCTAAATCGTGGAAAACGCGGTGAGGAGGGGTAAGCGGGTGGCGCGATCAATTAACCAATGATTCTTGAACGCGTAAAAATAAATTGAGAAAGAAACGATATTTCTCCACGTATCTGGTTAAGTATCCTTTTAAAAAAAGAAATTAAAGGCGAAAAGATTATTTATTTCTTTTCATTTCCAATGTAAGTCACAGCTATCCCTTTAGCCTGATTAACCATCGAGCGAAAAGGCGAGGAAGAGCAACGAAAGGAGAGGAAAATGAAGAAAGAGGCGGAGGGAGGGGAAGTTACACGGGCGTTAGAAATAGACGAATAGGCGAATAGAAGGAAGATGTGGGTGAAAAGAGAGGGCGAGAGGGGGAGAGGAGGAGATATGCCACTGCGAGGAGTAGCGGTATGCGAAAAAATACGCTCTTGGCACTCGGCTTCGGCACACCACGGGATAAATAGCGCGCGTGGGTGCGGCTCGCCGATGTCTACGGAGCCACACGCCACGTTTCCACCGGAACGAGTCAGCCACGAATACCGAAAAGAATGAGAAGGAACCGAGGAAAACGAAGCCAAGTTGCAAGCACGTACCGTGCCACCTAAACACTTTTTCACGCATCGGGGGGGAAACAATGTAGCGCGTTCTTGTTATACATCGTGCACGACATTCTGCATTCCCGTTCAGGGTGCAAACGATCCTAGGGTGTGATCTGTTTGAGAGAGAAAAAAGAAAGAACTGTTTAGAGAATTGTTATTGACGGTATTATTATCCGGGGAACAATGGCCAAGCAAAGATCCATTTCCAGAGTTTAACTTTTTCGACGAAACGTTGGAAAACTCGAGGGGAAAGATAGAAAGGTTTCCAAAGTAATTCTCGGATATATTCACGCTCCAAATATTATACGTCTGCACGATATGACGCGAGATACGGATTTCCAGCGACAATTTGGCATTTTTATTGCTATCGCACGTAGATTCCTGGATATCTGCGCATTGTGTCGTAAACCTAGAAATGTAAATCCAACAGGATTGTACATCGTGTGCGCTGGACCTATATATCTATATATCTAAATGTGTTTAGAAGCCAGGATAAAATTGCGTTCGTAAAAGATCTTAGGTATTCACTTACGCGCGAAAAAGCTGTGTATCGATTAAATTCAAGCCTGTTAGATCTAGCTTATCGTTTATGTGCGATACTTTTTGTACGTAAGAATTTGATATTATATATATATATATATATATATGATTTAAAAATATATATCGAAACTTCCCCTTTGTTTCGAAATAAGAAGGATTCGTTCGATCCACGAACGGGAAAAACTGGGGAGCCCTAACGAATCTCGGTGCAACAGTTTCCTCGACACTGGATTTTGACGCAATGCGTCACATAGTTACTGTCACCACTTGACTATTCTCCGAAGAAAAAGTCGACCTAAAAAGCGCTGAATGCATATCTAGCTTCTGGCCCATCTGCCTTCTCCCTCTTTGTCTCCCTCTCTTCCCCTCTCTCTCTTAATTAATCTCTCTTAATTTCTTCCGATTCTTTACGCGCATGACGAATGAGACGGGATGAAAGGAAGCGCGAAAAGAGGAAACAGAAGAAGGAAAAGAGAGAGAGGAGGGAGGGAGAGGGAGAGAGAAAGGAAAGGACGAGGGAGGCGCGTAACGAATCGCGAAACAGAGCAGCAGCATTTTAATAATACACATATCTGCATGCTCTCGCGCGCGAGTGGACACGTTGCAGGCGCCAACATGCCGTGAATATTTCTCTTATTTTCCCGGCAGACAGGCCCGCGCTGTTTACTTTTCGCGTTTCAACCAGGCGGACAGCGTGCCTCGCGCTTTTCGACTTCGGATACTCTTCGATCTCGTACACTCGATGTAACATGATATCCCGTGAATCTTCTATTTGACGAAATTTTATTTCACGATCGGAAAAGATGAATCGAAACGAGGTTTCGAGGCGCGATTGGTAAAAGAGTTTTCGAATAAACTCGAATGAATATATTTGGAATTTTTCCTTTCGAATTATTAACTTAATTTGATTTCTTCGTTGATTCGCATCAATCTGAATGTAAATTTATTATTGTTCGAAGAAAATTCTCGGACGAGATATCTAAGAAAATTTGTTCGACGTTTAAAACGGTGTAACTGTTCCATTGCGAGCGAATCGAGTTCGCATCGACGATACTTGTCAATTGAAAAATTAATAGTTTTGTTTGCCAAATTGTCCAATTATCCTATTTACTTCTCCGTTCTGACTATTAGTTTTTATTTATCTTTGAGTATTCCCGCTTCCTTATTAATTGTTATTCTTAAAAAGTAAACGCAAACGTTAATTGATAATTTATCTCTTTTTTTTTATCGTTTCGACTAAAAATGAATTTTTGATGCGACTAGTTCAAATCTATTCAAGATGAATAGATATTCAAGATGATAGAGAATTAAAGTATCGCACGTTACATAACGACCTAGTAAATTTTTCCACGTGAAATCTACTTTTTACATCGTAAAATTGTTTAAAAACAAAATTTTTTAATCTTAAGATGTACCTCTATTTACCTTCACATTACAAAGAAACCACGATCCTTAAATTATTCAATCGCATCGAATTCGACGCTAAAAAAACATTCTTCGAAAAATTCTTCGACATCTAATTACGTACTTGTAACGTGTAATTTGCATCCGTACACGTGCCATAAAAAAAGAAAAAAGAAGAAACCATCTCGAAACATCGAGAGGGAAAAAGCGTTAATATCGAGGATGGCTAGAGTGGAGACGGTTCGCGACCCTTTGGTGGGGCAGCGGCCTTGAGTGGTGATTGATTCCGCGAATCGCTCCACTCCACACCCTTTAACCCTTCTCCTTATTATTCCAATTAATTCAACAACAAACCTTTCGTCAAAATCCACGATCGAGCAAACGTACTTACGTTCGTGCATACAAAACGAGATACAAAAATACATAAAGATATTTTACGGCGGTTTTACGAAGAAACCGGTGAAACTTACCAGGAGAGACGGCGAGCGCGAGGAAGGCAGCGGCAGTGGCGAGCAGCAGTATCCTAATCGCGTTTCCGCGAGCCCGTCTTCTGCCCGGCCTCGGCGCGACGTGACATCCATCCCCGTGTTCTCCCCCGCGCTTCGCTTGCACGTCGAGGACCACGTAAGCCGGTGGTTCGTCCCTTCGGTACGGGAGCTCGTCCTCGTTCTCGGCGTCGTCCGCGACGCGGGACGCCGCGGCAACGCGTCTACGCCGTCTCGGACGTGGTGGCTTGTGAACGTCGCTGACACTGCAGCTGCTGCCGATTCTATGCTCTGTTGCCGGACCGTAATACATGGCCTGGAGGAGCGACCACCGCCGTGCCACCGGGTGCTGCACTCGTCAGCGTGTCCTCGTCGCAACGGCGCCGTATGCGACCGGGATTGCGGCGTCCTTACCTACGACACCCAGCGATCTCGAGGATCCGCGGCTAAGAGGCATCACCACGACCTGCCGAACCGATCACCACCAACACGCCCGCCACCGATCACCAACTCGTGACTCTTTCTCCCTCTTCTTCTTCGTTCCTCTTCCGAGACGAATAATTTATAACTTGGAGTACTTTCTTAACTTCGTTGTTTCTCGCGAAGATTACTTTCTTCCTCTTCGGTTATACGCGTGTGTGTGTGTGTGTATGTAGTTTATACAGGTGGTTTATACAGGTAAGATTTGTCGGTAGATCTCTGGCGCTTTCATTTCTCCGTTTCTTCGTTCTTTGTTTCAGTCCTGTTCACTTGGACAACATCGCAAAATGGGAGGTGGAGGAAGGGACAGGAACTACGCGAAAGGTAGACGCGACGCAAGTCACCCCGACGGAACTCGACTCGTGAAGAGGAGGAACCGCGTGCGATCCGGCACTCCTAGGCGCGTTCACGTCGGAGGGAAGAAACCCTTTAAACGAAAGCGTACACGCTGTATTACCGGCGACACGTCGCGGCTCTCGCGGCGTACGTGCACGAGTGTGCAGCCTGCGTGCGTGTAAGGGAGTAACGAAAGGGTTCGTCGCACTCGTTGCTCCTTCTCCGAGCCCTTCTCTCCTTCCTTCCTCTTCCTTTCCTTCTTCCCGCTCCGCCGATCCTTGCTCTAACACCGACAAAAATACAGTGTCCTCGCCATTGAGCAGCGGCGAACAGCACCCGTGTGCCACCAACCACCTTCGCGCCGCACCTTATCCCTCCGCTGTTTCCTTCCTTCCTTCCTTCGTCGAGTCGCGCTCCTAGTCCTTGCGCTCTTTCAACGGCGCAGCGGCAACCGGCTGCGGCTCGTCGTATGTCCAGCGCGCCTGGACACCACTACCGTCCGGCAGAAAGTGTCGACTGCCACGAGGTGGACACCTCTGCGAGCCTCCGCCAGCGGCAGCAGCACCAGCGAGACAGCGGCGACGACGGCGGCGGCGGCGGCAGCAGCAGCGGCGGCGGTAGGCAGCACCGGCGGTGCTGGTAGCGGTGGTGGTAGTAGCGGCACTGACAGCTGCAGCTGGTGGTGCACCGGCGCATCCGGCTACACCACGCATTCGTGTACGAAACGTGCAGTCACGTCCTAGGCTACTTTTACTCCGTCCATATGTATCTGCCCGTTCACGTCTTCTCACTTCTCTCCGATACTCCTGACTCGTAATCCAATATTACAAAAAATTAATAAGAAACGCGAGATATATATATATATATATATATATATATATATATATATATACATATACATGTATATACAAATATATATCGTTTTCTATTTTACGAGCGACTCCGAAAATTCGCTGTATCCGCTCATGATTGTGGTGTGAAGCGGGAGAGAAAAGATTGGAAACGCGGATGGATAGGATAGATCCGTCCTCGTGGACTCGTCGGCGTGTACTGAACCTCGTGGTCCCGCGTGCGTCGTCCCCCGTGTCTGTACGTCAGTGCCAGCCAGAGTAGTAGAGGCCAAGTCTCCTCGCGCTCTGAGCTGAGGCACTCGAGGCTGGCAGCACCACGACGCGGTGGTCTCTGGTCGCGCGACTGCCAAGCGGTTGTTCGGCTACGTCCGTGGCGAGCTCGTGCGGCCCGCAACGCTCTCCGCCGCACACGTCCGCCGACTCGCGCGCAGCCGGCTTTCGCGAGCGCGCTCTATACCAGCCGTGCGCCTCCTCCCTGCCCCGCCGCGGGGACAGGAGGGCAGAGCAGGACGGAGCCTCGAGGTAGGAGAGGGCAGAGCCGCGGTGGTAGTTGGAAGGCCGGTGTAGCTTTCGGGTACGACAGTGGCAGCAGCAGCGCCGCGACGCGCCACCACGTCGGGACGCCCCTCGATACCCCGCCGATGCCATCGGCCTGGCCCGAAATCGATGCCCCGCAACGCGACGTCTCGAAACCACCCCCCGTTGCCCGACCTGTGCCATCAACGGAGCGCTGCTACGCTCGCACGCTCTTTCCTCCCTCCTTCGCTCTGCGCCCCCCTCCACTCGTTCTCTTCTTTACTCTGCGGCGACCAGTGTCTTTCTCCTTCTCGTCCTTCTCGTTACGCTGTGTCGGTTAAGCCTCTTTCCGTCGGTCTTTCGCTTTTTGGGCGGTGCTGCCTCTATCTATCAATCGATGCATCTATCTTTTCTTTTGTATCGCGATCGCTAGCTTCTTTTATTTCGTTATATTTCTGAGATTGTTATATTAAGATCGTGTATTTCTTTTTTTTTTGGATGGTATTCTTAATTTTTCCTCTTTCCTTGTATCGTTTGATTTCCATCTTTTTATACTTTTGATTTATACTTTAACTGTTTGAAAATGTAACGCAAACAAACTGTCGAAACGATAAATTTTAATCTAGTTTAATCTTTGAATTATGAAAACAAGATTGTGATATGATGAAAAACATTAAAGAGATTGTAAAAGTTGTTTGATTATTAATCTATTTTTTTATTTATTGCGTTCGATAATAAATCTTTGTTTGGGTTCACGAGATGCATAAGTGCGATAATTTTGATCGTTTTATCGGGGATCGCATCTTTCCTCCGTGGACGAACGGATACGTATTCTCTTTTTACAGCGGGCTGCATGAATGGTATACCATGAACGGCGGTGTCGTGTGACACGGATCGATCGCGGAAACTAATAGCTTGCATCGATGAGGGAATTGCACTGAAATTGGCGTTTTGTAAAATACGCTTGTTTCGAGAGTGATCAGTCGATCGCTCGTCGATTATTCAAACAAAATTCTTTTTCGACAACGAATGCCATGCTTCGCTTTCGTTCTTCATTCTCTTTAAATCATTTTCAACTCGGTCGTATTTTCGTATTATAAAATCATGATTTCTTACTAGTTTAAAAAAATATATAAAACAATCGTTGGGATTCGCAAAAGTTTTAAGTTCCCTGGAAATCGATTATCATTAAATACAATTATTACAATATATCTCTTTAACGTTACACTTATATGTACATAATCATGTATGTATTCAGGTGATATAATATTATTACTGCGGAGTAAATAATTCGAAGTAAATGCGATCCATAAAAATTTATCGCGACTTTTTGTCCACTTTTCTTAAAGTTGGCACACGGCTCCCGGAACACGTAAAACGCCCCTTTGTTGGATTACTCGACCGATATATATATCCAAGCCTCTACAAAATGACTCCATCGGAATAAAATGAAGTAATCAACCGAATCGAGAGTACGTACGTATACAGGCCAGTCTTGGAACGTTGCGAGCATTATCAATCATCTCCCAGATTAAAGACTCTGAAAAAAAGAGAATAATAACAATCTATTTCATCACGAACACGAGATTAATACAAATCTTCGATATATAACGGCAAGAAATATCCATCTGACGCAATCCGAAACAGCGTATTGCATAATCCAAACCTGAAGACGAACTAGCCCAAAGTCGTCCGGGCGCACACCACGACGGCTCCCTTCCAAAATCCATTTGTCCTAAATTAGGATGGTGAAAAAAATTCAGAAACGCTTCCAGATCACTCTACAATGGTATCAATAAACCATGGAGTCGCCAGTCGCCACGAGAACCGTCTGCTCTCCCACGAGATTTCCGTGGAAAGCGGGACACGCCGCGCGTTCCATCCTGAGTCGCCTTGGAGATGCTCCGAGCAGAGGAGTCAATAGACTCTACGTTGCGGCAGATGTACGTATCGATTTTGGAACGTTGATTCGCGCGTGTTCCAGAACGACACTGTTGCCCCCCGTTGGACAGGGAGGCACGGGGAGATGTTGCATGGCGTCTCGTGCACGGGATCGCGCTCCTTTTTCCATGAACGACGACGTCCACGTCGGCAGCAGGCATGCGGGACGAGACAGGGGGTTTTGGGAGCACCTGGAGGCCGCTGGGTGGCCGGCATTGCCCTCGCCAGGTGGTTGCAACTTGTTGTTGCGGCTCCCCGAAACCTTTCTGCCAATGTCTCTATGGTGTCGCAACATTCGAGTGCTTGACTTGTTACCATTAAACTGTTTAATTAATGTTTAATTAACAACTTTTGCTGGTTTCGATGATTTAATTTGGTATTTAGTATGTAATTTAATTTGTGTATTGTTTATTTTTAGTAATACATTGAGTGGTTCAACGTATCTTTGGCGAGATATCGTGTCCTTTTATCCTGAAAGAAAATCGAAAAGAGACATTAAATCAGACAGAAAATTAGCTTTAGTTACTCATCGAATATTGGTGATATTTTCTTAAAAGATTAATATCGCGATGATAATAAGTTAAAAAGAGATGTTTTTCTTATCCAGAAAATTTAATAAAATATACTTACGATCAGAGAAATTAGAAATTTATTATTCCTTTTTCTTGCTTTATTTATGTGCATAGTTTTCTATCATAATCGATTTGAAAAATTCATATCCAATCACGTTAAATATTCGACATATATTTTATAACAAGTTGTCTTTGTCCATTTTTAACGAATATTTATTGCTTCATTTAACGGCCTGAAAATAGAATAAATGATGAAAGCTTTTATACAGAGAGCCAGACATAAGGATAATTTTTGATTTACCATAAAACAATCCATTTTTAACAACTATGATTATATGAACAAGATTCTTCGAAATTCATGATTATCACGTGTTTAAGCAAGAAAGTTTGTGAAAATGGGAAAACATGTGCAGCTGCTTTCCATGGATCATTTACGATGCCCGTTACCCTTGGCTGAGAGCTGATACGTCCTTCAGCCACGACCCCATTGTCCACGGTGAAAGGTATACGTGGACGATCTTCCGCAAAATAAAAAGGAGCCTCGGTGTGGTCACCCCTCGTGTGGCACGCGCCACGATCCACCTTTCTTTTTTCTTCATCGTGCGGCCAGCCGTCGCCTTTCAGATCCCCCGGATAAGGAATCCTCCCTACTGCGAGCGGGGGAACTTTTTAGAATGTTACTCGTTCTGCGTACGAATGAAGGAGAGAGAGAGAGAGAGAGAGAGATCTTACGGCGCCTTTGATGTTGTTTTCAACACTGGCCATGGGCTATCGAACGTCGTGGTGTCCATTCAACTTTGGCAATGGTGTTGCCAAGGAATAACGTCAAGGAAGATTTATATGTAAAATTCGTTTCGACTGATGATGGTTAATTTTGCTTGGGAATTGGCTTTGGAGTGGTATGCAGATCTATAAAATTTTTAATACTGATAATTATAGATATATGATATGTATAATATAAAATTGATTGATGATTCGATGATTAATGTATTTTTGGAGATGTACTTATATTATCTAATTGCAAATTAAAAGATTTTTGCTATAAAGTTATTTCAATGTGGAGCAAAGTATTGTAAAGCTCATAATATATTTAATAATTGATTTTCTATAAACGATATTTTTAATTTTGAAAGTAAATCTAATAATTAAATTCTATTTCTGCGATATGCTTATTGTATCGATTGAAAAAAAAAAAAAAAAAAGGAGAGTAAAATTTTCTGGTAATTAAATAAATAGATGGAACAAACGAGGCGAAGGAAAAAAGAAACAATGCGTATATTATTCTGCAGTATACCCTACTGGTTAAATATAGCATCATATTTCGATATCACAATTTCACCGGGGGGTGTTTTCCCCGGTGCTGCCCTTGAGAATTTAAAGAAACTGGGATAAACGGCACCCCACGTTGCGCCTATTGCACAGCCCGGATCGCGATTCAAACCTCGATGATTGAAGGCATAAAGGAAGACAAACAACGAATTCTTGGGGGGAACAGGTGAAATAACTGCTGCTCTTGAGCTCACATTCGATTGTTGGTAAAAGTTTTAGTATTAATATTTTTTTAAACATACTTTAAAATTAAATTACATCTATATTAAAAATATATTAAAAATCATTTTCAGAATATTTAAAAATTATAAATTTCAATTTCAATTTTTTCAAGCTTCCGTAGAATCAAACTTTCGAAAAAGTGATAATGTCAAAAACTATTCTATCGTTGTCCATTGTTCGTTTAAAAAGAATCAAGAAAGACAATAAACGAAATAAATTTGTGAAGCGAATCTAATGCACTGACCCTTCCATGTATCCTCGAAGAGACCACGTGGAAGAATGACAAGAAAATACGAGTTCTTCTCGCGCAAAGAAGAAACAAGAGGGCAGTGAGAAGGGGTTCCGCGTTGGGGGATGGCCGATACAAGTGGGACATTCAAGAAAGGGGTTAGGTCCCATACGGTGACAACGGCAAAACTCGAAACGACGTCGTCGGACTTGGCTTCCGGCCATTTCCTAGCTATCGATCCACGAAGCGTTACGACGAAGCGCCCTACGTGCAATTATAGGTGTATCGTGTGTATAATACGACCCTGGTACATGCATAGCCGGGGGATAGATCGTCGGCGTACAAGGACGATCTCCGAAATTTGGCCGCGACATCGAAATCGCGAATTCTTCGATAGCCGCTTGAGAAACGCGCTATTGAGGACAGTTGTACTGTTGCTTAAAATTGTCCCACCTAGGAGAATTTGAAAAACGGGTCAAATTTCATATAGTAAACATTGTAGTAGAATATACTTATTACATATATTATACATATTATATGCTGACAATAATAAAATTATATAATTTATGTAATGAATTTGTAAAATATTTATATTTTATTTGGTCAAGTTTAGACACGATTTAACATGAGAAAAAATGAAATTTGAATTTAAATTATATATATTATTCGTTAAAGTTAAAATTGTTAAGAAAACTTCATTTAGAGATTCGTATAATTTGAAATATTATTATTTATTTTATTATTTGAGTAAACGCATTCGGATTGAACAAATATAAATATTTATATTGAGTAATTTTTGTGAAATAAATTAGCAAAATATAAAATTATTATTGTAATAATTATTTCTAATATATTTTGAGTAAAGTGGCATGTAAGAAAGACACAGTTCACCCACCCTATGAATGCAACACAACGATGCGTTTCCACGTATACGTGGAATCGATAACTGGGAATTAGTCTGACAGGCTGTCTGCCAGAACCAAGTATGTACTTACATACATCTACGCAAAAAAACCTTGCCAATCATGTTAAAATAATTATAACATGCAAGTAATTAAGTTAAATATAATTAATGCACACTTACTGACTGAAAATTATCATTAGATTAATATTATTTTTTGATTTTTCCTTTTATATTAAGTTTAATAATAAAGTACTTTATTCGAATAAATGACAAGTTTTTATTTAAAAAATCGATAATGTCGTTATTTTCAGTTTTGATATTATCGACTGTTTTAAATAAATTTCCAAAAACATTTTCGAATCAAGATTAAAATCCTTCTGTAAACTTGTGGATTTTATTTTTTAATTTTAATGTACAGACTATTAAAATTGAGATCCTTATCTAAAGTATGACCTATAAATTAAAAAAATGTATATTTTAAATTACAATTATACATTACATTATATTTAAAATAATATGGTAAAATAATAAATAACTAATATGAAAATTAATGTTTTTTAACATACTTTTAAAAAAATTCAAAAGCTTAGCTTCGATTAAAATTCAATAAACTTCGATCAATAGTTTTATAACAGAAAATGAAGATATAAATCCGGAACAAATAAACGATTTTAAAATTAGGTTATCATAACCAGTTCATTCGTGAAAGTTTATTTTTCTATTTTTCTTTGATTTCACATAAACATCATTGTTCGTATCATTTTGAAATATGTAAGGAAAAAATGTCAGCCAGAAAGACAAACTACAGAACAAATGAAAATATATTCGCACAAACTGGGCCGTGAAAGCTAACACAGAACCGAGATAAATAGAGGATCGCCGTAGTCGGTACCGAGGATCAATATGTCACAACCACAATACAAATACAGAAGAATACATACGTATACATAATCGATAGATATGTATTTATTACACTATATCGATTATTTTTCGATTATCGATTATAAAAAAATACTGTATTCAGAACGATAAAAATAATTTAAGTATTATTTGCAATTTATACATAATTTGTAATTTTTATCTTTTTTTAACTTCGAAAAATGAAATATATACTTTTTGCTCGAAATAAAATTAATAATATAATAAAATTTGTTTGTTCGCATTTATTTATTATCGAAATCATATATCGAAATTTATAAGCAAAAGTACTTTCAAAACATCATATATAAAAAAAACAATAACAATTTTTGCATTTTATTACCGTTATTAAAAATTAAATATTTATTCATTTCTTCTTTTTGTTATATGTAATTTTGTAATTTTTTTTTAAATTTATCATTACAAGAAAAGCAACATTTGTCGCTTTCGATATTATCGACCGATTTTGCCACGCGAATGGCGCTGCAGTCAATATGTTAAATAATATTTTTTCACATGAATATTCTATTTAAAAATTGGGAGATTTTTAACGATAGAAAATTGATATTATCATTAAAAAATTGTATTATAATTTTTTAAAATCATAATTAATTCAATAATTTGATTTAATTCAATTTAATTCAATTTAATATCAAATATTGAGAACAAAATCATAAAACGCACTTCACAATACTCTACAAGCAATATCCAATATTCTTATAATAATAAAATATGAAAAGGCACTTGATAACCAAATTGTGTGAGTACTTTAACACACTATAAATTAACACTTTTTTCGATAGAGTTAGTCTTTTCAAATATCTTAATTAGATATAAATATTTAATTTGAATTTACTATCCTATAATTATTTCGAAATACAAATTCAAATACACAATATAAAAAATTATTAAACACGTAAATTTTTGTTTACATTATTCATAGAGAATTATAAAAAATCATTAAATGAATTTTTTAGTCAAAATCTTATTACGAAATTTTTAAATATTAATTCGATAAAAAATGAATAGTTTAAAGTAATAGCACCATATTAAGGAAAAGTTATTATAAAGTGTAATATAAATATAAATTGTTTGGTATATATTATAATAGAGATTTAACGGTATTAAAAAATACCTTCTCTTAACTGGCCTACATACATTCAATCGCGAATGTTAAAAAACGCGTAGAATTATAAATAATATTTTACAAAATTTGATATTTTCCTACACTCCTGTCTTACTTTTTCTTTCTTTCTTTAAACTCTTATCCATGATGATGGATTATTATGATATTGCATTTTATGTAGGAATACCACTTATTGAGATGATTCAAATAAAATTATCGATTTCAATTGAAGAAATCTTCTACCTCTGCTAGTTCTCTTGCTCGGGCTTGTTGATGTGCCCAACGTTCTTCCGCAAGTTTATCGCTTACTCCCCATTTTTCGTGATAAATACGTTGTCCACAAGTTGGACATTTTTTACCCCCTATAATAAAATATAAAATATTATTTTAATAACATGAAAATAAAAATGAAAGTTAGTTATGACAATAATAATTACCATGGAATGGAGGAGTCTTCATGAATGTTACAAGACATTGTAAATGAAATAAATGTCCACAATAAAGTCTTTCTACATGCATATTTGCAGTTTCGTTTATTTCTGCATTTTCTGGATTGGTTGGCAAACATATTTGTCTGCATGATTGACAACGTTCTTGTGGTAATGTTTTTACACACCTGGATAATAAAATTTAGTCAGAATAATAATGATATTAATATATTATAAATATTAACGAATAAACATACTTTATAAGGAAAGTAGTAACAACTTTTAAGGATGGTGAAGGTGTAAAAGGTATTTGTTGTTTTTTGTTAAGTGGTGGTTCTACGCATTGTCTAGCTAATTCTTTTCCTTGACCAATGAAGTGACGTGTAAACAATGGAGGAAAATTTGTATCTGCATCTTCCAATCTAAATATGAAAAAAATTATTTAAAGAAATGTACTTTTATTTAATTATTATTTAAATTATTTACTTATTATTATTAAAATTAATATTTTAAATCATCATTGACACACACTTTACACAAGCAACTGGATAATTATCTGGTATTTCAATTTTGGCCTTGAAATAATATAATCCTTGTTGAACTTTCAAACCAATACAAGAATGTTTCTGTTTCAATTTTAATTCATCACTATTTTCTAAGATATTTTTTATGCCTGAGATTTCATCATAGCAACAAATTAAAGGATTTTCATCAATAAAGTTACGAATGAACTTTAATATTGGCAACACCTATGAAAACAAATTCATATAGAAAACATTGTTTCAATTAATAAATTCAATTATTTACCTGAGCTTTTCCTAATAATTTTTTGCATTCCTTTTCACAGACTTCTGTTAAACCATCAAGCAATTTCACAGATAGAGTTTTGCTTTTCAACTCAATTAATAATGGAGTATAGGGATAGTCTTTAGAAAATTGGATGCACGCGACAATTGTTTTGAACTTTGTTTTTCTGTGATTTTGATAAATATTACAAATAAGTTAAAAAATTTATAATATTATCTATAAATTATATTATAGATATAATCTAAAAAAATTAAACGTACGTTATTTCCACTCGCACCATCGTGCGTACACAAGAAACGAGGCGACTACCATCAACAACATTTTGACAAAGTTTTGATATTTCTTGCAATTCATCATCGATAAAGCCCATGAGAAAAATGAAACAAATATTGTTTCACACTCTAGTAGCCTTTTATTGGTTATGTTATCAAATATCAAACATCTAAAAGGCCAATATAACAAAACTAAATTATTCTATAAAAAAAGGCAATATAGACAATCCGTCGTGTTTCAGTTTAATTCTTGAAAATTACAATTATAATATACAATCACTATCAAGGTCAATCAAGAAACTTCTGGTTGATTTATACATTTGTGTTTTGAAACATGGATCATAGATTAACAACATAGTTTTCTCCATGATGTAACATTAAGTAATAGAATAATATTATGAAATAAGAAGTGCTAGAAACAAAATAATTCAATTCATTATTAATGTTTTTTTTACTCATTATAATGAAATATATATATATATATATATATAAAATAATCGAAACGTATAAAATTACATGATTTATATTCAATATTATATAGTATAAATGTGGTATGGTATAAATAAAAATATATTCCTTATAAATTCTAATACTATTTCATATAAATATTAATTTATCAAATAATAATTTCAATAATTTCATAATATATATAATCGTTTCATAAAAAAATATATATTATAAATATTTTTAAACTTAATGATTATATATATTTATTATTATAAATCAATGTAACCTGTAAAATAAAGTATTTTTAAACATGCATAACTTTCGATTCTACTCTATGTATTATTTATATTCCTCATATTAAAATTATGATTTTTAAAATTTATTCATCAAATTTTATCAATTTAAGAAAAAATTTTTAAAGTTATGTATATGTATTAGAACTGAAATTCAATTAATATAATTTTATAATATAATTCGAATGATATTCTTCCTAAACAATAGAAGTCAACATTTAAATTTTTTATTTATTAGATTTTCATCTAGTAATATTTAGTTAGTGCCGGAATCAATCGCATAAAACGAAAAGTGCCTATTTGTTTTTTCTTTGAAAAATTGAATATATGACTATGCCTAATAAAAATAATAAATTTATCCAATATATTTTTAATCTGATATAAAAAGATAAAAAATAAATATCTTAAAATAATATATAGATACCTTCGTTTGAAAGATATAATATTAATGTGTAAAAATAAATATTTTCCGGTTTTAACATAACCTCTTATGTTAAAAGAAAAAGAGAAAAGTTTTCAAAGAATTAATTTCGAAAATAAAAATTTTATGTTTTAAAAAATTTATTTAAAAAAACAATGAATCTTTAAGTAACATATAATTTATATTATTTAACTTGTATAATATTTGCTTCAGCGTATAGCTTATGTTGTATATCCATAGGCAATTCTTTCATGATTTAAAAACAAAATCCATTCGTTGATATTTCTTTTTTTACTTTATGCAGTTTTGCTGTAGTAAAGAAGTTGCGTAAAGCAAAAAAAGAAACATTGCCGAAAATTGTTAAAACTTATTTGCGTAATATGATTATAGTACCAAAAATGAATTAATTATAAATGGATTAATTGCTGTTTTCAATGGTAAAACATTTAATTAAATTAAACCAAAGTAATTCAAAGAATTTTCTCTTACAAACTTATAAAGCAGAATAAATCAAATATTAATTCAAAATTTATTTTACTATAATAACTTATATTTGTAATATAAATAAAATGTATAAAAATTAATAAATTTTTTTTTCTAAATATTTTAAGTTTATTTAAATACTCTTTTAGTACATAGAAGATTATTGTCATATAATATTACCTCGTATATAGAAGATTAAAATTAAATTTTATTTAAATAAGAAATTTAAAATTAAATTTCGAAATTTTAAAAAATTTTGTTTTTGATAAATTTGTAATTTTTATATTTATTAAAATATTTAAATCATTTCTGAATTTGGATGAAATTTAAAAAAAAAATAATTATAAAATTATTGACATCTAAAGTTTTGGTGTAAAATAAATTGATAAATAATAATAAATAATAATTATACGTTTCAATAATATTAATTTTTATTAAAATAATAATAAAATAATAATTTTAATTAAAAATTGTTACATTTAATTTTAAAATATTTTTTTAAATGTTCTTCATATTATAAAATCACTTATTTATAATAAATGCACAGATATCAATTTTATCATAATTTTAAATTTTCTATTCTTATTTTTTAAATTATAATAAAAAATGAGAATTAACATTACAATAACAACATATAACGAGTTAAAGCAACAGTTTATTGCTTGATGAAATAATTGCATGAGGAATATCAATATGAAATTATGTAATCAATTTCATTTACAAAATTAGATTTTTGAAAATATTAAAATCTGATTGAATAATAATTAAAAAAAGTAATTGATTAAACATACAATATATGGATGATTATACATAAATTAATAAATTATAAAAAAGGAAATAACGTTAAATGATGCAAATGATTTAAAGAATCTTAGAAATTTAACTAATTAGTTAAATTAGTTATTATTAAATTATATTATATAAGCAATTTTCTTATTAATAAAATCATTAAATTTACAAGTTAAAGAAGATCTAAATTTTTAAACAATAGAAACGATAGAAAACAGAAAATGAAATTGATTGCATGTGTAATAAATGATGGAAAAATAAAAAAATAAAAATTAAAATAAAGTTTTGCAGCACATGTTACTTTGAATTTGGAAATATTTCAAAACAATTTCTATCTATTGCTTACAAGCAAATATTAAAATAAAATGTTTGTAAAGTATATATAACTAATTATATATTACATGTTAAAATGCATATATTTTATAATTTTTAATTTTATAACATTATTATAATGTAATATTATATAATATAATATCATAATATCATATAATTTACTGAAAGTTTCTACATTTGTTTTTTATTTTATTTTTCATTCAATGTACAAAATTTTATTTTATTTTACTTATTAAAAAAATAAATAAATAACATAAATGTGATATATATATACATATATATATATATCTATTTTTTATATGAATAATTTCCAATAAAAAAAACAAAAATTAAACAAAGTTAAAAAACAATCTAATATATTTATTGAAAAATTTAAAAAATAAAAATATTTTTATTTTATTTCATAATCTGAAATATGCAATCAAATTTATAGATTTTTTATAGAATTATTATTCTATAAAATATATTAACATTGATATCTCATATATATTCCAATATGTAATATTTTTCAAACGATCAGTCTTTTAATTAAATAAATAATTTAGAAGAAAATTAATATTGATTCGATAATAAAGATTAGAAATAACAAGTGAAGTAAATATGACATAATAATTGAAAATTATTATCCACATACATCATAAAAACAAAAATAAAAAGAAATCTATTCATTATATGCAAATAAACAGATAATTATTTAGAAAAAATATATAGTTTTTTATATGCTAATGATACTATTTATAAAAAATTCTTGTAATGAAAGTATATCAATTATATTTTATTAAAATCTTCTAAAAAATATAATAACTTATTTTATACTTTTTAAAAATAAAAATTAATAAATAATGTGTGTGTACTGTATGTATATATAATTAATTGTAGGATTTGATGAAAAATATTTATTTTAAAAATTTCATATAAATATGACAATTATAATATATAAATATAAAAAATACTTATATTTAAATACTACGCATTAAACATGCGTACCTCAAAATTCCAATTATTTATACTTTGAAAATGAAATTTTAAATAATAAAATAACAGAAAATTTATTATATTATAATTTATTATATGATTTTATTTCTCTAATTATAGTTTTTTCTTAAATCGTAAATAATTTTAAGAACAATAAAGAACAAGAAAACAATAAGAACAATAAATATTGTATTTATAATAATATACTATATGCTACTAAAAGCTAGAGGTATATAGTATATTTTTATTTAAAAAAAATAAAAAATATGAAGTAACATTAAAATATTTTTAAATAAACAAACGTATGAAGCTAATTTCATAATATAATTTAAATGAGATATTTAAAAAATAGAAGTCAATAAATATATATTATAAATTTACATTAGATTTTTATCTAGTAATATTTAGTTAGTGCCGAAATCGATCACAATATAGAACGAAGGGCGCTGTTTCTTGTTGTCGTTTCTTTCAAGAGCTGAAAACATGGCTGAGGTATGATGTGATGAATATATCCAATAAAATCTTTTTCATCTAGCATAAAAAAATAGAAATAAATATCTTAGAATAAGATATATGTATTTTTTTTGTTTGAAAGATATAATATTAATATGTAAAATATTTTATATTTTAAAATAATAAATATTTTCATAACATAACCTCTTATATATTCATAATTTTCAGGCAGAAGAAACTCAAAAGAAAAAGAGGACTTTCCGAAAGTTCACCTTTCGGGGAGTTGATCTTGATCAACTCCTTGATATGCCAAAGTAAGATTTTGTATTTCATAAAATATATGTATTTTTATTTTTTAATTATTATTTACATATTTACTCCAGTGAACAGCTTATGGTTTTAATGCATGCCCGTGCTCGAAGACGATTTTCTCATGGTCTAAAAAGAAAATCTATGGCTTTGGTTAAAAAGTTACGTAAAGCAAAAAAGGAAACACCACCGAATGAAAAACCAGAAATTGTTAAAACTCATTTACGTAATATGATTATTGTACCAGAAATGGTAGGTTCAATTGTTGGTGTTTATAATGGTAAAACATTTAATCAAGTTGAAATTAAACCTGAAATGATCGGTCATTATTTGGGAGAATTTTCTGTTACGTATAAACCTGTAAAGCACGGTAGACCGGGTATTGGTGCTACTCATTCTTCAAGATTTATTCCACTAAAATAATTTATATTTGTAATGTGAATAAACTATATAAAAAATAATGTCTTTTTTTTAAATATTTTAAATATCCTTAAAATATAGAAGACTTAAAATTGTAATATCGTTATAAAATATATACACATACAGTGAATATATATATATATATATATATATATATCTTCAGTTATAAACTTTGTTATTGAAGAATTTTTACATTACATCTTTCTCTTGTTAAAATATTTAAATCACTTCATATAAATAATATAAATTAATAAGGTTAAGTTATGATCAATTGAAAGTTAATCTTTTAATTGTTATACATATACTATATATACATATATATACACATACACACATAGGTTCTTCATAAAAAAAATATAATAAAAAATTTTTTTTTAATTATTTATTTAGTCTATATTATTTAATCCATATATTTCATTATTATTTAATTTATATATTTCATAAAATTATTAATATTAATTAATCGTTTTTCTAGTGTAAAAAATATATCGATGAACTGCTCTAGAAATGTTATATTCTATGGCGTATTATACTTTATATACTTTGTAAATCTAACCTAGTGTTAATACACGTGTTTTACGGAAAATTTAAAATTCAATTAAAAAGCAAGAAAAAGAAGAATACGTTTATATATAAAAAGTCATGTTAAAGTTAAAATAATTCTAATAATTTTTAAATATAATAATATTACAAAAATGTCACGAATTGCTGATACAAGGGAAATTATAGTGACTAGTGACAGTAATAATGAACATTGGAATGCTGCCGTGTGGGATCATCGGACAGGTTCTATTTTATCGACCTACAAAAATGCTGGTACTCTTAGTCATCGAACTCTTCAACTTTTAAATGATAGTTATATAGTAGGTGCTGATTTAACAAAACCGCGTATATACGTTTGGCCACTCAACGATCATTCTCCTGTCTCTAACCTCAGATTAACAACACCGGGTAAAGTTACTGCTCTGAAATTTACACCGAATAGTGCCTACATTGTTGCAGCAATTTCCGAAAAATTATTTATTTGGCAATCTTGTAATGGACGATTGCTAAGAAACTTATCACAACATTATCAAACAGTGAGTTGTTTATCGTTTACTAAAGATGGTTCAATTTTTGCCAGTGGTGCTGAAGATGGTTTAGTATTTGTTTGGTCGTTATATCGCGTGTTGAATGACGAACAACCTACGCCATTACATGCTTTCTCTCATCATTCGTTACCAATAAAAGATCTGCAATTCGGTCATGCCGGATCACGAGGAAGACTGTGTTCCGTATCTCTTGATCGAACATGCAACATTTACGATCCTAGTAGTGGATCGCTATTGCTCACCTTTGTGTTCGACGTACCGCTCACTTCCATTTCCATGAACATCCGTGAAAGTGATTTATTTGTGGGTTGTACCGACGGTGACATATATCGATTCAATTTACACGAGCCACCACGTGGAATAGAACATCATGTGCAGATACGGAAAGACGGAAATTCGGAGGGCGTGATAGTTTTCCAGGGACACAAATCGACCGTAGTATCGTTGTCGATATCGATCGACTGTCGATATCTGCTGTCAGGTTCGATAAGCGGTGAGGTTCATGTTTGGGATATAGCCAGTCATCAGATTCTTCGAACAATCAATCACAAGGGACCAATCACTGCAGCATTCTTTGCTAAATATTATGAGAATTTCCGGGTCACTAATCTTAAACCATGCTTGCAATTGTGTAATCTACAGAGAATATCTGATGATACTGGGAAAGAAAGTTCTATCGATGTAATTTCAAACAATCAAAATTTGGCGGATATTTTAAATTTTGAATTATATACAGAAAAAAATGTCGATCTGACAAGATTAGAGGATTCAAATTCGCAGAAACTTGTTGAGATGAAGGAAGAAATTGATAGACTAAAGAAAATCAATACTGCTATTTATCAATACAGCGTAAAACATATTCTGAATAAATCGAATGAAAATATATCTTCAGTTTGAACGTATTGTACGTATTTGTACGTATGAAAATTATTTAAATATCACATATTAATTGTTAGATTATTTAAGAAATTTTTTACATAAATGTCATTTTTATAAAACTGATAGTAATAAAAGAATACTTTTTGCATATTATAAATAATGAATTTATTTTTATCTTTTACCTTGATTCATTTCTTGATGTATTTTGAAAGTTAAAACGCGAATAAAATATATAATATAAAGTATTAAATTATTGTAATTACGATTATTGTAGTAAGATATATTGTAGTAAGACATAGTGATAATTATCAAATATATAATTACTCAATGTTTGACTTGCATTAATATCTTCTAGATTTACATTTTTTCTTTATTATTTAATAAACGAGATTAAAAAATATTGAATACGATTAAATTAATAATTTGATTAGAATAATCTCACAATTATAAAATGTTGCTATATTTAAAATAAAAAATAAAAATTATATTAAAATTATATTAACTTGTTACTTAACAAATAACATTTATTTCAGCATTTCTAGAGTAGGGGATTTATTCAAGCGAAAATTGATGCGTAATGTTTCCTTATAAATATTAATATCATAAACATGATTTGATAAATTATGGTAATTCATAATTGAATATAAATATGTATAATTTATATGAATTTTAATTAAATAATTATTAATTATAATGCCACTAATAAAATTGAGAACAAAAGGTATAATTCGTTTCTTTTTTTTAAAAAATAAAGAAAATAAAGAAAAATAAAGAATACAGGAAATACAGAAAAATTGATATGTTTGTAATTTTGAATGTAAGAACAAAATATTTTCCGTGAAATTTATATTTTAATAATATTAGAGAGATAAATTTTTGTATTTTACAGGAAAAATTTAAAAATTATTTATAAAAAAAAATGGAAATAATGACGAGAAATTAATACGGCTATCTCATCTTATATCAGAGTGAAAAATATTTATAAAACATATAATTCATTTGTATAACATATCATGTAACAATAAAATGATTAATTGTTATGATATAAATTGTTAAATAAAATGAAATGTATATATTACAAAATATACAAATGATATAATATTTCATTTATAATTATCTGAAAAGTTAATATTCGAATTAAAGATGTTGAACATGATAATATCTATTAATATATTTACATATAATAATTTATTTTATTTTTTTTTTTTTTGATAATATAAAATTATCATTGAAAATATTAATTGATTAGTGGATGTGATCTCCTTTTCAATAGTATAAAAAAAATTTATATAAAATTTATTGCATATATTGTCATTATAATTTAAATAGGAATTCTATTTTTTTAAATAAAAATATTTATAGAATATTTAATATTTTATTTAAATTTATTGTAAATTTTGTAATTTTAGAATTTATTTTACTATCTTTGTTGTTGCTTTGCAATTTTATTAGATAAAAAAATATCTTTTTATTTTTTATTATATTTTATTATATGTTGATAATTGAATATTCTACTATAATTCCATTAATAATTCTATTATTTACAAATAGAATTTAATCAAACGTTTATCATATACAAAACATTGACAATATTAATATTAGTTTGCAAAAATATTAAACAAGGCCAGAAAATATGAATAATATTTGAAGGAATAGAGAGAATGAGATAATCGATAGTGAAACTTTTTCAAGCTTATGTTCGAATGGAACACAATAGAATAGAATATGTCGATGATCCTGTATATTATCATTTTATATGAATATCCACAAATTTCATTTGAATAGATTAATCTCTTTTTCACGAATTTTTGAAGTAGCCATGCATAAAATTCTCGCGTTATGCACGAGGGAATTATATTACATGAGAATAAAAAAAAAAGGAGGAAAAAATCAAAAGATTTTCATACACGAATATGTTCTTTTCTCCTCTTCATTTTTAATTATTTTCCGTTCATTTGGATAAAATATTTTCAACAAATTTACGATATTAATTGGTCGCAAGTTGAACGAATTTGAATTTATATGAAAAATTTCTACATGAAGCTTTCATTTTCATTTTCATACTTTCATACCTTTAAAATCAGTCTGTTTTTGGAATTCTTGTTTAAAAGAACGAATATATCATTTTATTGTAAAATAATTTTATAAATTTAAACGTTAAATTTCATATTTTCACTAGAATTTTTATATTTCATAATTTTTTTTTAATAATTTTATTCACGTGTCTTTCTTTTATTTTAAAAATTGAGAGATCTTTTATTTTTACAGTAAATTTTCCACTTAAATATTTAAGATAATCATTATTTTATTTTTTCCATCATAAAACATCATGGTATCGTGATTCCGTAGAAAAATGAGATTAATTATTCTCTTGGCATTAGTCATAATTTGCTCGATGCAATATAGTTTTCCATCGGACAAATCACGGGATTCCCCGCGGTATTTTTCATTCTGACTACTAGTAACCTCCTACTAAACCGCTTACTTCATTGTGGTCATTATCTACCGTCTAACATTTTGTTTCAAAAGTATCGAAATTAATCCTTGTTGACATAGCAGAATCGAAAAGTTCGAATTATCTCACAGTAAATTCTAATTAGAATTTTACATTAATTACTCATCTTTTACGAAGTAATCTCGTGTTTCAAGAGAGATCTGTCGGTATAATTATTCCAATCTCGGAAAATTAAGATGGAAGATTAGTTCTTACGAAAATTATTTTCTGTATCGTTTTTGACATATTTTTTTTTTTGTAATTTAACTACTTGAATTACTTTTGAACGAAGTAAAAAATAAATTGTCTGATGTAAAATGTTAAAATGATTTCTCACAATATCTTTTTTTTTGTAATATTACGTAAAAATAACTTAGTATATTATATAATAAATATATTTATTATAGAATTAATTATTCATAATTATAATATAATAGGAATTATGCATTACGCTTTTGTAAATATTTTTCAGAGTATTTTCATCTGTTCGAATGAAAGAATAATTTTCCGTTTAAATTGTAAAATTATTTTACATTTGAATTATTTCTAAAAATTATTATATATTTGCTACATTGTTACGCTACATAATTTTATTATTATTTTCTTTTTTATTATCAATAATGGAAAGACATTTTTTATTGATATTCTCGTAAAAAACAGAATTGAACTAAATGAAAAAATAATTTTATAGACAACAATTAATTATTAATTAGTAACTATTATATTGCACACGTACAAGTAATTTGTTTATATAATTATTATATTAATTTTTAATCTAAAGAATGAAAAAATTGCAATCGATTCCATATAATGCACATCCTGTTCTTTTTCTCGTTTTTAAAATACTCATAAATACATAAACATTCACAGAACATATTTATAAGCAAAGAACGATCCAGTTTTGAAAATTTATTGGAACATGTTTCAAGTTATCTTACCATTACGACCTATATATATATATATATATATATTCAAAGATACTTTGATATTTATATTTATTAAATTATAATATTTCATCTTTTTGAAAAAATTAAATATTTAATATTTCTTTAATATTTAAATTACATTTCGTAATAATTCGTGTATAATTTATTCTCGAGTATACTTAACGAATGTTCGATATCGATTTACTTTAAACATTTTTCACGAGAAAATGTCGCTTTATAATTTTCTAAAATTTTCAAGATAAGTTTCTGTTATCATATCGGAAACGATCTTTTACATATTCGAAGACTTTTATTATGCTGAAATAAATAAAATCGAATCCGTATTTCCTGTTCAAAGAGCAAATAACGCGAATAATAATGAATTTACGCGATTCATATCTGTGCACAGAAAGTTGCTGGGATAAATCAATTGGATTATATATACCAGTGAAATGAATCCGTAATTATACATTAGACTTACTATGTTCCAAGATTAAAATTCTGTTCGTATCGATCGAATCCATTTTCTTCTTATCAATCGTTTCCAATTCTTATTTTATTATTATTATTTTATTATTTTTTTTTTAAACCATTTTCTCTTATAATATAATATTATAATTATTATTGTACGGCATATATTTCACTTTAACGATCTGAATAATTTTTTTTATTATTTTAACGCGGATAAATAAAATTTATTTGAGTCGTGTTACGCGATAAATGTATACAATACTTTTTTTTTACGCTCTCAAAAATTCTAGAAACAATTCAAAATTATTTATTAATATCTCTACTTTACCAGTACAGTGATTCTCAATGAGTGAATTCTCTGTTTGAATCTGTTATATTTTAATAAAAAATTTTTTTAATCTTTTAAAATTATAAATGAAATTTCTCCTTTTTCTCTCTTAAAATTTGTAAAAATTTGTTTCGATGCGATTTCGTTTGATTTTATCGATTATGAATGTGAAGATACTACAACGCATTAAAGATAATAATTATGGAAATAATATTTTTGTTGAGATAAAAAAAAAAAAAATTACTTGGAAGAATAAGAAAGAATATATTATTGATATAAAAATGAATTAATAGAGTCTTATAGCGTGCTGTAATTAGAACATTGTCTAAGTAATGGGTTATAATATCCAAAGAAATTGACGATGCACGGGAATAAACGGAATTTCCTTACCGCTTCGAAATTAAGGAGAGCAGAGAATTTACTATTCGTCGTAAATTTGTTTCGTTGCATGCTTGGAAGCTTCGGTTACGAGATCCTTTGCTAACAATAATAGATCTTTTCATTGTGCCTAACACAATGATCGACCTGTTTTTCGTCGAAGGAAAAAATAGGGAACGAGAGGGGGGGATGGAAAAAAATAGAGGAATTCGAAATCGGACCACAGAGAAAAATATTCCATTTTTTCGATCGTTTTCCAAGGGTTGACGCGTATAATATTTTCCAATAAAATGAGATGGCTGGTATTATTGATCTGTTAAATAACGATCTTTTTTAAAGATTTTTCATTAATTTTTTTTCAAAAATCTTTATTTCTACGACTTTTGTTAAAGAAAAATTTAAAGGATTGTTGTTCAAAAGTATAGTTTTGTTTATGCGAAATAGGAAAATATCTTTTTGATTCTTACACATTTGTATCAAAATGACAAATTGTCCTTGGTTGGCCAACTTATTATTAAATATTTAAGAGATTATTTATGTATCAATTAATTTGTTACATAAAATATTAATATTTTTTGAAGGATTAATTCCAAAGGCCAAAATGAAAACAAAATGGGTAAACAGTAACGTTAGTTAAAACTTATTCATTAAGTAATAAATAATTAAGTTAAATGAAGCAAAGTGGGAACAAAGTACAACAACGAGTAGTGTAACGAAATCAAAGCTTCTCTCACTCTCTTTCTCACTTTTCATCTAATTTCAATCACTTACAACTTTAATAATAAATAACATTTTTCTATATTGACTTTCGTGTTTGTTTTAGTCCCTGAAACTGATCCTTTCGCCTATAATTGGAATATTAATACCCAATATAAAATCTAAAGTATAAATATACGTATAATATCTCTATTAATAAACCATTTGTTGTTATACGTTTCACCATATTTCCTTTTCCTTTCATTCCAAATCCTTCGAATTTTATTAAAAAAAAAAAACAGATAAATGAACAAACGTGAAAAATTTGAAATATATAATTCCAATAGAACCATAGGCCTTTTACCATGAAATATCTCTTCAGCATCCCAGTTAGTTTAATTAAAACGTAAAACATGTTAGATCTTGGACGCGGCGTTGAACACATCGCCATTATCAATGCAGTTTGTATTCAAATGAGTCGCGAATGAATGCAAACGAGGAGGGGGCTGTTTAACGAAACGCGTGCCCGATGCGTGAGAGAATAAATTAGGACTAGGATGGCCGCTCTAATAAGGATAAGGAGCGCTTCTTTCGCCGTAGAAAACAATTTCCATCGGGATGAACGTAAGTATATATAAGGGAGAATCGAGGACGACCTTGGGGAATTTTTATATTTTCTACAGATTCTTCTTTATTCTTTAATAAGCATCCGAAAAATTGAGCAAAGAATTTATCGTTCAATCGATATTGAAATCCAAATCCTCTATTTACAACTGACAGTGCAATTCCGATATAATAATAATTTTCCAAGTAATTTTACTCAAAATGTCGAACGAAAATATCATCATTCTTACACTTTTCCCTCTCTTTTTTTTTCTCCTGTTCCCATTTTGTTTCTTCTTATTCGGTATGCCGCGGACATCGGCACGTTGCATATCGATCGGCACGGTTTTTGATACTTTTTACTATGCTCAGTTCTCGAGGAAAGCACAGGCATCAGGTACAGGATGATGGCGAATCGGTGAAGTATTATTTTGTATGGAATAGATTGAAACGCGGCGTTATCCAAGCTGAATTGATGCCACTCCGCTAGAGTATCGACGTGTATCTGTTGCATCCGAAATGAGTGTTTCTATATGTGTATATATATATATATATACATATAAAACAGGTATGCTCGAGTAGATATTGTTCGTGTGTAATGTTTCGAGTAATGTCAAGAGATCGTTTATTGAGAGGCGATGAATTTGTTGACGCATAAAATCTTTTTGAAGATTGCGTCCATGAAGGAAAAATATGAGAGAGAAAAATCTAAAAGTTTAGAGACAATACCGATCAATGAGCATTCGAAAATGATTCCATTTCATGAGGGTTGTTCGATCGATTATAAATTTAATTTTTTTTTTTTATCAATTCTATTAATTTTTCGAATAATTCTTCGTAATTTAGTTTACGTTATATAGTAATACATTGTTGCTTAAGCAAGTTTATTTTTTAAATCGATAACGATACTAAGATTTGCATAAATTTTTTCTAATCATTAATTTTCAACTTCTCTCGCGAGTTTAAGCTCATAAGAAAGTTGCACGATTATCTTGAAGATTCATGATGTGAAACAAGGAAGTTCTAACAATATTGTAGCATTTCGTAGCGTCTTTTGGATTGTTCCTTTAAGAAAAAAAGAATATGATAACGTATCGTAACGTTAACATAGTAAAAAGGAAATTAGATTGGAACTGCTTCAAAATAATTCATTTTTCTTTAAGAAAATAACTTTTTAAAAATCTTTAACGTTTATTATGAGTGCTTTAGATTATGACAAATTAAGAAGCAAAATACATAATGATTTTGATGATGTATAGCCCTATTGATTGAAAAAAAGAATAATTTAAAAGAGAAAAATATATGCCTAAACTAAGATTGAATTCGACGAATGAATCGAAATAGATCAGGAAATATGACATTTTTATTACAAAATCCGAATCCCCTTCAAAGATCTATTTCTTTTCTCTGTTTCCCAATTTTCCTTTCATTTTTCACACATGAAACGCAATTAAAACGAATAAATCATATTTTTGCATATCATGTAACAATCGTATAACAAAAACGCGTTTCAAGATGAATTCGTTCATATAGATTGAATAATGAAATAAATCAAAAAAAAAAGTTATTATAAAAATATATATTATTAATAAGAAATATTTATAGGTATATTTATAGTACAAAATATTCAGATTATTTTTTCCCATCCTCGTAAGATTTTTCGAGATATTATACTGAATGAATTCATCGAAAAAGAAAAATTTATAATATCGTACTTTGTTGTAGATTTTATCGATGAAAAATCGAAGAGATTAAAACATCTTGATACGTAGGAACTCGGATATGCAACATCGATTAATACAGTATAATCTGCGTTATTATGCGCATATCACGCGTTTATAAATCTTGTACGATCCCATGATCGGGCAACACGCGTCATTGTATACTTGGATTATCCTGGATAATCATTACATTCATTTGTCTTATAAATAGAATAATCCTTATTATTCGATAATTATTATTAATTTTTTATTTCCTGATCGAGAACACCAGTGTTGGATAATTCTATTATTATTCCATCTATTTTTCTTATCAGAAATATTCACAAATACCTTTTGAAATTTAATTTCTTTTAAATTGCAAATTATTATTATTCGATAATTATTATTAATTTTTTATTTCCTGGTCGAGAACACCAGTGTTGGATAATTCTATTATTATTCCATCTATTTTACTTATCAGAAATATTCACAAATACCTTTTGAAATTTAATTTCTCTTAAATTACAAATTATTATTATTCGATAATTATTATTAATTTTTTATTTCCTGATCGAGAACACCAGTGTTGGATAATTCTATTATTATTCCATCTATTTTTCTTATCAGAAATATTCATAAATTTTATTTTGAAATTTAATTTCTGTTAAGTTGCAAATTTTTTTTATTATGTTATCATTTAGCGTAGTAAATAAGAGACTTGATAAGAAAGGTGTACGCGTATAACGTTTTTATTTGGAAAATCTGCATTGTAATAGTCGCATTCAAAGTGGTTTCTTTCGGTAAATATACACGACTCCAAATGCTTTTCCATTTATGGAAGCTCTCTTTATAAGCACTTTCAGGAATCGATTTTAGATCAGTCTTTTTATTTTCTTTTATTTCTTCAATCGTTTGAAACCAATGTCTTTTCAACGAGAAGTTGCAGAAAGCTGAAAGAATTAAGTGACCAACAGTGAATGGAAGATAGTTTTATTTTTTAACGAGAGATTATTGAACCCTTTTTGCACCATCTTTTATTAAATCATTATCGAATTAACAAGTTTGATGTGAGTACAATTTTATTATTTTAGGTGAAATATAAAATATTAACTTTTAGCAAACTCAATATAAAAAAATTCTTTTTATTTTACCAAAAAAACTTGTTACCAATTTTTACCAAGAAACTTTGGAATTATACCTTATAAATTTTATTAATATTAATATTATTTAGACGAGAAAACCTACGAATTATAAATTAAAAATAAAATTAAATATTATTCACATGATTTTTTAATAAAATTAATATTAAATTTTATTAAAATAAATTATATCTATTATACATGTATTACATACTTTTTATCTGCACAGAGCATAAAGTTAAAAGGAATATAATTAATATTATATTCTCACTTATTCTCTTCTCCTCTTGCATTTATTAAATATTAAATATTTAACATTTTTAGAAATTTTTTTTTTTTATTAAATCTCTTATTAAAAATACGTATCAAATTATTTCTCTTTTTCCTACTAACATGTATCTACGTAACATACGTATAATTTCAAAGTATATGCATAAATATCTAATGATGCGAACAAGCCTCTTCTTAAGAACATCGGCCATTATCCTTTAATGAACAACATGTCCGTCTTACGTCGACTTAACCTATATTAAAATCCTTAATTTAAATAAATTCACGACGAGGATTAAAATGTTTTAAGGGGGCACGAAACGAATGATTATTGCCGAAAAGACCGTTGATCACCACGAAAATCCTCGCGTAACACGTTAAGATTTTTCTCGAGTAATTAACCAGCGCAATTCGACTCGTAAACGCTGCCTTTACTGCCCCAAGAATAAACTTTTTGTTTACGGCTACGATATAATTGCATCGGCGAAACTTCGAACAGTTTTGGCCGACGAAACGTGCCAACGATAAAATATCGTTTCCACTGACTTTTACTGTCACCAGTTTCGAGTTGTTATAAATTATAAAATCGCGTTACGTTTCTCTCGAACGTGATACTTGATGCCTTTTTTCTCCTCTTTTGACGAAAAGGATATTTATTAAATGTAATCCGTTTAATTGAATATAAAGAAAATCTGGAAAAATTATTTCTATTTGTTTCAAAAATTCAATAAAAGTTTTTGTATATCTAATTTAGAAGATTAAAGAGAAATCATCTTTATTATTAAAAAATAATCACGTGTAATTTTGATATTTTTCTTTTGTCCTTATTTATCTTTTATCTTAATAATATATAATTATCGATAAATTATCGATAAATTTTCATATATTCTATAAAAACAGCTGTTTTTTATTGAAATAAATTATAAAAACAGAAGAGATCGTGAAATTGTATATATTGCAATAAAATCTAATGAGAAAATTCAAATATGTTTTAATAAATAAATATAGAATAAAAAATTTTAACGATGTTAACTAACATAACTAAAAATTAAATAATAATTAGAAATATTTGCAATTATTTTTTAAAAATATACATTTTTATTAACTTATTTCTTTTAATTTGCTTTTTTTTTTTTGCTTTTAATTTGAGAAATATTTTTCTACTAATATTTGCAAAAATCTTTACTTTTCATTCGATATTTATACATTACCAACATTATACAATCGACATTAACAGCTAAAAATGTTTCTTTTCTTCATTTCTTTTCATAATTTTCACCATATCCATTTGTTTCCAAGACTGAAAGCTGTCGTTTTCTTTATCAAAAGTAGGACTCTACAAATGTTTCTTTCGGTAGAAAAGAAGTCATAGAAGGAAATAGATTCAGGAAGTAAAGAACTATCTTATTTCTTGTTTAACTTTCTTTATGAATCTTCTTCTCTGTTTTTTTTTTCTCTTACATTTTTCTCTTTTCTCAGTATATTAAAACGACACAAATATTTCATTCTTGTCAAATTTCAAAAAATATAATTGTATTATAATCTAATTTATTTTTGCCATAATTATAAAAATTAATATCATTCCTCGACTATTTGATCTCTTTACATTAATATTAATATGAATATATTATATTTTGAATGATAAATTTTAGAAAAATTCGTGAATTGAAATGAAAGACTTGATCGAACAATTAAAAATGATAAATAAAAAGGATATAATTCGTTGGAAAATTTATCGAATTTTGAAAGTTTATTTCTAATTCGCGAAAAAAAAAAAAAAAGAAAACGTGAAAAGAAATGGTCAATATGAATTTTAAACAGGAGGAAAATTGAAAACGAGTGAATATGATCCGATATCGAAATAATTCGTAAAATTGTTTGCCCGTTACCTAACGCGTAATGGGAAACACCATTGTGCACGAGAATGACTGCGGTTTAATTGCTCCAAAAAATAAAAACGACACTGTACACGTCACGAACGGACAGATATAGCTAATTCAACTCTTCGCGTTATGGAAATCGCGGCCACAAATTTTAAATATGTAATAGCCGGTTGCCTCAATTAAAGCGGTTTTAACTTTAATTCGATTTCCAATCTCGTTGTCATTCTATATAATCTGTTACACATTTTTCCTTTCCTTTTTAGTTTTCTAATTAATTATTTTCTCTCACATCACGAATGAGATGAGAATCTTTATTATTTGTGTTAATATTTTCCTAAAATTTTGTACACATATATATTGCTGAAGATGAAAATTTGGGATAGGAAAGAAAAGATTTCTTTTAATCAGAGACCTATCAAATTTTATTGAATGACAATTTTCCAAGGATCCAAGAATTTAAGAGAAAAATTTGATTTGAAATTTTATTATCTCAGAGATATATGTTCAGATTAATTTTGAATTCAAATTCATCGTATTTAAAATCATTATGTATTTCACAAAATTCAAGAATCTATGAAAACGATCACTTTTAATCTTTAATGTAAAAGATCTATCTAAATTGAAAGGAATCTTCATCGATACCTGCAATTTTATATAAATTAGAGAAGTAGTTAATAATAATTATTTGAGAATAGTGAAAATTCATTCGCAATTTTTTTTCTTTTTTCAATTTTTTAATAGTAAGAAAATTGATTTTAATTCAACTACGAAGATTAGATTTCCAGATTGCAATTTAAGTCGTTTAAATTGACGTCCAGGGATTTGGTTTCTTACTATCAGAATGGTGCATGTGAAATGTGGTTGTTACAAAGTTTGAAATTAGCATAAGTATCTTTAAATTTTCAAACTCGATCATCGAAAGCCATATTAAGGGAAAAGAAATTTATCAAGTTAAATATGAAACAATCTTCATGATACTTCATGATAGTCGCATAACTTTTTTATGTGTTTGAATTTGAAAGATGTAAGGATAATCGAAACGTGAATTTAATATTTGATTCTATGTTAATTTTCGGGATTTGTGATAATATTTTAATACGGATTATTAAAATTTATGACAAACAACGAGAGAAACAATGTTTTACATGAAATTAATTCAGTTAATTCGATATATGACACAAATATATAAAATAATGAAAATGGAAAATAGATTTCGTGTAAATTAAGAAAAAAAAATCTACAATAAAGATATTCTAATTAGAATATGAAATTTTGTTCGTCAAAATTTTATTTTTTTTGACATTCTAATTCGTAAAATTAAAAATTTTTTTTAAAAAATATAAATGAATTTGTATAAATATATCATTCATGGAAATGTTTTAATTATTAACAACTGGTTACAACATTTATAGGGGAAGATTTACTTTAAAAGAAAAAAATTTTGTTAAAAATATATAAAATATTTTGGTTAGATCGTATAGTTCGCAGAATTTTCATGATTCAATGATTTAAAATATCGTTCCAATGTATGAAAAATTTTTCTTATATCTCTCAATATTTACATTTGTATTCCGTGGAATATGATTCCGATCAACTGATAGTAAAAAGTAAACGTTCTTCCTTCTATCAACTGAAAATTTATCTCGAATTTCCTATCTTCAAATGCGGTTCAATTTATTCCGTTTATTATGAATTATATCTTTTCGTAATAAATATTTTAGATAAATTAAATATAAATTAAATACAAATATATATATATAAAAATGTACATAATGAGAAAATCTCATTTTTTCTTCGTCAATATTCCACGCCCAGCCCTAAAATCTCAAAAAATTTCTGAAAATCCTTCGAAACTGGTATATCCTTTAAAAAATTAATTTAATTCAAATCAAACTTCGATGATTCTGAATATTAAACCAAAGGCTAGCTAAAGCGACATTTCATTCGCAATTCTTTTTTCTCTTATCATTTTATGTTATAGAATTTTATTTATTAGTAATATAATAACTATATAAGAATTCCCTCTATATTTCTTTTCTTCATTTTTATTTCTTCTTTTATCTAGATTCTATTATAAAATAATATTAAAAAACTATAATATTTGTATTAATATCAATCACAGGCTATTTCTTATATCTACATTCAATAATCTATCTAATGCCTCCATGAAACCTTCGTCGAAAATTTGATTTAAATTTCCCAATTAAATATTCTTCCGTTTCTCTTTCATTCTCAAATTTCAAATTATTAAATTTTACGCTACTGTAAAAACACATAATTTACCAATATATCCACTATTTAATTTCCCAAAACACCTCTCACACCTCTCTCTCTCTCTCTCCAATCTTGAAACCAGAAACTATTTATCCCTCGATTTGTCATCCACTTTAAATAAAAACGAATGAGAAGAAAGATAATCGATAACTTAGCTTGATCTTCCCCATCCTCTCCCCTTGGAAATCGTTGGAAAGCACGATTTTCGCCATCGTCTTTTTCCTCCCTTTCCTCGAATCCTAAATAAAAAGCCTCGCCCACCCTCGCCACGATTAACGAAGATGAACCAAGATCACCTTCCCCCTCCCATGCACAGCATCGAAAGTAGCAACAGGATGGAGAGACGAGGGATCGAATCACCACCGATCGCGTGGAGGGTAAACGGGGCGTGTTGGGTACGGAGAATGCGAAAAGAGAGGGTTGAGAAGCCGACCGGGGGGTTGGATTGCACATTCCCCCCCGATAACTGGCCGAGGCGCAAGGTATAAAATCAGACGTCGGATACCTGGGGTTATTCAGTGTTGGACCGGATCCCGTGCTCGGCTCAACATCACTTCATTGGATCTTGATCTCCGTGCGACCGTACACGCCATCAGAACGCGATGAGAAATCATCTATTCGTATTCCTCGTCGTCCTCTCAATATTTTCCGTCTCTCTCAACCGTAAGTGCAACAGTCCAGTCCGTTTTCCAGTCCGTTGGAGAACTGGAAGAGGGGTATTTTTTTTTCTCGTGGATCCTTTTCGTTTTCGCGCCAAAGGGATTATTATGACATCTTGTTTTTCTTTTTTTATCGTGCGTTCCTTTTTATTTTGGTTTCGAGAGGTGAAATTATTTCCCTTCGTAACGTCTTTAATTTTTTTTTTTTCTTCCTTTGAACGGGAGAAATGTTCGAAGAGGGATGATGTTTAATTTATTAAAGGAGAGGCAGGCGATCCGTGATTCTTTTTCTTTCTTTTTTTTTTAGTATTATAACGTTTGCATACTGGTTTGATGTATTTATTATTTTTTGTTTTAGTCTCCATGGTGAAATTACTCTTCTTCTTCTTCTTCTTCTTCTTGATGTTTCATTTTCTTTAGGAAATTCTTCTTAAATGATTCTTAGTTTATTATAGAAACGGGCCGGTATTATATCTTATTGCTTCTTTTCTTCTTTGCTTTTTACCTTTCAGTAACTTTTGCAGTAACTTTTTGTTTATTCCTATTTTAATAATTAAGATAATATTCCTCTTCTTAAGCTCTTAATATCTTTTCTTTATTGAGATTCTTTATTGCAATAATTTTTATTTTACTAATTTTTTTTCATTCTTTGTATTTTTTTTTGTATTTAATCTTTTCGAACTTTTTATTCGATTAACGAAAATTAAATTTCAATCGATATTTTATTAACCGGTTTTCTATGAACTAATTGATCTTTCTCATCTTATTATATTTCACGTTTTCTTTTTATTTAATGCTACTTTCTTTTTTATTCTAATTAAATTAATCGAAAGCAGCTTATAAATTCGTAAAATTGGAGCGAGAAATAATAATTTTTTTAAGAATTTTGTCTTTTTAGTATCCCAATGTGAGCAAGATCGCAAGTTGGAATTTAAAAGAGGCACGAATATCACTTTTTTTGAATTTTGTTTTATATTTCTCTTCTTTTCTGCAATTTAATATATTATTGCATTTAAATCAATTCATTGATAAAATTTGTCGACGTTTAAATTTCACAATTTCACTACTAATTGAATTGTAAAATTTAATAATAGGCAATTTTAGGAAATAGGCTGTCTTCTTTATAAAAATTTCGAAAATTCGATATCTAATTTTTTTTCTTTTTTTTTTTATAATACCAATTTATTATCTTCTTGATTAAGTTTAATACGAAAATAAATTTTTTCATATTTTTTGTAATAACGTTAATTTCACTTTAATAATATCTACAGTTTTTAATATAAAACAGGGTAATACACCGGATAATTCATATAACCCCCTAATTTCGTATTTCGTTTCATCGATAGTGAGTGTAATCGCGATACGCAAATGAATATTTCATTTTATTAATTTATATTAAATTTCAAATCGACCGGTCAAAAATTTTTTAATCCCAAAAATTCGGCAACACTTTGAACATTTTACAAAAATCTACTCCCTCTACGACCTTTACTTTTCCGCCTTTTTCATTTCTAATTAAACCAAAACAGGAAAAAAGGGAGGGGGGAAGGGGAAGAAAAAAAAGATCATGTTTCTCAAAAAAAGGAAAAAACGAAATTCTCTGACGTTTTTGTTAGAAAGGAAAACACGTCCGCGGAGAAAAAGTTACCGCGGAATGAAGTAGAAATATTCGAATATACTGTGGTTAATTGGATCTGCATTCATTAAGTTATAAACAGAAGGAAAAAAAAAAAAAAGAAAAAAAGAAAAGAAAAGTAAAGAAAAGAAATGATCTTCTTTGAACACGTGAGTTTAATTATATTCATCAAAATTATGTACTTTTATTTGCTGCAACATACGAATTCCATTATATTTTCAACAAAAAGATAGCTTTCCCCCCATGTAATTTTAATCCCCAAATCAAAATTATTATTTACAATACTCGTCTATGCGCGAATGTAAGCACTTTCTTTACCCGAGATTCAAAGAAAGAAATATATATATACCACATTTTCGAATATTAATAATAATAATAATCGATAAAATTATTTATGAACCTAATACAAATATTCGTATTCGAAAGAAACGAGATCTACTTTATCACGCGCACTTTTAAATTTAGCGGACGATAACGAAATTCAAAGATGGTATTGCAGTAATATCATACATATTTAACTCAACGATCAACGATGAACGAGTATACATTTCATCACCGTATCATCATTGAATATATATACACTCCCTTTCGAAGCTCATCGATCGAAATATCGGGAAAAAATTGATTTAAACTTATGTCGCAGGGGGAGAGAAGTTAAAGCCCAATATCAGACGGGCGTCCGGTTTGTTGTCCTATCCAAGGATCGGTCGATCGAATGCGCCCGTTTCGAATCTGAATTTCAACCGACGTGGCATGGAATCGGACACAGATTTTCAATTTTACAGCGCCGAGTTGGACCAGGCCCCGGACAAAGATTACGAAGGTGAAGTATCGCCAATAACATTGAAACGTGCCACCCCCGCATACCCTACACCGCAATCCCATTCCACGTGTACTTTGTCTTGTTTAGTGACAGATGGCCAATACCGTCACGCGCCATTTTGCGTACAGAGTGGCCCACTTAAATGATAACCGGCCAGGATTTCCTTCCATTTTCTCGATTTTTCACATCCCGTTTTATAATCCGTTTATATCCAATCGTTCCACGTCAATCTTCCCGTTATACGTTTTCACCGATCGTTTCGAGGATCGTCGAGAAGATTGAAAATTGTCGGAACACATCGAGAGGGTAGGGTGATAATTTCTGTGATTATAAATAAATAGGGGGAGTGTAATATTTGTTAGGGAGTTGGGGGTTGGATGGTGGGAAGAGAGATGGTGGATGATTGGTGGTCATGCGATAATATGGAATTAGGATGATAAATCGTCATCCGATATTATTTTAAAGGTAGCGAATTTCTACGATGAGATTTTTTATTATAAAGTATTTTAATCGAATTAAAGGGATGATCGTTTAATAACTTAATTACTTTTCCAAAAAAATTTCTCGAGAACGCAGCGTAGTTATTTACAAAAATTTATATTTCTGACGCGGTTCACGATATATTTGAAAAGATATTCGAATAAAAAGTATTTATTTTCCCTTTGAGCCACGAAAATCAATTAACTCGTTACATATTTTCTTCGTCGATCGAAATTGCTGTACCCAAATTTGGTGAAGTAGGATCTTCCATTGAGTTTCAAATAATAATGTAACTTGTCCTACTCTCCCCTATTGCATCAATAATTCGGCAACGACTCGAAATCAAAGATCGAAGAAGGGAAACTTCGATATCCAATTTCTATACAACGTGTCCCACGATAGTTTCTCAATTTCATTTTCAACAATCATTGAAATCGCTACCTCGAGTTGGCATAAATTACCATAATTATCTCCAGATTCCCCAGCTCCAAAATCTCTCGGGAGATCGATGCACGCTAAACACGCAGACAGAATTCCTAAGGAGGCATCATGGCTAATCTCAGATCGTCCTCGTTCGTCCAAAGATGGATCTTGGAAGATCGACGAGGGAAGATCCGTATATCCGGCCGCGTTCCTATTGAATTCAGGTATGAAATCGATCAAAGTAACAAGTTTAGATATTTTTCTTCTTAGAATCCTGTAACGTTTATCGTTCTTATTTTCTTTTTATTTCACGTGATTTTTCCCCCATTTATTGATTTATTCGAGTTAGTTGAACGATAGTTTTTCGATCGTTTTTCGAATATTTTTATTATTTCAACGTTTCGCCATTTAAATATATATATATAGTGAAAGTTGAACGCCATGGCTACGAGGAACAAAAGCGCGAAATATTGGAATATTCTGTTGACACGTGGCCTAAATGCCAATTTAATTTTTCCCCTCGTATTATTTCAACTCTGTCATCGTCCGAATGGTAACGCGCAAAGCGGATTCGTGGCGGTGAATAAAACATGCGTTAATGCGTTAATATCGGTTGAAACTCAATAATGAAATGGTTGCCCGTCTCACAATTATGGCAGGTTTTTGATGTTGGGATGGGTAGAGTTTTATAATTTTAATTTTTGTTCCGGCTTTAAAGAGGGAGGAAATATCGGTCATTTCTTTAAAATTATTTTGATTATACGTTTTAAGTTGGATATGTGAAATATTTTGATGAAATATTATCTTTGTCCAGTTTCGTTGTACAAGCTTTGATCGTGATAGTTTTGATGTATTGATTTTTTAGGCTTTAATTTTTAGGATGGATAAAGATGTTTCAGAGTTTATCTCTATTTCTTAATTAGAACAATGATTTGTTTACGAAGTTTTGTTTCGTATCGAATTTTGAATTGAATGGAATAGATTGAATAGGTGTCACGATAGAATTGTAGTACAATTTTTTCCGAAAAAATGTTTTTATAAACCCATTTAATTTTATTTTATTTTCATTCGATATTTTATTCTGCACAGCAATTAACGTTTTAGATTTCCCGTACAAATTTTAGTTACGTGTTATTTGGCTCGCTAATAAATAAAGAGATAAAAAGTGATTTATCAAAAGGTAAATCTGCGAATTTGAACAACTTTTGAAAATCTTTTAATTATACGAATTATAAATATAAAAAGATTTTACCTTTTGAATTATTCTATAAAAATTCTACTCTAAAGTGTTCATCTTTTAGTATGATAATTAAAGCGAAGTTTGAAGACAGACTCTGCAAGATAAATTAATTCTTACTTCCATTCAAATTACAAATTACTTTCTATATCCACTTCAGCAATGCACTTCCAAATATCCTTTCTCTCATTGAAAAAGAATTTAGAAAATCTTGTAAACATCTAGAATCCATTCATTCCATCCGTATAAAACTTCAATTACTCTTCTTTCATATTCATCTCAAATTACGACAATTTATTCTAATTTTCCATACACTATTTTTCTATATATAACACGGAAAGAATAAAATACGTATGTAAATATTGGCGCATACTTACCTATTGAAGACAAATAACGATATTAATATTACTTATATAAATGAAAAATATTTTAAATCTAACAAGAACACTGAACAATTGATACGAGAGATCGTGCTCCATCCAATTTCAATTCGAACAATTTCAGTTAAATTCTAATCGAATCTTCCACGATGGGAATCACGTATAATGCCATCTTCTGTATCCTCGTTAATTTCAGATTCTCGAAACAGTCAGGTGAACGGTTACACGCCGAGACTCGGCCGGGGGAACGATGCTGATCGAATTCTCTGCAAATGATCGTCACCGAGGACCTTCAGGTTTCGCTTCAACGGAATTCATGCGACTTGACCTAATCTATCTCTTTATCCAATAACCAGTTACTTACTACAATGGAGGAAACTTTCTTTGAACGAGGAGAAGTCGAGTATATAACAAAAGGACGGATCGATTTTTTCGCGAAGCATTTCAGGAACCATTGTTTGTAGAAAATTTATCGAAGTTTCCACGTGTACACGGTCCGTAGAATTTTCACTGACATACGAACGAGAGTAATAAAGCTGGTGAAACGGCCATGTTTCTTTTCGAACACCAACTTTTTTCCCTTGGATAAATCCATCCTGCTCCTGCGAATTTTCTTTTCTCTCTCCCTGCGTTGATTTCGACTTTTCTCGTATTTTCGTGCTTCTCCTTTGAAATAAAAAATATATCGTTATTGATGACATTAGTGGTTTTAAGAGATTGTGATAAATTATTTTCTTTATTGATATATATATACATATAAAGTTTCTTTTCTTGTAATCTTTTCTTAAATTTAATTTTTCTTATTTTATCGAAGCCGATTTCCTTCGTTGGAAAAATAAAAAATTGCTATTCACGTATCATTTTATTTATTTTCCGAATATTGATTATGATGGAATTCTTTTGATTAAAAAATACTATATTAAAAGAAAATAACCAACAACAAGTCTCTCGATGAAATAAATTTGAAGTTAACACGAAATCGATCATGTAAATTTTCATATAAAATATTCTTTCTATAAGAATAAATTATTTTCATTATATCGTTACTCGATCTGTAATATTTTTCCAAAAATTTTGAAATTAACATCCTTCGACTGTTCCTTAATTTGTGTGAATTAAAATTCAACTAAAATCTTTTTCTTTCGAAAGATTTAAAATAATTCCTCTTTGTAAAAAAAAATTTAAGTATTATAAAATATTTTTGGAACACAATTTTTTCCAGAAACGATTATAATAAATGCAAGTTAGAGGAATCCATTCTTTTACCGATGGTCAAGGTTCACGTTCCAAGATTAATCGTAAAATACGAGAATTTCCCTTCTCTTTTCCCCTTTCTTTTTATAACAGAAGAATTTTTCTCCTCAAAAGAAGAAATTTTTCTCTTTCTTCAAACAGTCACAAACTCATATCCTCCCTTTCGTAGTTTATTGAATTATTCGTTTGAAAATGGAATACACGAACATTCCTCTTTTGATCATCGCAATAAGCGAATCGTGTTTTCAAATGAAAAAGAGGATATTTTGTATCGATGTTAATCGACCGATTAAATTATAGAAAGATAGCCAAGTTGGCCAAGTTTCAAGCGGAAAAGCTTCTCCCCTCGGATTGTAATGAAGTTCGTTTAATTCTTGCGATTAATTTGCCTTATGAAATCAATCTGTGTACACTTTTATCTTTGTCTTTTTTCTTGGTCCTTTTCTTTTTTTTTTTATGATTCGTTCAAATACAATCGATGCATATAATAGAAATATTAAAAATTTTGAACGATACGAGACGAGTTCTCGGTGACTTTTGTCATAAATTTGTTTATTTTCAAGATAAGAATTCATATAATACAACGAAATTCACGATGAAAAATTCCTTTAACTTTTTACGTATTCATAATGGTCTTAAAAATTGTCCAATATTTTAAAAAAAATTTTACATATAATCGAGTCGTAGTCAATAATTAAGGAGTTAAAACAAATTTCTTGTGCTTTTTCCAATTTACAAAGATAATTCTTATAAATCCATTTCGAAATTGTTAATTCAAATTCAAAAATTCAATATCTATAATATCGTTTCCACCCGTCTGATCGATCATTGACTCGTTTCACTTCTTACGTGAAACACATAAAGATACGTAGAAGAAAGTGAAATCTTTCGAAATTGACAAAAGTCTCTGAATTTTTACATCCTTTGTTTATTCAAGAATTAGAAAATACGATTTATCCTCCGAGATATTATTCCTTGAGCAAATATTTGTAAATGTTTATAATCCCCATCTCTATTCGAATCGAATTGTATTCACAGATACAATTCTAGATATTACGTATAATTAACAGAATGGGTCGATTTAACGAACAATACACATGTTATTTACGCAAGTTCAAAGTTCTAATTTGTATGGATACGAGTGAATGATTATAATCAGCCCGTCGATTCGCCAATTTGCATTTAATCTCCTGAATATTCTTATGATACGATTGGCCTTTGCGCTAATAGTTATTTTCATTATTCAAAGAGTTTCTAGATGTAGTTTAAAGGAATAAAAAAAGAAAATCTTGAAAACGAATTTCTAAGAGATTAATTAAATTAATTAAAATCTAAATGAATATTCTATTTACATAAACTAATAGAATTTTGTTAGAATTAAATCTTAAATTTACCATTCTTAATAAATATTTCAATGTATAAAATGTAGAATTTTAAATATAAAAAAAGAATACTTTTAATTCCGACAATTTGAATTTAAACAAATTTTTAATACTTTAATATTTGGATTTTTGGAGTTTGAAATAGAAAATATTCCTATTTCGATCATGCTCTATTATCATTTGAATATACTTCTTTACTCTACTTGAAATTATATCTCCGTAATAATAACGTGATAAAATTTTTACCTTGAAAGAATATTTCTTCTCAACGAGATCCTATAAATTTTTATATTTAACAAACTGACAAAATAAAATTTATTTTGAAACATTTCAAAATTTAATAACGACGCAAAAATTAAAAAAAAAGAAAAAAGTTCAAAATTTCTTAACAATTCAAAAGGAATTCGCAAGAACTTCTCAAGAATCAGTCATCGTCAATTACCAGACTAAGTTTTCAAATTTTATTTCTCCTCGCGAATTTACACATTTGAACATTTGACCCTCGTCCTGTTTTAACCTGTTCCTTCGCTTATAATCTTCTTCATCCCCCCCTCCCAACCCCCAGCATCTCCCATAAAATCTTTCCGAATCGATCGGATTTTCCATTCGATCGTTCGTTGGAATAAAAGTCAGAACAATAATTCGATGATGTGTAAAATTCAATCGTTTTATTTAATTGACAAAGTGTTCATAATGGGCGGCGACGCGGCACGCGTCGGCCACGCTATTAAATACGTGTACTGCGATAACAAATATGTACAGTTGGCGGAATCGAAATGGTGAAATCGCAAATAAAAACATTACACGTGATGATGATATTTAATGATGTGACCATGTACAGGGCTGTACGGATATCTTACAAAAAGTTCAATATTTCATTTGAATAATTTAATTAATACTTAATAGTAAAATCGTGACTCGATAATTCAAGAGTTCGAATTAAATTAAATTTTAAAATCATTTTTAACAGGATAAATATATATTTGTCAATAAAATTGTTTGTTTGAAATTTAAATTAGTTTGAATTAAAAAGGTAATATCTTATCGTGTTATATATTTTGTACTTTTTAACGATTAAACATATTCTAACATAAACTATTACTTACGATCCAATTATTGTATATGATATCCTTAAATGAAAAATAAATAATGTATCTTCCAAATTATGTATCATGTCAAATTTTTTAAATGAAAATTATATATATATATATACAACAATATTCTAAAAAAAAAAAAAAAAAAAAGAAACAAGTAAAATTCAATGTCGCACAGCCCTGAAGAGATTCTAACTTTCAATTTTCCCTTATATATTTCGAAATTGCTCGAGAGACGCGAGATTTAACGGTTGACCGATTTCTTACGATCTCGCCATATCGGTACCACAAACCATGCACACGTAAAGTACGTAACAAACTAGTGATACACCTCGAGAATGATTAGGGGAGATAACATTACTTCGTCCTCTGCATCCGCCATGAGGATATCCCTCGTTCTTCCTTATCTTCTTCTATTTTTGTTCCTTTCTTTTCGTTTTTTTTTTCCGTCCATTTATCATTTCTGATTTGTGATTTTTATTAATCATTATTTACAAACCACCAGAATCCGTGGATATTGGCAACTAGGAGAGACTTATGTCCTAAAACGATCACACACGCACTCGTCATTGTACGAGCAGCCATTGTACGCCGACCAAGCATGCAAGCCAGTTAGACAAGCGAACATACAGACACGAGGGGGCTCGTCTTAGAAACTGCACGTGTCCACGTTGTTTGTATCATCATGATTTGGAGGAACGTTGACGATGATTTTATGAAATTTGGAAATTGAGAAGATGACTTTCGTTAGGCAAAGATTTTAAAGATTGGAATTAAAAAAGAATTATTTAAAAAAGAAGTTTGAATACATTTAGGAATTAGGTAAGAAAATTCGATGAGGAATTGGGTTTGGATTTTGAGATAAAATTTTGGAAATTGTAAATTAAGAGTGTTGAAAGATCTAAAGGATAACTAAATAGCGTATATTGTGCGAAGTTTTGTACATTTAGAAACTGGAAGAGGATTGTGTTTCATGAGCAAATAATAGAAATTGAAATTAAGAAAAAGCAACAGAAAGATAAAAAGTAAAATTGGGAAAATAGGGAATATTAAGAGAATTTTATCAATGAAGTATTTTTTTACTAGCAAATATCTCTAATAGTTTTAAAATTAAGTTAAAATTAAAACTTAGAGAAAATCTTATTCTTATACTTAAAATAAAGGCAAAAAATATTTAAAATATTGGAATAATAAGGGAAGATGTTAGTTAGACGCTATACACAAAGAAAACTAATTTACGTATAAATTAAACATTTTCAGAATAGGAAATCAATTAACGAAGATTAATTAAAGAATTAAATGAAAAGTAAATAACCGCAATACTCTATTGGAACTACGCTGCTCATAATTGCTGCTCAACTAAAACCATTAATATACGAGTATATATGCTGAATAACATTCTTAAAATTATTGCACAGCGAGCTTCTAAAAGGATCAACATCAAAAAATATTGGATCGACTGTACATATATTACGTTTCTTATAAAAAGTCACAAGTCTTATGAATTCTATCAGAAATTGTTTTAACTTTCTGACACTTTTCGTTTCTGATACTTGAGCAAACGAACGAATTAATTTGTTCGAGCTATCTACAAAAATTGTTTCGATTCATTGGTGAAAAAGATTCGTTTCGTCGATAATTCCAAATGGCGGACGTCGATCATTGGCGCTCAGTGTCGACAACTTCTCTTAAAAGAAAGAAAGAAAGGAAGAAAAAAAGAAACGTGCAGTTTCGAGACTCGACGTCGTAATCGAATAAGTTGTTGGACAGACATAACTGTATACTACTTTCGACAACCTCCGGACGTCTTTTTAAATATATCAATGAGATACAAACTTTCTAGGTCCCTGTATGTATACAACCTTAATCAATGTACGCTCGAGGATTTGATTTCGGATGATTTAAAAACGTGAGCCATTCGCTTACCAAGTGACGATACCAATTCTTAACTACATATAGTATATTACAGCATTCACGGTATATAAGTACAAGATATACAAAAGTGTTCCTCCTATTTTTTACCTTAACTTACATTTGGCAACGGGATTATTGGTCTTCCATGTTTATTCTATCATGAAAACGTTCTTGCGAATCGATCAACTTCGAAATTACTTCGAAAAAAAAAAAATGAATGGAAGAAGAAGAAAAAGGAACAAAACAACGATGAATATCACAGGCGATAAAAATCAAACTACGAGCTCTATGAACAAGCCAACCAGTAAAAAATTGCAAACACCTTTTTTTTACCTTTCTGGATTATACAATTCCTGTATATCGAAACGCCAGTGTTTCTTTTCACCTGGTAGGCACACGGCTCACTGTATAAAATGCGAATACAGTGTGAAGTACTATCAACGACGAACACAACGAACAAGATCCAGGGGAGGGGGGAGAGAAGAGGACACACGCGACTGAGTACGACGGTTGTTGTGTATGTTTCAAGGAGGTGGGGGGGGAAGAAGCGACGGACGAGCTTTCGACAAGTATACCGACTATCTCCATTCCAGAATCCCTTAAAGAGACACGAACTCGTGAGGCGGTTGAATGATTCGCGGTGGCGGGGGCGGTGATAATCTGAGGTCCACGTCCGTGAGCGAGAACGCGGAGCTCCCGTTGGCCGTGACACGGGGCCCCATATTGTCGTAAGGCGAGCAGAGGTCGCTGGAGCGCAGCGCTCGTCGCGGCAGCGTCGCGAAACTGGAGACGCTGGTTGCCGGGGGAAGGGCCGTTTTGTTCACCACGCCGCCAGTGGCGTGAACTGGAATGTCCAAAAGATCGGGATAGCAACGGTCAGAGGCATCTTGCGGCACCGCCACGGAGATGAATATGTTCCCGAATATCCCGGGCGGCAGAACGCCGCTGGTGAACTCTGGCGGAGGTGGCGGGAACACGCACGGCACGGTTCTCATGGCGTTCACGGGGCCACCGCTCATCTCTGGATGAAGCCTCTCTACGGTGACGGTGGCGGCGCTCATAGGATCGCAAATGGATCCCCTTTCGGCCAGCTCGAGGTCGGCCGTGCTGCACCCTTCCACTATGCTCCCGTGCCCGCTTCCCCGATCGTTGCTGTTCCCGGGAGTGGTGGTGGTGGTGACGGACAGGTCGAGGAGCTTCTTCTCCTGGTCACCGAAACTGGTGCTGCTCTGGAGCTTCACCTTTTCACGAGCACTCTGCCGCCTGGTCCCGCCGCACACGCACAGGGCTAGAAGAACCGCGGAAATGGAAGCGCACAACGCGGCCGCGCCACCGCCTGCCAGGCTCACCCAGAGCAACCAGTTGTCGCTCTGGGAGAGGGTGGGCGCCGTGTACACGCGCGGGATCGCCACACTGACCGTATCCCTGGCCAGGCCTGCGATGTTTTTCGCGAAACAAGAGTACTCCCCGGCATCGCCGTCACTCGCGTTGTAGACGGTCAGGTTGTTCCACCTGTCGACGAGCCTACCCGATGACGGGGATGGCCGTTCGTTGTACGACGCCACTGCGTCCACGTCCGACGTCGCGTAACCTACGTAGGTTCCCGAGTAAATTTGCTCGGTCAATTTGGTCGCGTTGACCGGGCCTCCGTTCAATTGCCACCAAACCTCGGGCTCCGGGTCACCGGTGGCCAAACAGGCCAGGCTCAAGTTTCCGTTCGTCTCCTCTTGGATGCTGCTCGCCAGAACGAACACCTCCGGCTCGCAGGCGAACTCGACAGGTTTCACGTCCTCCCACTTGCGACCTTCCAATCTCATCGGCGACGAACACGCTTGAGGCACGGAATACAATTTGCTGGGCCCATTGGGGATCAGCCAGGTGCGAAAGTCTCTGAGCCTGCAGTCGCAACTCCACCGGTTCCCGTCCAACGTGAGAGTTTTCAGACGCGGCAGACTCGATATCACCGACACGTCCAGGTACTCGAGAACGTTCTTGTCTAACCTCAACGACTCCAGACCGGTCAGATAGACGAACGCCTCCCCGTGGATCTCGGATAGGGAACACCTCTGCAATTCCAAATTTCTCAAGTGTTGGAGCAGAGGGAACTGATGGCTTCTCAACCGCGTCAATGGATTCCCGCTCAAGATTAAGATCCTCAGCCTTTCGTTGCCCAGAAACGTGTCCGGCTCGAGCATCTCCACGTGATTGTCGGACAAATCGATCTCTACCAATATCCTCATGTCCCTGAACGAGTCGGCGTGGATCTTGTAGATGCCGGCGTTCCTCAGGAAGACCCTCTGCAGATTCAGCAGGCCGGAACGCTTGAAGATTTCCGACTGTAACGCGGGGATCTTGTTCCCGGACAGGTCAAGGACCTGCATATCCGGGTCCAGCGAGGCCGGGAGCGAGGTTAGGCCGGCGTCAGGGCATAAGGCGGATTTCTTCCCGGACGTCCACTTGCAACGGCACACGGCTGGACAATCGGTCCAGTCTGGGAACGCGGCCGCTTTCGAGAGCAAGGCAAGGGTGCCGAGTAGAAAGAAGAGGGCTAGCAGGATGCGCCCTCGCAGAGGGTGGTGCCTTGTCCCTATCATGCCACTATCCGTTTCTCTTTCCGCTACTGCTAGTCGTCCCTCTCTAGTGGGTCCCTCCGTCGATTAGAAACCTGAGACACAGAAAATAACGTGTAACATCCGTTCAAATAACTACGATATATTTCTTATCAACAGTTATATATATCTGGTATTAGGACAATGGAATCGAAGTAATACACCGCGAGTTTCGCTATCTTTCAACGATTTTCCTCGGCCTATTTTTAATCGTTACCCGACGCAGTACTCGAAATCTCTCAATTGGCGACCGATTTCTGCCTATAATCCGCCACGCTGCATTCTTCGTGTATTTGAGAATCGAATTTGTTATTTCTTCGCTTCGACATACGTTCAGGTGATTTTCTAAAGGTCACCGTATAAGCGGCAGTCTTCGAATATATTACAGATTCTATCGAAGTCGTCGAAGAAGTGGATACATGGGGGTTAAAGGTCTAGGGGAGCGTCAGAATATTAACGAGGAAGTTCGACCGTTGGAAATACGTGTGTATACGTGTGAGCGAAGGTTCCCTCAAAATACATAATTCCCCTATCGTATTCCTAACAAGAGCAAAATCATAAACTTTTCCGTTATCTACGCGTCACTGTCGCCCTTAAACTTGATTAGGGGGGAAAGGGAAAAATCGAAGTTAAATGATATTAAGACGAGTATATCGATTATTTAAATGATTTTACTTCGTTTATCGTACAACGGTATAATAATTAATTCTCTCGGTGTAATAATTTAAACTGATAACATTAACGAACGAGAAATTGTAAATGACGAAATTTTAATTGCATAAATATTTATATCTCAAAAATCGAAATCTCGTTAATCGTTGTTAAATATTTACAAGCTTCCCATTTTTTTTTAAAAAAAGTAAATGAATTTTTAATGATCGCGTTGATTCGAACGATTCACTTATTCGTATCACTGTGATTTTAGAAATTACTGACTCGACTAATAAATCAGTAATATTCAATTGTACGATTCGAATGATCGGAAGTCATAAATTATATGGCGGGTAAACAAACGAGATTTCGAGAACTTCCTCTTTAACCGGCGCATAGTCAATCTTTCGCAACTAAGTTCACTTTTGCCGAAAACACCAAGTTCTCGCATAAATTGAAATAGGTCAACCCTTGGAGCGTATATGTGAAAGATACGAAAACAAGACTGGGATCTTGGTTCCTGTTACAGTATGTTCGTATTATTCTGCATTATTCTCCCGAAACATTTTCTCCGCCACACTTAAAAAACAACTTCGAACCTGTTGACTCTAACGCGAAACAGACCGAACGGAACTTTTCAGGAAACCGGGAGGAAACAAGAGAAAGGAAGAAAAAGAGAAGAGAGAAAGAGAGAGAAACGCCCCGATATTTCTATTCATCCCCATCGTCCCCTGTTTTTCTCGTTCACATGAGAATAAGGAGGCTAATTAACGAATACAATTCGTCTCTTTTCCCCGTGTAAACTGGGGGCAGAGGAAAAGGAAGATAAAAGGAAGGAAACATTTGTTAAAAAGAAAATTGAAAAGAAAAGAAAAAAGAGAAAGAAAGAAAGAAGAATCTATCGATTATGAGGGGAGGAAAAGAGCTCAAGAAGGAGTGAGTTACTGGGATGATCGAACGGCACACGTGATACACGTTGAACACGATTTGAAAAGCGCGCGTAAAATGATCCGATCGAAAGGAACTAGAATAATTCTACTAGCGTGTATCTTTTTTTTTCTTATTTTAAACAATAGAAATATATATTGTCCAAGAAAAAAGAAAGATTCTGCGCATAGATTTTTATATTTCTACGTTCAAATATTTGTATATTGCATTTGAAAAATTTTATCTCTTATGTCGTTATTTATATTCGCAGATATATTAAAAGAACACGCAATACAGATGAGTCAAACATTTTATGTAACGTGCAACCGTTCACATCCTTCACTACTCCTCTATAAAATATTCCGAAAACCTCAATTTACATACGAATCTTTCATCTTATATATACTCGATGTATATATAAAATTTAGAATTTTAAAATAAAAATATACATTCGCTTGAGTTTTTAAATAAAACAATATTATTTATTCTTAAAGTAGATTCGTAGATTCTTTCTTTCTAATATCATTTTTCTGCATTTCAAAATGGTACAATAAACTGGTACAATATCACGTATGTAACGAGTATATAAAATTACGCGTAATAATTTCCGGATTAACACACTCTCCGGGATAGTTTACGCTCGTTAAGGGTAAACGGCCGTTTCTTAATGCGTTATTCTACTACTATTGTTCGAAAAATATTCACAATTTTCCCCTCTTTTTATCATATCAAAATTTGCATAATTAAATTTCTCAGAATATGATCAAAATTAAAATATCTAGCGAATGAAATATACCTGGTTGAAATTACTTTAAAATTATTTTAAATTCTTTTAAAAAAAACGGTCAAGCCTTGATTTCGAAGTCTTTTTTCTAATTTTATCACATTAAATTTATGATAATACATTATCGATCGAGGGGATCAATTTGGCCAATTGATGAGAAAGAGAAGTTCTACAAATTGTGTCTCCGATAAAAGTAAGAACGTTCATATGAAAATAGCAAATAGGTTAAAAACCGAGTAAAACAATATCATAATAATATTACACACGCATATATTATCCTTTTAAACAAATTTAAGAAACCTCAAAAAAAAAAAAAAAACTCCAAACTCCACCTCATAGATTAACCGCACGATATAACACAGCTTGTTAACACTTAATTTTCGAGGTTGGTCGAAAGCGAGATAATCAACGGCCAGGGAGCCATACACCATGAAATGGCACACCTAATAAATACTTAATCGTTTACATCGGTAACACAACCGATGTAATTTATTTACACGATTATGAATATTAATGCGATCGCAATTGAAATGGAAATTTCCCCGTAAGTGTTCACCGGAGGTATTTTAAACGTTTCTGCTTTCGTTCTATGCCCCCTCCCCCCCTCCCCTCCACCCCGGAGCCAAGTTGCCGAGCGTGAAAACGAATCGAATTAAAGGTGGCAAAAAAACTCGCGGTGCAACGACATCGATGAATCAAAGCTCGCGGAATCCCTGGAAGCACTTTTGCCTTTTATTACTCGTCGCACATGTGTTGCTCGAATGGGATGGACTCGAGCATAAAATCGAAATGCATCGTGTCGCATCGAATTTGTCCCCGACAAATCCCAACTTGCCGTTACGTCGGGCAACGTGGGATATTGTTCTCGAAACAAACCGCGGGGGGAGGATCCACCACTGCGTAGGACACTCGTCAAGAATAATATTTCTCAACTTAGTTAGGAACGTCGATACCAGGGGAATGTTCTTAGCGCTGAATTGATATCGCGTTGGGTCATATTGGGGGTGGTAACAATTCGAGGTGTTTGATGTATCTAAATAAAAGTTTTTCAGAAATAGGAAACGTCTCGTCGCTTTGTGAATGGATAAAAATTAAGCAATTGTCTATATTTATTTGTCTAAATTCAAATGATTCAATTCTCGCGAATGTTGTTTTTAAAAATTGTTTAAAGAAAGTCTGTCCTTCGTCTTTTTAATTCATCTTTTTTGCTAATATTGCAGTAGCAGTTCCGTGTAATAATTTCCCAGGCTTTCTCGTGTTACAACTCCCAATTTAACGCAAACTAGACAAATGACTTCAATTCTCATAAAAATGCGTCACTTCCTTCTCGTTTAAATTGTCGCATATATTTAGAATACACACCATGCTGCGATATTATTCTTAATATTTTATTTAATTTAAAAATCCATCTATTGAAATTTTCACACGAATTTATATAGATAATCCTCAAAACAGAGTCGTAAAAGAAAAATTCATAAATACTACATTTTATGAGATATTCTGCACACAGAATTCTGTTTTTGCGGCTATATTTTTCTATAACTTATGCATAAAGTTAAAAGAGAGAGAGAGAGAGAGAGAGAGAGAGAGTATCCCAAAAATAAAAGAATAATAAAAATAAAAAAACACGAGGCTTCGTTTACAAGGGAAACGTGTGCACAGGAAACGTGGACGAGGATGATCCAAGAGAAATAATACATGCAGACACCGAGGCCCACGAGGTATATCGTGATATTCGATCCAAGGGAAAGCGGAAGTCTCTCACTCTCTTTCTCTAACGATGCTCGGCTTATTCTTACTTGAGCGTCTCCTTTGGCCGCCACTAAGCATGCCGTCTGCGAATCTGAATGGGGCCGTCATGCCTGCGTGGACGCTTCCATTGTTTCTCAGGGGCTTTCATTTCGCCGACGGTCCTCCTTCGGGCATCACAAAGCCATTGTTGCCCGGGACTTCTTAGATTTCATTCTGATTAAGCCGCGCCGACCGTTCCACGCTGGCCCACTTTTCCAATTACAACTCTGTTCGCACACACCGGCCCCAGGATTAATCTGCGACGAAAACAAATCCACGTCCTGCAACGATTATGCGCATCTTCTTATTGTCTCTACACGTTTCTTCTCTGTAAAGCAATATTTCAGTTTTGGAAAATAATAATAATAATAATGATAACAAAAAAGGAGGAACCGTGTCAACGAACATTCTATCCATCCCTCTGATCGAAATACCGAAATGAAAATTTCGATATACGCGGTTTTTCCCCCTCGTAGAAGGAGAAATTTATCAGAGAAATTATAATTGTAGGAGGGATTTTCGCGAGGAATTTTGAAGGTTTGGCGAAAAGCAGAAATTCCACGGACGTGTACCCCGGCTTCGAGCTAACACACACCGCTGAGAGACGTATTAATTGCTGACGTGCGCTAATGGCATGCACGCGTAATGCGCCGCAAAATTTATATCGATCATAAATTAGTCGGAAAGTCGCTCAGGAGCCGGCCAATAACTCTCAATATCAATGGGAATTTCGACGAGACGAAAGTTGTCAAATCGAAAATACGATTGGCGACAAAATGACAATTAACGTATGACGCGTCAGAATCGAATCGTGTGCGTCGAATTCGTCAAATTCATAAAATTTACATCTCTGTTCTTACTCGATGGTTTAAAACAGGACGGCATCTTACACAAAAAGAGAAACTCGTGAAACGAAAAATATGGTACTGGTCGTTAAAAAGGTGGTGGTTAGGTTGATACAGGTTGGTTAGCAGGAAGCAGGGGTGGCCACAGGCTGTTCGGGTTCGACGCTCGATTCGACGCTCGATTACTCGAATCGACTGTGCCACGGGTCCTCACGGTGTCATGTACGTGTCACTCGACTCCCCCGAGCGAGCTTTTGAGTGCATCGACCGCGGCAAATTCGCTTATACCACGTACTTGCATGAGAATCTGCGGACGCGACGAAAAATCCGTACGTTCCTCGCGACCTGGCCTGACCAATCGTGGCGCCGTTCACTGGCTCGTTGAAAAATTAAACGCGAGAGAGCACACTGTACACCGTTGTATCCCTACTTCATCCCGTCTTCCCACTTTCCTTCCCTTTCCGTATCTCTTTACTTTGTTCCTCCTCCTCCTTTATTCCTTAAATCTCGTCCTTTTGTTTATACTTGCACCAAAGAACAATCGTTTCGAACAGCTTTGTTTCACTGGCGGATGAAAATCGAGGAAAAACATAAGCAAACGGTTGGGAACAGTCGCACTGTTGTAGAGCAGATCACGCATACGGATCACATTTACAGGATTGATGTGTGTTGGGTTTTCGATCGAACGAATAAAAACGAAGCCCGCAGAAAAGCGAGAAACGGAGCGACACGGTGCACTTGTCAGCTTCCTCTCCACGCGTAGTCTCGAGGCGCGTGAACGTGTATTCGCCCGTTCTCACGGGAGGACACCCCCCACCTGGTACGCGGGGTCGTCGACTGGCATCGACGAGCTCTTTTCTATTATCCTCTCGGCCGATCAATCAATCCGGTCGTGTAAGACCTTTTGCGGATAAGAACGAGCCACCATCTCAACAGTCCACTATCGTTATTCCTTCTTGGCTAGCCTCGAATCTCGAAAGGGATGATGAGAGGGAAGAGCTAGCGACCACGCCGCTCCATTGAGGATCTTCATCCCCCAAGTTCTCGCTACGGCACACGAGAGACGAGGTGGCAAGTACGATCCCACATATACACACATACACGTACACAGGGACACACGCACACGAACAAGGGAAAGATGCACGAATACGCGTTACGATTTTCACCACGAAGGAGATTCAGAGGGAGAACACCTCTCTCCCTTTCGACCATACGCGTTCCAGGATTGCGAAATCCCCGCGATTCGATGCCACGCACACGCCACACGAAACCTGCAGATTTGCCGCAGAGGCAAGAGACACGGTGCCTCCGTATCCCCGGTATCTGTTCCTCTTGCTTCCCCTTCTCTTTCATACCCCTCTATCATCAGAACCCCCTCCTTTTCCTCGCCCATCATGGTGGACGGTCGTTTCACCGCCCTCTTGCTTCCTCGTTACCCATAGCTGTCCTCTTTTGCTCCTCTTGCGCCGCATAACCATCCGTGGGCAGCACTGTCGAATTCTGCTTCCATTTCTCCTTTTCCTCACGCTACCGCCCTCTTCTGGCCTACCTCTACAATTTCTCAATCTCCTCCCCCCTCCCTTTTCGCTTTAGACCAACGCTCGCTGCAATTTCTCGTAAGCATCGAATTGAACGTAAAGTTTGATCAGCAGCGCGATTTTCGTCGATCGTGCGTTGCAAGGGAAACACGGCGACGAATATCGGTTCGTGAATAAATTTTGTTTTGGAAGACATAACCTAAAAGATGGAATACGCGGCGATATTCAGTCACGATTCTGAGCGTACGAAGTAGGAGCATCTTATCATCGTTAGTTCCTCTTTTACGGTCGATTTCTAACTTATCGACACAACGATGGCTGAAGTAACAACTTAAGTAATGCGTAATGGTGGCGCTGCGTGCGAGACTCGGAGGGGAATCCCCGAAGTCGACGAAGCGCGTGAAGCAAAGGGATGTGGAATAGATCGATGGGATTACTTACATGGACGAATGTGTACACGGAAGATAGGGTTTCGATGTCGCCATTTCCGTCTACGTTTTTCAGCATTTTATTACAAGAATATAGTATAAACTTTCGTTCGATATGTGTGTGTATATGTATAGTATGTATGCATGTATGTCGTATGTATTCATGTATATGCAAGTGGTGGAATGAGTGGGCGTGTACGCATGATCATCCATCACGCACGAATCTTTAGTTTCTTCTTCTTCTTCTTCTTCTTCTTTTTTTAATATCTTTTATACATAAAGAAATCTCGTGTCTTTCATTTCTATCCCCATCCCTAGTTCTATTCATCATCGTCATCAACGACCTCGACACAGGCCACGATAGTCATAGCTTTTTCGATAGTTGATCGATATACGTATAATAATATATCTTGTGTTAATCTTACGTTTTTTTTTTTTTTTGTTTTAACCTTATCTCCGCTAAATTGTAATCTATATATAGGTATATCTTCTGTATGTGTCTCTCTGTGTACTTGTCTGTGTATCTGCATGTTCTTTGCGTGTGTTTTTTTTTTTCTCGTTACTGGAAACATACTTGGCAGTTCACGTCTAATAGTACAACGAAGCATTTTTCTTCTTTTTAATCTCTTTCTCTCTTTTTCTCGACATTCTGACCTCTCTTCTTTTCTCATTCTCTCTTTCTTTCGTTCGCTCTCTCACTCTTCCTCTCAACCATACGCGCCACGATGGCCTCTGCTCGATCTGATCGATACGATGACCACTGGTCGCGCTCATTAATTGATATGTCAGTGGGTTTCTATCCTCTTAACTGCGTGGCTCCAGTTTAACCCAGGGAAAGCGTAGTTCACCTCCAGCCACCCCCATAACTTGCCAAGGGGGTTATTTCCAGCTGTTGGCTGCAACAAATACAGGAATAATGATGGAATATTTTGTGGTAAAATAGATCAAGTTCATTAGAATACGAAAGCCAGAATTGGTCAGATTAAAAATTAGTCGAAAAGAATGGTTTGATTTCGAATAAGAAACGAATAAAAAGTAAAGTATAAGAATTGTGAAATTATCCCCATCTTTTTAAAATTCTGACGATAAATAGATTGTTTAATTTTACGATTCAAAGATCATCATATCAATCCAGAGCTCGTACACTGATAGATATTTTTTTAAATCTCCTCTAATAAACTAGCGTCGTCTCCAACAACAAAAATTATTTTCCTTACAATATAAAAACTAAAAGCTCAATCTTTTCATTGTCTTTTTAAAATCAAACTTTCTGTCATTCCTTGCTCTCCACACTGAAATTTTGATTACTCAGTATGACAATTCTATTTGTAGCTCACTATTCACGAAAAGTTATCCATATCCTGTACTAATAACCGTATCACCACTGTTACCATTCCCATCAACAGCTGTTATCACCTGGCTCGAGACAAAACGGCCAACTCTGTGATCACTTTTGCCCGTTGGAAAACTATAGAAAATTAGTCGGCAAAACGGGCGAGTAACAGTCATTCGAGCTTTGTATCCGAACGAACTTTTCCCATTTCACGTGGCGAAGCAAGGTGGGATACAGCTTTTCATACCTTTGTAGTATATGTCCCTATTCATCGTCGGACAGTTCTTCGGTCCCTGAAGAGGAAAAAGTTTCCAGACAATTATACGGGGTTATCGTGAGGTTCAAAAAGCTCGTGTATACGTACAATGTAGGGAGAAAGGTTACCTGAACGTTGAAGTCGATGTTTGTTCGAACGGGACGATGATGAAGCGGCTGCGGCGGTCTGAAATTATTCCCTAGTGGCGCGTTCGGATGATCCTTGTCTCCTTGCATCAATTGTCGTAACGCGAGAAGCTGCAAAGGAATGAAATGAATATCTTCAAAATCTTTCTTGCATCTTTATATCTTTATATTTTCCTTTACTCGGATGAAATCACCTCAATACTATTGAGAGAATGTTGAGATTGCAAGGAGGAGATTGCATGGAAATTGATTTTTTTGTTATTTGGCAATGGATTTTTAATTAGATCATTGAAATAAAGTTGGAGAAATATGGAGCGCTTTGTTTCTTAGAATTTTGTTTTTGATAGATTGTAGTTACAAAATATTGTACAAAGGTGAAAATTCGATGATTCTTATAATCTGAAAATCAAAAATTTAAAAAATAAAAAATCTATAAATATTTAATTTTAAAACAATTTTTAAGAAATATTAAAATAATCAATGAAATTAGTATTTTCTCATTTTATTTTATTAAATTTAAATTCTTCTTTTTTTTATTACAAAAAAGAAAGAAATCAAATTAAATCTAAAAACAGAAATCTTTATTCTACAACACATATAAAAGTTTCATTGAAACAACGAGCAGAATAATTTTAACATTCTGTTTTAAATGTAAGAAACAAATGTAAAATAAAAGTTTTTTGAATTTTAGATGATAACTATAGATATCAAATGCAAATTAATTTGATTAAATTTAATTAAATACAAATTAAAAATCCTGTTTTTTCCTTCATCTTTGCATCTGTAATGAACCAACAACTCCAATAAAATGTTCATTATAGATATTGATTTATCGATTCCTCAATTTTGAGAAACTCTAACGCCAACGATAAAAGTCCTTATTCTCATTGCCTTTGCATTCTGCTCTTTTGAAATGGCCTTTCCTCGTAACAGCTTAATTGCTTGAAAGTTAAGGTACTCGCTTTAAATTTTCATCGGAATATTTGACGACGTACCCTTTTCGTATTTTAAATTTTCATTTTAATCTCGTTTGATTAAATAATCAGGTGTAAAGTTAGTTGTAATTAAGCTGATAAAAAATTAAATAAAATCCACTTAGTTTCAAGTATAGACAATTTTTAAATGCATTTTTATTTATTAACGTTAAATAAAATTTATAGATAACCATTTTTCTAGATTGTGGACTTTCATTGTAAATTCATATTCTCATGGCCACAGATGAAAAAATGGATTCGTTTTATTTAAATTTTCCATAAATGTGTTAAAATTTTTAATAAAACAGGTATTACAGATTCGTACATCGTAAAAGCTGTATGAATGATTAATATCGTATTTTTAATTTCAATTTACAATTTAATTTTTAATTTGAGAAATAAGGAGATTGAAGAAGTTCAAAAATTAAATTAAGAGAATAAAAAAACATTTGAATTAATGAGAAAACTCGAAAAAGTTCGAAATTAAAAAGGAAAAAAAAAAAAAAAAAAGTTAGAGATAGAAATCTGAAATATTAATCCTTAATTTTCTTATCGTTGCTTCATAATTTTATTTTCTACTTTATATTTCGCACGATCAAAGTTATCGCCTTTCTCTCTTTGAAATACATTAGCACGCAAATTAAAATTAAATATCCTTATGTAATTTAATCTAAACTGTTTAACGACATCAAAACAACATATTATTAACGTCAATTTAATCATATTTGTTTAAAAATAAACTTATCATTACTACAATACGACGAAATACAAAATAAGTAATACAAAAAAATTCATAAAGCAAAACCCTGCGAATAATAAAGATCCAAAAAATGCTAAAAAATAATGATCCAACATTAATTCGCTCCTATCTCTATCCTCTCTAGATACTTATCTATTCCACTGACCCAAAAATCCGAATGAAAAATGAACAAGAGGCAGTAATCACACGTTTCACACGATTGCATCTAAATTAGAAAAATCAAGTTTGGAAACGTTGGCTAATAATCGGCTCGTTGACATCCCGAGACGCTCTTTTCGCTCCAACGGAGGCCCACGAGGATGGGGCAAGCTTTTTAAAATATTCGATACACTGTGTGCACACCGGTGGTTTCCTCGGTTGCCCCTTTTCTCTCTCTCTCTCTCTCTCCTTTTTTTTTCCTTTTCAGGGTAACGAACAATACGTTGCATGCGTGTACGTCCTCATCCGTATGCGCGTGAACGTTCGTGTGCCGGTTATTTTGCATCCCTTTGATGTCATCCGCCGGCCAACTTGGCCCGAAAAATACTAGCCGCGGAATCTCGACGCTCCGCTTTAGCAAGTATAATTCCTCGCACGCCACCGCCGCTGTCCCCGATAAATTTATTAAAATGCATTCGCCGCCATCCTGTATACGTAAATCATCTTGCGAAAAGTGGTTGTTAAATCATCGATCAACCACCCCCTCGTGGACCTCCGATATATCGTTGCGGATAAATTAGTTTCGCCACGGAACTTTCCGCGTGAAATTTTCGATCATAGAACTTTTAAAGGTTTTTCTTCTTCTTCTTCTTTTTTTTTTCTCCTTTTTTTAAGGCTCCAACATTTTATTCTTGTTATTTGGAATTTGTTAAAATTTAATTTAGATCAGTAGGTGTGAAAATCGGTATGGAATTGATATTTATTGGTATTTATTATAAATTATTTTACTGTCGAGGGAAAGAGAAGAGAAAGAATTTAATATTAGAACGAGTAATTAGTATTAATAAAAATTAATAGAATTCACGATCGATCGAATTTATATTTTCTTATATTTTATAAGAAAACAATATTCTCGTTCTCTCGATCAGGAAATTACACGTTCGGTCACTTGTCGATATGTTATCAATTATGTTAATCGTCAATGAAATTCTCCGTTGAGAAAGAAGAACAAGTGAAATTAATTAATAGGTAGAATTAATTATGGATTTATTTAGTATATTATGATTAATGGAGATATTACAAATTTATATAGATGAATTTAAATTTAAAATTTATCGTTTCTGATATATGATATTATTTTTCCTATATTTTTCTTATAATATCCTATATAACTATAATCAATATCTAGTTATTTATTCTTAAAATTCAAAATTGATAACTCATGTATTATGATATGTCGAAAGTTTATCAATTTCATGATATCTTCTGTCTGCTGTTTATTAAAATCAGAATTATTCGGCTTCGAATCGTGTTTCGCAGCAAAAGTAACCCGGTGTTTATTTTTTTAAGTAATATTTAACGTTAAAATTAACACTTGGTTAAAAAATATATGATTAAATCATATTTCAAAAAATATTGTGAGATTATTTGATGTAACGTTATTCAAAATTTTTTAATTTCTTAGAGTAAACATTTGATCGAATAATATTTATTTTATTACACATTAATCAGTTATATTTCATCAATTTTTTTTTACCACAAAATGAAAAATCAAATAAAAATTTAACTTTTACAATAATTATATTGTTGTTTTACTATGATCAAAACAACCTGTTGAATCATATTTTAATTAATACATAATTACTTTCGATAAATCTGTTAAAAACTGAAAATTTCGTTAGAAAAATTGCATTTCATCTGGCTCGATATTATCTCCATTGCGATCGTGCACACGCAACTCCTTTATCCAAAATTTCTATATATTTTCAAAGGATAATAAATGTATCGTAATCATCGAATTATCATACCCCAAACGACAACACATTTTCGTCCATCCTCCCCTTCCATCCCCAAATACCATTCTTCTATGAAAAGACAAATTCACTGCTCCCATTTTTCAATTTTACCCTCCAATAAAGCGCCATTTTATATCATTGAACATATCGAGCGCTCTATCCCGGGCGCAAACGGAATTAAAGTCATATCTCGTACACCGAGGCATCGAGATTAATCTCCGCTCTAAAGAGCGCAATTCGAAATCGTTCGACCGGCAAAACGACCTTTCCGCCGGCAAGTCAATAGATCCCTGTTCATTATTCCCCGAGACGCTGTTTCTCGACGAGTTTGTTTTTCCTTTTCCCCCTCCCTTTTCTTCCCTTTTCCTTTCCCCTCTCTTTTTTTCTTTTCAAAACGCACGTTTACCTTCCCTCCCTATATCGATATCGAAACCGAGTTTCTCTCACGCGCATCGATTCCTCGGTCGGTAATATTAAAACACGAGGTGATAAAACAGGGGAGACGAACGGCGAAAAGAGATGAACGGCGTTCCGTTTCCGTTTTTCGAGAGATGTACAAACACACGCGTAAACGATCCATTTGGCTGATTGATCCGCCGCCATACAGATCCATTATGCCGCGAATGAAGATACCACATTGTTGGCATGTTTTGAAAAATTATCTATGACCAAGATGCGAGAAACGAAGATCGGTATCCATGCGTTTTCACGAAACCGAAATGGCAAATGGGTTTGGTTAACCTCAATTTTGCTGATGTTTCGGATTTTGACGAGTTGGTTAATAACAGTTTTCAGGTTACATTATTTTTAAGTATAAAGTAAATTGTTTAAAAGTAATCTAATTCAATGTAATCTATAATCGATAGAATTTAATTTGTATTTTTCTTCATTTTATTATTTTTTATGATATTATTATTATTGTTAAATTATTAAAAGAATTAACTATTCCAAATGGTTTCACGATTATACTTACAAATTTTTAAGTATCATTGATTAACAATTGGCTATCACACTTCTTTTCGTAAGATTTTAATCAAATTATTAACAATCAAATTATTAATTAATACAATTTGCCAATTCTCGTTCATCTTATAATTAAACCTAGAAAAACGAAAAAAAAAAGAAAAATCAAAATAAAAGACGAGATAAGAATGAAAAGAAAACGTATTAAGACATCAAAGCACTATATGCTTCGAGACGATAAGAAACCCAACCCGTAAACCAATTTCCTCGGTCCGTGAGCATTACGTGTTCACAAAATTTCGCTCACCCTTGGCCACGCGAAATCGTTAAAAGAACATCAGAAACTGGTTTCGTGCGTGAGTTACTGCGATTCTTCAAACCGTGCCAACGTCGGATACGAATCCCAACTGTGACAGCCACGAAAACGAAATAGCGTTCTAGATTGCGGAAAAACGATTAAACTTTCAATTGTTGCTAAAAGGAACATGGATAAAATAAAAATGATAATAATTGTGAGTTGATTAAATACCATTTTTTTTCTACAACATTTTGTTAATAACGAAAAAAATAACAATTTGGTAAAACGGAGTATTCTTCTTTGTTTTAATTGATTCTAACCTCAATTCTTCCATGTTGGCACAACAACCGATATCGCAACATCTTTGAGCATCTATTCATTCCGACAATCATATTACAGAACCTTTCTTCGGCCAACTTCGAGTTAGTCATCGAACAATTGTAAACTAACCCTTATTCTCAGTCATAGAAAATGGAGATCAGCAGAAATTGCATACCTATATAGAAAGTTCAAAGTAAACAACGTAAGTTCTCGCGAAGTTCTGGTAAACTGATAGTTTGTGATATTCGACAACTAGCATTTCATGATAATACGTTTACTATTATTGACTTTATTAAATTGTCACTGATGTAAAATTACGTCTTCTTTCACTCGAAAAAAAATATACCATTTTAAAAAATCGATTCTAAAGGCGAATACAAACATTTATATATAAAAAATATCGAAGCTTATTCGTGAAGTTATAACTAGTTTGTGTTACTTTTAAAATCCTTCAAAATTGTTCCACGAATAAACATATTAACATCTCGTTAACATAAATATCTTGAAGTATCTAGAAAAAAAAAAGATGAAATTTTGAGACAAAATTAAAAAAATATCCTTTCTATAACAAATAATCTTAATAACCTGTTAAATTCTATTCTACTTTGAATCCGGTTAGATTGGAAATTGGGCGGGAAAATTAAAAAGGAATAATAATCCGCGCACGCGCAAACGCGCATACGTATATAAGCTACACGTATTTCAAGATAGTTTCTCCCTCACCTGCTGCTTTGTGATGTATATCGGCTTGTTCAGGATGATCCACGTGGTGGTCTCGTGGCAGGCTGGCATCGTGATGGAGCCGTCGTACGTCATGTAATATTTCGTGTCCGGTAGCAGTTCCCGCACCACGAAACGTTTAATCTCCATCGCCTGGCCTGCGTGCAATCAGTTCGATCGATAACGTGATGATCCGACAATAACCGTGACGCGCATACGTACCCCAATTAACATCGATATTTCTCACACGCGTACGTTATTATTCTTACTTTTATACTTTATGCGATTTTAATATAGCCGAGAATAAAGTTCCAAGCTCGATCGATTCACTGGGATGGATAAAGAAGATATGAAAGACATCTTATAATCGTATAAAAGATGGAATATAGAAAATGAAAGTAATTTAATTTTAATATCGATTTAATTTTTATCTTCGTTTCTCGGTTGAGATTCAATTTGATTTGATATATTGTATATATCGAATTTTTTGGTGAAATTGATTGTGATGTATAAAATATTGGAACGTTGTTTAAGAAGACATGATTAGTCAATGTTACGTTCGACTGTTTTTTAATGCATAAATATTAATTCCTTGTGTGCTGAATAAT